>NW_024366815.1:731227-1331227 GCF_014805655.1 Passer montanus
CGGGGCGGGCGGGGCTCGCTCCCTCCTTCCTCCGCGGGACACCTGGGGCCGGGCACCGACCGCGCCGCGGGGGCCGGCCGGCGCTGCGGGAGCTGCCTGGGATCTGCGGCCCCCGCCGAGCAGGCGTTGCTCTCTGCCAGGGTTTTAATGTTTTAGGGCACACCGGGATTTTTTCAAGTCTTTTAAACGTTTTCCTTGTATCGCTTTTATCTTCGGTTCTCGCTCAGCGGGCAGTGCTAGTTACAAGGATGATTTAAATGAACTGTGAATTACATTTTTTTCTTTTTTCATATATAAATCTAAGCTGATCCTTTCTAATATTTTAATAAAGTTTTCTTTTCCTTTAATAGAAACCTCAAGATTATCAAAATGAAACGGCATTCTAAAGTGTTTAGTTGCTTTTTCAGGTTCGCGTTCCTTAAGCACTGCGAAAGGGAATGGTCAATGTCTGCTTTCTTTCAAGCCAGAATCCTCTCCTGACTCATGGCCCTGTACAAGGCGCAGGGAGTGTGTTTCCAGCACTGCTGTTCTAAAATTAAATTTGAAAAAAAAAATTCAGATCAACCAAAGTGTCTCTAAAGTATTGTCTTTATTAAAGACTCTGTCAGGTAATCACGTTACAATTTGGCCCAGATGCTCTGCCTATCACTTCTTTGAAGATGATTGCTCGTGATGGCAATGTCTGGGCTGATAACTAAATCAAGCTCAGCGTTTAGAGCAGAGGGCTGTCTACAGGCACTTGTTGCAGTGACAGGCTCACCACAAGATACCAGGCAGTGCCTTAGGACTCTTCAGCACGGGAAGGACGCTGTGAGCTGAATTGTTGTGTGAATGCATAATGCTTCCATGCAAACAGAGCAGTACTGCAGAGCGCACCCCCACCACCCTCCGTGCAGAGCAATGAGGTTTGCCTGGAGTCTCCGAGGCCACAGCATGCAACGAGAGAAGAAACCCAACCCCTTTCACACTGATGAACTCCAGGATGAGGTGCAAAAAAACAGGTGCGTGATTCCTGTCGCTGACCTTGTTTCCGCGAGGGAATCCCAGGCACAGGAGCGAGCCATAACTGGTGGGACTGGCGGGAGAGCAGCTCCCAGGGAGTGGAGATTTTTCCACCACTGCCTGCAAACACCTGGCCAGACCCCATTAACCCACAGCACCCAGAAGGACCTCCCTTGTCCCACCCTGGTTTTCCCCTGCGTCTTCACTCTGCAGTGTGAGCCCATTGGGTGGCTCCCTGCGGGGCCAGAGTTAATCCAGCACACAGTTCAATGAAATGTCAGTAGCAACAGATTTGGGGGTGCAACAAGTTCTGCCACTGTTCAAGGGCTAATGCTGCCCTGTGTCCCTGCCAGTGCAAAGTCACAGGGTATGAAGGCCTCTAAAAGCACTGCAGCAGGAAACTAATTCAGCCCCCATTTGCGACTTTCCCCCCTGTTTCTAGGAACCTGCCTTTGAATGATGCTCAGTTCATTATTTATCCCCATGAGAACAGACATGCTTGCAAATCACTCCTCTGTGCTGCCAGGTAGCTCTCTGGAAATGGTGCTAGCTCACAACAGCAAGATGGATGATGAATGAAGCAGGATAACTGAGAATTATACCTTTTGACTCTCCAGTTCAAAACTGTGATGATATCCCAGTGAGACATGAAAAACTCCCAGAGGACATGTGGCAACCAGATTGCTGACCCCTTACTTCAGAGCACAACTTTTCCTTTGTGATCAGTTCTGCTGGGAAATAATATCCAATAGCCATGAAAATGTTATTATTAACTTTCAGAGCAGTGTAAGGATCAGAATCACCAATATATACATGCACTAACTTCTGATGACTCACTATCTTAATTTTTTTAAGATACACAAGTCCAGCCTATTTGTACAGCTCACTAAGGCAAAAGAGCAGGTTATGCCTGAATCACTTATTCAAATCAGAGGAATTCTGTTCATTTCAGGGGTTATGCCAACAGAGAAGTGGCATGGAAAGTGGCATCTTTCTTTCCTCCCATATAACGGTATCATTTAAATCTCTCTAAAGTCAGTCGTGTCCATTTCCCCCATTTTTGCATCAATTACAAGACAAAAATATAAAGCACTGAAGGCTGGGTGCTCCTGCTGCAGAGCCTTTCGCCTCTGACAGGATTACACACTGGAGTCAAAGCTGATGATCATAAACAATGTCTTTCACTAAGCTTTCCTAGGCAGCTGTTGGCCTTTGGCTTTGTAATGTAAATCAATCACTGCTTACATCTCCTGATTTCAGGCCAAAAGGTGGAAAAAGATACTGTGCTATATGTGTTGGGTTTATTCTGCAGATCTCTATGGAAAGGTCAACTTTATCTACCACCAGAATCAGTCATTCTGGAGGTTGACAGCAGTATTTTACATTCTCCTGTTATACATCCGAGAAACATGGCTTTTCCTACTGCTCTTCCTGAAGGTTATGCACCTCTTATGCAATATGAGCATCAAAATCTTAATTTGAGGAGTAGGGATCTCCCGATGCTGATATATAAGAATTGCAGTACTTGTATTTTGCAGCCTGGTCAGATGTTGATAGCATCAGTAGCACTCTGTATTTTTCTCAGACACCAGCTGAGTAGAGATTTAATATACCCCTCAATGTCGTTCATACTTCACCTCAGAGAGTGTGCCCCAAGTCTCATTTTGTATTGCTTTAGATAAAGGAAGGATGCTGAAACTAAAACAGTTATCTGGAAGCCAGAGGAACCTTAAAGAGGTTCTGGAGCCCAAGCAAATAGAGAGAACCCAGAAAGCAGAGAGAAAGATCAGGTTAAGCCAATGGAATAATATTCAGCTTTTGAGATCCAAATACTCCTGAGATCATATAACGTTGTGTGGCTGTATCAGCAGAACTAAACTTCAGTAGCATATTTTCAGAAACATGGAGTACTTTCAGAGTTACTACACACCAGAATTTTGTCATCCTAACAACATTTTATCCCAATGCCATCTTCAGCAATCTGTAATTTTGTCACATTTTCCAAGAGCAAGCAAGATTTTCTGCCCTGACCCATGCCACCCTGGCAGTGTCCATCTTCTGCTGAGCTCTGGGGATGGCTGGACAGCATCCAGCAATTCAGGCAGATTGGCTGAGCTGTGACCTGCCCTCAGCTCTCCCTGAAGTCCCCAGATGTGGGGGGTTTACATTATTTTGAAATTTTCCTGTAGCTGACTTGATAGGTCTTTTTTAGTGGCTTGGGGACAGACTGTCTAGCAGTAGGTACAGAATAATGTGTAAATGAAAAAGCACAGCATCATCATATCCAGGTAGGGTGCACATAATGCTGCCACCACTGACAGCAAAAAGTGGGGCAATAAGTATCTGGGACTGATTAACCTGAATTATGGCTTTCCCCCAGCAGCTTCCAAATTTCAGGCTGTGATTTAAAAACCGCAGCGTGAGTCCTGACACATTGTGAGCCCCACTGGCAAGACTTGTGTTTTGCTGTGTTTATGGAACAAAACTGGTACCTTTCATTTTATTATGATATAATAATCTTCTCTCTCATCTTATATCTGCCCTTTACACAGACTCCCCCATGGACATAACTGATATGAAATAGACCAAGGAGAAGCCACCACTGGCTGTGCTATTGTCAATTCCATTCACAAGGAGGCTGAAATGAACTATTCTACACGGAAAAATTAACCAGCATGATTACAGTAATAACCCAGAGTTATCATGGTCCTCAGGTGGGCACACTGTTCCAATTTTATTTGGAAATAATTACTTCAAAAGCACAGCAATTTTTCCAGGACGCTGTCTTGCTTTGAAGGAATGTATCCGTGCTGCTTCCTCTGCAGCAGCAGTGACAGTGATTTTCTTTGCATAAGCAAAGCCCAAGAGAGGGAACACATTACATATGTCTCCTCCATAATGTGCTGCAGTAAATATGAGACTAAAAGGGCTGAAAAAGAGAAATCTTGGAAGTTGGATAGAGCCTTGCACAGAAAATGAAGAGTCACACCAGGCTCAGAGCCACAGTCACAATTTGGCTCTGCACAACCTTGTGTCATTTGTAGCAGTGACACTCCACTTTGTTCCAGCTTTGATTTGGATCATCAGCCACAAACGGAGCAGTAATAATGAAAAAACAATGATCCCAATCCAATATTTTTTCTTTTTTTTTTCCTGAAACCCTACATGTTTACAGCAAGGGAGAAAAACAAGCTAAGAGCTGTGAATCCATTGCAAGGGATTTCTCTCCATTTATGCCTCTTCTGGATTTTCATAGACAAACCAAAAGTGTAACTAGGATGTAAAGTTCCTCAGATGCAATGGGTTTCCCTCAGAGCACAAAAGTGGTCAACCTCTAACAGGTATTTAGTTTTAATTAGTGTCAAACAAAGACATAACTGCCCTGAACATACGGGGTGGAGAGGTAAAGGTAGGAAGCAAAAGGGCCATTATCAACAAGATTTAAATTCAAAATGAGAAAATATACATTAGGTACATTTGGTATATATTGTTTATGGATATCACACACTAAATTTTAATTTTCTGTAAAAGTCTAAGATATGTACTCTATAAAAATACTTTAAGAGACCAAAGTAAATATTACTAGTCAAAGAGTCTCAGATTCAAACACGCAGCTACAACTCTTCATAGAAATATTATTTTTCCAAGCCCTTGAGGGTAAGAGCTTAGATTATTTTGGTATACATAAGACACAGTTCTCTTAAGATCCTCTTCCATGGAATTCCAAGATCAACACTTGTTTCAGTTTCAGAGGACAAATGCACACACTGGATGATCTTGACTGTAGACAAGAGACCAAAGAAATAGATAGACAAATACTAAGGTTAAAATAAATCAGTCACTAAAGATCTTAGAGCTTCTCATCAAGGTAAGACTTTTTTGCTAATTTCTTCACCAAATTAGTCATCCCCCTCTTTATACTGTGCAGTGTTTATCAAGTCTGCTCTGACACTGTGTTTGTTTTTCTTTGATTTCTGTTATTAGGTAATCAATTCTTCCCTTAGCCTACAGCAATGCCTCTGTGTGTCATAGAATTCATTAGTTTCATTGTTGAATATGTGGTCATGTATATAGAACCATTTACCATTTCAAAAGCACCTTCTTCAATTTGAACTTCATCTTTGCACAAAAATCTTTATCTGCTCGTACCTGTAGGAGAAACCAGAATGTTTTATTTACAATAGTTGAGTGTGTGCTGTCTCGACAGGATGATAAGAAAAGCCCTGATTGAAGCCTTTCTGCAGAGCTCCGGCACCAAGGAGTTATCAAATAACTGTGCAATAGATACCAAGCCTTGCTTAAACATTTCCAAAGCAATCTGTCAGCAGGGAATGTCCACAGCCTTAATGCACAAATAGCAGAGGCAGTGCCTAGTCAGTATCACATTAATCAGGGGCTGTGCAAAGAGAAGTGTTTTAAGAGATTAGGAGTTGTGGGGAAACACTGCCCCAAGGCTACCCAGCTGCCAGCACTCCCCTGTTCCTGGGTACTGGCACTGCTCCTGCTTTCCCTCTGCTTCGTCCAACACGGGCTACAGTCCACCAGAACCAAAGGGATCATCCTGATTTCATAACACAAGCAACCCGTCTGATGTCCTCTCCTTGCAGGAAGCACTTGCTGCAGACAAATCCCTTAAACAGTCTACTCGTTGTTCAATAAAATGCTTGTCACACATGTTCATCATTATAATCCTTTGCAGTCAGATAGTACCATTCTTCTGATGAGCTCAGCCTACAAATTTAGCTTGAATCTGGTCTGACATCTGCCTCCAAGTATGCTTTGATTTGAAAAATCACATTAAAACCCAGCCTAGAATTGTCTCTGCTTGTGCATGTGGGTCTCTGTGTGCCTGGACACATGGATAGAAATTCCTAATATTTCAGTGCTGTTTGAATGAGTGCTGAGCACTGCAGGCCATCTGCCAGTAACTATTTTTCTAAACTTGGAAAAAAATAAGAAAGAAAGAGATATTTTAAAGCTTTTGCTCATAACAGCAGTGATTTTTTTCTGCAAATTCAAGCAGCTCTGAAAGGGATGTACCATTTCCAAAGGCAGCTCTCACTCAACAGGTTTTTTTGAGTTCTCCATAACTGTATGTCTTCATATTCTACCATGTCAAATAAGGACAAAAAATTACATGTTCATCCCCAGGGTCCATATGGCAGATGCCTGTCCAAAGCATTTGGAATCTCAGATGTAAAGTGCTGAAGAAAGGAAAAATCATCTTGGTAAATGAGGGCAAGGCAGAAATTAGGTGCACTGTCAGAATGTCTTAGTGGATCAGTAAGGTCTTTGTAATACTGCATATAGATGTTCAATATTCACGAGAGACTTTTTAGTTTAATCTGTCAGTTTTTAACAGTATAGTATATGCAGCATCCTTTTTTGTTTCTATTTTTTGTTCCTACAGGTTTGTCCCCAAATTTCATTTGTTACAGTTAGAAATTCTTCATCACAAAACTTTTCTGGGAAAAAAAAACATAATAAAAAACACCCAGAAGAACAAGAATATCACTAACTGCGTGGGCTGCAGTTAGTGTTTATCAGACTCCCATTGCACAGCCACAGCAACCTTTCTGAATATCTTTTCATTGAGGCATTTGCACTGTAACATTTGCTTTTGTATTTATTCTACGTCATTGTTAAAAACAAACAAAGGAAAAAAAACCCTAAAAATAAACATGGTGGGGGGGAGGAAGAAAGATCCAAGGCTAGCAAAATACTAACTGGCTAATGAAAAAGACTGAATGCTTGAATTCTGTAGTCCTCAGAGCATATGATATGGAGACACATGAAGCAGCAAAAATCTCTCAGAGTTCCCAGATCTTCCCTCAGTGGTCATTTCTAGCAACCAATATTTGGTTTCCTCTTTTTTGGTCGAATATGTTGTTATTCAGCTTGAACTACCTGGGGTCTAGAATTCTGAAAAAGTTAATAAAAAGTGTTTTCTACACAGTTCTATTTTTGTATCATATCCAAAGCCCTGCAAGCCAGAGCTGTTACTTCAAATAAATGTTTTTTTCTGTTTTTTGAGACACAGGTGCATTGTAACAAGCATAAGAAATCCAAAGGACCTGCAAATCAAATAAATCTGCAGAAATCCTGATAGAAAGGAAGAGACAAAAAGACAGACCTAGAAAATTAAACTGCTACACTGCTCCTGAAGGAGTGCAATTTACAGTGATGAAAAACGCCCTTGCAAATAACATCATCAAAAAACTTCCAAGAGATGAAATGTCAAATACTAATGCAATATTGCTAAATATCCCCCATACAAATCCCATTTCAGTGACATTAAAGAGTCAGAAGGCAGAGAATTACCATCCAGAGAAGGGAGGAGAGAAGATATGCCTGAAGAGAGACGGGTCCAGCTGTGGGCCAGAATCAGCAGCGCGTTGGGCTCTCCAGCCTGGTGAATTCCTACATGGAAGTGAATCAGCACAAAAGGTGTTTATATGCCTATTTATTTCCGAGAGTAGGAAATGAATGAGCCTTTTCCTTATCATGAATCTGTCAGGTTTAATGGAAGGCTTAGACTGACTTTGAGTTAATTTGCTTGGAGTAAAGGAGCGTAAGTGCCATAAACACCATGAGTATCAAAGGGGTCTAAGTGACACTTGTGTGATGCAAGTGCCTGTTATGCAGGAGGCAGCCAAAGGCCTTTGCATCAGTTCTTTTTTTTTTTTTTTTTAAGACTTCCTTGCCAATGTCAATCTGAACAAGTACCTGGTGCCAAAGGGATCCAGGGACACCCAGGTGCAAACCCATCTCTCCCCACCTGCACAACGCAGCTCAGTGACCAGCTGCTCCTGCTCCTCCCCTTTAGGGAGCTGCAGCACCACAGACCAGCCCACAGGGGAGGACAAGGCAGCACAGCAACAGGTTGGTAACTCCCAGGTTATGTCCCATGTACCCAGTTTGCAAGTTGGGAATGCAGCAGAAGCACAGGAGCCTCCTGCCTCCCACTTGGTCTCCCAGTTGGAGGCCAGCATAACTCCTATCAGGTCTTTATTTCAAGGGTCCAGGCCTGCTTGGGAGCACCTACAGGCTGTGAAAACCCTGGCCTCTGGGGTCTTGTGTGACAGCCTGGGCTCTGTCAAGTTTCTGTCTTACAAACCAGACAGGCTCCTGACTGCATGGAGACCACTGGACCGTGGGCCACGTCTGGTTACAGATACAACTTTTGAAAATTATATCGATTGCAGTCTTTTTGTGGTTGTAATTACAGGGCTGGTGGAGCTCTTTGAGCAAATGCCATCTCTGATGGTGCCAGATTGCATACTGGTAGACCTACGTCCATCAGTCACTTTTATATTCCTCCCTAGCCCAAGATGTAAAGTGCCAGAGTCCTTCACATCCCCTCCTGGCTTGACATCCTGTCTGCTATGGGACACCTGTGTGACTGAAGGTGCTGAGCACACCTATCTGCCCAGCCTCATCTCATCCTTTTCCTTTTACAGTCACTCCTGCCTGTACCCATCTGGATGGTGGTGGGGAAAGCACACATGGCACTTGGACCATGGTTCACCAGCTTAGGTCAACACAGGTATGGCAGTGAGGACAGCTGGCATTCATACACAGCACCACGGAATCATTAGGGTTGGAAAGACCCCAAATGTCATCAAAGCCTTTGACAAGCACCACCACACCAAGCAAACTCCGGCACCAAGTGCCACAACCAGTCATAAAATATTTTACCTGTGAGTGCAAACGTCCAAAGTCACTGAGCTGCAAACCACATCTGTCTAGGAGATCAAGAAGGGTTTTCCACTCTGCATTTCTGCATGGTAGCCAGGCCTGGAGGATGCTATTCCAAGGCAAGGAGCCTGCTGTGGGCCACCATCCTGACTGAAATGCCAACCCAGCTGTGATTCAGAACTCTTGTTCAGCTCTGATGAAAAAGTGAGACTTTTGCAGAGAAAAATCTCATTGAGAGCAACACCAAAGCTATTGCTTTGGGCAGAACCCACCCGCTGTGGCAGGTACAAGGCTTCCCAGAGCAGCTGAAGTGGAAGAGCCCACATCTGCTTCACTTTTCTCTATAGCTGAGGTCCCCGTAATGCAAAAAGGAAGAATATGCCAGGTTTCTTCTTGGACAGAGAACTTCAAGAGGAATTCACTGCTCGACAGCCGAGCTCTGCCCATCCTCTCTTTCTGCTGGCATTTCTTTGAGCTGCTGCAGCTCTGTGTAGACTAAGTGGGAACTGTGAAGCCCTGACAAAGGAGAGGGAACCAGTGGGATATTTCTATTTCTGGAATTGCCCATTAGAGAAGCTATTCTATGGTACGCAGCATGCCAGCACACTTTAAAAAAAATAAATAGGAACAAGAATATTAGCAGAGGAGAGGAAGCATATGTGGCCTCAAGACCATGACTCATCAGGTTAAATCAACCAGCTGAGGTCAGTGCTTCTATTTATCAGCTTTTAGTTGCAAGAATGGCAATGGGGACAGTGATTCTATTACTTAAATTTTACATGCTGTGAAAAATACAGCAGTGATTAATGTCTGTAACAGGCAGCTAGATGTGCTGCTTTTAGAATCTAGAAGCTATTTCAAGGTCAAGAGTTTTAGTTTTCTTTCTAAAGTGGGTTTTCACCCGGTAAAGGGAACTTCCCACAGATTTCAGGGTCTGTATTAATGGGCAATAAAAGTATTTTTTGTTCTCATCATCATCCAAAAACAGCTGAACTACAGCTTGATAAGAAAAGCCCCACTAATTGCACTTCTGGGAGTCACCTATCATTTGTGAACTGTGGGACCGTGAAAGCATTGACTGTAAACTGATTGACAAACATGACGCTTTCTTAACAAATACAGAAAACATTTTTGTGATGTGCTGTTGGATTTCTCTCTGGTGCCCCAGAATTTGGCTACCAAGAATACTCCCCTTAGCCAGTCTGTACCCTGGTCATTTACACCATCAGTGTGGGGGCTCTGGACTAGACACTGCAGGGACAGATGCCCTTGCCTTGATTTGCTCGAGGGCTGCTGCATCAGGGCACATTGAAACTCAGGCTTGAATAGGTGGGGGAAAACCACGTCTGAGGAAGGTCCATTGCTGCTGCCAGGACACCACACACAGACCATTCTGACAGGTGCAAACAGCCTTACATTCCTGCTGTCTTACATGTAAGCTGCTACAATTTTCACAGTGAAATTATCCCATTCTGGTCCTTAGTGTCAATTAAAAAATAAATAAATAAATTAACCAAAGGTATTGCTGATGGGAGGACAGAAATCTGTAGACACGTCCAGGTACCTGTGATTGTGCAGGAGGAGAGATGCCCTGCTCGCTTCCCTTTCACCATGAAAGCACAGGATGATGACAGGGCAAGCCCAGAGCTGGAGAGCAACTGCATTATCTGCAGTTATCTCCGATTCCCAGCAGAGAAGCAGAGGTAAGTTAAAACCGAGTGACTCATGGCTCTGATTCACCTCCCGCTGCCGCTGCCCTTCATCCATGCCGCCGCCGTACAGGCTAACAGGATCTGGGCAGATCTGATTAGGCAGGGAGCTCACCTCAGGCTGGCGTGGCAGCCAGGGATTGTGTCTCCGTCGGTAAAACCTGGGAGCAGTAAGCCAGCCCAGGAGCTGTGTAGAGCCGCAGGCAGGCAGGGCCTGGCCCGGGCCGCGCGGCCGGGAAGGCCCCGGTGGGGCCTGCAGGCCTCGGCGGGCACACCGCGGCACCCGAAGAGCCAGGCCACGCACCGTGGGGCTCCCCGGCTGCCAGCCCAGCAAGCAGGAGGCCAAGGGGTCTGTTAGCTTGCTAGCTGTTGGAACCCAGGACACCCCTCTGGGTGCCCTGGGTGACTTTGTGCCCCTGTCAGCACACTTGGGATTTCGGTCTTAACCCATGGAGCAAATTACCTTGTGTGAAGAATCACAAGTCACAGAAGTTTAAGTAGAGTAATAATGAATTAACCGCTGGGCGAAAAATTGAGTTTTGGGGATTTTATTATAGGGGGTCTAGGAGGCAAGATGGAGGGAGATGGTTGTTGTCCTATGCTTCTTCCTTCTTCTTCCTAGCCTCCATCTTCTTGGTGATGGTGGCACATTTAGATTGGCCTAAAGTAGAAGTAGACAGTCTAATACAGACGATAGGTACTGGAAAATAATGATAAATAAAGTATACATAACTCGTAGTATAAAATGTAGACACCAGCCCAGGGGTGGGCAGTGTGCCCTTGACAGACCTGCAGATCAGACCTCTGCGGGTCTGAGAGAAAATATTTTAAATAATAGATAATAAACAACCTTGCCAACACCAGCCAAAGAACCCCGACTCTTTCTTTGGCTGGCGGGCTGGGAAAAAGGGACACTCGGGCAATCCCGACAGCAGGAAACACATGGACTAGCCAGTCCCTCCAGGCATTTGGGATGACGCTGCCGTGGCTGCCTCCCCAGGCAGCCTCATGTTATGAATAAAAAGTTATCTATTTTTTTTAAGGTTGCAGTTAAAACAAGTTGGACCGCTGCTGTTAAGTTAGCTTCATTGTTAAGAGCTCTTCTTCAATTACCTGTTAATGGTTGGTGATTAACAATTGCCCCCCTGATGCTTGCCAGGGACCGTGCAGGTACCAGGAAAATGGGAGTGGCATCAGAGCTAGTATGCAGATGAGAAATGCATTGCACCAAATTTTGCAGTTTTCCAGGAAAACCCCTAAAAATAACGAGCCAACATAGAACTAAGTGACCTAAGTGATGTCTAAGGATGGGAGTGTAGTCCAGTGCCTGCTTGGATCCTTTTTGCTTCTCACCCTAACCTCAAAAGATGTTGACTAGAGAGACAACCCAAGATGTTGGACCGAAAAGGCGGAATCTTCTAATCTCTCATGAGGACGGAATCCCCAGCTTTGCCTGCAGACAAGTGGACAAAGCTGCATCGCCCTCCTCCTCCGGGCCACTCCTGGGAGCAATGGCGACGTGGGCGCGACCTCTTGACTTCTCCCCACCTGAGCTGATTCTTTTTAATAAAGGCATTAAAAAGGGAGAAAGATCACCTGCCCATTTATTTCACCCATCACTGAATCCATACTGCAGCAGCCGTGCTGCGCAGCAACATCAGTCTTTCAGCAGTGTCAGCTGGTGTCCGTGCAGGGCTTCATGCAGCGCTACCTGCTCACTCATTCTTCAGGTGCTTTGTTTGTTTGTTGACTTTTTCTTTTTGTTTTCTCTTGAGGCCATCTTCCAAATGAGATACTTTGGAAGTATCACAAAGCTCTCACTAGGCGCCACTTCCAAGGTTCACACTCATGAATTTCATTATTTCTGATGGAAACTGCATGCATCCCAGGTCCCTGGAGCTTTGGGAAGAGGTGATTTAACTACTAATGTCAGTCTGATAATTTTGTACCTGGGTTTGGAGGCATACTCTGTGGCTGTTCTCCACTAAGTGCTTGGTGTGTTGAATTTTCATAGGTAAGACATCTATGACTAAGGCATCCAGAAAGATTATTATTCTTAAATACAGGTTAGCTACTCTTTTATTTGATTTGTGTGGGTGTTATTTCACTCAGCGCTTGTGTCTTGTGACCCACTTACAGGCTGAAACAGGCTCTAGTAAACTTTCATGCCTTTATATTCCTGTTGCTCTTAACTTACACCACCCCCCCCAAAAAAAAAAAGCAAAACAAACAAAAAACCTAAACCAACATCTGAGGCAACCATCTTTGAAGTATAAATCAGAAATGACTCTTCTGTATAAGTGATTGTAAAAGTGTTCAACTTGTGTGTCTCATGGGCTGACCATTGGTGACGGTGAAGGGGGTCCCAGCAGGTCTTGGAGTGCTGGGCTTTTCTAGAAGGGTAACTTAGTGGCAGGGACTGTCACGAGCCCTTGTGAAAACTCATGTCCCACATCCAAGAGGATCATGGACCCAGGACATCTCCAGATTTACATTTGGCATTTGGGGTGAAGCCACTGCAAAGACTCAGGTGCTCCTCATCTCTCTTCAAATCCTCCCCCAGGCAGGAGAGAGCACTGGGAGAGCTTCCAAGATCCCTTTGGAAGGAGTTTAAAAGAAAAGGAAAAGAAAGCCTATTTCTATCCCAAAACAACAGTGCCCTTGTGGGGAGCTGTGTTGGTGCCTAGCACTTTATTTTACTGGCATAATTGTGCCAGGAGAATGTGTGTGCTCTTCTGCACAGACATGTTCTTAAGCAGTTCAGTCTGTCTTTGAAGAAGTTCTGAATTTACTTAATTTCAATGCCAATACATCTTCAGAGGGGAAATATCTCAGTATAGTGGCTGGAAGTTACAGTCAGGATACTCGCCTTGGAAATGTAGAGCCCTTGCACTGTATCAGCACCACAATAATCTCATCTAAATGAAGTAAGTGAAGCATGAAAAAGAAGTGCAAGACTCTCAGTGTCATGACATCTCCTTACATCATGGCAGGATGTCTTACCAGAAAATCTGATGTAGCCAAAACCCATGATACACAGTGTGTAACAGATAGAGGGTTTGCTCAGATGGGACTTGATTTACTGACATTCTCTCCTCATCTTCAAAGCCACAGCACAAGCTCCTAGAGCTTCAAGGAGAAGCTTATCCATCTCAGAGCATGCCAAGTGATGATGTAGATATGTAGTGACTCTTTACAACTTGGAATACCTGACTTGTATGGAATGCTGTGCATTTTACTTTGGTTTGGGCTGGGTTTTTAGGAACCATGCGATACAGCAGGTCATGAAGGAACGCTAACAAGAAAGCAAAGTAACTCATTTTGAGAAAACAGAGTGGAGACTAAGAATTGTCCCTTCAATCCTAGAAGTAAGAGGCACGTAAGTAAGGTGCATTTCATGTAAAAACTTGAGAAGCTCAGCTCATGCATTAGAGAACAGAAACTTAAATGTTGTTACTGAAACACCCACGTGATCTGTCCTGTGGAGATGGAGACCTCACAACCACATAAACAGAGGCAACAAGGACAAGAATTGAACCAATATAGCATTTCTACAATCACTTATAAACCAAGGCAACAAGAGCAAGAATTGTCATGATGTAACATTTTTACAGTCACACAGAACAAACTGTCTTTCAAAGGCAACAAATGCTTTCAGAGCCACTGATTTCCCTGGGCATGGGGTCAACCTGTGCTTTCAGTGAGTTCAGTTCAAAGCTCTACCCCTTCCTTTCTGTTCCATCCTGTCTCTGGCACATCCCACTGTGTACCCAGGGATCCAGTTTCCAGTGGCTGCTGTAAAACAGTCTTTTTGAAAATTTGGAGCATCTGTTTTAAAACTTCCCCTTGTCCCAAAGATTTGGAAGTTCACATGCCCTGTGGCTTAAAGCAGACAGCAAGACTGAAAGTGGTGGGTTGTTTCTAAAGAAATCTGGAACGCCTACGTGCTTTTTAATTATATAGCTATGTGCACACTTAATTTAATTAAAAAACAATTACCACAATTTATGATATGAGTACAACTCTTTAGCAAGCCAGAATTGCAGCTGAGTTTGCTTTTTAACTCTTCTTTTTTGTTGTTGTTTTTGATTGAGTGTAAGTGATCCTGGCTGATGCTTCTCTTTATGGAATAATAAGAGTTTGTTAGGATAGGTGCTCTGGCTAATTTCGGAAGTGGCAGACTTTTTCTCTTCCTGAGGCAGGTTGGACAGAGCTGGCAATTTGTTTATTTGACTTAAATGATGTTGAATTGAAAAACAGGAGACTAGAAGAACCTATGCTGAAGATTATGCTGTAAATGAAAGAGTCTCTTACTGTGCAGAGCAGTACAGCAGGAAAGATCCCTGCAGGGAATACAAGTTCCTACTACACCACTAAATTCCTTGATATTCATTCATAGAAATGAATGTGCATTAATTAGGAAAGGCAAGTATTTCACCAATGCAGATATGCTATCCTGTCTTTGAAGAAAGCAACAGGTGTATGTATTTGCTGAAAATATCCCATAAATTCATGTTTTGAAAAATAGTTTCTCACCTCCTTTTACTTAACAGAAGTATGCACAACAAGGGTTTTCTTCAAGTGAAAATAACTATAAATAACACACATGGACTTGAAGGATATTGCAACAGCTCAAAAAACCCAGCTCTGCTATTCTGACAGCAGTGGGCAGAGGTGCAGCATTTCTGCCTCTCCCCACATACCTCATGCCAAACTACAGGCAGGTGCCTTCCTTGGGGTTTGCTGTCTGGATGAGACCCCTTGGTGCGTTATCTGCCTGATGGTGTCACCATCTTGCAAAAGAATTATTGATTCTGGCAGTTTGGCTGGCAATAACTCCAGTTTATCTGTCAAATTAGGCACTGAAAATCTGCATCTAAACCCAGTCCCATGAAAGAACTGAGCAAAGCTTCTGGCACATGTGAAAATTTGGGGCATTCAGGACAAAGCTGAATAATATCGTGAGGGCTGAATTCCTGCTGCTCAAAGAAAATGAGCAGACCACCCTCTGTTTCCCTGCTATTTGACCAACCTTTTGAGCAGGAAGCTCGTTGGAGTATCCAGCTTAGCAGCCACAGTCCAAGCAATGAAACTGATCACAGGATTACAGAAATATTAGCTGAGAAGGACCTTTGGAGGTCATCCAGCTCAGCCTCCCACTTGGAGAAGGGTTTTTGCCAGCACTGGATCCGGTCAGCTGTGGCTTTGTCTAGACCAGTGCACAAGACCTCCAAGGATGGAGCTATCCCAGTGCCTCTGGTTAATCTATTTCAGGGCTGTAGCACCCTCCCAGGGAAAAAAAAATCCTGAAGTTCGATCTGAAACTCTGAAAGTGCAGTTTGATGTTGTAACCCACTGGTGTATTATCTGCTGCTGCTGAGATGAGTTGATCCCTGCGAGTTTTGTAACTCCCCTACGAAGTGGTTGTGGACCTCTCGTCCTTCTCTTCCCTAGATTAAAATATCCCAGCTCTTTGTACCTCTTCTTGTAACCATGTCCCCCAGGCTCAGGATCATCCTGACTGCCCTTTGTTCAACTTTTCTTTCTGAACCAGGGGACCCCAAGCCACACCTCACATGGTATTGCTAATGTTGATAAGCTCTTCCGCAGCTTCTTTCCCAAAAATGATGAGATGGTGTTGAAAGCCTCTCTGAAGTCAAGCATCCATTGTTACTCCCCTCCCAGTTCCCACAGGAGGCGTTTCATCACAAAAGGCAATTTTGTCAGTCAGGCCAAGTTGGATTTAATGAATCTTGGACCATTCCCTAGTGCTCTCCTGCCCTATTAGATGTTTGGAGTGGCCTCAAGAGGCTGCATTTCTTGCACCTTTGCAGGATCCAAGACAAAGCTGACTGTATCCTGCTCTCCACCTCAAAGACAGGCACAACACTGGCCCAGTCCCCAGGGCCCTCTCTGAGTCACTGTGGTTATTCCCAGCTGAATCTGTCCATCCCTGTCAGCTCCTTGGGGTGAATCCCATCCAGCTGCATGGATGGATGTGTAAATTCAACTTCCCTGGGCAGTCCCTGATGCTGGCTGCCTGCCTCCATCCCAAGCTCTTGGGGCACACCCTGAGCTCTGGGGCAGGCAGAGAAGAGCACACATCAGCATTTCCTCATCTCTCAGGTCACTTGGTTGCCTCCCTCACTTTCAGACTCACAGTGCTCACTATGGGCCGCCTCATCTGGGAACACCACAAGTGGTGCTGCCTTGTGAACCTGATAGATCCCCAGGGCTGAGAGAGGGAAGCCCAGGGACATGGGGCTCCTAGCCTCGGAGAGGGGAAGAGCCTGGGAGCAGAGCAGCTCCCACGGCAGCCTTGACAGTTGGCTGCAGATCTGAAACAGGCAAGTGGCAAATCTGCAGAGCCCTGGGCAGCTCAGAGACATTGATGTGGGAGAGCTGGGACTCATTTGACTGTATAAGCAAAGACCTGAGGACCAAGCAGAACTAAACCTCATTCATTACTGCAGCCCCACAGGGTTTCTGAACTCCGTTCTGTGCTGCGGATGAACAGAGCCTGCAAGACACACTAAGAGCAGCATAGTCACCAAACTGCTTGTACCTCTAGTTATCTCTGAAGCAATTACCTTCAGAGGACATACTTCAATTAAGGCTGCTGCTTCTCTCTATTGCTGTGCAGAGAAATTGAAAATGTGCCAGACTTATCTGCTGTGTGTGGCTCACAAATCCTTAACCCTTGTGCTGTCAGCCATATGTGATCTTGCCAGAAGGTCCTGTCCAAGAAGAAAGAACTTAAAATTTAAAAAAAAGGATACTTCAGTACAATCAAAAGACAACTTTGTCTCCTCTTAAAAGGTAATATTAGGAGCTGGTTCAAATGTTTGTAAATGCTGTGTGCAATTTTTTTGCATATCAGTACTGCTTATACATTCTGATGTTTTTTGATGAGCATCTCAGATTTGGGTATATTAAAATGTGTGCAAATCTTCAGCTGGATCTCAGAAGGAAGCTCTCAATAGCTAAAGCCTAACATCAGGCAACATTCTTGCAGCGAGGTGTCTACTCATGCAGCGAATTTAGCTCCATTTCCTGTTTGCAACGTATCCAACAAACAGACCCCAGTTGTTATTATGTGTTTATAATTGCGTTTTATTTCAGGCCTGTTTTATTTGTACGTATTCCAGCTTGAGGAAGGTCACGTGCACTCCCTTGTTTCAAGCAGAGCCGCTGGCCCGCGTGACGTGGCGCTTTCCGGGCTGAGTGGGACCTTTGTGAGCAGCAGCTGCTCCCTCCCACGCAGGCCAGGCGCAGCCCCAGACACATCTGCAGCGCGTTCACTGGTGGGCACCAGCCAGACTCTCACTGCACAGCTCCTCTGCTGCGCTCCAGGGATAAATCCCCCGCCGCAGAGGTCTCCCTGGCACACGGAGCGGGACCGCTGCGGGAGCAGGCTCCAGGGGAGGACGCTCAGGTGTGCCATGGATGTGAAGCCCATGGCCTGCCTGGATGCAGACCGGCTCCCACGTCACCTGAGGAGCACCGAGTGTCCCCAGCCTCTGGCCCAGAGCCAATGCCAAATGCAGTGGGAGTGAAGAGCAATGAAGCATGTATCCATGTAAGATCTTAGTAACTCTGAAAAAGGGTAATGATGGGACGAATCCCAAATCTTTCCAGGACAGGAAGCTCTCTTGGACCAATTTTTGTTCAGGCAACAGTGTGACTTCTCTGCAAAGGACTTGGCTTACTGCCACTGATGAGTAGGTTACCATAAGATTCCTGTTTGGAAAAATGATCTGGTTTTGATAAATTTCTTCTGCAAGTTCTCTGAAAACACAAGGTTTGAGATTTTTTTTAGTGTGTAGAAGTTGTTCTGTTTAGCACTGCAAAACCTATTCATTACTTAAATTGTATTTTTCAGAAATGTCTGAAGTCCTGAGAAGTTTAAGGAGTTAAAGAGGGATTCTGAAAGCTGGTTGAGACATGATTTGATTTCATTTGAACAGTCAGGAAACAAAGAAGGACCTATAAAGATGTCCTGGCAGTAGCAAAGAAAGCTTATAAACTGCCTGTCATTGCACTTTACAACCACCAAATTCTTCTTTAACATCTGCCTTCAAGATCAATCCCATGTCAAAAGGATAAAAAAGCCAAGATTTGAATAAATGTAAAAAAGAAAGGGGCAACAGATCTTGAAAGACTAGTGCATTAGATGATGGCAAACCCTTTTTGAGCAGACATCAGATGCACTAGATGAGAATTAATGAGTTGGTAATCAAGAAATCAAATGAAAGACCAAAACATTTTAGTACATAGTGCCAAAAAATGACTGATTCCATCACACTGTAAGTGTAATTATACCTTTTTCTTCTCCCACTCCTCCCTTTTAATCACATAATATACACATAAAGAAACCTTGTAAATAACGTGTGTCTACACCTTTGGAAAAATAAATACCCAAACAGAGCTGAGTCTTTGACCAGCAACACAAACTCAACTCTTATAACAAGCAGAGACCCCAAAACAGAAAATTGTTGTTGTATAGAACACTCTCACTGTAGGAAAAGCTTGAGTGAGAGATAGCAAGTCCCTGAAGCACTGGCTCACGAAATCTACTTGTATTAGAGAACTAGTAAAGTCATCACCCTCAGCTGCAAGTTCTCCCTGCTGCATGGACTATAACTTGCTTTAGAAGCTGGTAAACGTAAAGGTAAATTTTCAAGGTAAATTAGCACGAGCTTGTGTTCACCTTAACAAACCAGGTGTTATGAGCTGTAGCAGGCCACCAGCTGTTGCAGTTCAGCCATCAAGGCAGCTACTTTTGACAAACCCATATCCTGAAAAAGAGGAGGCTCCTTGAGGCTTTGATGGGGAATCAAATCAGAGGGGAAAGAGCTTTGATCAACCACCACCTAAAACACAGGACTAAGTGCCACATCCAGTTGTTTCTTGAACACTTCCAGGAATGGTGACTCTGCCACCTCCCTGGGCAGCCCATTCCAGTGCTTCACCACCCTTTCAATAAAAAAATTCTTCCCAATGTCCAACTTGGAACCTCCTGTGGCACAACTTGAGGCTGTTTCCCCTTGTCCTATCACTTGTTCCCTGGGAGAAGAGTCTGCCCCCCCCCTCGGTACATTATAATTTCAGGGAGTTGTAGAGAGTGACAAGGTTCCCCCTGAGCTTCCTTTTCTCCAGAATAAACATCCCAGGCTCCCTCAGCTGCTCCCCAGAGAATTTACGTCCCCAACACTTCCTCAGCTGTGTTCACCTCCTCTGGACACGCTGCAGCACCTCAAATGTGCCCACTGAATTAAGGGGCCCAGAAGTGGACACAGAACTCCAGGTGTGGCCTCACCAGTCCTGAGTACAGGGGGACAATCATTGCCCTAGTCCTGCTGGCCATACTGTTGCTGAAGTCACCAAGCAACACGACAAGAAACAGAGAAGACCAGAGCCCAGAGTTGGGGGAGAAAAAAGTTGAAGCAGCAAATTATCTGGAAGTACAGAAAGGTGGAAATCAGGGGGAAAGCCAAAGGCTACTATTTATCAGCATTTATTTCCCTATTTTTGTCTGCTGTCCTGGGACCCAGGTTTTCCTTGTCTTTCTACAGCAGCTTTCTTCAGGGTCAGAAGACATTTCTTACCATAAGCCTTGCACAGGCTTCATGCTGCTGCTCTGCGGGCAGGAGAAAGCAAGACCCACTGTGGGGAGACTCCAGATCTTATTCAGAGATTAACAAGGACAGCAGCTTTGACCACACTTCTTCCCCACCCACTGCCCCAAGGCAGTCACCCCACACACACACCTGAGATTTCACTTTCTATTTAACACTTACAAAGCACCTGACCTCATCTCATTTCTTAAGTAATTAAATTGTTAAATGCACTAAGCATTTCCACAGAATAAACTTACTTTTTCAAAATTTCTTTTTAAAAAAATTATCAGAAAATTCATACTTCTCTGAAGCTGGAAACCCCCCCTCCACAGAGAAAGACAGGCAATAGGGATAACTGGGACATAAGAGACTTTGGCTGCCTGAAGCCCAGCTAAGGCAGAGCTAAGGCTTTGATGAAAACCTTAAAAAAAAAGTTGTTTCTCAAACTGGTGAATAATGCAGCCTGAGGAAAAACTGGAAATTACTGAGCAAATGAAAAAAATATATCCTTTAGGTATTGCATGCATGTGATATGCAGTAACCACCTGCAGCTGATAGCATGAAAGAGTGCTTTATTTTGTTACAGTACAGATTCAGTCCAGTTCACAGAGAACACATCAGTTAATACATATCTTCACCTTGTAGGATAAATGGGCATGAACACACGAGCACACAGCCAGCAGCCTTTTACCACCACTTAGGCAAATTTTGCCTGAAAAGCATCATTTACACACGTTTCACTACCAGTCCATGTAACAGCACTGTAATGCCAGCTCTAGAAACACAGGAGAGGACAATGTCAATCTCAAGGACTGTGAAAATGTGTGTGTGTGTGTGTGTGTGTGTGTGTGTGTGTGTGTGTGTGTACACACACTGCTTGGTGATTTAACTTTCAAAATCCTGGTTTTGACTTTAAAGTTTGTTTTAAAATAATGTGTCCCTGAATAATACAGGCTATTCCTTGAGGCACGTGTTCAAGTTCAGGCTTTGGATAAGAGTCTTCACTTGAAGCAGCCACTGAGAGCCGAGGGTTTGGAGCAGACAGAACTGTCTGGAAACCAGGCAGGTCTCCGTGAGCTGCAGTAGCAGCCCACAGGCAGAATGGTACCTGAATCTCATCAACACAGTCTCCCATGTTTAACCATTTTTTAAAAACCTGAAGTAGCAACAAAGGCAACGATGTCAGCCAAATCAGTTCCTGTTAACCTACCAAACTTACCTTTCTAGAGGTTTTGGGCTTTTTGAAGCACAATTTTAGGACTCAGCACTCCAAAACCTCATCTATTTCCCCTGCACATCCAGGTTTACACCAGGTGGTCCAGCAAAAGACACTGTTGCTCTTCCCAAACCCTTCCTCACTTACATCCAATTTCTTTGACATGTCCAGCACAGACTCTCCCCATCATGGTCAGAGGTCCTATCTAAACAAAATAAAGCTGATAAATACTGTGTGCAGTTATCCCCTGTGTGGAAAAAAAAACAAACAAAAAAAACCCCCAAATCATCTTTCTCAGGGAGGATTAAGAAAGGATAACTTCTTCTAAACCATGTAGACCATAAGGATGATAAAACTCCAATATCCCCACAACCAAACATGAAACCAGGAGGAAAATGGAAGATACTCACAGAATGAAGAAGAGGCCAGAAAAAGGACAGTGAAAGATACTTTCAGTCTGAAGCATGCTTCAAGTAGCTTAGATTTTCAAAGCCATTTTAAAAGTTTTGTGCACATAACTTGCTCCTGCATACTCCACCAATTTTCTGACCTTTCCCCCTAATTACTTTTTCCTCCTCTCAAAGAGCAACAGAAAATGAGAAAACAGACCACATGAGAGACACAATGAAAGCTGTAAGCTGCATCTACTACCAAGTATACAGAAAGTATTCCATAAGCTGTCAAATATAAGAGCAACACAGCAATTTTCATTTTCCTCCCACTTAAAAGCAATCACAGCTTGAAATGTTTAAAAGACAATGTCCCAAGTTCATGCCCAAGCCGCTCAGTTTTCAACACAGCATTTTACAAGTGAGAGAACACTGTTTGTCTTTTTATTTGTAAACCAGAGTTTGAAATACTTTACAATATACTTTTAATTTCATTTTTCTAAAGAAATAGTATTAAGAACTGAAAGAACAGTCTGTCATTAAATGTCAAGGATCGTATTTTTAAAAACCTTTCTTAAAAAAGGTTATAGAGGTATGATGAATTTAAGTTGTATTTTAAAGTCTACTTAAGCATCTCAATGATTGAAAATGAAGTGCAAAATTGGAAGTCCAGTCACAGATGAGACTGTAGAACTGTGCTCAAGACTGAAGAGGTCTACCTAGGGCAGGCACAGTTGCACACTCCCCAAATTAATTCAGCCTGTCCTAGCTATGAATCCTGCAGATCTCAGCAACACCACTGATTAAGTCAGTTTGAACTACATAATACAAATTCTCCCTTTCTAATAAGAAGGATATAAACTAAAGCTTTCAGTTAGGCAATAAAACCTTTCTAATTAGCAACAAAAAAGTATAAGTGACATGCTTACTCTGTTTCAGGCACTTTCAAGATCATAGTTTATTTACTGTAGGTAAAAAGCTAGTATACAGATTAAGGGATCTCTTAAATTTCAACTCTACAGTTATACACCATCTAGTATTCTTGGTCTGAATATTAACCAAAAGGTTTCTAAACACCTGTAAGCCCCACTATAAATCTGCATTGGTATGATGAAAAAAGTATAGAAATCAATATTTAATTTTTTCAATGCATAATATTTACACTGTGAAACCAATGGGAAATAACAAGCAGCGGCAAAGAGGCAATAAATTTTAAAAAGCCAGGGTTTTATATAGGTTTTGGGTTTTTTTACAATAGTGTGCTAATCAGCATAATTGTATATATAAAAATTAAAATATAGCAGAGCATCCCATTACAGAAATCTGAATTCTCTGAACTGCTGCCATTACTTGCTAACCATTTACATGCAACACCTGCTAGGACTGACTTTTTGTTTTTGAAGTGTAAAACAGTTCAAGGTTTAAGAGACAAACACTAATTTGTGTACAAAACCAAAAACTGCACTCAACAATTGTACTGGTCATGAGTCTTTTCCATACAGAAGTGAGGGAAAGAAAAACGTACCAATGATAGAAAGCAGTCTCTTTCCATTCACTAATTTTCAAAGGCAATGCATAGACTGAGAATACCTGGATGGCAAACTCCAGGTACTCTGGGAATGAACAGCTTTCACACACAGGACCTCTGCAGGAGGCCTTTCTTTGCATCAGATGGCAATGGCTGACAGCAAATAAGGGGCACAGGTGTACAAGTAAGTAGATCTTGCAAAATACTAAGATGGGGCAGTTGTTAATATACAATCTGAACTATATATACACAATATAATGGAATGTATCCCCTCCCAAAACAGGTTTATGAAACAATTGGACCTTTCTATACTAGCCTTATGACTCAGTTATCATTCTAATGAAAATATAAGTACACAAGAGACCTGCATGAAAATTAAAATTTATGGGTCATTTTACAGGAACTATTGACAAAGCTGCTTAATGGCATTTCTGCTTTATAAGTAATTTTGTTATATGTTATTGAAAATATCTGTGTATAAAATGTCCTGACAGACACTTTAACATGGAGCTTTGGTGACAAACCACTTCAATAACAATGAGGTGAAAAATTAAACAAAGTATTTAAGGTAACTCAAACTGAATAGGAAATGGAATGCCAATATGGCAGTTCACCCTTCTTCTGTTGTTTTAAACAGGAAAGTCTCTTGTACCAGCAAAATCCTGTACACAGATAGAGAAGTAGGGAATACACCACTTATAATTCCCATTAAACAAAAACCAATTCATCATGTGAGAAGGTACAAATTACAGAAAACATGAATAGTCAATAACAGAGAAAAAACTGGTTTACATGAAAGAATAGAGAACACTTCAGTCTGAATGCAGTTACTTTGTGAAAGCTGCTACGACAGCCCACAGAACCTCATTGGTGTTGGTTTTCATACATTCAACCTCAGGGTCTAAATCCAGGAGCTGCCGCACTCTCTTTGTGGCTAAATCATACTGCTCATCCAGGAGGGGGGCAAAAGCGTTCTCCAGGACATCTGAGGCGTGGGCTAAGTACACGAGCGCCAGCAAGCGCTTGTCCATGCGGTGGGGGTCGTTCACCCACTTGTCAAGAACTGCCTCCTGAACCTTCTTGATGAGGCGCTGTTTGATGTTGTTGTTGGTGAGAGGGTGTGTAGTCATGTCAAAAAGCAGGAAGTTCTGTTTCTCTGTTGTCAGTACACCTTTTTCCACTAGATTTTTAGCTAACCGCTCACGGACATTTCGTAGTTGGTAGTGCAACTTCAGTGGGTTCCATGTTTCACCTACAACAGCAAGAAAACCGCACAACCCTTAGACAAAGTTTAAGCTGCACTGCTGCAGTGATTTTTTTTTTCAGTCTGTGGTGCAGAATGAGCTGTCAAAATCATATAGCAGACTACAAGACACTGTGCCCCTGTCAGCATTTCTATGATCCCTGGCATGGAGGCAGAAACCAGGAGAACCTCCTTGGAGCAGCTCTGGGGTACCTTGACAGTTTGGATGAAACGATACTACGCCATGTCTTGATTACAGATATGAAAAATAAACAACCTTGTATTGTAAAATAAAAAAACAACCAGTTATGCAGAATTAATTTACTTCATGTAACAATAAAAATGAAGTAAAATTAAGCACCTTCTACAGTCTTTTACTGTGTCAGAGACCAGGAGAAGTGTTACTGCCTTTCTTCTGCCACAGAGACAAGCTAATGCACAGTTACCCAGTGCATTTCTTTATTTCTGCAGGTTTCCACTCCTCTCCCCCTTCCTGCTCCCACCATATGAAAAATGACCATGCACTGTTAGTGTGTGTGGCACAGGTGTGCTCACATGAACCACATATTAGACAGAGTCTTTAATGCTTCTATATAAATTATTTCTAATTCCTTTTGTTAAAGCAGAAGAACTGGGCCCTTCAGAGCATGTGACTGTATGCACAGAGGAAATTGACAAAGCACAAAAGCAGCATCAACAGCTCCAACTAAAACTGTTTATCACTGAGAATTCTACCTTTGCTTAAGAGCTTATTTAACAGGCTAAAAATTTTAATTCCAGCTTACTTAGGAATTTATCATAATCCCCTCCTGATGTAAAAAACTATGCATTTTAAGGGGCAAGAAAAGGAACAGCTTTAAGTATTTCTTACATAGATGGACGTTTTCCATAAATGATATGAAAATTTCTGTACAAAACTTTTGAAAAATTTATCGGTTAGCATAAAATAATAACAACAACGACAATAAACCACAGGTGACTTTGAGGTTTCTCCCACTGTGACGGAGGGTGACACACTGTATCCAAGTAACAGCCAAGATAAGCAAACAAATGAGGTGACTCCAACTGCAGAGTGAAAGGCAGAAAACCCAACCAGGCCTGAACTACAGAAGTCCAGCTACACATCAATGAATGCCATTCCCCAGTTTGATAATAAATGAAACTATCACACAAACACAAAAAAGTGGTTTCCTTACCACCTTTCACAGGGCAAAGGCTATTCCCTAGATTTTTGTGCAGTTGCCATGTGGCTGAAATTTAGTGCTGTGGTGACACCTTGTGACCAAGCTCTTCAATTACACAGACACTTTGCAGACAAGGACAGAGATGTTTGCTACATCTCCAGGAAACCTGATATTTTGGTGCAAACATCTACATTCCCTACCTTTGCTTTCTTTAGAAGCTACCTTATAAACACCAGCCTGGCAAACACCACCTTGCACGTCCACATATTTATTTACATGATGGCTTTGAACTCACATGTACTGTAACTCCAAGCAGCACTCTGCATTACTGATAATCATGGATAGAGTAGATTTTTTTTCCAGGATCAACCTGGTCTCCAGGGCAAAATTCTAATAGAGTTTATGAATTTATTAAATAAAGCAAAATAAAGCAAAACCAACCTAACAATAAAAATAAAAACCCCCACCCAGGACCTTGAAATATTTTTCTTCACAATGACAGATCTCTAAACCATGGGAACCAAAGAACACTAATGCCATCCAAGAATTAGTAATTAATAAACATATGTTAGAAAAAACTATTGTTTCAAGCCTTAGCCACAATACTGATGATAACAATCTTCCCACAGCCAAAGCTCAGAAGGGTCAGGAAAACCTTAGCTTAGCTCAAAGAAAACCTAGTTCATTCATTAGCTGACCTTTTTTGAGCCAGTCCTAACTTGATGTGCATTGCACTGGGAAAGGAGGTGAAATGTCAGCACAAATTATGTATTTGGGACAAGAAAAATGAATTGTTTTGCCGTCTGTAAGAGGGAAGGGGAGCTGAGTGAGAACTGAACTGCATGGCTCCACAGCAGCCGTGACCCTCCTGACATGTAGTCCAGTCTCCCCCCTGCCTGACAGCCAAAGAGCAGGAGAGGGGGAATGGCCAGGACCTGAGAACGAGGTGGTGTGCAAGGAATGCTGTTTAAGTTACTGCAGAATGAATGGGAAGAACAAAGAAAACAGGAAAGCAGAGAAAGGCAAAGAGATTTTGCTCATTTCTGCAGCTTACTGGTTTTAAGAAGTAGCAGATTTTACACAGGCAACTTCCAAATCTCACTACTCCCAACTTCACAGTCACATTGTTGACAAGGAGGGTCAATGGTGCAGGGTTTTTTCCTGCGCTGTTTGCACAAGTACAGCTCTGATCTCCTCCAAAGAAGCTGTATTTATGTGCTTTGTGAAAACAGACAAACGCTGGTGATCAATTCTGTCTGCAGTTCAGCCTGGAGAGGAGAAGGCTCTAAGGAAATCTTGCTGCAGCCTTTCTGGGCTTAATGGGGGACTGCAAGATAGATGCGGTCAGACATTTTAGCAGAGCCTGGGACATGAGTAACAGTTTCAAAGTGAAGGAGAGTTGGACAAGGAAGAAGTTTTTCACAATGAGACACCAGAATGGATCGCCCAGGGAGGTGGTGGATGCCTCCTCCCTGGAAGCATCCAGGGTCAGGATGGATGGTCCTTGAGTAACCTGGTCTAGTGGAAGGCATCCCCGCTGACTGCAGAGGGGCTGGACTAGACGGCCTGTAAAAGTCCCTTCCAACCAAATCATAATTCATAACTCTGTGATCACTGACATTTCATTTTTTCTCAACTATTTACTAGCTTTACAGGGAAAGCTGTGTGCAAAGTACTCCTTTTGAAGGCTGTTTTGATCAACAATAATTATCTAACATTTAAAAATATTTATTACATTTCTTCAGTTAATGAAAAAATAAAACTCCTAATGCTTTGTTTTTTCTTTCTGATTAATGGCCAAATCGCTCTCAAGTTTTGTGTGCAAGCTATGAGCTCTTCACCTCCTTTCCTTATTGAAAGATCTGGATACTCAGTGCACACACTCAGGCTCCCAACTTCCATCAACCATCATTTCCAAACACAGAGAAAGGCAGCTCCATCTCCAGGGTGCAGTCCTGATTTACTTCAGTCAGCGGAAGGCACCTCTTCCACCGAGCTGAGATGTCCTCTGACACTTCCATACAGATCCTTTCTGTACCAAGTTAAGTCAAAAGCAACAGTTACTTATATTTGATTAAAGGCTACAATCAACAAGAGACTACCCTAGAGGACAGACTAATTAACTTTTCTGCATATTTTCTCTCAAAAAACCTTGCAATATAATCTCTAGTGATGCCAGATAATTAGCTTTATTTGGGTAAAGAAAGCAAATACATTATGAGCAAGGCTTACCACTAAGCAGTTCAATCCAATTTTGTACTGTTTCAGGAGGCTGGGT
This sequence comes from Passer montanus, assembly GCF_014805655.1. Taxonomy (NCBI): domain Eukaryota; kingdom Metazoa; phylum Chordata; class Aves; order Passeriformes; family Passeridae; genus Passer; species Passer montanus. The sequence goes on from NW_024366815.1 coordinate 759,095, forward strand.
CTCTTTTATGTGTTTCAGAGCTTCATCAAGAAGAACATCCCCTGTAGGAGCATCTGACTTGCAAATCACCTAAGAATGAATAAAATACAGTCAGTATTTTGACATAATTCATATATGACAAACACACCCATCAATAAAAAAACCTACCTGTTAGGAAAACCAAAATATTTTTTTTAAATAACAAACTCTCTCTTAAGAATATACAACTTTGAAAATCCCAAACCTTTGTTATTAAAAAACCCCAAACTATATGTGTTTTAATTCAAAATACATAAAGTCTGAGGTTATCTGTAACTTAAATTAACCTTAATGGGCTAAAATTATAGTATTAATAACAAACTTAAAAGCTGTATTTTGAAGGAAAATAACTCACTTATCTAGCTAGGTGCCCTACTACAAAGTAGCAAAGGTCCCCAAAACAAAGTACATTGCACTAAATTAGTTTCTGAATATAGTCTATTTTACTGCTTCAAGTCAATTTATTCAAAATACTGAGTTAAACAATAAGGTTGCATTATAATAACAAAAAAGGTTGTAAAATAATAACAAAAAAAGTACAAAAACTAGTTTTCTTCAATATATGAACAGACAAAAATAGGTTCATGACAACATCTGCAAGTTTTGCAGCTCTGAAGAACACATTGCCACCTAACAGAGTTTCATTTAATAACAGTTAAACCACACATGCTATAAATACACATGTACTAATAAACCCCTTAACATGCAACAATAAATACAATACAAGTCTCTTATTTAATAATTTCTAAAATTATTTGAGTTCTTCACTCAGGAAAACACAACAAAAAAATTGATTCAGAGTAACACAGTAAAATTAAAAAACATGAGTAACATGAGCTTGTTTACCAGTATAACTACTTACAGAAACCATGCACAAATACAATTTTTTTTCAGGAGAGAAAATCAAGAGCACGAAATTAAAACTTCCAGATTAAACTAGCTCAAGTCGGTATGTTTAAATAAAATCTTTCTTTATTTATAGAATAATTAGTACAGTTGTTAACATTAAAATTAATATTAATATTAACATTAATATTAATAATAATTGTTATTATTGTTGTTGTTGTTACTATTCTATCTGGCAATTTAAACAGCTCACAAGCTAGCACTTTACAAGCATCAGGGAAAAGGTAGCAGGTGATTGACAGAAAAATGAATACATCAACACAATTCCATATATATATATATATATCTCAAAAGCAGGAAGCGAAAACTTTTATTTTTCTTAACACTTAGAGTAGTCAGAAACGTGTTCTGGAAATGTCATACTGTTCCACAGTTCACGGAACATCCTGTTTCTTCAGAGATGCTGGTCCTTAGCCTGATTGTAAAAAAATATTCTTTATTCCAATTTTTCAGTGATGAATCAGGTACTACATTTGCCTGGTACTTATCAACTAAGGAAATTTCAATTATACAGAATATTTAATTTGCATTTTTCACAATGCAGCTCTGCAATTAAGCAAAGCTAAAAAATTAAGTACAGATTTTTAAGTAAACTTCATTTTCTAGTTTTAATACAAAAATTCACTCTTGCATGAATTGCTCAGAACTGTTAGCAATAAAATACTGAAGCAAATCTGCCAAGGATTTTTTGGGATTCCTTTTGATTCTAATAACTATCGATTTGGTCTGCTCTCTGATCCTGTACAGCAATGTAGAGTTACCATCTTCTATTCTCAATAACCACTCACAAACCTCAACATTTATTTGTTTCTAATATTGATCCCAGTAGGCAGAACTCCAAAATGGTGTGACAATTACATACTCTTAAGCCAAATTTACAAGGATGTTGCAAAGTGTAACACATCACATCCACTCACAACTCTCACTAAGGTCCATCAAGTCCTTGTCCACTCTTTTCTCAGTCTCATTTGACTCTCTATGGCATTCAATCATAGATTTAATGCATCTTGATTCGTTCTGAAGTACAAAATATTATCAGCAGAGATCAACCTGATTTAAGGCTTTAAGTGGAAATCATTGTAGCTATCATTCTTTCAAGTTAATTACATGATTAAAGCCACAGTTAGGTAGTTATAAATCTGTGCTACTGCCCAAAAAACTTGTTCTACACTCTTCTCATCCTCACCTTATCACTTGTGCCCCACCTGATGACAAGATCAAGAGAGTGGTTCCAGTAAAAACTGAACTGATCAAAGTAAATTATTTCACCCCTGAATTACAACCCTGGATGTATTATTAGACAGCTCTTTCCACTCATTAGGCACAGTATTTATTTCACAGCCAAAGCAAAGGGCATGGGGAGCAAAGCCTGCAGAAGCAGGACCAGGAGGACACCTGACAGAGTAGAAACTTAAATCTCGTCAACACAGAAACGAAACTGAAATTTAGAGTAAATGGAAAACTTCAAATAAGGTGCAAACCAACATAAGTTGTTCAATTTCTAAATTGATGAAGGTGGTGCATTTAGGGATTTTATTTGCAGGGAAGTACTTAAGCAGAAAACAACCTTCATCTAAATTTTAAATTAATGCCTATTTTTATAGAACTTTCCTGCCTGAAAACTGAGAAGTATCTCAAATACTTTACAACAGCAGAAAAAGAAAACCTCTAAATTGCATAGATTTTAGATCACTTTAAATAAATATATTTACCCAATGCCAAAAATACATGATAAAATTTAACAAAAAACACATAACCACAATCAAACAAAAACTAATCACAACTCAGACCAATAATTCTGCTTGTATTCTTTAGTGAATATACATACAGGTTATTTTTCCATTTTCCTAAAAAACCTAGCAACCTCACAGTTAATATTTCAAGTAGATAGAACTGACAAGGTTTTCACAGAATGAAAATAACTCCTGACTGAATGCCTAAGAAGATTACTGAATGCCTAAGAAGCCAAAAGCTCTGGAGAAAAAAAAAAGTGAGAACTAATCAATGCTGAATATGCTTAAACGAGGCTAAAAGAAGTAAGGACTGTTTGTCAGAACAGAGGTTCAATTTTTCTGAAGTGAAGGGAGCTGGGAGAAGGTTAGGGAATTCACAAGCTTGCCTTAAAATTTAGCAAAAGATAATATTGACAGAGAAATGTGCCATAAAAGAATTTATTTGTGGTGGACAGACAACATTTGACCAGGTTTTCAATAGGCTTATTTTACAAGTATCCTCTAATGCTGATGAAGTAAAAATTCTTCCAAGAGCTTGACTTTGCACATTTTGCACAAAGGGAAAATTCAGTGGTAAAAGTAAAAAAAATAAAGGCCTCAAATCTTCAGCCCAATTCTATAAAGGACCATAGAGATGGGGTCATCTTGAAGGTCAGAGAGCACAATTTAACACACCAGCCTCATGAACTAGATAGTTGTGTTCTCAGGGGTCTCAAGGTGATGGTTTCCTTCCCATGTAATGCAAGCACAAACTGCAGCGCTGTGTACAGCAGAAGTAAACGGGTGGCCTGCAGGACACATCTGGCATCCGGCAGTTATGCATTCCTTCCAGCCCCAGCCCACATCCCACCGGCATTGCAAAAGCCAGTTCCTTCGGCCGACTGCGGCCCGCCCCAGCCAGAGCCAAGGCTGGCAGCAGCACCAGCAACACATCCCGAGAGCAAACACGGGCACAGAACAGGCACCAGAGATGTTCCAAGGCACTTCATCTCACCACCGAGACACCTTTTATCTCTGCACATCTGCCTTAGGTCATTAGTCAGAATCATCATCTTCACATAAAGAAAAAAACCCCAGGCTTTTTATTAGAACCAGTTGTAATTTATAGGTCCTGTATTTCGTGGAGCCTGACAAGTAAATGTGACCATTTTCCTGCACTCACCTTTCTTGTTAGCAGACTTTTGCGCCGCATTCCACAGGCCTCCAGCTGGAGACGCCCCCGCAATGCCAATTCAATTAACATACAGCCACGCAATCCTGAGGAGATGCAATCATTCCAGAACGATGTGTAACCCTGTGAAGAATGAAAGACAGTAAAATATCTCCATCTCCACCTGAAAACGAGCAGAAAAAGGGCCTTGCTGTGTTCTCTAAGCAGTTCTCCTGCTTTCACACTTTTGAAGTAGCACCACTAGTCACTATCATTCCTGCCCTGAAAACATGAAAGAGAAACAGTCTCATCCTCTGTTAGTTTTGACACTCAGTCTCTGCCTTGTGAAGAATTGGGAATCCTCAGGAAAATAATACAGAATGAAAGAGGGCAATACCAAGAACTACAATAAAGTGTAGTTTTATACACAGTCAAAATAAACTTACAATATTTTTAAGACATCAAGCAGTTGGCATTACTGACATCACTTGGCCTTATGAGTGACTGAGAAACATTAATATGATTTTACATACATAAACAATGTGGCACTGAGGAAAGCAATAATAAACTAAAAATGGATATTAAGTTAACTATGGAGTATGCTGGAAAACACAAATGTGGCAATCAACACAAATCACAGAACAGATTCTTTTGGCTTGAACATAGAAAACTAAAAGAAAAAAGCTTTAAAGAAATATTTATAACAGCTACTATTTTGTCATTTAAATAATTTGAAAATGTGCTTTTACAGCTTGAAGCACAGTTCTTATACAAACTGCAAAACTACAAAACACATTTATTCCATGAAGCACACCTCACCTACTGTGGTTTCTCTCTACTTCTGCATTGACAGCCATCTGCTTAAATGGCAGAGCAAACCATTTGACCCAATAAATTTATTAATCTGTATCTAGAAACACAACTATTGACTTTTGTACTCCATTGTTCAACAGTTATGACCAAAAATAATCTTACAAAAAAATTATCTTATATGGAGTAGCCAACAATGTTCTTGCATATTTTTTAATATTTGAGTATTTAAGATAAAAGTAAAATCCTTGAGATATGTTCTGAGAAATGTTTGATATGATTCATAAAGATCTTCCCAAAGTCCTCTAGTGAAGCACTTCAAAAAAACAGCAACTTCAGGATACTTTAGAAAAGGATGCTGTACACAAGAGAAGGTTGGGGAAGAGCAGAAGAGTGCTCTGCTTTTCATAAATTTGTCTTAACCAATAACCAAGACTAGCTTAAAACAAAAGCAAGTCAATTTTATTATTTTTTGCAGATGAAAGCTACCAACACATAAAGATATTTTAAGTCCACTAAATTTACAAACCAGTCTCTAACTAATGCCATCAATTACAGATTTCCAAAATGTGAGAATACTTGTTTCAATTCTGCACTTAGCTGTTTTCAAGAGCTGTATTATATAGATGACCAGTACTTACGAAAAGTCTACAAAAGCCCTGAATCTCTAAGGTAATTACTGAAAAAGGTCCCATATATTTATTTAAAACACCATAAATATGAGTTTGGAAAGGCATTTGAGAAGTTATCTAATCACCTTTCTACTCTAGAGCTGATACTTTGCAGGTATCAGCTACTCCTATAATGCCATTCTGTAATTAAGATTTTGGCTGGCACCAGACATTTTTGCCAAATAACACATACAATAAAGTACAGTATTTGCTTAAGAGGGAAGAGATATGACTCCTACATTCTATTTCCAATCAGTCCCTTTACATAATAATTTCTGAAGTCAGACAACACATACACAAACTAAAAATCTACAGCAGAAACTCACAGGCACAATAAATTTACACTTCTTTATACTCATAGAACGTTTCATATTGTTATGCAGACAATTAAAATGCTGATGCTTGTTCCCCTTTTTTAGCAATGAAAGCTGAATTTATTTTTAAAATTACTGTTTTTCAATGAAGTGACTTTAACTACACCACTCCCGGCACCAATTACCAGACGTAAACTGCTCTGTTCCAGTAGTTAACATGGATGGCCACAGGCTGAGGGTTGCAGAGAAATGCAGGCTCACTGGTAAGATAAGTCAGGTCAAAAAGGACCACATAAGTCTCTAGTCCAACCTCCTGCTGCAAACAGTTATGAAGTCAGGTCAAGGTGCACAGGGTTCTATTCAAGCGTGTCTCAAAAGCTTCCAAGGATGGAGACTGCACAACCACCCAGAAGTTTTTAACCAACTAATCCTGAAAGCCAATTCAAAAAGATTACATCCTTCATAAATGGAGCTGCTTGTTTTCATGGGCTGGATGACAGTGAGAAGAGTCATGAGAATAAACCTTGTTGCGACCATCTTCTTATTTTCCTTCTACCCCCCAGGCTCAGAGTTCACAGGTGATCCTCTAGAGAAGGAACATTTTATTTCCACACACATAAATAAAAAACTATTAACAGAGTTAGGAAAGGGATTTTTTTCAATCCATTAAACTGATCTTTCCAGATTGTTCTGGTAGATGAATGGGTTGGTTTTGACACCTAATGCAAAGATATCGCACAATCAAAGGAACTGTCACAGAATATCACTTGAGCACACAACAGTCTAACTAAATGATCCTTAAATTAATGCAATCTTCCTGGAATAACTGGAACTGAATGGGAGACACTTATTTTTGATATTCCAAACACCCTCTTGACACCTGCTTTAATTGGTATATAGCATAACTAGAAAAGATGCACAAAAGAGAAACAAAAGAGTGGAGATTAATAATTTATGGAGAAGTGGAATGGCAAAATAGAATAATGCACTATTTGTAAAGGAAACAAGGGATAAGAGATGAAACCAAGCTAGCTCACAGGTTAGGAGTCAGTAGCCAATTTCTTTTCTGTTTTTCCACTCAATTGTTTTAACAGGAAGGCAAAAGTTTAAAAAAAGTTTAAAAACTTCTTTGAAAAACAAGAACAATAATGGAGTTTGACAGACAGCAACGAATCTAAAGCACACGTGGACCAGGATGAAGTCAGTGTTCACTGCAGGAATTGTCACCCTGATCCCACCCTCTCCCTGAATGTAACCTGTCCACTGCTCATCATAGCACACAGAACCAGACAGGGACATGGTTTTTAAAACTGTTCATTTATTCCAATTCCTAGCAGTCTCAAAACACTTGACTGAAGATCAAACACCGCTATGCAGAAGTGCAACTAATTCTACTATTTAATGCTCTTAAACAGCATTAGTTTTCTCACAAATACAATACCAAGTATTTTTGCTCCATCCATCTTCCTGCAAGTCTTACAGCTTTATAAACTCTCTAACTCAAAGAAATACTTATTTCATTAAAGTTGCTAAGCAGCAGGGGGTAAGACTTACAAAGCAGGAGATTATTTTTATCTGACAGCAATCACACTAGAATAGCACTTTAAGCTATGAATAGCTTGCAAGACAAAATTTTAAATCTACAATGACTCAAAGATCAAAAAACTGTTTACAACTGTCATGTTTATTTATACAAACACAGCACAAAAGCATTTTTCGTCAGACCTGACCTAGAAACTTTCAGCTAAAAACTAGTGTTGCAAGACAAGCAAAAAGGGAAATTAGAATAAAGTTTACACCAAATACTTGTTTCCATATTAACTTTGAAAGCTCAGACTTTCCACCCAGGTATGGCAAAGTACAGAGCTGAGACTAAGATCATGTTTCCACTTCAAGAATAAGTTATTTAAAATCCATGTTCATTAGGTCATTTCTTTCCCACCAGCTCCCATGGCATTTATTCACTTTCTCCTATTCCCTTGCCTTCTACCCACTTCCAGCTCACACAGGTATTCCTGTTCAGTTATTCATTAATCACTTGAAACTGCCAACTATTAAACAGTCCATTGTATAACAGAAGCCAGTTACCAAAACTACCTTACCTTCCACTTCCTGCTTCTACTTAGTCTCTTTAGAGCCATTAAGTTACCCGAGAGATTTTAAAATTCATAAGTTTGTATGTAATTTTTCTTTTCTTTACAAACATTGCTAACACCTTATCTGTGATCCAACAGGGCACTGCAGCCATGACCACTATAATTTCATAAGTACGTAAAGAAATGAGCGAGAAGACAAAAAATGATCAGATATGCCTGAAGATACTTGGTGCCATGTTAGTGATTGATTTCTACACAATTAAGGCTGATTTAAGACTTATAAAAAACTTCAAAATCATTTCACTTAAGCACAAAACAGCTAACCTTCACAGATCAATGACTCTCACAGTTTCCAGGCTACTGTCACACTAACTATTTGAAACAAACAAAGAAAAAATAACTAAAAAAAAAACCCAAACAAAAAAAAACCCCACAAACAAACAAACAAACAAACCCAGAAAGACCCCACTGAATCAACATCACTATTTTCTGTTTCACAAGTGCGATTTGAAGCTACCCAGCAGTAACAATGCAAAAAATGCAATTAAGCTGCAGATGTCATCTTATGTTTATGTAGAAGTACTCCCTAATGGATTACAAAGCCAAAAAAAACCAAAAAATCCCCAACTTTCTTAATAAATGATAGAACAAAAGACTCCGAAAAAACTGGGTAATCTTTTACTCAATAATACTTTGTTTTATTTATCAGAGTTGCTAAAAATCTCTTCCCACTACAGAAATATACATTCTTTCTCCACTTCTTCAGTTAACTCGGAATAGGTGAACAGCAGTTCTACTATACCTGGCACAGACAAGAAATGAACAGGGCAGAATAAAAACCCATGAAAATACCTCAAATTCAAGAGAAAGTAAAGCAAAATGCTTGCAGACTTACAACTCTGAGGCTTCAAAATACACACATAGTAATATAAATAAATATGATGTGTTTAACTCATGTGGTTAAGGGCAGCTGTTTACAGAACACAGACTGCAGCTGCCAATGCACTCTAATCCAAAGAGTCTCAAGCTATTGCAGATTACTTTGCAGATCACAGAGCCATTGCAATTGGAAATCAGCATCTTTTTTAAAAGCATCATAAAGTCATTTAATGATATGTGAAAGTAACTTGTGGGTTACTGACGCCTACTCTCCAAAAAATTAAGTGTTTCTTTATTTTAACATAACAGGACCCTCAGGCCCATCCTCAGATCCACACAGCCTCATATTTATTATCAAAGGTCAGTGTTAGGTTGAAGTTTTGGCCCTGACTCAGACTCAATTTACATTTATGAGAAGGCACAACAGAAGTTTCTCTGGGATAATGCACATAATAACACCCAGACTATGCTTCTCTTACTAAAAGCTTTTAGCTTTAAATTGAGGCTCAGTAGTACTTCTTAGACATTCACTTAGCACCCTCTACCAAAACACAACTAAACATCTATAACATCCACAAACTAAACATCTAGAACTAAAACATCTCTAATACACAACTGAAATAAACCAAACAACTGAAGGGAACCTTTTAAAGGAGAAACATCACTACAGCTACCCAAACCCCTGAATTTCTATTCTCAGGAAACTCCAAATGTTTCTATTATGAAAGACACAAACAAAAAGACTTTGAAATTTAGTAAATAATGTAATTTCTGAAACTTTATGCAGAGACAAAACAAATAAAATATTGGTTAAACTCTTTCCAGTCATGGCAGCTCAATCAAAAGGAAAACTGGCCAACTAACAGAAAGCAAAAGTGAACAACTACAACTCCTGAAGAGCTTGGGAGTCCCAGCTCTGAGGTAATAAATCTTACAGTCTTATCAGAAGACATCACATCCTTAGCTTCTGGGTTTCTCAGCCAGGAGGTGCAATCCAGGTTAAAGAAAGCTTTCACATCAGTAAACAGTAAATTCTAAATTTACAGGTACCCTGTTTTCTATTAGAATAGTATTTCAATTTAAAAAACTGCAAAAATCTCTACCTAGATGATAAAAGATAAAAATAACACTTCCCAAACTTGCTGGAGTTTGCTGTTACTTTCCTTATTTTGGCATAGATGACACTCAAACAGTCTGCTGGGGGTAGCAACATAAAAGCTCTGAGGCACAAAACTATGGATTTGTTTATATACAAACAAGTGTTGAGCTTTCCCAAACAGGTGTTTCTTCCCTGCTATCTATCCTTTCCAATGTGCAGTGGACTATTTTTATGTTCTCACAAATCACAGATGACAAACATACTGGAAAATTCACCATGCTTGCTGACATCAGGGAAAGTTACTGAGGACAATTACCTGCAGGCCCAATTAGGGGCCCTTGCCAAATACACATGCCAGAATAATAAATACATAGTTTGGAGACAGATAAAACCACAATGTTCAGTTCTACTGTTCAGATGAGCATAAGAGGAAACAATTGTCAAGAAATTTAAGCCTGAGATGGACTAACTAAACTGAATGTGGAACTTGGGAAAAAAAAAACTTTTCTATGTCAGTTCAAATCACCTGTAGGTCTGGGAAAGGTAAATTGAGTAATCTGCTGGTTTAAATTTTGTATGAGCTGCTTTTCATTTTGAACAGCACAATTAGCAAAGAGTCTACTTACATCTAGCATTTACATAGCAGTGTCATGGAAGAAAAATGTACCTGCACACTCACTGTGTGTAGTTAATTTTGAGAAAAGCTCATGTTCTATACATACACACATATTCAAATTTCTTTTCTTAGAGGTTCTGAGGGTGGCAGGGAGAAACATCAGCGGAAAAACAAGAGGAAAAGAAACAATACAAAATTATACCCCAGAGTTCAATTACTTTTCCAGCATAAGCAACCCCGAATCACTACTTTTTACTTTGGAGAGATTCATTTCAGTTTTACTGACCTTTCAAATCAATGTCACTACATCTCATTTTAGCCTTGCACAAGACCTTGCATGTAACTGGAGAAGGTACGTCCTTCCCCATATCTTCATTTTTAGCCATTTGAGGACTAAACCACGGAAGCAGTCCAAAGCCTGAACTGCTGTTAAGGACAGAACATTTCTTCACTCCATGGAAGCACATTGCTGTTCTCTCACCTGAGCCCACAGGAGCTTTGTGTAGTCAGCCAGATGAATAAGTAGTGTTCCTGAGAGCTAACTGACATTTTCCTCACCTGATTCACCACACAAGTTAACAAAATTTCAGAGATAGTGTGGAAAAGGGAAAGAATGTAGTTGGAAAGGATAGCAAAATGTAACAACATCCCATTCCATGACAATCCACACTTCAATAGATAAACTGCATTCAAACCCTGAATAGTTTTCATAACCCGAATAGTTTCAGCTAGAACTTAGTATTTGGGACAAAGAACAGAGGAAAAAAAATGTATATTATTGGGATACCTGTGCTGAAGCCACTCATGACCAAAATATGCTGAGACAAGACAAAAAGTAGCTCCCCATTTTGGACTTCAGCAATGACTACCCTGATAATCATAAATTGGAAGTTATTTTATTTAAATCCAATAAAGCAGCAATAGCATCCCTTTCTAATTTTCTGAAGCAACAGCAAGTTCTTTCAGAGGCACCTACTAGCCTATTATTAGCCAACACATAGTACAGAGAAAACATAATATAAAATCATCATCTGTCACCCATTTGAAACCTACTGCAAAAGACAAGCAGAGACAATTTATCTTGAAATAGAGGCTGTGGCAAGTTGTATTTCATAATGGACTTAATCACAATTGTGACAGAATTGTCACTTTTTTACTAACAAGTTCCTCCCTGAAGTAGTAGTTTTGAGATGACAAAGACAGCTGGGGAGAACAGAAGGGAAAGGATTAACAGCATACACTGTCCAGGTGCTCTGCAGCAGGTGAAGAGTTATTAGGAACTTTGGTCTGCAACAGTTTTTGTGTCAGAGATGTCTGCTTCCTTCCCTCTGCAACTTATCTCCTATGTAAGAATTGGTCACAAGCAACTTTACAACTTTAATCTGCTTCACAGCTATGATTGCTCATGAAACAAACACTGCCTAAAAGCATTTTGATTTTAATGAAGAGTATGAGTGGAGTGAAAGGCATTGGGCTATCATATTCTCTCAAAAGACAACCACCATCTTAATACACTGTTTCCCTTATGTAGTCTCCCTACAACTACTGATATTACTTTGAGTTTTCAAAAGCACTTGCATCACCTGAAGAACTTCTACAACACATCCCCTTAGAGCTGCTCCCAAATCCAAACAGGCAAAGTACAAAATATAGAGACAGAACATATAGAGAAAGGATAACAACTGTACTTGGTTTATTATAAATAATGTTTTAGCATAGAATTTCAATTAATTCTGGTGACCCAAAAGCCTAATTTTAAGCATTCCAAATGCATCTATCACCAGCATTCTTCTACAATGGAAACACTACATCCTCTTGGATTAAATGGAGATACCAGCTGACAGCACTAGGAGAGGACAGAGAACAGTATGGAGCATTGTCTTCTAACACCTGTACACGATTCTGTTCCTATCCTTTCTAGCTGAAGGTGAAACTGCTGACTGGAACTGCTGATTGCAGAAAGTCAAATGGTCTGACACTGCTGCAGGTGAGCAAACCTCTTCTTTGTGATAACATAAATAAAAGCAGAAATCACAGGCAAATCAAAGCCAGTAACTGAGCTACCGGGCAATAAAACAGCAATAAATTTATGGATTCTTTAGATATGAAAACCTGTTAAAAGTTAGTAATTTGTTTAGGAACATCATGACACTATACAACTAATGCAGTTTTACATCTCTTGAATGGGGTCAGAGTCAGCAAGACTGATGCTATAGATGCTTAACTTAATACTGAGTGTGTTTTTGTATTTATCCAACAAATCTGACACCTGACTTTTTCAGTCAAAAACTTCAATTACATAATTTTTAGATGATCCCTTAGAAATAAGGAAGCCTTTAAAAAAAAACAAAAAACAAAAAAAAGGAAGTCTTTCCTTCCAGCATACTGTTACAAGAAGTTTCACAGCACAGTTTGCCAGCAGGCAAACTGGTCCTGAAATGCAATAGCAGAAAATTCAAAAAAGTCCACAAACTTTTCCAAGTTTCCAATGACAAACAGAAATGCTGGTCAATGCTAGAACTCCTCTTCTGCAGCCAGACACCATTTGTTCCACCTCAGCTAGGTCCTTATACAGACCTCAGTGAACCTCTGACTCAGCTTCAGGAGCCTTAGATGGAATAAACATATAAAGCACCTCCAAGTCCAGTGAGAACCAATTAAAAGTCCTTCTGCCAGCCTAACTAAACATATTTATAGGAACGTGGGGAAAAATGCAAATAACAGAAAACAATTACAGAAGGCGAGGAAAAGGAAAAACTACTGCAGCACTCCTTGAACACAGGCTGGAATGTCCAAAATTACTTCAGTTCTCAAGGTAAAAGTAGACTGCTCTCATCATAGCTATCTTATATGAACTGATCCATTTTCATCTTCAGGGAACCAAAAGATCTGTTCTTTTCCTTGCAATGCAGGTTACTGCAATTTCTATCATCCTGAATGCAATCACAGCACAGAAGCTGCAACAGGCAGCAAGTCTCAAATAAGACAAGTCGACGTAGTCAAATTATGTATATGCTTTAATGACCCAGAAATTCTTACTTTCTAATACACATTCAACATATATGTTTCAGTTTATTAGCTCTTAATAGCTATCAGCTTATTACCTCTAAGAAAATCTCACACTCCATGACACTGCAGTACTGAACAATGGCAGACAGATTTAAACAGAAAACCAAGTCCAGCTTCTCTGGCAGCATTCTTTAGCAAGTCCCAAATCAAATTCTTTTAGCAAGGGACTGTGTGGCCTTAGCCCAAAATGAAATAAAATGTTCAGGGTTCGGTTGTCTTGCTTGAACAACTCTTCAATAATAGTTTCAATGTTTTCCCCCATCAATGGACTTATCAAACAAGACAGACAAAAAACATCCTGCACAAAACAATTCTGGAATACAAGAATGATAGTTAACCTGAGAACACATGCATTTTTTCCCCCGTGCTTAGATTCCAAGACACTAGGCAATCCTGAAACACGAAACTGAAATTTAGTTCAGACAACCACATGTTTCAATAAAATTCTTAATTATTAGCAAATTCTAAAATACTAACCCTCCATTTTCCTTACTAAATGGTTTTCATACCTACTGTCTTGTCATATATTGATTTTCACTGCTTCTACAGACTAAACTGTTTTAAAGTATTTGGTTAAATACATAACCCAGCTTCACTTGATATGGGTGCATTCAGAAAAGGCTATTTTCTATGAATTATATAGCAAACAACAGATTTAATTACCAAAAGTGGGAGTTTCATTTTTCAGGTATCTCTAAAATGGGCAACAAAGTAATTTCAGCTACAGTAAAATAAATAGCTGGAAAAAGCATTTTGAATACATTCTGAAAATAAAATAATTTTATGAGACATTCATCCCTTTTACCAGTCATCCCTCAGAAATCACAGCATCATAACCTATATCCTGCAGCCATAACCTATATCCTGTAGCCATAACCTTAGGTGGAAGGGGATCACAAGGATCATCAAGCCCAACTCCTGGCCCTGCACAGGACACCCCAAACAATCCTGCCATGTGCCTGAGGCATCTCCAGAATCTCACTCCTCCCCACATCTGGGGTTGCCCCACCCCAACTGCAGAATGTGGCACTTGTCCCCGTTAAACTTCATGCAGCTGGTGGTATCAAACCCTCCGATTTGCCAAGGTCTCTCTGCTGGGCTTTTATGACTGCCAGGGGTCAACAGCTCTTCTCAAGTTGGTGCCATCAGAAAACACAGCAATAATACTAAAAACATAAAAACAAGATGCCCAAAACATGTAAATGCTAAAAAAATATTCAAATAAAACACTGCTATAGGAATACTCTGGATTTTCTCATGTGTCAAAGGAAAAATATTCAGACTTCAATCATGTGCAATTTAAATAAACTGGATTCCTCTTCACATTACATTAGATCTTTTTCAACCTGTACTAGATAGCTCTTTCCTGCAAATCTGACCTTTCAAGTAAGCCACCACCTTCTCAACCCCGAAAATTGCAGGAACATCTAATAGTACATCCTAACCTATGAAACATTTTAAAATCAAGAAGAAGTCAAGCCAGAGTGCAGGAGTGTTTATTACTGGAGTACTACAAGGCAAGGACTTTGATGTTTTACTCCACTCCCTCTTGATTTCCTCTTTTAATGCAAATGAAATCATTAGCCATTTACTGGAACATAAATTATACTCCAGTTATAAATAGAAGATAAGTTAGTGAGGGAAATTTCTGAAATGTTCTGACAGTCAAACACAGAAATACTTCAGGAAAGCATGCTTACATATTCTACAAAGCACAGTATTCTTGACAAGGATCTTGTCAGGTATTTGATTAACCTGCCACTGCATTTAGGAAAGAGTAACAGACAGCAGCTGCTGTCAGGCACTGAAAGCACTAAGGCCAGATGTTGCTGCCCATGATTTCAAGCACGTACACACACACGTTACACAGGCACATCTTTCATTAAAATGAAGATAATAAAAAACCCATACATTTTCTAAAGAGGAGGCAACTAGAGCACACACACTGCTCTACCCTTACGAGACCTCTGATTAAATCAGCATTTAAGAGTCTGACTGCTCATTTAGAAATGAAAAGACAAACTTAGAAGCCCAACTTTCTTCATGATTAACTGTAGACACAAGCAGATAATGACTTCAAATATTTGCATGACTCTTGCAAAGCCACTTTCCATCAGTGTCCAATCTCTATTCTCCATATTGGCACAAAATTAAAACGTAATTAATTTGTTCAACAACCTTTGATTTCAACAAACTGATTTCTACTCTACCTTGTACTGCCACGGAACATAAAATCTAACAATTATATGAAAGAAATGTTTAATTAGAATTTAATGTCCCCTAGTGCTGGGCTGAGCCTGGGTGGCAGTTAAGTCCCATAAAACTGTTCCCTCAGTCACTTTGGCATGAGGGGAGAGAAAAGTGAAAAAAAAAAAGTTTAAAAAAAAAAAAAAAGGTAAGTGATGCCAAATGCTTACCACCCACCCCAAGCAGACTGATGCCCAGGAGGTCCCTTGGCTATGAGCATCCACCCCACTCTCTCCACCCTCTTTTTATTGCTGACCCTGGTGCTGCACAGCCTGAGGTGCCCCTCTGGTCAACTGGGGTCTGCTGACCCGGCTGTGCCCCCTCCCAGCCTCTTGCATCCCCCACTGAAGGGGTGGGCAGGGTGAGGAACAGAGGTGGCCTTGATGCTGTGCAAACACTGCTCAGCAACAGAAAGCACAGGGTGCATGTTATCACCACTGTTTTGTGTTATCAACATTGTCTCGTCAAAAACAAAAAACATAGCACGATGTTGGCTGCTATGACAAAAATTAACTCTACCACAGACTGGTCCAGTACATTTCTCTTAAAAACAAAAGGAAAAACCTGAATCTATTAAGTCTTTCTGATACAGATTAAGCAGGCCCCTTATAGGCTGACTAAGTAAGAGGTGAAGGTTTCACTAACTTTGACTAGGCAGGCCTCATTTATTAAAATTATAATTCAGTCCTCCAGGTTTACAAATACAGTGTATCTGCACCCAAATAAAACATCTACATCTTCACTCTCTTCTACCTTTTCTTTTACAGCAGCCACAATTAAAAACACTGTGTAAAACACTGTATTATTTCAAACTGGGAAGGTGCACAATGCTCAATTTTGATTAATATGCACCTGGTCATTAATGTGGATGGAATTCTAGAATCGTGCTTTGGGTCTTTATAAAAGCATGTACATAATGGAGAGAGATTCCTCTGTTCTTAGTCTAAATCTTACCCATCTTCCTTTCAGTTCTTTTCAGAACAAGCTTCTAGTTCCTCACTTGTTTCACTTGCCCAGGTGCAAGCAATCTTCAAGAAACAGAGTAACTCATAATAATGCCACGTCAACATCTTTGTTATGACGTTAAATAAAAAGTCCACCCACTGCACTGCTCTCACACTGAAAGGAACAAGTTCCTCCATTTACTATTTAACATATACTAACTGTAAACTGAGAGTCTCAGGCATAGTTTGCAGAAGCTACTAAAGCAGGAGTTCCATTTCAATATCCAGCCGAAGCAATGTAGTTGCAGTTAGCCCTCCCTGAGTGAGCAGCACAGACAGAATATCCACCTTTTGTCTTGTCTGACATTTACCTCAAGCTACACAATGACTGTCATATACTTGCCTGGTCACTGTGCCCTGCAGAAGACAGAACACTGAAATTACATCATAATACATACAGAATATTTCTCTCGTGGCACAGACTGCCCAGCGTGGAAGTGCCACAGTAAAATCAAGTGTCTATTGAAACAAAAAAGAAATGGAAGTGCAATGTGCTGTGCTGTACAAGAATGACAAGCTAAATACAAACCTCCTGTTATAAACCATGTACAAAAGACAGTCTGGCAGCTAAGGACTCTAAATAACACAACCACATCATGCTATTTAGTAAGACCATAAAGGCAGATGACTAGAAAGTATATAGCAAAAAGCAGCTTACCAGTGCTTAAAAGAGTATCAGCAACAGAAAGATATGCAAAAAGCCTGACAACTAATTTTCCCAGTGTGATGAAAAAATCCTGTAACATCCACAAACAAAAAGAGAGCTTTGAATATAACACTTCTCCCATTATAAAGACCTTGCTTGTATGGGTTTATTATGTCAACAGTCCACCACAAACACAGGAAGAAAAAAAGAAATAAAGAAAAGTGAAATGCAGTAGTTTAGCACAGGTTTTACTGGGGGAGGTGGGAAAGACTTGGCATGCATAATGCTGGTTCTCACTCAGACCAACAGCATAGTGATTTTGTGCTGCTACTCACTTGTGCTCCTACTCATCCAGGCTTTCATACAGTGTACATTGAGGAAGAGAGCAATTGAGAACTATTTTATGTGCAATTCATAATTCTTATGTCTGAAAAGCACATGTGAAATCATTCTGCAGTAACATTTTATCAATATTTCTGAGAGAAAGCAAGTTACTGAAATTTATTTAAGACCTGTTTGCAAGCCAGAAAAAAACCCAGTTAAAAGTGGCACATGGCTAGTTAACTAATTATTTTCTTCTTTTACTAAAACTTATGAAAAAATGGACTGAGAATGTTGTGCAGAGAAAACCAAGCACATTTACTCCAAACTAGCTTTCCCTCTTCCCAGTAATGCAACACAGAGATGAGTATGTGCTGTAGTAATTATCTGATCTGTAAGAAAGTAATTCCTAAATATACTGTCTGCAATACTTAGTCTGGTCAATTTTCCCTTGCAAAGAAGTCCATTACATGGACCTCGACTAATTGAAATAAATGCTATCTATATAGCACTAAATGTTATCTACATTAGGATTAAAGAATACCTGAAAAAAACCACTACTTCTTTAATACAAAATATGATTTTCAGTTTCATTATTATTTCTCTTCCAGCAGTAAAGAGCAAAACTTTCTTATATATATACTTTATTCAAAATGTTTAATAAAAGTAGCTTGCTAAAGGGAGAGGAAGACTAGTTATGGCACATTTTTAAGAGCGCTTAAGTTAAAGCTCTGAGAGCATGTAAAAAACTGGAAAGCACTACTAAAAATGCCCTGACATTTGTTTTTGACTTTGCCCTACACCAGACAGCTTGCCATAAAAAAGGACTTTCTACACTCAAAAGTTACTCATAGAAAAATAGTATCAATTACAGATTAACCGTGCTATGAAAGCAGGGATAACCACACCAACTGCATGCAAATGATCCAAAACCAGCCTCAAAAGAGCCCAAAAGCAGGATTTACTCAGCAGCACAGTAAAGAGGCACTTTACTCATCTCGTAGCAAAGAGAATTGGGGTACTCCTCCTCCCACACCTCCTATCTTCTCCTAGTCTGTCATTTATCTATAGACATGAAATACAAAAATAAAAAAGACCAAAAAGGTAGGCAACTATGAAAGAAAGAATTTTTCACCACAGACATTACACACTTTGTTGTTATTAGGCCCTGAACATTTGAGAAAAAGCATGCCTTTGTCCAGGTTTCAACACATTCATACATCACTCTTCAACTGCAATGCGAATGAATTCCCAGCGGACTCCTCTTCAAGTTACACTTTGTTTGCCTCAGAAATTTTCCAGCAAAACTTGGGCGCTTCTAAGTTGACATTCAGCCTCCTGCTGAAACTGTTTTCATGAGACAAAAAAAAAAGACTAAAAGGATACAAAGAAGACTTTTCAAAATCTGTTAATTTCTTTCAAAGGCAAATCACCTCAAGACTTCTGCATCACAGTATCCATTTCACTAAGTCAAACCTTGAGAGCAGGAAAAACACCACCCATATTTTGAATGTCCTCAAAATTCCCATGCCACCTTTCATGCAAGTACCTTTAGGATTAAAATACAAAATTCAAAAACCAATTGAGACACTCATATTTGTAAATATAATAAGGAAACTACATTTTAATACTAATCTGGTCAATACAAAATAGCCTATCTGAAGCAGGCACACTACTTCCCTGAAAGCTTATTTCAATACAATTAAAAATATCATAAGCTGGAGACCTTCATGTGACCTATCTGGACACAAAGCTATGCTGCAAAACCAAATTTTCAGCAGTAAATGAAATTTTTGAAGGCCAAACATAAACAACAAAGATCCAAGATAATTTCTGTACCTAATGAAGTGATTTAACGTTATTTCACTCCCACAAATTACATTTTAGTCTTCAGCTAAGAAAGGGTAAAAAATCTAAGAAATATTTAATGTTGCAGTAGACTGCAGTAGCCAGGTGTTTTTCAGCATACTTTACATGAGTATTCTTTCAGCAAGTGAGGAATTAGTTACAGGTCAAATAAATATTTTATCTTGGTGGGTGCCAGGTCTCTATAGGTGCTTCATTTTGTTTAGTTGTGGCAATTGTATAAAGGATAAAAGCAGCTCAGTACATTGCTACATTTGAATAGATTCCCAACAACTACCAAAAGAAAATTTCAAAAGGGAGGAAAAAGAAAAAAACCAACCCAAACCCACCACCAGAAGAAACCCTACAAGGATGAAATTCAGTGGAGCAAGTCACATAGCAGGACCACCTCACAACCTCTCCATTTTTATGGCACTGAATTACAAGATGCCGGGAGGACCTGTAATGAAACAGCTACTCTGTACTCATCTCTTAGCTATTATTTTTAAATAAGCTGGAATATAAGTTCTAATATTTATTACTCCATTCTTTTGCTTCAGTAGTTCTTCACTGTAACTTCTTTTTGCTGTGGCTTTGACCCATCCTATTACAATACTGTGTTTTTTACCTAATACAGCACTGGTTTACTTCAGTGCATGCTTTTCATTCCTATAGCAACTGGCTATTGCTCTGCTTTAAATGGATGAACCTGGCTCTCTTTTCCAGACATGTTTGTGAAGGATTTCCAAATACATGCAGGTATTGTGATGGCTCCCTGAAAAATTTTAGTGATGTATTTTCTTCCAGTTTATTACCCACTCCACCAAGGACACCTCATCTGTCATGCTATGCAAGCAAGCACATATTTCAGCACATATCCCTTATAACCTATCTTGACTTCAGAATACAAAAATAATTATGTGTACACAGAAAATACAGACTGAAGAGGAACTGTTGGTGGAAAAGAGCAATCAGAACACATACATTAGGTACAACCTAATTAGGCCAAACTGGTGGGGGACACAACATTAACAAATAAAAAGACCATGTCCAAGAAGCATGCACAAATGCAGCTAATTGTGTTCAGATGTCCAGGGGGATTGAGGGGTGGTGTGCTTGTTTTACAGCTGCCAGAAATTCCCATCACTGAATCCATACTGCAGCAGCAACTAGACAACAACTCAGAAGTCTTCCTGTAGTTGTTTATAACCATCACACCACCCTGGAAACAAGATTCACATGAGTATCTAACGATCTCCTGGAAACACTGAATTCATCAATGCATCACTAAATATCTTCCTGAAAAACTGTCTCCTAATAGCAAAGAGTCATCCATGTACACTTAGAAATTATAAAGGTAGCTCCATACACGTGAGCTATTTTGTATACAATTCATACGAAGTTAAGCCACATCCACCAGTGTTTAAAATTCCCTAAAACTCTGAAAGCTATGTTATCAATGCATGTATCAGTAAGTGTTCTGAGAAAGCACCTATTTACAGGGAAATATGTTCTTTGGCTAAAACAGAGTCCTTGTTTTTATATTTTTTATTTATATGTTCTTTGGCCAATCCAGTCTACTTCTTGTATTTTTTTTATTTTAATGTAAACATTAAATTGTTTTACCCTGTTGGAATAAACAGGAAGGATAGTCTCAGCTTTAAATTTACAGATTTTCAATCAAGCTTGTATCTCATAAACTTGCCTTTGCCTGTCCCTTAGACTTCACATAGTTTCACAATTAAACTTTAGAGACTCTATATTGCTCTGCTTTGCTCGCTCTCTTGAGAAAGTCTCACTCAAATGCTACAGTAAATCAGTTCTACTGGAAGCAAAGACTTTGTAAAAAAACATTTCCAGATGTGTAAAGTAAGCTGGTTCTGCTTACTTATTATTAGATCAACAAAGAACAAAAAATATTCATATTGTAAATTGAGCCTGTAGTTTTACTTCCAGTTTAAGAAGGAAAACACATGACAAATGGTTTAAATTGTGTACCCTGTACACAGGGGCACAAGCAGGTCCAAATCAAAGTCTAAATCCCAACACTTCATGTCTAGCAAAGCTCAAAAAGAGGGCATGCTACAGCTCCTGCATTTAAGCCCCCTGCTCTAGAGATGACATTACAATTCTTTTTGTCTGATGTCTCCACTGCAAAATCTCAAGGAACTTAGGGATATCCATGCCACTGTAAACATTCAGTTCCTTTTTCTAGACAAAGGAATAATGGACCGTCTTCAATGCATGTCACTGTTGTGCTTAGCAAAGTCAGATAATTTGTAACATTGATGCACACCATTGCAAAGGCAGCCTTTTTGACCCAATGGTAACTATTGCCTTTTGATATACCATGAGGATTTGTGCCACATACTGCTCCTGGCAGATACAACGCTCCCTACCTTGAGATCTTTACATCATAATGCCCACCAATTCAGGATATTTAGCACACAGTCCTGGTCAAAAAACAGGTTGAAAGATCACCCAGTTTATACCACCTTCCTCAAGGTAAGGTATCCTAAGCCAATCCTGACAGCAATTGCTCCTACCACTCCTAACTTACTTTCCCCCAACTATTCAGGCATGTAGAAAGAGAAATGCTCACATGCATTCAATTCAACAAGCCTTCAATTTCACACACAGAAGCAGAGATCATTATCTACTGAGGCTGTCAGGACGCCATGGCAAGGTCCACCTGAAATGATGGGACTGCAAGAATATGCTCTGAAACACACAGTCTGAGAGAGAAATACAATGCTATTGCAGCAGGTACATACACAGATCATAGAGTTACAGAATAAACTGCGTTGCAAGGGACCCACAAGGATCACTGAGTCCAGCTCTGGCCCTGCACAGCATCATCCCCAAGAGTCTCACCATGTGCCCAAGAGTACTGTCCAAATGCTGCTCGAACCCAGACAGGCTTGCTGCTGTGATATGTGTTAAAAAGCAAATGTTAATCAAGAAAACCACTCTTTACTCACTATCAACCAGTAAATTTATTGCAGATGCAATGCCTTGTCAAAGAACATATAACTTACCAGCTTCCCTCCCATATTATATTGTCATCCTGAACAGGCAGAGCTTCAAGAGACTTCCATTCAAATCAACAAACTGGATTAAATTATTTACTTGTCACACAAATTAAAAAACAAAAGCAAATTTACTTGACAAAAAAAAAAGAAAAGCTGGTCACTTAATCAAATCCATACTGTACCTCATATCTAATTTATATAGGATGCATCACCCTATAATCATACACCACATCAAATTAAACTTCTTCCCTGACAGAACTCTCATTCCACAGTGTGTGTGCTTTCTATATTGACTGCCTTTTACAAATGAAAAAAAATTCAACACTGGTGGAAGTACACCTTCCTCAATGACTTACTCACAGAATCATGGCAAACAATTAAGCAGTGAAATCAGATATATATCAAATAAAAATACAGAATTATATAATAATGCAATTTCTTCATTTTGACACACTTCTCGTTACTCACAGCCCATTTTTGTCATATAACTCTCTCTCCAGTTTTAAGATATTTTTCATATGCATTACTCCGCAAAGTCTTAGTAGAAAAGGGCTGCTCAGCATCCTAGAGCACTTGAGCACCTCGTAAGTACATAGAGTTCTGACTGACAAAGCCCACAGGAGTAGAGGGCTCTCCTACATTAGAGGCATGGATAAGTTGAAGGAGCATAAATGTGCCAGGTTCACCCAGGCCCTCAAGTCCAACGCTGGCCTGAAGCCCTGGCCCCCATACCCGGGTCCTCTATGTTCCCTCTCATGTGTATTCATCTGACAGCCCTTCTGCAAACCCCGCAACCAAAGCTCTACAAACTCTGCCGGGTTCCCCCTCCCCAAAACCCGTGCCCTGTTCCAGGCACATCACGTCCCCCATCCCCTCTGCCCCCGAGCCCACAGCCACGCTCACTCCTGTGAGCAGCGCCCTTGACCCCATCCCACCACCAGGCTCCTCTTCCGCACAGCACCCCAAAAGCCGCTGTCCCCTCGGGCACCCCCTGCCCAGCGCCCCCGGCCGCACCTCACGGTCCTTGAGGCCCAGCAGCAGCACCTCCTCCATGAGGGTGAGCCGCGTTTCCTTGGAATCGCCCTTCTCGTCGTCGCCAGAGTCGTCCCGACGCCCTTCATCCTCGGGGCCGCCGCCGGCGCCCCGCTCCTTATCGGCGGCGGCGGCGCTGCGGGAGGCCTCGGTCCGGCGCTGCACCAGCCCGGAGCTGCGCTGGGTCAGGGAAGTCATGGCGGCGGGGAGCGAGCGGGGCTCGGCGGCGGCTCGGGGAGGGGACGGGCCGGGCTGGAGCCGCTCCGCCCTACGCGCCGCAGCCGGGGGCAGTCATGGGGAGCGGGCCGGTCCCGGGGCGGCCGCGCTGGCGGCGGCGGCGGCGGCTCAATATGGCGGCGCGGGCTGATGTCAGCGGAGGATGTGGCAGCGCCGGGCGGGGCGGCGCCGGAAAGGGACCCGCGGCTGAGGGAGCGCGGCCGTGACCCGGGGCGGGCACTGCGCTGCCTTCGGGATAGGGGTGCCCTTCCACAAGTGCCTCGTTGGCACAGCGGCAAGAAGGGTCGGTTTCATACAGTCATTAAAGTTGGAAGAGACCTTCGAGACAATCCAGTACAACCGTCCGCCCCGAACTGCCCCTGTAACCCCTAAACCACATCACCGGCGCCGGATCCAGACGGCTCTTGACCTCCAGGGACAGCGGCTCCCGCACGTCCCTGGGCAGCCTGTTTCCATGGCTGACCCTTCGAGTTCAGCCAGAAAACCGTGTCCGATTTTGTGGCGGGTGGATGTGGCGATGAGCAGCCTGGGCTGCTGGAAGGTGCACGGCCCCAGGGCCAGCGCAGTGACCTTGCCCTTGGGTTCGGCACTGGAGAGGCCGCATTTCCAATGTCCACTGAGTGCTCCTGGGCCCCTCACACGACACTGAGGAGTTTAGAGAAGGGTCAAGGAGCTGAGGAAGGATCTGGAGCACAAGGCTGATGAGGAGCAGCTGAGGGAGCTGGGGGTGTTTGGCAAAAATAAGGCTCAAGGGGAACCTTATCACTCTTTGCAAACTCCCTGAAAGGAGGGTGTAGCCCAGTGGGGTTTGGCCTCTTGTCTTGGCAGGACAAGAGGATACAGCCTCAAGCTGTGCCAGGGAAGGTTCAGGCTCAGCATTAGGAAGCATTTTTTCACAGAAAGGGTGATTAGACATTGGACTGGACTGGACCAGGGAGGTGGTGGAGTGACCATCCCTGGAGGTGTCTGAGGAAAGACTGGATGTGGCACTCAGTGCCATGGTCTGGTTGGCACGATGGTGTTCTGTCACCAGGCAGAACTGGACTCAAAGATCTCAGAGGTCTTTTCCAGCCTGGTGGATTCTGTGATTCTGTGTCCCTGTCCGTGGCAGAGGGTTGGAACGACATGATCTCTTCCAATCCAAATGCCGTGATTCCATGATTCTATGTATATATACATGCACCTGTCAGGTGAACTCAGATGAGCCCTCAGCAGTTTTCACCTCAGATTTTGGAGATGGAATCCCTCAGTTCTGCTGCTGATGGGCATCTTTTCAAACCTTAAGCCCTTTTGTATGTGGCACACCAAAAACGCAAAAAAAATCTTATCAAGTATAAATCCCAAGTAAGTTTTCAGGCAGTGTAATTTATTGCAGAATAAAGGTGTTCATGCTGTAGGCAAGGATGGCTTACACTTTTTTAGTTCACAGTTAGAATATTGCATTTAACCAATATTGTGTTTATGGACACATAAATACAAAGATATGTAAAATAGGTATTTAATATATGAATGAAATATGTCAGTAAATAGATGGTTGGTTTTAATAAGTTGTTTGTTTGGTGTTTTAATTTATTGTTGTATTTTTTATTTTTTTTCCTAACTGGATCCTGTTTACCAGGAGCTCTGAGTCACTCTGGAAGTGACTTTAGCTTTCACACCCCCAGTTCTTGCATCCCTTCCTATTGTCACTTGGTGATAATTTGGTGCAGCATAAGAAAGAATAGCAGATGGACAGTCCTGATCCCCAGAGGATCTGGATCACTCACGCAAGTGTTTGCTGGTTGTTCCTCTTCTGGTTTTTGAGGCCTGCTGATTATTCACAGTCCACTCACTGTGCAACATTCTGATGGGTTTTTTTTTTTATTTTTCTGTGTTTTTTGTTAATTAAAATGTCCTACTGTACCAGCTCAAATGCCAAACCAAAGCTGAAGGATCACTGTTATTTTTATCAAATTAAAGTTTGCTCAAAGAAGAGATATGACAATAGCACTACAAGATGTGTTTCCTGGAAATGTAATTTCTGAGTTGTAATTAAACTCAAACATTTATTCATTTAGTCCTCTCTGAGCAACTTGGATATTTTCCTGAGGATTACAGTCCAGATGACAGGCATGTAATTAACCTGGGTCATTCCCTTTGCCTTCTTTCAATATAGTCACTGTATTAGCTTTTTTCCTGTTCTTTGGAGCTCACAAGGTTTATTGAGAGCCATATTTAGAGATCAAAAAGAGATTCCAAAAAGCTATTTTGGAAACCTGTATTTAAGCTATCCTGGCTTACTGATACAAGTCACTTAGCTGTAGTGCTACTGTTTAATTTTTTTTTAAAGTACTGTTAATGGAAAGAATTTAATCTTTGTGAAGTCTGATAATATTTACCTATTTCCCCAGAATGCAAAGATATTTGATGAATACATTTTCTGACAGGAATGTTAACAATTCTTACATTTTACTTTAGTAATATCATTGGTACAATTTGCCTTGTGCCTACATTCAATTCACATTCAAGCATGACTTACATTTTCTCTAATTCCTATCTTACAGCAATTTTATCGTCTCCATTTTTATCAATAGAATGCACTGTTTGGGCTGTTACACTTATTTTCACTATCCCACTAGATTACTGTGGCATTTAAGTACATTTTTATTTTGTCCTGATTGCATTTTAAAGGTTAACTAATGGAATGTCCATTATTAGCTGATAATTTTTTTTGTCTTTTTTTTTATCCTTTCCTGAAGGGCCTCAAAGGACTCATCATTACTTCATTTTTGTAAAAAACAGACTTTTAAAATAGTTGCTTTAATAGTCTTTAAAAAGTTGCTAATTATATTATTGATTTGCCCTCTTTACTGTATTTTGTTACAAAAGCAAACAAATTAGGATCACTAATAGGTTAATCATTTTTTGTTGATCAATTTAGTTTTTATTATTATGAGGTCTCCAGTGAAGTTCCTTATACGTAAGAGTCAGTTTTTTGACTTAGAAACTCAGGTGTTTGCACAAATTTAATGTTGTCATTACAAACAAATGCATTTCTTCATTATTAATTTCAGTTCTGACTCATTACCTGATGAACATAAACTAAGAAGTTCAGTGCGAATCATGAACACATGAATTGAATTTTGAGCCAATTAATTTTTTTTTCTACACCACTGCAACACTGATATACAAAACAAAAATCTGAATGAAAAGGATAGCAAACAAGACATGTTTCAGCATGTGATTTTGTTGTTGTTCATCCTTTCCTCACAGCAGAGAGCTGGTGTGCCAGAGAAGAGCACTCTCTGGATATCACCTAGGAGATCCTTTGTCACGACCTTCATAACTGTGATTTATTTTACAGTGCCAAGCAGTATTTGAAAAATATTTGCATGGCTTTATCAGGAGTTCAGAAGGCTGTAGCCCCCGACACTGCAATGTGTGGTTGACTGTTGATTATTTGGGTTGTCACTGGGCACCTTGTTGGGTACAGACTCCTCTTCCTCCCCCATCCCAATGCCAGTGTTATCCAGAGCGCTGAGGCCCAAAATCTTCAAAACACTTCTGTTAAGAAGTAACAATACCAAAGTACAGGCTGTGGTCTATAAATAGTTTTGTTCATCTTGCAGTAAATTGACCTTGTAATGCATCCTAGTTTATCCTTAAGCCGGTCTCTGGCAGAGTGCAGTAGTCCTCTGAAGTAGCTAGGATATTTTTAATTGCTGCTAGCCACCTGGGAGGTTGAAATAAAAGGGAGAAGAGCAAAGGCATGAATCTGAGAATTTTACTTTCTGTCATGATAGTTGCAGTTGCCATTATTTGCTTCTCCGTGGGAGCAGGGATTACCTCAGTGATGTCAGCAGGAAAAGTGAGTGGCAAACTGATTGCAAGTGTGTGTTGGGACAGCAGATCCTGAAAGAGTAACTTTATTTAACACCTGAGGTAGGAGCTCACATTCTGGTAACTACAAACAAATGTTTCGCAACTTGAACATCAGGAGCATGACACAGAGCTGGTTGAAGCAAGGAATTGCAGACACCTCAGCTTAACAGATATGCTCTGGAAATTCAGACACAAAGGGTGAGTCCTACTGCTCCCATCACAGTACTATCACAAGATATAGGTGGGCAGATTTTCTCCTGAAGAACAGTTAGATTAATGGGAGGTGCATGTTTTGAAGCTGACAGCAAGAAAACACGAGTTGTTTTCCAGAAGAAGGCTGCTGGCTCTGTTATGGCTCTACCATTCAGCAGTTTCACCAGTCAAGCTTGTTTACATTCCTGCCTGTATCTTCCATTCCCTCCCAGTGAAGGTTTGACACTCCCACCTAGGCCAGTAAAAGCAAGTGTCAGGTGGAGCCATGGCCTGAATCCATGTGATGATCTGATTTAAAAAAAACAACCAAGAAAAAGGCTATATTCCTCTGTATGGTTTCAGGGATCTCTTGACAGGACAATCTCATATATAGGCACAGGATCATTGCTGAAGGAGCACTGTGCTGGAGTATAGGGTATGGAAACCCAAGGACCAGGACCAGATGGTGACAGGAATTCCTTAAGGCCAAAAAGTCTTCACTACCATGCTGATTACAGACATGCTGCTTGAGTGCTAGACTAGACATTAATGCCAGCAAATAATTTGAAACAAACTGTTGTGAGATTTGTTCTATCCAATATTATCAGTGTGATCTCCAAGAACAGGATTTTCACTGCCAAGAAGAATCAAGATGCTGGAAGGTACAGAGTGATGAAAGAAGGAGAAGATGAGAGACAAGAGGCAAGAGAAGTGAGCGGGCTTGTGTGTGATACTGTGTGTGGGAAGAAGCCAGAGTCAATGGCCAACTGACTGTAGCAGCTGTGTCTGGTACACAGTGATCATGCAATATTGTCTGTTTCAGTTTCAGCTGCACCTGTTTTACTTATGCTGTTGTTTTGGTTACTAAATAAATCATTTGGTAGCCAGTGTAGACCACCTGGGCTTTTCTTCTTAGTTTTAGGAATGGGTTTTCCAACACTAACAGCAAACTATTCTAAGTAAAAAACCACTTACTGATGACTCTTTCTAGCTGTACAAAAAACTCTAACTTGGCTTTAAATGCCCAACTGTTTGGATGTTGTTTAAATTGTCAACTGTTTGGATGTTGTTTAAATTGTCAATTTATAAAGTCAAAATTAGTCAGTGTACCTTTTCCAATGCCCATCTTTTAAGCTTCTCCCTTAGGATGATTCAAGGGCAATGTTCTAGGCTTCTTAAAAATTTGTGTATTTAATTACTACTTTCAACAGCCTAAATGCCAGTATTGAGCACTTATAAAATCAGATGCAGACACTTAGTAATAAAATTTATCTTCAAAGGACTTTGAGTTAAAATCCAGCACAAGCTACTTTTAAGTTTTTTATCTGCAATTACAATAATTTGTGGATTTTTAGAAAAAGAGTGACTGGCATTTTAGGAAGACCAAAGGCAGACATGAGAAAGTGCTGTGCGCATTTGCTCATTTAAAAAGCATTTTTTTATTTTGAGTATTTCCAGATACTCTCATTTTCTTATCTCCAGGAGAGTTGAAATGATTGCTAGTTCCTGAAATCTTTGTATTGTAATAGCATCTTCCTTCTTGTATCTGGGTGAAATTCTTTGCCAGGAAGGATCTGTATTGGTTATTTTATTTCACTACAATTACAGTAGTGAAATCATAAGGACGAAATTATTAGCCAAAGTGCTGTTTGTAATTGAGATGTCTTTTCATTTCTACACAGGGGTCCTGTTCAACCAGCATTCCTAGAAAAAATGTGCAGTTTTCTTGACAGATGTTCATTGTCCAAAATGAGCCCTATGAAACCTTCACCAAAACTGTCTTTGGTATTTCGGCAAAACTTAAAATGTTTAATGCAGTGAATTTTTTACAAGTTCAGCTTTGAAAAATGTTTACTTCACATCCTAGTGTAACAAATGCTTTACTATCTACTCCTTTTAACATAGAAAAATACTTATCAACTGATTAAAAAATACATCAAGCCAGATGGCGCAAAGAAAATGTTTCCACAGAGTTGTAATTTACAAGATAAATAGTGATTAGAGCAGCATTCATGTTGTCTAAATAGAGAGTACTTGTGTGCATTCGGAGTGTGTGTAGAATAAATGTCGAATACTCTTGGTAGGTCTACACCCTTTTGCAATGACCAAAGACCCAAGCAGAGAGAATCAAATAATGAGTGGCAATTTTAGAACTGTAAATATGAGGTAAACAGAGCCATGGGGTCAGTGAGAGAGAAAAGCACAGATTCCAGGAAGTAGTAGTCACATTAACTCAGAAAAGGTGTGTGAGCAGCTGGGAAATAGAGGAAAAATCTAGAAGCATTTGGTAGCAGACACCTCTGAGCCTCTATAAAAATTGTTGTAAGGGAGAAAGGTAATTTGGAAATGCAGCTTTTTCTCCTGAGAAATCAGCCAAGTGCATCACACTCTCTGTGCTGCTCCTGGCAGAGGTGGCACGCCCTGCTAGTGCGGGTGGTTTGTACTCCTGATGGCAGACAGGGGGTTGTGATCACAGGGAATGCCAGAAGGTTTTTAAGTCTGGCACAGATGTCAATACCTTCTGTAGTACCTTCTACCCAGGGAGCAAAAAACACAGATAAACATTTGTGGATTAAATACACTGGCAGCTCTGGAAGTGTGTCTAATTAGTTTGCTGAAGTTAGCTTGGAAAACGTGGAAGAATAAAATCCAAGTCAAGTCCTAGGGAGCACTCTGTCTCGCCCCCTTGCTGTGAACTGGCTTGCATGGTTGACTATGGCAATGGGAGAAAATTCCAGAAGATGTTTTTTGGAGAGGACGTACTTGCCTTTAGCTGGGAAAGTTCAGAAGTGGGACTCAGAGCACCACACAGAACTGTCACCTTTCTGTGTTCACCTGTAATCCAGGTGCCTCTGCTGACTGCAAGGTAGAGAGCTTCAGAGTATTATCCTGAGAACTGATCCCCCAAAGGACCAAAACAAGTCAAACGTGGATTGATAATTTGGGGGGTTAATTCTGCGCTGGATCATATCTGTGAAAAAACATCTATCTTCTGTATTGCAAAATTATATTATTGCTATATCCCATTGTATGGGATGGCTTTTAAAGCAATTTCAGTGGCAAGAACTTTACCATCTATGCAAATACATAAATCTGCTGCAAAAGAGCTGCTATTCAAACAGAAATCTCTTCATAAGGGATCTGCAAATAATTTTTAAAGTGAATCTACGCTGCAAACCACATTCCTAATTAAAATCGTTGTGGTAATTTGAATGGTTGGTACAAAGGCTGTTTAGGACATTAACCGCCTATAGAGATTGATGGGCATCTTAGCATTGTTTCTAAGGTTAGCCAGTTATTAAAAATTTATTGCTGTCCAGTTGAATAAGTACATTTTCATAAGTCCTGATTGCATTTAAGAGTTCATTCATAAGCTAAATATGTAAGGACTCCTGCTATGTACTAATAAGGCTACACGTACAGAACAAAGTAAAGATCACATTATCACAGAATATTCTGTGTTGGAAGGGACCCACAGGGACCATCAAGTGAATGGTCCATATGGAGATCAAACCCACAACCTTGGCATTATTGGCACCATGCTCTAACCAACTGAGCTCATCTCAGGATTGAGAAGTACATTATTTAACTATGAGACACAGAGCAAGGTAATTCTAGAATGTCTCCTGTTTTTTAAAATTAGTGTTTGTAGTTATCACAGTGAATTCAAACAAAGCAGAAACCTTACTAGTAATCAGGGACTGTCAGAAAACTCAGAAAAAAATATGGTTTTACCATTAGCCTTGTACCTTCATAGAATGCTCATGCTTCTGCCTATTAGTGTATTTTTTTTCTCTCCCTGAAAGCTAGGTTGAGGAAGAAGATAGGGAACTGGAAACTTCACTGTTGAAAGCAAAGAGAGCGAAAACAACACCAGAAATACACAGCAAAGCTGGAAAGGTTATGGGACTCTTTTTCTAGGAATGCTGTTACGGGGAAGGAGGACTCCCTATCCAGAAGCCTCGCTGGCTGCAGAGTGAAGCTTGGTGCCTTTCTCTGCATGCCCAAACATGCAGCAGCACTGAGCCTGACAAAAACAGTCTTGAAAAACTTGGCAAGAGAGTGGTTTCCCAAAAGTATTTTCTGTATCTTGAAGGAAAAGGAAAGGAAATGTGAAAAAGTGCTTGCATTACTTGTTCAGTTTAATGCACTGGTCTATCACTGAGGGCCACTTACTTCTGTATTATTGTATTTATTTTTTTATAAAGGTACTGAGTTCTTGCAAATGTTGCCTTGATCTGGCCAGAAGAAGCTTTCCTTTCCTCTTGAATCTGCTTACATTAAAACTCCAAGCCAGAGCAATGGCAACTGTCTGCCTCAGAGCCTCAGGCTTAGAGCAGCAGCATCGTGTGGCAGGTGACCCTCAATCACTTTCCCGTGCAGCTTCACAGCTGGCTACACAACACAGCCTCCCAAAAATCTGCCTCCCACAGCTCCTGGGACAGTGGGATGCTCACAGCAATAAGCTACATCAGTGAAGCCAGGATTAGACCTTCAGGGCTCAAATTACTTCCCCAGGGAGGAGAGATGGAAAAGGATTGCAGCTAAATTATCGCTGGCTGCAAATTAAGATGGAAGTTGGAAACAAAATCTTAGTGGAGAAACTCAGCCAGTAACTGGTAATAAAAATACATCCAGCAGCCTAAAAGGGTGGCCCTGGTGTGGTGCAGGAACCTCGAAACAGCAGGAATGCATCTGTGAGGGAGGCCCTGGGCTGCAGCAGAGGAATGAGAGGAGCTGCACAGTGTATCGGTGTGTTCACCTGCATAGACAGTAAATCAAGATCTCTGCCTCATCTTTGGAAGAAGAAGAAGAAAAAAATCTCATTCTGCTCTTGCTGAGGTACAACAAATGACATCTGAGCTTTCCATATTTAACACAGAATGTGTCACACTGATGAGTCAGCCATCTGCATCAAGGTGTCCTACTTTGGTATGTATGGCCTCTTCTCACTAAGTATTTTCCCTAATATTTACTTAGGTGCCAGCTTAATTCTCTTTGCTAAGGGATAAAACAGTGGTTTTAATTAATACCTGTTTACTACACAGTTAAGCCCTTCAGAAAGAAAATTTTAGAAAACCATGACCCAAGTAGCAAATGCATGAGCAGAACAAATGCATGAGCAGAAGACACAAGATTTTACTGGCCTTAATGGTCAAAACATACCTGTGGCTGAAACCCAGCAAGGTGATTTCCCACTGCTCAGAGCAGGAGAGCAGGACCATACACTGTGCCAAAGCAAAGAAAGCAATCCTTATCCTGGAAGCATGGTCCCACTCTGAAACACAGCTCTGCAAAAAAACCCCAAAACCAAACAATCCCAAACCCAAAATTAGGACTTTGCCTCTTCTTTAAATCAAATGCATTGTTTCTCTCTGTGCGAACTCAGCCTGGAACTGGAGAACCAGCTTGGCCCGTCACCATCAGTCACAAATATCCTGCAGCCAAAACCAAAGCATTACTTACATCTGGTTATCAATTGGCTTCAGACATGAATGTCACATTTGAATATGTTTTTGTTCATCATTATTAACACAAGGCTAATACAAAGTGCTAAGTGCTTCTGATATCCTGTTTTATGACAGAAGCTATTTCTGATCCTTTTCAAGGCCATGTTGCTCTTAGCTGTACTACTGCATTGGAAGTAAAATTTCAGTAAATTATTTTTATGAAGCTGTGGTTGAAGCAGACTGTAGCAGGGACTTCATTTTGCCATTAACATGACGAAATATAGCATAGAATAAGAAGGATCAAGACTGTTTAGGGAAGAAGATGCCATTTTTACCACTTTCCTTTGGCATGTTTGTTTTGGAAAGATGTTGCACAGAAATTTGAAAATACATAGACAGATAAAACTATTTTAAAGTAGACTTTTTACTATGGCTCTTTAGCACAGCTGACAAAAGTAAAAAAAAATCAAGATTCCTAATTCTCCTTCATCTGCCAGTTTCCCTTCTGCAGGAATGCTGGGCAGTTGGCCAGCTCAGTGTCCAACAGGTAACTCCAGTCAGGAATAAAAGCTTCTTTGATGAAGTTTGGTTTATTTACAAAAATGTAAGAAACTCTGCTGCTTTGAGCACAGGATAAATCAAACAGCTGGGGACAGCTTCTGTACACAGCTCTTTGAGCCAGCACCTGAGCCAAGCACCATTTTGAAAGGCTTCTCCTCTACCAGTTCTCCACAGAGCAGTCCTTCACTTCATGCTCCTCACTGCCATCAAACACATGTCAAAAATCTGATGGAATTGGCCCATCAAAGTGGCCACTGAGTGGTGGCACAGCTACTCCCTGCCTCATATGAGACAGACTGCTTGGACTGCTCATCAGTGAGGATTTGGTGGTGGCCACACTTTAATAACACACAGTTATTAAAGCAACATGTACCTTCTCCTAGCAGGCCCAGGGAGACATTCAGGAGGCTTGGGAGATCTGAATCAATGGGTGATTCTCACTGAACAAGCTCATCCTGCAAGCGTGGCTGCCTGGGTGGCCCTGCTGGCAGTCCAACAGTTAAACAAACTGAACAAATAATAGAGACACATGAAATCCTTGTCAACACCTTTTAAACTCAGCTGGTAGATTCTGAAATGCAGGGAATTCTCAGAACTTTGAGCCTGTAAGCTAAAGCTTAGAATTAAACACAGGATTTGATTTGAGACCTTGGAAAAGGCTTCCAAACTTAAGTACTATAAGCAAGAATCTGGATTTATAGTTTGAAGCAGAGACACATTGAATTAAGAAGAAGAAGGTTTAGAGTTTTGGAGTTTAGGATATAGAAAAAATAAAAGTAGTTACAAAGGTAAACAAGAAGTTTAGAATGCAGTACTAAAGGCTTGTGTATCATAGCCTAAGAAAGCTTACACTGTAACATCAGTTCATAAGATGAAATACTTAAGCGTTGGGTCAAAAACATAAATATCCTTTTTAGCAGTGTTTTATTGGTCAATAAATCCTTAAAATGTCTTATAACTAAGGGTATTGTGACCTTCTGAACCACACAGTAAGGATGTGAGCTGAACTCACCCTTCCTGCCTATGCAGAAGAAAAAAAATAAATCACATCATCTAAAAAAACTCAGAAATCCCATCTCAAAATGCCTTCAAAAATCCCCATACTCAGCCATACCTAAAGGGACTGAAAATTCTGCTATAAAGGTTTTCCAAAAGCTCACACAGTTGAATAGATGATATTAAGGGGTGCAGTTGTGCTTAAGTGTTTGTGGTGGGTTGGCCTTGGCTGGTGCCTGCCAAGGCCACTCTGTCACTCCTCTCCTCAACAGGGCAGGGGCAGAACATAAAATTGAAGGTTCATGGGTTGGGATAAGGACAGGGAGAGGTCACTCACCAGTTACCACCATGGGTGATGGTAACTGGATGAACACCCACAGATGTTACTTTAACTTGCTGCAAATTAAATCAGAGTTGATTAATAAGAAGTAAGAATGAATCTTAAAAAGGCCTTCTCCTTTTTAAGGAGAGCATTCCCCCCTCTTTTCCCAGGCTCAGCTTCATTCATGGTTTCCCTGCCTCCACTCCCCCCATGACACGAGGGGACAGGGAATTGAGGATGAAATCAGTTCATCAGTGGTGTCCCTGCTGCTCCTTTGTCATGGGGAGGACTCCTCAGATTCTTCCACTGCTTCATTGTGGGTTCCTTCCAGTGAGATAGTCCTGCACGGACTTCTCTAAGGTTAGTCCTTCCCAGAGGCTGCATTTCCTCATGGAATGTTCCAGCAAGGTCTCCTCCCCAGGGTGCAGTCCCTCAGGAACAGGCTGCTCCACTGTGGGTCCCTTGTGGGGTCACAGCTCCTGCCAGGAGCCTGCTCCAGTGTGGGCTGCTCTGCTCTCTCCACAGGCCACAGGTCCTGGCAGGGCCTGCTCCAGCACAGGTTTCCATGGGCTCACAGCCTCCTTCAGGCACATCCACCTGCTCTGGTGTGGGCTCCTCCAGGGCTGCAGGGGACAAGTCTTTTCCCACTTGTCCATGGAAAGAGTTAATTCTTCTTTATTTTCTTCAGTTCAGGTGTATTAAAGAATTCCTTTTCAGTCCTATGATTAAATTTACCTTTTTCCAACTCCGGTTTGGCATGCTCAGGTGCTATTTTACTGACTAAATGTAACTTCTCAAAAGAAATTTCTTGGCAGGGAACAGCCATTTACAATGCTCCCCTAACAAATGCAAAGATGTCAGTCAACTTTTCCCTCCATGTGTTGCAGCTGGGGAGACATTTTCCTTCTGAGGCTGGAGCTGGAAGGTAGCAGGCTGTACATTAATAACTGAGAGGGAAAATGTCCAGGGAGAAGAAGGATGTCCATCAACCTAGACAGAATATTAATGTCAGCAACCAGCACAAGAAGGGCTATTACTACTTTAATAAAACCCGAAGATTATAAAAAAAGTTTATGTTCAGTAATTTCCTGCTGCCTAAATCATTCCGGGTCCCTGGTAATTGTATTTCAGCTGTTTCTAACATTCATTATTGCCTGCAGAACTCCGGACGTTTGCCATATTCATGCAGCCTCTTTCTTAATTCCAAACCATTGAGTAATGGTTTTACTATTACTGTATTTCTTTTCACTAACTTGCCCTTTTTATCATCATTTCTGCCAGACAGCTATTCAGCTGCAATTTGAATCATAAAAAGGACCATTGCTTTCAGAACAACATTAGGCAGATAAATTTTCATGGAAAATTAGAGAAAGTACTAGATTCTACACCTGAGAGAAATAATGAGCAGATTATAGACAGAACAGATCACCTGCATTAAATCTAAATACAAATGAGAAGTAAGTAAGTAAAATATGCTAAAGGAGAGTGGGGGAGTAACCAATCAGCTCACCTATGTGTGGCTGAAGCTTTGAAGAGAACAGCAGGAACGCACCAGGAATCCAAAACCACCTTCTGAGCAATGCCTCTTTTTAGATTACAAGTCAGAACACGATATTTGCTTTTCAGCAGCTGCCCTCAATCACTGCTTGCTCACAGCACAGGCAGCAAAATGGTATTTAAGACCCTGCCAGCCCAACCAAAGCACAGCCTAAGGAACTACAGGCCTGAAGAGCATCAGAACATGTTTGATGGCCATAAACTGAGTTCACCGGGTTTGCTCACCTTACTTACCTTCCTGCTGTGACAAACAGGTCAGATCCAATACAGCTGTGCTTTAAATCATCCTTGTAAGGCTTCTACAGGCAACCTCAAAACACAGCTGGTTTGGATTGTGTTTCTTTCTTCCCTGTCTTTTTGTTTTCCCTCAGAATGTTAAATAGTTGGAGCTGACTGTGCGTGCTATTTACAGCATTTCAGCTCACTGCACATTAGAGGTGGTTCCCAGGATTTATCTCTTTTTCAGCAGCACAGCAGCTGGAGAGTGACTTTTCCAGCACCTGTGGTTCCACCTTGCACCTCATCTGCTCTGCCTGGGGGCTGCCAAGTGAGAGGGGCATCCTCAAACAATCTGCTCCTCTTGTTTCCCCCTGCATCCCCACGGGGTGATTTGGATCAACGAGCTGAAAAGCTAATCCACAAAAGCAAAACACTGATTTCCATAAAATCAGCTGGCAAGCAGCAGTGTGAGGGCACTGCTGGGCAGTGATTAGTAGATCAGGTGCAACCCAATCCCAAACCTGCTGGGAGAGCAGACCATCGTTCTGCTGTCACTTGTGCAGGCACCATCACCACGAAGTGCTGAATCTACAGGAGATGTATTGCACTAGAAAACACATTTTGGGATTACCATCCTGCTTTTTCATTGATGCAGTTTTTGTTTGTGAAAAAGTGCTGTGCAGGAGGATATTACTCACTCTAAATAAAATAAAATAAAATAAAAATAAGAATAATAGTACAATAACAACACAACTTCCTGAACAACCATGCTCTGTATTGGCAGGGAAGTAAGAGACCTTGTACTCTGAGAACTGTTTTAAGTCATCTGTAGTACTTCTCGTCTGGCTTTCAAATATTCCCACCACCTCTTGCAAAAGGAAAAACTAAGTGCAGCTGGCAGGTATAAAATCAGTATTTTCCAAAGTTAAATGAACAACCATCAGAAAAGGAAGAAATGTTTTCTAATGGTGAATCCAAAGTGGAAAGTCTGGGATGGGAAACTGGAAAATACAGGAAGTGGCTTGTAGGAAACTAACTGGGTTCATGTGTATAGTGCACTCAAGGATGGTGGTGAGGGAACATTCTGTTTTGATTTATGAATTGGGGTCAGAGTGAGAGTGGAAATATATTCTTGCATCACCAAAACATAAAGCAATGAGCACTTACACCCTCCAGA
Organism: Passer montanus; assembly: GCF_014805655.1. NCBI lineage: Eukaryota > Metazoa > Chordata > Aves > Passeriformes > Passeridae > Passer > Passer montanus. Next base: position 797,155 of record NW_024366815.1, read on the forward strand.
TAAAATTAGCATCTCTGTCATCACATTCATGCATAAACATACTTTCAATTAATGTCTCCAAAATAAAAGGAAATTAGTCCCACTGATTGCAAAGTGAGCTCATGGAGTTCTGACTTTTAAAAGTCTTAAGAAGACTTGAAGGCTTACACTCTATTAGCAAAACTGTACATTATTTCTAGTAGTGTTATCTGTTCTTAATTGGAAATTTTCTTCAGATAGCAATAATTATGGTTTGTAAACTTCAGAACTTGTAGAAATATCAGCTGGTTTGAAGGAAATTCAGTGGTTCCATAGACTGAATTTTGGCTTTTATAGTATAAAGAAAATTTTATTTCAGTACCCAGAAAAAGACAAAATGCAATACTTAAAAAAAAATTGCTTTAAGAGAAAACCAGGGTACCTGACTTGGTTGTAAATGAACAGATTTTCCTGTTTGAGAGAAGCATTGCTTTTAGCCTGAGAACTTCAGATTTGGATCATGCCTGAACTGCAGATACAGAGGTTTCTGTTGCATTCTCCTATCCTGATTTCCTTACTAACGACACTGTGCATCTAATCCATGTTCTATCCATCACCTGCTTTGAAAACCACTAAATAATTTTGATTCTATTTGACAAAAAATTATTTCAGAAGTTGCTAGATTCCAACAGGCAATCCGGAGGCTACGTGGCCAGGCCATGCCAAGTGTTGAGCATTACCTGGTCCCCCAGGAACAGAGTCACAGCGCTTGAGCTGTCCAGCAAGTCAGCAGAGGTGACAAACCTATGAACTGCTGGAACAGCACATGACTTAGGAACAGGGAGGAGATGGATGGAGACCGAAGATGTTCTGGCATGGGTGAGGGCAGGAAATGTCAGAAGAAAGGATGAAATTGAGTGGTCTGGCCAGAAAGTCAAGGCCATGGGAAATCAGTCTTCCTACCTTTGCTGTTCATGAGAAAAATTTACAAATATTTTTCCTAGGCATGTCTTATTCACCTGCTTTAAGCATCAAGGGATAACATTAAGGGAAATTCCTATTCGTTTTACGGGGTTGCTACAGGAAAACCAGGGAAAACAAATGCTTGCTGAAGGCACAGCAACATGCTGCAATTGAGCAACAGCATTTACTCTACAGGGCTCCACAGCAGCCAAACACAGCAGCACTGTGCATGCACTGCCTGTCCAAACACTTGCCAAGATAGTAGCAGTCCTCTATTACATCTTCTCAGCCTCCACAGCACTTTTAAAGCTGTCACCCAGTCAAACTTAGCACCCAAGCAGAGGGAGTCCTCTGGGGCTCAGAACTGTGTGTAAATGTCTGGCCATGTCCTTCTAACACAGGCTGAAGAACCACATTGCCTTTGTACTCAACAAGGTGGTGCCCTCCCCACATAACTGTCTCCAGCTCAACTATCAGCTCTCCATATCTTCTGTGTCCACTCCTCTCCAAGTTAACTCTATTATCCCACCAAGTTCTGTCATCCTGCAAATGCTGGCAAAAAGCATTTGTCATGTTGACTTTATTACAAATCAAGAAAAAGGAAGCAAGACCCTAAGAAGGGTTTTCCCCTTCCACTCCTCACCCTCCCCAATTCACCCTAGAAAAGCATGTATAATTCTGCACACAGAATGCTTTTTTCAGACTCAGTCAAGTCACTACTAAAAATCTCCTTCCTATCCCAGAAAATGAAGTCCTTCACACAATTTTTAGAGATTTATGCAAAACCTAGCTCTTTGTGAAGGAGCACCCAGCCGTAAATACTGCATGAGGTCTCCAGGTAGTTTAGAATGAAGGTGACCTCTGCTGTGACAAAACTAATCCATTATAAGAAATCATCAGCAGAAAGTATTCATGTGCCCCTGGAAGAAATTATACTTCTGTGCTTCAAGCACAAAAGGAAAAAAGCTTCAGCTGGAGCAAAAGATCAGGAGGGCAAGCTGGCTGTAAACACCTTAATGAAGTGCATGTTTGCATTCCTTTATGCTGCACAACAACAGCTGAACCTTTTCAATAGTGAATACAATCTTAAATCAAAGCCAAGCGGTCAAAGTACAATTGCTGGTCTTTAGCAGGTGTGGGTGAGGCAGAGGCACACCTTGTGGTACAACATGACCCACAGCTACTGCTGTGTGGGGCTTCAAGAACAAAGCTGGCACAGTCTTGTAATGTTCATGGGTTTTTAATGTGTGATTTGCACTAGTGCTGCTTTGACCAGGGGCTAGCAATTTGTAGTGTCTTGGAAAAAATCAGGAGACAATTTCTAGACCACCTTTAACTTCCCACAGCCATCCTACTTCATTGCACTGAACTGTCCTCTCTCCTGCATTGGTGGCATCAGAAGTACAGCCAGACCAAAACTGGACAGCTTCCCCCTAACAGTCTGTAAAAATCAGGATATAGCCTGAAAAGCCTTGCCACTGCAGATTGCCAATTCTGCTGTGATTTAGTGCATCCCTTGCAAAGTGGACCTTAAACATACATTCTTATTTCAGGATGAATAATTCAAAGTATATTTTATTGACACTCTTCAAACAGCCCGAAGAGAAGAAACAGTATTTAAAAAAAGAAGGAAAAAAGAAGACAAAAACCTGTAAAACTGCTAGCTTGCATTCAGTGTTAGAACTTGGAGGTATAAACAAAAGCCTGGAGTAAAAATATGAAGTATATTTCCAATCCTTCAGTGCAGAAAACCAGCAACAATGGTATTTACTCTACATTAGAAGTGTTCCCATGTTCAATTCCAGATATATACTTCTCTTCTATATATATTTTTGATAACTTATGTACAAATAAGATGTCCAACATCTGTTCTTTAATACAAATATGTAATCTTCATGACTGAAACATTACAACAGTTTGATCAAAAGTATAGAAAATCATTGTAATCTTTTTTTTTATGGCAGTGTTTAAAAAACTCCACCCTTGAACCCAAATGACCTTAGAAGGACAAGTATTTCTTCACTGTAATAATACACTGCTCATTCAACATGCAAAGTATTATTGCATACATGAGTCACATGAATTACAATTAAGCCTGAAGGAAATGTGCTGTACAACCCATTCTAGCAAGTGCTAGCTGTAAATATCACAGAAGAAAGCATAAGTACTACTGTATTTTTAAATAAAACACTACAAACTCAAGTATTGTCCTCGCACTAAGACTTTAAGGCAATTAAGAGCTGGAAAGCTTCAGTTTGGCATAGCTGCATCAAGCTCTCCCCTTTCCCAGTTATAAGAATTTGTTTTTAGAGGGCTGCTGATGAATTGTTGCTATATATTAATACAACTCAGTATGAAGTGATAAGTCAGTAACAAAAGTTTAATATCCCCAAGTTTCACCGAGCTGATCAAATTTAAGCAACAGTTTATCCACCAGCTAAGTTTTCCAGCATGGATTTCTAAATTGTTATGAGAACAGAAAAAATATTCAATGTGTAACCTCTCAGTGTAACTGATTTTACAACTTGAATCCATTCTTGGGGTATTGTGGAATTTAAGAGTTAAAAACAGATCTGACAGTCAAATAATATTCAGCTTTAAAAAGGATAACTATTTGCAGTAAAAATTTGTATAAACATACACACAGTAGATCCAAGTCAACAGGCATTTCTTTATGGCTTCTTTCACTGAGGTACTGTTATAACATCCAGCAACAGGACACGAGTGTTCTATAAACACCACATTCATAAGCTGTACCACCAACTCATGGCAAGTGGTAACAGACTGCAAATCCTGCTTCCCTGCAGGACTACAGGAAAAGAGTCTTCCCTGCTATGTGGAGAGTCTCAGTGCAAGCTACAGAAAGCCTTAAAGGCAACTGGCATCAGTGGGGGAAAGTTCCAATGAAAGTCTCCCTCTACTTAAAAGGAGAAAAAATACTCATGGCAAATTGAAATCTCAATTTGTTAAAATTAAGAGCAAACATAAAATTCCAAGGCAGCAAGGGCATGTAGCACAGCAGCCATACATTAAGACTTGAAATGTGTCATTAAGCTCTTGCATCTGACCCTTGAGCTAAGTGCATGCACAGGCTGAGAGCAGCCAACCTGTGACCATGCCACCACACAGACCAACAGTGACAAAGGGGAAGGGGCAAGCACATGACTTCTGTTGATCCAAGAGCAGACAGAATCCCCCTGGAGACCACAAGAGTATTCCTCAGCTGTCAAAAGCTGACTTGTGAGTGCACAGTTACTTGCATCTTTCACTGTTTGTATGTGGGGGAATTTGCAAATCACAGTATTCCCAGTACTCTTAGCCTAAGGGGAAAGAGATGTTCTGTTAAGATAGCATGATTGTTGCCATATGCATTTATCATTCTACCTTTACAGCAGAAAGTATTCTTTTGCTGTTTTTCTTTTTCTTTTTTTTTAACAGAGTGGCCATATTGTTACTACAGCCAAGACTCCCATTTTTTTACACCTATGCTAAAAATATGGTTCTGCAATAAATATCGTTAGAGTGAAATGGAAGTTCAAAACATGCTCAGTTAATTACACCAAGTAGTTCTTTCCAATCAAGGATTTTTAACCCCACAAACCCATTAAACAGTTTGCAGATGCTCAAGTTCCTTACATGAAGATACAGCACAACATTTAAAACTCAGTGCTTAGCCACATACAATCCATACTGTAATCTATATATATGTTATAACATATCCCCACTTAGATCTACAAATTCATCATCCCTCTTGACCAAGTCGTCTTCATCTTCCAAGTCTTTCCAGGTGCTAGTGGGTAAAGCTGGTTTGACAGACTGTCTCTGCAGGAGAGCAAATGGAAACAAGGATGACAAACGGGCAGAATTTCGCAGCATGGGAACAGAATGTACGTCTCCAGAAACAGCCTGACTGTGTTCTTCATCCATTTTCACCTGCAGGCTTTGCACTTCCTCCATCAAGTCCAAAATCTTGGCAGCTGTAGCTATTGTTCCCCCACCATGAAGCTGGGCCTCGGGAATCCATCGTAGGTAACGCTGTGCCCAGACTTTGATTTCGGGGCCGTCGATGCGCGGCAGCAGGAGACCGTGGTAGTCAACAGGCTTGCTATGCCAGCTATCATAAAACTCCCTTAAGCTATTAGGGGGCTCATCTGAAGAATTTATGAACTTGCCAATTCTTTTACCCAGAATGTTTTTAATTAAATGATCTGTTTCCTCCCTGAAAAATCCTCTCTTCGTGGAAGGCTTTGCCTGCGTCAGTGGCAAAGAAAGCTGCCGTTGATGCTTTAAGAGGAAAAAAAGGCAAAATACTCAGATAAACATTAAGAGAGTGGGACTTCAGAAAGCAGTTTTACGAGGGAGAAAAAAAAAGTTGTATTCAGGAATCTCCTGCAAGCAATAGTCACTTGACCTATATAGAAAAGCAGTGGCTGTGTTTAAATTGTTACTTTTCAATACATCAAGTACTTTACAGGGCATACTGAGTGTTGCCAGCTTCCTTCCCTGCTAACCAAACGTGACACTGATAAAACAATTGTCTTTGAAAAAGCCAAACCCTTTGCTTACATTTAAGTATTGCCAGTGTCCATGTTTAGGTTAAGCTAGTTAGAAATCAGAGAGCACTTTATTTATAGGTTTTTATCCAGTGGTCCCTCAGTGCATCTCAGATAAATGATGTAGATGTAGATGATACTGGCAGTGTCTCACATGAGAATGCTTTATACAAGACAAAATTTAACCAATGAACTGCAATTGAAAAAGGCTACTCCAAAAACTTTTCCCTGAGTTTGAGCTATGTGCCAGTAATGAGGGGGTCCATCCATAATCCTCCATACTCCAGACAGTCTTTTTGCTGTTGTTGGTCCCCCTCCCACTCCAAGTGCACACACACACTCCAGTTACACTCAGACAAAATTAGGGAGGCAATTACAAACCTATGTATTTCAGTCAGGTACTCCACGGAACAACTAAATGAACTCCCTTCAAACACATCATTGCAGCTCACCTGAATATTAAATCTCATGACTTACCAACAGACTTGCATAGAAGTATGAAGAAAAATAATCCCTAACTCACAGCTATGTACTATAAAAGAGTTATTTACTGTGGTACATGCAAACTGGGTTCTTAAGATCCAGGTGGGCCTGAGGTATACATGTATTTTGTCAATTAAAAAAAGTCTGCACCAATACTTTCACTGTGAGGACATTTGAAATAAGAGATGTGCAAAATATTTCTAGAATTAAAAAAACCAGTTTAGCAGCACATATCTTACTTTGAACCGTGCAGTCTTCCGTTGACTTCTATCTGGTTTTGGTTTCTCTGCATAAAGAGGGTTGTTCAGGAAAGCCAGGGCCTTGGGATCAAACTGCACAGACCAGTCCCACACAGTAAGGAATCTGAAAGGACCACTTTGTGTCTTGAGGCTTTCCCCACTCTGCCAAAACAAACAAGTCACATTTAATACTGCTAGAAGGGAATTCTGACCAAGTCAAGGTGAAATAAAAAAACTGGCTTTTCAGAAAAAAAAGACACAGAGTTGCAATAACACTCTTGCTTTCTAAGTGTTCAATACTGAACAACAACAGTGCAATCAGACTTTCACAGATGAAAATAAAGTAAAATATTCTCAGGGAAAAAAAAAAGATATTTTGGAACTTGGGCAAAAGACAGACTTGTCTGGATTCCTCAAACACAGAGGGCACATTAGGATTCCAAACACCAAAAGCTGGAATTGCATTCATGCAGTGCAGTGGTCTAGATTTTGTGATCAACAATATATTTGTATGAAAGACATTAATTCACTTTTTTCTTTAGTCTCTGTGCAGCCTTGCAGAGGATACTCCCATTGCTCCCAGCTTCTTAGGCTAGAGAAGAGCATGAACCAATATAAATCAACATTCAGGAGATGTTGATTTTGGAATACACTACATATACTATATACTATACAAGAATTTCATAGATAACTTTTTCTTCCAGACAGCTGGATATTCCTTGTAGGTTAAGGAGCTCCAATTTCACTGAAGGGCATTAAACATGAAACTGCAGCTACATATAATAGGTAATGTATTCCTTCTGTCATCATAAACTCCTAAGTCCTGAACTTGCCTTCCTATAGCCAAAACTGCACTTGTTCACCCTTCAAGGCAGTTCCATGAGTAAGGAAAAAGGTGATGTTGGGAATTAGCTTTTTTGGCTCTTCCTTGTTTGTTGGTCAAACTCATTCTCCAAAACACTGCATCTACAAAATACCAAACCCTTACCTTACTAGTGTCTCTCTGATGTTGAGAGTTGAAGAAGAAAGTGCTAAAAATAGGCACATAGAGGCTGTCTGACAAGACAGTTAAGTAAGTTTCTGTGAACTCAAATGCTGGAGGATACTGTTGTACCAGCTGCCAAACACAATTTAGCAGGAGCAGAAAAACAGGAGCCTAAGTAAACAAAAAATTTCATCAGTTTCAAAACCAGTTAAAATTGTTCCACCATGCAAACTATTTATTTTGTAGTATCAAGCGTCTCCAAATACAAATCTTAAGGCAAGAAGCCTCATTAAGTACAGAACTTAACATGTACATTTGGCTGAAATTTGAAGTAGTATTATCTGAGCTATCCTTGGCCAATTATTGACAGAATAGATGAGCATTTTCTACTCTGAATTTGGAAGTTGCCACTACGAAACCTTTTAAAGGTGGCAAACTAGTTTATAGCAACTCGTGATCAGAATTAGTCAGTTTACACCTATTACTTCCATTTGAATAGCAATCTGATCTAGTCCAAAAGCAAGACAGTAAAAAGTTGATCTCCAGATGTGACAGGAACAGGCAATTAACTTGAGTTATTTCTGTGGATGCTACTGCCATTTAACATGGTTTTCAGGGGCACAGGATATATGACTTTCAAAAGACTCCACGACTGGGAAATTTTACATTTGCTCTCTTTAATAATAAAGCCATTGCTGACCTCTAAACAGCAAAAACAGTGACACTGTACAAACATCAACCCATAAAACAGAACACAAGATCCTCAGAGAAACTGGAACTTCTGGACTAACAGGTAATTCCCTCCTCATCTGAGTAAGGTTATAAATAAGTAAGTAAGCAAAACAATTAAAAAAACCATACCTCCTCTTTCTCACTTTTGTGTAAGTGGTTACAGCGATCCAAAAAGCCATGTCCTCCAATCACCCACTCCTTCTGAATAAGGCTCTGAAACCCTGACTTTGTTCTGCTGTAAGAATCCATCATCACTTGAACCAGACTCGAGATTACACAGCACAGATCAGTAGCACTCTCCTCTACAAAGGGAACAGAAACCACATTTTACACTGAGCCATTCCTCAAACATTATGTAAGAAAGCAAAGCATTGCCATGTTCACATAAACAAAACTGTATTTCAGGATCAGAGTAGCACAGACATTTTTGCAAGTCAGAGAGAAGTTAATCCATGATTCCAAATTTAAGGTTACTTACACGCTTAGCCTAGGAAAGTACTTCAACAATAAAACCTCCAAGCCCCAACCCTTACTAGGATAAGTAGTGCCCTTCAGTCTCCCACAAGCACACACTGCCCCTCAGCCCAGCCATTTGTTCTCACCCCTCCTATCCTTCACAGCTCTGGTCACAAGGTGTGAAACTGCCTCCTCATGCAACATAGAGTCCTTTCCAAAAGGTACCTCCAGAAAACACCTCTTGCCTGTGCTAGGCTTCTCGAATGGCAATATGTGTGAAAAACAACTAAATTACCAATCCAGGAGTCACTTAATGGTTAACTTTAGGTTTGATTTTACATGTGATTACTCAGTCTAGGAAAATAAACTGCTCAACATGTTTACAATAAGCACATTATTCCATGTATTCTTAATAAAGAGTCTGCAGAATATCCAACGTGTCTAGAAAATATAAAGGTTATTTTTCAAAATTTTCATATTACTGCTTCTTTGTATAGAGATGGTTCCCCTAGCCCCTTAAAGTACAGCAAAGGGCCTAGGAGACCTTAAATAAAATAAACTGGGAAATAGGTATGTTACCTCTTCTTGAAGCAAGACTTTTCTGCCAATTTATCAGCACCTTTTTCATTCATACACTGGAACTGTGCTTAATATGTTTTCTTTAACTACAGGAAGCATTTCCAGAAGTGTGGGAGATTCAGGTGTCTTTACTTGAGTTCTATATGAATTTTAGCAAGTCTCTACCATAATTATAAACTTACAGCTTATGCTACTTCAGAATGAATTTAAACAAATCAATAATAGGACTCTCTCATTAAATTCTTACCTATGAGGAGAACATTTGTATGCTGTATTTCCAGGCACTCAGCAACCTCTATGGCTTTCTTCAAGACTCTCCTGTTTTGGTACAGGAAAAGTGGAGTGAAGTTTGTTATATTAGTTTCCCCTAGACATGGTTAGAATGCTATACTTGAAACCTCACTAGTTCTTTAAAACAGAAAACCCATGCTCAGCTTGTGTAAACTAAGAACTGCTTAGCTTCAAGAACATTTTATTTGGCCATTAACCATGCATCTTCAGTTGCTATGATACAATACTTTATTCTGGATCAACAGCAGCCATCACACACATTGCTAAGAACCAGCTCTTTATCCTGAAAAAGTCAACATCACCACATTTATGTTCTAACGTACTACATTCTAGATTTCTTCCAAAATCTGATTTCAAGAGAGAGAGGGAAGGATGAACAATCAGCTCTTGTAAACACTCAGACAAAAGTAATTTTAGACATTATTACACAAGGAAGAGTGAGTGGAATTACAGATCACATAAAACCAGATGTAACACTGTAGGTTTCTAGATCTAAATTTTCATGAAGTTAGTTATTCTTAGCAAAGCCTGCACACAAATTGGGATTCTTGCAATAGCTTAGGTCACTAATCGAAGCTGACAGTTTGTTTCTTAAGTGTGGAGTTATCAGATTCTTCTTTGTTCTACCATTTAGAACATGTGACAAGGCATTCCTAATAACTACAAGAGCCAAGAACAGGCTGATCCAAGAACCAAATGGATCCAAGTATGGAAATGACCAGTCTCAAAACAATCTAAAGATAGGAGCCCAGCCTGGCATTTACTTTAACCTACCTGTGATCTCTGTTATGTCTATGAATTTCTCAACACATACATGGTCTTCACTAGAACCTTTCAATAAACACACACATTTAAATTCTGAATTAATGAGCTAATAACTATCAATATTTATTGATTGTTATTAAGACCAGAAGGGACTGGAGCTCACTGCAGAAGCACCCCATGGCAATTAGCTGATTACAGAATAAACAGACAGACAAAAGAGCTAGCACAAAGTAACACTGAAAACAAAACTCCTCAACATTCCACTACAACAAGCCTTAAGTTAGCCAAAGCCATTCCAACACTTACTCACTGTGGACTGCTGAGAGAAGAAAAGAGAACCTAGGGAACAATCAGCACAGCAGGGGGACAAAACTGAGAAGAAATGTCCTTTTACAACTCTTTAGTGGACTAACATCTTGAACACTGCACTTCATCTCATTCTAAAGGACATTACAGAAGCAGAAAGTACAAATAAGGATGGCAAGGCCAGTCAAAGACATAGAATAGTTTCACACAAGAAACAAACAGGATTCTTGAGTTTGGAAAGAAGGTGACAGTGCAGGATGGAAATTACTGGATCTGTATTTTTAACTGGCACTCTGGAAGAATTGTAATTTGAATGATTTGCTACTTCTCATATCCTTTAAAGTGGAAGGCTTAACACAAGTCTGCACTGTTAACAACACTGACTCAAGTTTCAGAAAAAAGGTATATAAATGGGACCATAAGCCTGCCTTACTTTTTTTTTCCTACTGGCAGTAAAAAATTCTGTTTCAAGAAACTAGCTAGAAAACGCACTACAAATGCAATTACCAACAATTTGAAACACAGAAAGCTGAAGATAAAGCAAACCTGATTATTTCTAGCCAGTTTGTGCTCTCCAGTAATGAAAACCATTTCACATCAGTTGCCCAGAAGTCTGTACTGTTATCTGCAAAAAGAAGAGAAAAACAAAAATTGGTTTGTTCACATAACACAATGATAATTAAGAGCCATCCATTGCATTACCCTTCAGCTATGAACAGGTACAAAACAACCAATACTAAGGAGTCAGCTAATCTCAATCACTGTTAAAGCTGACACCTTATAACTACATAAGGAAATGAAGTAGTCCTACAAACACCAGCAGAGTTGTATAGCACCACAGCCTTTTAGAAAAAGTTGAAGGTTCATGGCACTCAAACCAGGTAAATAAGTCTGTTGACAAAAGGACAAAATGGAAAAGGAATAAAAATATTTAATCAGAGATGATGATCTACATAAAGCTTAACCTAAAGATGCTGGATTTTGAAAATCATTACCAACAGAGCCACAGACATCAATGGGTTTTAGACATAGGTTATAAAAATTTATAGCATGTAAGACTGCCTGAAAAATGTTTTAAACAGTTTTTGCTGCAACTAAAAAAAGACATTAAAATATATAAACAGGGAGGCCAAGTTCAATACCACTAAGCCACTGGACGCCTATGAATTTCACTAGGATTTCTTTTGTACGTTTTTTCATATGCCACCTAAGCGTCCATTGCTTCTATTTCTATCAAAGCCAGACAACAAATATTGGAAAGCTTTCACAATGGGATATAGTCAATTAAAACCAGAATAGATTACATTTCCTGCATGAGACAAACCTTGAAGCACAAGGCCTACAAGGGTCTACTAGTGAGAAACCAGATACACGAAATTCCCTCCTCCCCCATCCTTTCCACGACAGCTTCAGTTCCACATGTTTCTGTGTAACTTCCCACCTCCCAGAGTCTCTCCAAACACTTCCAGTGTTCAATTCCAGCACATTCACACACTTCTGTCTCTGCTGCATCTTGCACCTATGCCTCAAAGGCACAGGCATAGATGAGTTTTATTCCTCTAGCTGTGCTGCCTCCATGCCTCTGTACCTCATCCTGTTCATTATGCAATTTAAATTCCTCTCCCAATTTCTTTCACCTTGGCCATAGAAACTAGTTCTCTACAAAAGTATTAGAATGCATCTTCAAAGCTCTGTCCCATTAGACATAGTTTTCACCAAATCCCACCACTCTCACAGTAAAGCATTTTTTCCTAATACCTGATCTAAAGCTGCCCACTTTCCCCTGTCCTGTCATTTCATGGTCTCATCTAAAGTCCCTCTCTAGTTCTCTCACAGCCCCTCTAGGCACTGGAAAGTTTCCTAAAGTCTCCCTGGAGCCTTCTCTTCCCTACGCTGAAAAATCCTAATTCCATCAGCCTTTCCTCACAGCCAAGGTGCTCCATCCCTTTGATCATCTTGGTGCCCTCCTCTGGGCTCACTGCAGCAGGTCCCTGTCCCTCCTGTGCTGGAGCCCAGCTCTGGATGCAGTGCTCCAGGTGGGTGTCAGCAGAGCAGAGCAGAGGGGCAGAATCCCCTCCCTGCCCTGCTGCCCACGGGGCTCTGGATGCAGCCCAGGACACGTTTGGCTCTCTGGGCTGGCAGTGCCACAGCCAGGACAAGTTGCCTATACCATATTAACTAGTACAGGACTAGGCACGTACAGGACTAAAGTAATGGTTAATGTGTTCAGACTTCTGTAAAGTACTTCTGCAAAAGATTACCTGAATGTTTTTCTCAGACTGAAATTGCACAGTGCTATACTCAGTGAGGTACTAACCAACTTTATTTCAAAAACTGCAATAACAAATGCTTACTAGATGGCAGTTTCAACACATTCCCGTTTGCATGAACCTAAGACAATGATACAATTACATCATTGAAATACACAGCATTTCATGACAGAGGTTAAATGACTTCAATTCAAGCTTAGGCTTTTTTCCTACACAGGGTAAGTTACTAGAAATCACATGAAAAGGTAATTGTTTTTAGCTCTTAAGATTCACTGTTGATTTTACAGTGTATTCTAGATACAATCTTCAGTGTGAAACTCAAATACCTCATATTAGAAGTGGAGTGGAACTTTTTTCGTCTAAAGAGGTGAGGTCAAAGTGTTTCATGACTGCAAAATAGTTAGAAAGTCTCAGAAGAGAAGTCTGAAAGCCTAGATCACACTTTTACATGGCTCCCATATGATTGCTTTCTAAAGGACAGAATTTAAGCAGCTTCATATGTTTTGAGAAGTGACTAGTGTGGAACAAAACCACGGGCAAAAATTAATTAGCATCCTCTACTCCAGACAGAGCCCAAAGGCTAAAAGTTTGGCCACAGAAGACTGAAAATCTTCCCCACAAACTTCATTCCAGTTAGTGTAACCCAACCAACACTTGAGACTCCACTCCTTGAAAAGTAATTTTCAGATACTTTGACAGCTTAACAAGAGGTGGTTAAGTCAAAGAACTACAAACCTTCATTCACATCCTAGACATAAGCATAGTCTTCAGTTACGTATTTTAAAATCTGTTTTTACCCACCCTCAAAATCAAGACACCAATCAAGAAAATTACTGCACTCAGGAGTCACAGCACATCACTGTTATGCTTTGCTTTAAAGTCTGACTTACCTATCAAAAACAGCTGTTTAAATCTTGTGTATGCAGTCTGGATATCTTGCAGAGATGGAAGGCTGCTTGACAAGTCATCCATCTTCAGGAGCTCATAGGGAGGTTTGCTAATTGTCTTATAGATTCTAAATCAAACCATCAAGAGATTAAAGCCTTCTGCTTCACAAGTCAAATAATGCATCAACTATTATCCGAAGACAAAGTTAATAGGCATGATTTGTCAGAGAGCTGTAATACCAGAAGATAGACACTCTGGAAAGCTAGTGACCTCCATGCATTTCTAAGTACTGTTTATACACAGGCTTATAACAAGATTTGATGCTTTTAACTATGGCACCAATAAAATTATACTCGTGCCTATTTATGCAGCTATGAATATTAGAAGCACTACTTGATTTTTACTGCTGTTTCTTTAGAATTTTCTTCATTAGACACACCAAAATCACTTTACTAGAAGGCTGCTAGAGCTGTATTCTGAAAGAAGAGATAGATAGAAACACCCAAAACTCCCAGCAGAAGTTGACTTTTGCCAAACAGATTCTGATATCTAGCTGTTAGGTCTTCTAATGAAACACACAAGTAAAGGAAATTATTTGGATTCAAACAAGACAATGTATCTTGTACTTCCCTATATATCTACAGATTTTTTTCTCTTGAAGGAGAGGAAAAAAACTAGGCCAGATGAGCATTCCCACTCATTCAGGTTCCAGAGTTCAGATGAACATCAATGTAGTAACTACCTCTGCTGTCACACTGGACTCTTTATTACCAACACCTGCGAAAAGTTGCTCTAGCCCATACTTCAAAAGTGAGGTCTTGTGGGCAGTTTTCCAGGCAGGGCAGAGTGCTTTGCTTCCTGCAGGCTGTAGCACAGAAACCTGCTTTAGGTGAGAACTACAGGAGTCCACATCATAAACATGGGTTACCAGACCTACTGGAAGATGCATCAGATCAGAGAAGTGAGGGAGAGCAATTGCTGGCCAAATACAGTACTTCTTCTAAATGACAGCAAAGAACTTACACTGCAAGATCAGGCTCTGAACAGCTTTTTTTAAAAGATAGACTGCTAATTGTAAACATCTGCTCTGTGCCTGAGTTCAGACTATTACTATAATGGCACTTGAACACACCCTGATGGCCAATTTGTAGATATATTTCAGACTCCAGTGATTAAACACGAGTACTGCACAGCAAAGAAAACCAGCAATACTGCCCCCAGTTGAAATGGCCACAGAGAAGGGATCAGTATAGCAGAGGATACCTTGTTACAGCTTACTGCTAGTTTTATTTACTTTCACATAATGAAAGAGCATTAAAGACAGCTCTAAGTCATATAATCTTTCCCATTTCAGGGTAAAAATATTAGAGAACCTGCAGGAAGGGCCACAACTCTTTCCTATGCAAGTATAATTAATTTTATAAACAAAAGCAGTTTTAAGAGCCCAGTCAAGCTGTTTTCTGTTGTTTCTGTGTGATTAACAGGTCTCCATCTATGAGGAGCAAGGAGCCAATGTTCAATGTACAGCTTGTACATATGAGTCTGATCTAATAGGTGGCTGCTGAGAGAGAAGTTCTGTCTAGGACAAACAGCAGTTTAAAAAAAGTGCCAAAATTAAAGGACAAAAAAGTCTTTGCCATGACAGTCAGACAGCTGTGCTCCTCCGCTTAAGTTAAACTTGTGGTTTTTCAAACTGCTGAACTAATTCAGTTCACTATCCCATCTGAAAAAGTGCTGTTTGCCTTCACATCTGAAAGCTGCAGTAGTGAATCACTCAGCCTGCCTCAGACATTTAAGGACACCTTATCTCAAGTTACTTAAGAATATGAACCTATCTCTCAGAAAGTGGCAGACTGTCAAAAACTCAGTTTTCAAATGTATATTTAGAGATGGAGCCTACATTTCTCTTATTTGCAAAGCAATTAAGCCATTAACCCTACAGGCTTTACTGCTGCTTCACCTACAAAACACACCATAGTAAGTACATATTCCTCAGAAACAGATGTGTATGCAGCTTCACATAAAAAAGCCTTGGGTGAAGTTCCAACCCTGCACAAGTGACCAATGCCACTGGGTCAAGGGTTTAAACACATTCCACTACAGCAACATTCCACTACTACTTTCATATACAGAACTTGTTTCCTGATGTGTGAAAGCGTAAAAGATATAGCATATATGGAAAAAGAGAAGCAAGGTCCATACCAAGCAAAGTGTTGTGGACAGAATAGCTATTACTGACCCATCCAAGAAGGCTTTTTGCATTTGTGAAGTGCTGTCATCCTGTTCTTTGGGAAATGAGGACATTTTGAGAAGAGCAGCGCCGTTATGGCAAGACCAACACCAAATCTGCAGAAAGACATTTACCAGGTGAGAAAAACTAGTAAATTGTCCTATACCATGTATTTGCTCAAGTGATTGAGTGATTTCAAATTTTCTCTCTGCTTTTGCTTCATTGAATTTTTAGTGTATTTAATAGAAGCAAACATCAACAGAAGCAAACTCCTACACCTGCACCAAAAATACATGCCTGAGTACACTATGTTACCACTTGCAAGTTTTAAGTTAGAATTTACATAGGCACAGGGAAATACAAAATGACAGATTATGCCAAAATATTACTTTCTCAACTTCCCTCACAGGTAAAAAAAAAAAAAATTATCAAAAAGTCTATGGTCAAATTATGTTAGAATATATGCCACAGCAAGACTGAACTGGTAAGTAACATATATATATTATTCATCAGTTTCTCCATTATCAGATTTTTCTAATAGTTCAGCCTTCAGATAACTCACAATAGATGCAACGATATTTTTCCATGTGAACTGTGCACAAAGAGTAATCTAGGCATATGAAATAAAGTATTAAACACTCCACAGCTAAATCAGATTGCATAGTCACAGGTTTTTCTTGTGCCAAATCAGTCCTCAAAGCTTCTTATTTCCCTTTACACAGAATTTCCTCATTCATACTTCTTACTCCTTGAAGTTGTCAAGATGATCTGTAAACTTGCATTGAAAGAGGGAGTAAGAATAATTTTCATCAGGCATATTACACAAATGAAATCAGGAAGTAGAAGCTCTGCTACCAATTCACAGTAACCAAGAGGTGCACCTCAGAAGGATACAGAAACCTCACAATCATCAAGAGTGGAAAAAATTACTATACTGTCCTTCCATTGCCTTCCAAAACCAATTCAATATGGCCCAGCTATCTTGACACTAGCTTCACAGAAACAGTTTGGAAATAATCAGAAGAGTTCTACAAGGCTTTGGAACAGTGGGCAGCTACAGATGTTGTCATCTATTTGGACATCTGTAAAGCCTTTAACATGGTTACACACATCATCCTTCTCTCAAAATTGGAGAGATTTGATGCATGGACTGTTCAGAGATGAGGAATTGGTTGAATGGTCCCACCCAGAGAGTAGTGGTCAACTTCCCAATGTCCAGATGGAGATTAGTGATGAGTGGTGTCCCTCAGGGGTCTGTACTAGAGCCAGGACTATTTAATACCTTTATCAAAGACACAGTCAGTGAGATGCTCTCAGCAATTTCCAGACGACACCAAGCTGAGGTGGTTTGACAGGATGCCATCTGTGGGACTGAGACAAGCTCAAGGAGAGGTCCACAGGAACACCATAGTCACAGGGCTGGAGAACCCCTCCTGTGAGGATACACTGAAGAGTTGGGCTTGCTCAGCCTGGAGAAAGCTTTGGGGAGATCTTTTGGTGGCATTTCATTGCTTAAAGGGGGCTAACAAGAAAGATGGGGAAAGACTTTTTAGTAGGTCAAGGGACAAGGGGTAATGGTTTGAAACTAAGAGGGTAGATTTAGAACTACATATATGGAATAAAGTTTTTACAAGGAGGGTGCTGGAATACTGGATGGAACAGGATGCCCATGAAGGTGGTAGAAGTCCCAGAAACATTCAAGGCCAGGTTGGACAGGGCTCTGCACAACCTGATCTAGGAGAAGATGCTTTGGGTCATTCCAGAAGGGGATTAGACTAGATCCTGTTTAAAGGTCTAAACTATTCTACAGTTCTGTGAATGCAAGATGGAACGAAAAAATCCCAAACACTTCTGTTTCTGTGTAAGAGCCAGTGTAATAGGTCTCTGACTCTCCGACAAAAAGTCAACCACACTACTTTGACTTTTAGGCAGGGCAGTACAGTACTATCTCCTCCATGAACCAATTAACTTAAGAGCATAAAATTAACATGGTTTTCCTTGGCAAATTTAATGGACACACTTACACTAATGTAAGACCTCACAAGCGAGATTACTTTGCTCCTTGTTTCCATCTTCTCCGTCTTACTGGTTCTTGAACTACAAGGCAGGAAGCCAAACCCAGCTTGCTACAGGCTGCAAACCAGTATATTTAACTTCATTTTCTGTTGGACTTGCAGAACTAGTTTTTCAGTTGGGGTACCTGACTTTGTAAAAACGCTGCATCATCACAGTCATAGCACTTACCAGAACTCAAGCCAGGTAACTGGAGGTGTTCAGCTACACCTTACATGTATCATCTTCACCTCAATATCCAAATAGCATTTCAAGGCCTGAATCTTGCCCCAGCCAGATGCCACTCAGCACAGTCTCATGGAAAACAGGCTGATGGACAGACAGGCTAGTAATATGTGTAGGCTACAAGACATTAGCAAGTGGGGGCTGTGAACAGCAAATACATATTTTGCTGTTATGTATATGTTATATATATGTCTTGCTACACATTACACCGTTCAATGAAATACAAAATGTATCAAGCACTTCTCCTTCCAACATCTGTTTCCCTTCTGTAGATGACCAGGTATACATGTAAACTGTTAAAAAAAAGCTCTGAAAACAATATGCAGCAACATCTGCGATGTTAATTGAAATTCTGCCATCTCAGTAAAAGTCTTACCCTTAGCCATGCACATATACTTACAGGAATGCCTCTGCCTTCATACTTCAAGATACTCTCTTCAGAAATGCATATGGGAACAACAAAATACAAAGGCAGCCTAAGACAACAGAGAACAAATTTTTGGTTCAAAAACTGAACAAAGAACAATCTCTAAGTTCCTTTTAACGACAGTGAGTGTTCTAGCTGAAATACTGATTATATATTTACCTTGCTACAATAATCTTTCCTCCTAGATAATTCTATTGTGCTCAAAGCTGTCTCTTTATTTTCAGATGAATAATGCTTTTTTCCCAACCTTGAGGTCAACTATTTCCACTGCAACACTTCCCTGCCTTTGCAGAGGGGCAGTTAATTGTAACCTCTAAGACTGATTGCTAAGACCACCTTGGTTCAAAAGATACCCTTGCTCTACTAAATGACTCGTTCTCTTTCCATGCCTGTTGAGCAGTTCACATCCTAATTCAAGAACACAATTTATTTTATCAAGGATTTCCAGCATCAACCAACTCTATTGATGTTCAAGGTCCAGAGAAGCAACAAAGGTAAGTACTTAAACTCAGTTTGGGTCTCCCAAGAGAGAGTTCCAGAATAAATAGTTAAGACTCTGAAATACTAGTTTCCAAGGCCTGTGAGATCTTCCAATATTTGCTATGAAATAAGAAGTATACAATGCCTTGTATACATCCTAAAGGGCTCACCAGTAAATGCTCCTCAGCTAAAATGGTGGCCAAGCTCAGCTAAACTTAGCCAACCTTCTCCTAAAGGCAACACAACTTAACTTCCACCAGCACTTTTTACAGATTTACTTTAAACCAGTTACTTTTTCCCCACCCAGCTCCCTCCCAACAAAAACAGTGGAAAATCTCCAGTGCATGTATTTTGAAATTTTACCACAGTAAAGGTACAGGACTGAGAAAGTGTCATCCTAACCAGTATGACAGAAGTGTAGGTCCCAGACATATTTTCTATTCTCCACTCCTAGATATACTCAAAGCTTGATTTAACCAAGGTTCCGAGTAGTCTGTACCTAATACTGAAGTTAACCCTGCTTGAATCAGGGGTTGTGTAGGATCACCTTCTGAGATGACAAACCAAACTATTCCATAAATAAAAATGGAAACCGTATCCTAAAAAGACTCCCAAAAACCTGTATAATCCCCAGCATCAAAGGTAGCACTGATTTTCACACATCCAAAATTCACTATTAACCAGGGGAATCTTACTTTTCAGAGACTCTGTAGCCTTCGTTGGTTGTCACTGCTTTGTATTTCACATTCCCTTTGGTCCGCTCCAACTCATCACGCCAGTCCTCCAGGGTCTCAAACATCACAGTTTGGTTTCTCCCATCTGTCAGACATCAATAAAACTAACTTTGCAGACTGTCAGGAACTCTAACACCAAAGCAATGCTAAGTAAACCCGTTAGTTGCCATTAAGGTAAGCAAGCAGAACCTCTTGTGTACCAAAAGTCTCAAGTCAAAGATAAAATGCCTTTGTACACCACATTGCCTCTGTCTGATCTTTAACAACAGCAATATTCTATCAGATACAGCTGTTACTAACAACTTCAGGAACAGTTTCTCCTGCAGAAACTAATAATTTGTTACAGAACTTCCATTCAGCTGGGGCTGTCCTCACATCCAGCCTAAAATGCAGCAAATATAATTTTATACTAATGTAGCTGACTGGTAGGTTTCTAATCCTGTAGTTTAAGTGCAGAATTAACAATCATACCAAAAACCTTTCTACAAAAATTTCAGATATTGCATTTCATTTAAGGTTCTTTTTTTTTTTCATGAATAGTTTTGCATTGAATAGAACATCTCAGACACTCAGTAAGAGCAGAAAATTAATTATAGCAATTCAGTCTCAATACTTTCAACTTAGACTCTTCCTGTAATTCTACTTAGCCACCTCAGAAAGTTAAGACAGCAGCTTGATTTAGCCTCAAATCTTGTATAATACCATATAATTTATGGAGTAACGTCAATTGTTTTAAGCACACATCCTAACTGAGTAACATTCTACAATATCAGCTAACCCTGAAATAGCAAAAAGAGCTATAATTTCCATGGAAGAATGGAAGATACAATGGCAACTTGAAACTTTTCACTGTAAGAAGATAAGGCAGATGAAAAATTTACAGCTCGGAACAGAACATTATTGATGAGCTCTTGGAGACAGGATTTTAGAGGTATCAGACTGTGAGAGGCATAAAAAAACAATTTACACAGTCTATTTGTCTTATCCTGTACTAATTTCATGAAGAATGACACCAAGCCACTTACTACAGAACACAGCTATTAAAATAGGAAATAATTGCAGGACAGCACGTCGGTGTTGCTTTGAAGAGTAGGCTTCTCCCAGGCTCTGTCTCTGCCTGGAAAAGCTTGCAGCCTTTCCATTGTTTGTAGCTGAAACAGAACACCAGTTTCAGGTGAAGCCTGCAGGAACTACCTGAGCCAGCCCTTCCTTGGAGCAAACAGACAGTGTGCTCCTGGGCTGCAATCAGCAAGGCCACTGTGTACCAGCTGAATGAAGCCACCACTGCTGTCAGCTGGAGGGCTGTGCCCAGTGCTGGGCTCCCCTCTGAAGGCTCCAGACCAGGTCCAGTGAAGGCCCTCTGTGACCATTAAAGGGCTCAAAAACACCTGATACAAGGAGAGACAGAGCTGGGATCACTCAGAAAACAGGGCTCAATCTCCCTGGGGGTGGAACAGGGGAGGAGAGTACAGAAGATGGATCCAGACTCAGTGACTTGACAAGAGGCAGTTATGCACAAGCTGAACTACAGCAAATCCCACATACACATAACAGAATCTTCTTCACTACAAGGAGGGTCAAACAATGAAACTGACTCTCCAGAAAGGCTGTGGAGCCTCAATACTTGGAGATATTTGAAATCCAACTGGACATGACTAAACTTGATGCAGTTAACCCTACTCTGAAGAGGGGCATATGGACAAGAACATGACTAGATAATCTCCAGAGGTTTCTTCTAACCTCAATGATACTGAAATTCCTTGACATATTTTTGGTGTTTGATTAATACCTTGCATACATCAAAACCTCCCTCTGTGAAGGGAATTGGTGTTGCTGGTGCACTAAGAGTCAGGTTCCTAATTCAAAACAGCATTATTATTTCAGCTAAAGTCTGAATTACAGAATGCTAGAAAGCACACTGACAACTTTTCGTCCTGAATTTTGCAGTCTAATGTATTATTCAGCCAAGTTTGATCAAGTGGGAAGATTATGTAATAAGTCAGATACAAGAGGAAGTCAGATGCCTTGCAAACCTATGCTTTTTTTGCAATTGCCTGGAAGAAGCATATTGCTTGCAAATAAGAGCAAAAGGGGAAATACTTTCTCAGAGGATGCCACTGCAAATGCAGTAATTTCAGAATTAAGCGCAAGAAGCCTGGTTCACAGCAGCAATACAGAAAAACCACACTGCTACAAGAAGCAAAGGACTTTCTAGATGAACCACGTGAAAAGCATTTGTGCATGTTAATCAGAATAAGTTTTCAATCTAGGGACACTACTTCTGCTCAGAAAATTTCTATGCAACTTCCTGAAGGATACCAAAACCAAGAGAAGACAATTTAGAGGTTTTCAGCAACAGGCTTAACAATGTACAACAAAAGAAAAATTAATCTTTTAAAGCTACCTGCCAGCAGGACAGAGCCATAAGCTGAGCACGAACTCTACTATAGACCTCCCAGTCTGTTTAACAAACTAACTATGCAATAAACAGATCAAAAAAAAACCATTTACCTGTGTTGTCTGGAGCAGCTGATGCATAAGAGAAGAGAAACAAACGTTTAAGCAGCTTAGGAGTCTGGCTATGATGAACTATACCACTGACGATCTAAAAAAGGACCAAAAATTAACACCCAAACACACACCAAGGCTGTCAGTGTAAAAAAATCTTTGGGTTTTTTTTTTTTACCAACCCCTCCATCCAGGTTTTTAACAAAACTGATGGGTTCTATCCCCAACAGCTGAAACCTGATTTTTAGGAAGGTTACTCTGTTTTCTGCAAGACACTGTACCTACTTGGTCTAAGTAGTATTATATGTGTTCAACCTCCAGAATTACTCTTATTTAAATAAAATTAGTTTACTCTTAGTTTGGAGTAGAGACTAACTTCTCAAAAAAATTGATTTTATCAGGAAAGTAACACTATATTGAATTCTAAAATAAAATGAAACTACATGTCACAAACAGAACAGCTTTACAGCTTGTCTGAGCTGGAGCTAATTTCCTGTAGCACTCCCAAATTCCAGTTTTCTTTAAAGAGCCACTGCACCTGTCCTTTAACTGTTATGCACAATGAAATGTTTAATAAAATCAATCTTTTACTTTCTATCTTAGCTGGAAATGATCAGAAAATACTTCCAAGTTTCAGGTGAATTTCATCCTTCCCTCATCCTCACAACACCCAACACCATGCTAAAAATAGAAAAGCAAATTAAGTTACTATACGTACTCTTTTCACTTCCTCTTCTTTTGTGTATCTCAGGCAGAAGTTAAATACTCTAAGGTCTTTACAGTAGATAATTAACTTATCTGGGTATTTTCTTAACTGTCCTGTTAGAAGTTTCTTTTTCTCATCATAAACTGCAAAATTAAAAAGGAAAGTAAATATCAAAAAGGTATTTGTAATCTTAATAAAGTTGTCCCTGACTGACTTTCCAGAATTCTCAAGAAACTAATTCAAGCCCAAGTTTTCTCAAGACAAAACAGGCATCCTACAACTTAGGCTGGTAAGCCTCAACCTTTTCTTTTAAAACCCATCAAATTACTTCATACAAGGTAAAAGGCAAATTTGCAGCAAACCAGCTGCTCAGGGGTTGTATCTATTCACATTCTGACTGCACACCAAGTTTAAAGTTTCAAGATACATAAAGAACAAGTAGTTTTACCCAAGGGGAAGTCCCCAGACATCTGAGATCATTCTAAGTTCCTTAAATTATTTTTTTTAACCACCAGGAAGCCTCCAAGGCAAACCTCTGCTCATTTCTCTTTGAGGATGTACCATTTCACAACTTCAAGCGCTGCCAGCTCGGCCACTGTACATAAAACTAAAGTGACTCATAACCATCTCCACTGGTCTGCCCCAGCTCACTCCTTCACAAATCCACACCACCATTTATAAACACACTTAATACTCATAATTAGTGCAAGAACAGGATTCTCAGTAAAGCCTTCCCATACTTAAAATGATCTGCCCCATTCTCAGTTATCTTTTTTAGCAATACTGGAACACCTCTAAGCCCCCATGCAAAGAACTAGATTTAGTTGTCAATTAAAACTTCCATTTCTATCCCCTTTAATATGGTGAAGATACCATGTATCTCATAAAGCAAAGTCCCCTTAGACAAAAAAAAAATTCTTTGAGAATTTGGTACCTGTACTGCTATTGCTAAAATGAAGCGAATATATCTATATTTACAGAAATAGTTGATACATTGGAAGATCTTTGTCTACAAATTTAGGGACTTTTGATAGTATACTCTCTGCTTTGAACCACTGCATTTTGAAGGAATCATTCTGTCAGTTCCAGTGGACAATTAATCAAATAAATTAAAATTAATTTGACAAGCTTGAGGGATAAGACTGGGTTCTGATAAATTTTTTATCTGTCATTTCATCATTAAGTATAACTGCAGCTGCTTTTTAAATATGTACTGGTTTTCTAAAAGGGATGTATTTGTACAAGGAGCACCAGCAGTCTAAGTCCCCCAGGGGTAAAAAGCTGACTTACCTCCATATATTTGATCTACACATTGCAGAGTTATGTCATTTTCTCCTACAATCTTATTCTTAAATTGTGGCTCCTAGAAACGTGAAAATATCATAGAAATGTCACACTACAGTACCACGTTCTGCCAAGTAAATGCTTTCCATGCACTGTTTTACTATCAGCATTACTTCTTATTCTAAGAAGCTGTGTAAGGCAGGACACTGAAGAACAGTTATTAAAATGCAGACAGATGCAAGTTACACACAATATATATAGCTTTATTTAAGTCTCAACCACGCTTGAAATGTAGATACAGTTTTTACTTTTCAAATAGCTTCAAAGCATACATTTCTACTGAGAGTCAATTTTCAAACTAGAATCACTGCAGTAAACAGGAAATACAGTAGCTTCATGTAATCCAAACCCTTTTATGACAAGTTTCCTTGCTATGGGAACCTGGCAGGAAATACAAAGTCTCTTAAAAGAACAAGTATCCCAAGGACACAGTAACATTAAAATCAGATTTATGACCGGGTAAAGTGAAGACACACACACAACTCAACTACCTTATCTACTGTGTAACCAAACTTGAAGTGATTTGGTGTTCCCTTCACTTCTACCTTTCCATTAGTACACATAAAAACGGCATTTTAGTGGTGCCACAATTAAACACCATTATTTTCAATATTGTTACCAAACAGCTGACTTACACTACATCAGCAAATTATATTTTATTGTGAACAAAGTTAGCCTTATTTGAGATGCTTCCACATCTACAGCACTCTGAAGAAGGTAGCTAATCCTGAGCTTTTGTTAACAGAAATAGAGTTGACCTGGCATGTTATAAACCCAAGGTTCAAAGCCAGCAATGGAACAGAAATTAGCAAGGTCATTACCAACTTTCCACAGATCACTTGAGATTTACGTCAAAAGATTCTGCAGCTTTGTCTTAATTAATTCCAGATGGTACAATAATCTGTACTTGGCTGCAGAAGCCTCAGTTTAAACTTTGTGAAATTTAACCCCAAGTAACTTCTGACTATAATCAACACATGTCAAATCATATTATTCTCATTGTCCTTAACTGTCAAGATCACCTTGAATGTGGGAGCCACTAGACTCTCTTTTCACTTCTAACACCTAAATAGACTAAACTATTTCAATGTTAAGCTTATCAAAAGCACTGTGGCATTACCATTCTCCTCTGACAGCTCAATTTGAGCACCTAAACCAAAGGAAAAAGTATTGAAATAATTTTGAAGATTTGGGGAGTTTTTAGCATTTTCCAGTGTTTGCAAGCTTAACAGCACTAGGTTTTAAAATCTTTTCAGTAAACATTGGACTTTGAATGAAATAATTCAGAGTTTTACTGAGCCACATAAATTTTCAGAGCATTTCTGCTGAGTATTAGCTTACTCAGTCTTGTACAGCCTGAAATGATTCTGCAGATGTAGCCCAAAGTCAAATCAGGCAGATGTTTTCCACCATCAGAGACATTCACACTTCCACAAATGTTACCAAGACAAAGAGTCAGAATCAACTTTAAACAAATTGTTGATTAGTTTTCAAAACAATGGGTTCTTTTAACTTAAGCTTCACCAACTCACAAAATATAAAGAGTTATAAACTACATCTAATCTAAGTGTCCACATAAATGCTGACACTGCCTCTGCTTAAAATAATCATTAGAGATTGAGAAAGGATCAAGCAGATGCAGACTGATTCACATTATTCTGCACCCATTAGCAAATTTTATACATTTATGTTCATTCTGCATCTTTATATAAGGGAAAGATATGATTATTTATGCAGAGCCTGTTCAGTCATAATTAGAAGATTTGTTTTCTTACATTATCATCTGAAGCAGAATCATCATCAAGAAAAGAAATCTTAAAGTTTGTGCACACGAGTTTCCCATAAGTGCCACGATTTGACCCATCTTCTTGCACATACTTGTACACTGTGCTGGCTTCACAAAGCAGCAGTTCACCTGTGGAGAAGAAACAATAACTTGCAATATTAACTGACATTTACAATTAAATTATTTCAATTGTTAAATCTCAATTGCAGCAGTAACTTCCTGACAGTTTCTCAGAACTTTACGCTTAAAGATAGCTCATCACTGTTACACAAAGGCACTACAAGGCAGCTCCTGGAATCAGCTATAATCTTAGTTGTTATCTTAATCTTCCAGGTTACTAACATTATTCCAGAAACCCTGAACTGCAGATGTTTGGGAGTTCTGTAACCACAGGCACCTGTGTCATGGCCTACTCCAAATGGCAGTAGAATAGTAATCATTCAAGTATGTAATTGAAAAAAAAAAAAACGCAGCAAGAGCAGTTTATATAGTCAGTAAACAAGTTGAAAATTATTCCAATCTTCCTTATTGTTAAACTTTAAGAATGCTGACACATTTTAATTTCTTATTTCAGGTTCATTGTAGTTATTTTTTCATAGCTTTGACTATTTTACAGGTCCCAAGGCTATTTTGGAAGTCTCAAGTTCAAGTTTGCATAAATAATAGTCAATTAAGTTCTTGTGTTAAAATTCACAGGAACTGAACTTCAAATTTAAGAAAGTAAAGTTTTAATACACGTGATCAGACAGACTCTTGGTCTTTCCTATAAAGTACAGGAAATCCAACAGAAGAATTAGTTTATTGTAAACTTTTACATGTATTTTGTTTTTGCTTATCTTAGAAAATATTTTTAAACAAGAAGTAACTGTAAATTACAAAAGAAAAGGTTAACATTAAATGAAACATTGGAAGGCCCAGGTAGAGGCAAAGCCACAAGAAGGTAAATTTCCTCCAGTTCTTGTCTTCAGTTCCAAACAAACAAAACCCACCCAACTTCAACTTCTAAGAAACAGGGCAAAGTTAAGTATTAACAGTTCTCCACATGCAGCTTACCTGAGGATACTGAACTCTGTAAAAAATTTGGTTTTATCAAGTTTTCAACATGTTAAAAACATTTCAACCTGCATAGGTTGTTAAACCAAACCCTGTATTTTACTGCTTGTGACACTGACGTCATGTGAGTGCTTGCTGCAGACATGGAAAAATTTAAATATTATTCATTAATCACTCATTTTTATTACTTAAATCTAGTAATATACAACAGTTACCTGGTAATAAGCGAGGATTTACTTCCTTTTCTATGGGTTCCTTTATGTGTATTTCCTAAAGAGATAAAGAGTAATTACTACTTTGCAAAGATCATATCTTCAACACTGCTGTAAACAACTACACCTTCCCACTTTAATTCCTCACATTCTGGCAAATAAAAATTAAGGAAAAAAGCCTCCTAAACAAAAGGAGTCTATGTCTGCAATTTGATCCTTCCACTTAATGTCAGAAGTCTGCTAAGTAATTGTTTTGACATCCACAGTGACAGTTACATGCATTTGTGAACGCAAAAAAATGCACTATTTGTGCAACTAACAGAAATATAGCATTACCAATATTTTTAAGTTCTCTCAGCACACCTAAATGGATAAGCATAAACTCAGTATTACAGCACCATCTCCCAGCTAATTCATAAGCTTTTCCATGTACGACTTGCTATTGTTTCTAACGTACCCTTCAGTTTTTCAAGTTTCATCCACGACTCCCTGTTTCTGATTTTTTTACACACATTTCAACCAAAGTACAAAAGTTACTTAAACAGCACTAACATGACTATATGGAAAGGTGTTTCAGGATATTGGAGCTAAGAGGTAAAACCTGGTGACAAGAGATCCTTCAGTCTGGACCCAAATTGCACACAGCAAACATACTAACTTCTCTCTCACTTATTCTAGTCTTTAGGCACTGACAGCTGGGCTAAAATCTCCAGCCAAAAGACTATTAAACTAGAGGAGATGCTACACCCTTCCTGCTCAGCCTGTTCAGAACTTCCTCCTCCATGCCCAAATCACTCTGCATGCACTTTGGAGTCTTTCTGGAAAACCATTAGTTAACTGGAAACCCCCCCAGGGGCACAGCAGTAAGCAAGCTAATTTTAGTTTGTCACCAGCATCCAGTCAGCTACTGCAATTCAAGGCAAAAGAAGATATAAGGAATAATAATTTTGCTGGATTAAATACAGAGAAACAAAAGCCCCTGAGAGTACAAAAATAAACAGCCTCTGCCATTCATATAAACACTTGCACTCCATACTCAGAAGACCAAGAACTAAGTTTGAAGGCTGCACAACCAAACCACCAGGAAACCACGTCACAAGAACAGCAGAGATGTTCAAGACAGGCTGAAAAAAGAAAAATGTTGTAAAATGAAAGTAGTAGTGGTGTGAAGAAAGAAATCCATAACTACAGCTGATAGCTAATAGAGAAAACAAATCCCAGGTTTGCTGCGTTTGTCTTCTAAGTGCGGATGCTGTAGAAGTAATATTACTCAAAGTTCAGGTTTGTCAGCTACGAAGTCAGCTAAAATGCTACTATGACTTAAGCTGAATACTTCTGCATTCGGAGGAGAAATATATACACCTTTTCCTCCCCCAGCATTGTGTTTTCACCAATGGTAGCTTTAAACTAAACTTCGGGTTTACAAGTGCCTTTAACAGCTCTGCCTTATACAATCACTCTTTGTGTCCAACTACATGCAACACTGCTCAGAAAACTGCATGTCAACAATCACTCCCACAGAACAGTAAAACAGTTATGCCAGCCAGGTGCTTTTCCAGCACCTCTGACTTTGGGACATGCCAGAAAGAATGTAATAACTACTGTTCTGCACACACACTGCTCGTACTCATTGCCATGAGTACCAGTTTATGCTAGTGTTGGCAGAACTGAACTGAATGAAAAAAAAGAAAATCTGACCCCAAAGAAGTTCTTTAAGCTTACACCCATTTGCTAAAATGAAGCTTTTATAAACAGGTTGCAACAGCAAATAATCTTGAACAAGTGGTTACAAGTTTTTAGTTATAAGTTAAAATTGGTTATCTTCTGAACAGAGTTAGAAGTTTAATCAAATTGCATCACAGCAGATTAGAGAACACAAACACTGAGATCACCTTGTAAAATCCAGTTTCAGTTTCTTGAAAAAAGCCTACAGACACTGAAGTGCTTACGATAGGCAGAATTCCTGTAACATTCAACAGACTCCAAGAGTTAAGTCTCCAGAAGAGTTCTACTTGAAATTCAACATTTACATTACCACAGTAAATTCATAAATATATTAAAGGTGGTTTTGAAACATATAGAGATAGCTAGACCTCAAGCCATGAGTGCTGCTGAAGAATCCATGCTGCTGCACTCATTTTCCTAGGGAGGATATGAAAATACATTAGAATTTACTACTGTCACACTTTGTATTTGCTCTTTTCAGTGAGAAGGCAAAGATCTGCAAGAAAAATTAACTCACCATGAGTCAGTTCAAATTGTGTAGGAACACATATGTAAATTCAGCTGCCATCTCCACTCTGTTTCAACTTTATTTTTATAACGAATATAAGTTTCGGGGCAACACAGATCTTACCATTAACTGAAGAGCCTGTTTCAATTCATTATGCTCAACACCCCTTTAATCAGTCACACGTTCACAGTCACCCACCCACTGCTTTATCCCTGGGTTTGTCTGACAACACGGTGAGGTAATTTGGTTTGTAAAATCAGCTGGGAAGTATACACTTGTCCTACATTTGGTTTTATTGTTAGTACCTATTGTTAGCAGAACTGGCTCATCAACAAGTCAGATGAGCACATAAACAAAATAAAAGGAAGCAGCAGAAGTAAGTCTGTCCAATTCTGCAAACTACAGAATACATCTGGACCTCAGAAATCCTCACCCTCTGACCATTTGTTGAGGCTAAGCATGCAAGTACTTTCCATTTGTGACCACTGAAAGCCATGCAAACCTCTATCTAGAGCTTTTCATCTGTAGTTTCCCTGTTCTGAATGCCCCAAGCAGCATTTTGTCACTTCTTACTTAAGATACAACAGGGGAAACCCTACTACCAGCCGCACTTAAAAGCAGTCACCCACAGGACACCATGCAAATAAGGAAAATTAACTATGTTTCTGTAATTTCTGATGCAAGAACCTCAACTCTGCTGAAGGTTTTAGAAACTTCTTTCTAAGAGATGTTTCTCACCTGTGTACTTACCTTGTGCTATATTCCTTCTTCCAGGCTCTCAAACCTTGGTAGGAAACATGGCAATGCCCTTTAATTGTCAGTTTTAACAGTAGAGAGTACCAAATCATGTCAAAACTTTAAGCTGACATGTCACACCAAATTAATTCATAATACATCCCTCTTCTTAATAACAGAAAACCAAAAACTTCTTTCCTTAAGGAAAGTTCTCTTCTTGTTTTTACCCAAATATAAGAACAATTGCACAGTTTGCAATACTCAGGGACTACAGTCAGCTCTCCTCCAAAAAAATGTATTTAAAGGGGTTAAAGTATTTTCAAGCTGGTCTGGGAGACAAGTCTTCCCCAAGTGCTGAAGGCATGAGTGAGGCAACCAAGTTTAGGGCAACAAGGTTGAATTACGTTTTAGTAACAGGGTCCTTAATGGTTGGAGCAGGAAAGGAATCCCAAATGACTTCTGCTTTTTGTCCTACAGTATCACCAGAACTGAAAGCAATTCCTTTCACTCTACAGGGAGGTAAACAACTGTGTACTAGAAATAAGTAAAGACAGAAAAATATTCCCTGCATGCCAGAATCCAGACGTTGGTAAGAGAAACTGTTTGGGGTTTTTTTTCATCATTACTGACATACAGATACACATATATGTGCCTACTGATCCTGGATGTTGCTCACCCCCAGCAGAGACACCATGCATACAGTCTGCTGCTTCAAACTGTAAACTCTGAACCTACCTTACCTTACCCCATAGTAATGCTTCCACTGATCCATAGCTGGACGTTTGCACTACAGGTAATTCAGGTAAAAGACTTACTAAACATGCTGAGAAAATATGTTTGAGAGATTCAAATAATGAAGGAACAAGTGATCACTTCCAGGCTATCAAAAGTACTGTCTGAAACAGCTGACAGTTTTCAAAACTGGCAGCAAATAGTGCTGCAAGAACATTGGATACTTTGATGTTTTTATATAGTATTCCACAAGTAAGTTCTGGGCAGGGAAGATCAACATCCTGGTGAGGTTTGCTATGAGCATCTGTTTTTTTCATATTTACTTCACTAAAAAGAGGGGTGAGATAAATATATAAGTTATTTGTATACTTACCATACTTAAGTAAGTTATCAGTTGTGAAAGCCAAACTGTGTACCGAAAGACCTGCTTCCTGTTTCATTTCATATTCAAATTAGCACACACAGCAGTTGTGGTGCTCCAACAAGTGAATACTGTGCTCCTGGGTAAAATAAACTTTTGTGGAACAGTTCCACTGGAATTCCATGCAAAAGAGGAAACACCCGTGCAAATGCCGAGTATCTGCTTTGCATCCAGAAACAAACCACACTACATACCTGGTACTTTCTGAAGGGCTCCTTGTTGGTCAAACAAGTCTAATCCCACGTTGTATGCCATACAACCCACAGCATGTACTTACTACACTTTAATAACATTGCTGAGAATAATCTCCAACTGCTTGTTTTCCTTCCTTTCACAGCTCCCTTATCCAGAAGTCTGTTAGATCATAGCACGTGTTTTCCCTGACTGTTTCATCTCTTACCCTTTCCTCTTTCCTTACATTGTCCCGTCCATCTCCTCTGACATCAACACCTGGTTTTCCCCATGTCAGCTCAGCTGTCCACCAACTCCTCCTATTCCTTATTCCCCCCTTTAACTCCACCACCCCAATTCTGAAGGAGGGACATATATTTTTAAGACTGATCACAATGTTGTACCAGGATTTACAAGCAAGAAGTACTTCACAGTGTTTATGAGTTAAGAACAGTGCAGGATTTGAGAGACAAAGAGCACAAGGCATGAAAATTACGCTCAGCAGTTTGTGGTGTACCCCAGATTTCAGAGATAAGCAGCATGGAGCAGAACAACCTCTTCCACCATTTAAAGGCTAACACAGAAAAAAAATCCCATAATGAGGGATTCAGCTTTTAAGAATGCATGCAAAAATACCAACTTTGAGCTTAAAATAAGATTTGAAATCTAATTTTTTATGCAAATTAAGATTTTTAGGAGCATACGATCTAGCTTGTTTCACCTGTAAATAACTCAAGTTCTCAAAGTCTGAAAGAGTTAGAAATCATGAAGTAATTCACTGGTCCTTGTTTCACTGTCTCCACAGACACATATTCTAAGTCTGTGATCTGAAATGTCAAAACATTGACTTTATACCCTAGTATTCACCCCACTTCCTGCAGGGTAGCCAAGTCTGTCCTGAGGGGAAGTGTGTCATTAATATCAACATCCTATGGTCTCACTCTCAACAGACCACTGATTGATTTGCAGTTCCATACAGCAGAGCCTAACTAGGTTATATTTAGTCAGATGTTAAAAACGCTGCTTTTCCAGACATTCTGGGATTTCACAGCAAAAATTACTTCTGTTTCTTTAATAAACAGCATTTTCTTTTCACTCTTTGCTTCCTGTTTCATTTCATATTCAAATTAGCACACACAGCAGCTTAAAGCTGACTTCATTTTATTTTTCAGAATATTGCCTACTGTGTCCCTCAAGTATCTGCAGATGGTCTAAACAAGGTGGGGCTAAACCAAAACTCAGCTCTACCTGTTGATTTCCCTATTGCAGAGCTCCCCTAACCTGGAAGCAGCAGTTTAAGGCCTTAAAACAGCTCCCCAAGCAAACCAGGACAAGACCACAGAAGCTGGAGGCTGCAAGCAAGGGAGGGCTACAGCCAACAGGACTCTATTCCTCGGTACTGCATAGTGGTTAATTGGAATCTTGCCTCAAGCTGGAAGTACACAGAGATTCAAGGCAAAGCTCTGCAAATTCATGGAGAAGGCCACCATTAACCCCAATTCTACGCAGCTGAAATCTCAAGCTCATCAAGTCCCTGAACTGCTGTTTTCCACCTTCTGACATGGCCTGCCAGAGGGAGCATCACACCTGTTGCCAGCACTTCTTCCCCGAGCACCTGGAAGTTAAAATGCCTTGATGAAAGCTCCCAGTTGACCCAAATATGTTCCACATAAAAGGAATTAGAATTTCCACTGTTTTACCAGTCTAGTTCCTTTTAAAACTCAACCACATGGAAGTTAACTTGCACAGGAAACCTGAGTTCAGGAAGTTGTTTTTCTTGGGTTCACACAGGCCTGAGAGATGCTCACTTCTGCTTACTTTAGGATATTTCATCAACATGCTTTTTCTAGACACCAAAACAGTCTCACAGATTTCATCATGTATCTAGAATTTTATTTTTAATCCTCATAAAAGCCACTGAAGTGCTCAGTTTCCTGTGTAACCATTAAGGCAGTCAACAGCTGTCAACAGCAAAGTCAGATTTGCTTTACTTGCTAATCACACCAGACCTCAGTTTCACTCTGTCTTTGAAGGTGCAAAAGTGACATCCATTCTATGGCAGAGGAACACAAAGTTCTTGCTGCAAGAGTGCCCTAAATTCTTAAATATAAGTGAAATATGGAGAGGCTTAAAAGCAGCAAGAACATGTAAAGAGTTAATGACAGTAATGTCTACTGAATCAGGATATTTTATAAAGAAAATAATATTTCAATTAAAAAATAATATTATTTCATAAAGAAAATAATATATTAATTTCTTCATAAAGAAACTCATCTTCCAGTGTTACGTACCTTAGTTACTCTTCCTGCAGCCATCAGGATCATATTTGAAGCACTACATCACTGCACTTAAAATCAAATTAAAGTACTCTATTACTTGGTATCTTGCTGCACTATGTATATATTTACTTGCACTCTTTTCAACCAGCCATAGTCATAAAGAAACTCATCTTGCAGTGTTACATACCTTACTTACTCTTCCTACAGCCATCAGGATCATATTTGAAGCACTACATCACTGCACTTAAAATCAAATTAAAGTACTCTATTACTTGGTATCTTGCTGCACTATGTATATATTTACTTGCACTCTTTTCAACCAGCCATTTTTTCTAGCAAGCCTTAGTCCTACACCACATTCATTTCAATGGTGAAATGTCTTCCAGTAAGTCCAACAAGTGAAGTTGTTTCTTTCACAAAGTCAAGTTCCTTGTATATTTGTATGAGGTACTTTCCAAAGGTGAAAAAGTGACCTCAGACAGGGGTATATTTGCTGACTCCAGAAATACTTGTACCTATCATTTCCATCTGTTTTCACTTGGAAATACAGAGATAACACTTTCAAAATCAACTGATGAAACTACAAGCTACCAGGACTGAAAAACATATAAAAACCGGATTTGCTATCACCAACTAAGGACAGAAGTTTTAAATACCACAGCTGATTTTGGCTATAATAACTCTGATTGTTCTTTCAGATCTAGTGTAAAATAAAACCAGCAGATTCACCAAGGTCCGATCAGTGACAAACTCTGCACTAATTAACAAGATCGACAAAAACCTCTTCCTTAAGAAGCTCTCAAGAGAACTAACAATTAAGAAGAATCAGTTTGACACGTATTACAAAGAACTAGGAGGAGGGAAATCCAACACTTATGGCTCATAGTCATCAAATGTTTTTTCCTAGAAAACAGCTGTTTACCAGGAATAAGAATGATGGAATACAGAAAAACAATACTGACCTAATACCATGCACTAAAAAAATGACCTCAGTAAAGTGAGCCTAAGGTCACTTTGATCAAACTGTCAACATAAGTTTCGACAAATAAGTGAAAGGACAACAGGCAGAACAATACCACAGATACACACAGAAATACACACACTGCCAAGGACTCAACACCGAGCTGTTAAGGAAGGATACCCAGGGCTTTCCATTGGCGGAACTGCGAGCAAGGAGCTCACCGAGCAGGACGTGAAGTGATGCTGCTCAGGGACAATAAGAACAACAGGTTCGGAAAGTCCCACCTTACGGGCCGAACAGCCGCAGCCCGACACCTGGCCAGGGTTTTCAGAAACAACTCCGCTGACCAGCCAGCCCTATTTCCCCAGCTCTGCTCCACGCCGCTCACCCTGGGGCAGCCCGGGCAGGCTGAGCCCCGCAGCGCCCGGCGGAGCCCTGGCCCCGGCCCCGCTCCCCCGCCCCGCGCTCCCGGCCGAGCTGCCCGAGGCTGCCCGGCCCTGCCCTCCCGGCCCCGCACCTCCGGGCTGATGTAGGACACGAAGGACGGCTTGGCCGCCCTGGCCCCGCCGCCCAACATGGCCCCGGCCCGCGGCGGCGGCGCTGCCCAGCGCTCGTCCCGAGCGGGGAGGCAGCGGAAGGAGCGATCCCGCGGCAGCGCGGCGACGCCGAGCCGCATCACGGAGCCGGCACCGCCCATGCCCGCCCCCAGCCACGGCCCCGGCCGCGGCCCCGCTCGGCGCCGGCCATTCCTGCGGCACCGCCTCCCGCCCTCACGGGGCGTGCCCGCGCCCCTCAGCGCTGGGCTGCCCTCGGCCTGCCCCCCGCAGGGATCCCCTGCTCCAGGCCTGTGCCCTGATGCAGCCTCGCTTCCATAGCGTCAAAAAACCGCAGGATGGTTTGGGCTGTGAAGGACCTTAAAGCTCATCTGGATCCCCGTCCCTGCCGTAGAAAGGGACTCCTTCCAGCAGGTTGCTCCAAGCTCCGTCCAGCCTGGCCTTGGGCGCTGCCGGCATCCGCAGGTGCTCTGGGCAACCTGTGCCACTGCATCACCCCCCTCACAGCAAAGATTTTATTCCTAATATCTCATCTAAACTTCATTCAACTCATCTATTGCACTGTTTCTCACTCAGCTGCCAAATTGTATTGTATCTGTGCACACTCGGCAACTCGGCATTAGGGAAAATCCAAACAAGGCATCGGGATGCAGAGTTACTTATGGCAGGGGAATTGCAAGAAAAATGACGTAAAACACACTTTCCATTAAATAATCCTCAAAACCCTCTAAAATGTGGCTGCTGATACACCTCGAGAAGTCCTCTGCACTATGCCTATTTAATATGTTACAGCCACAGCCTCCCTGGAATGTCGTCTTTGAACACTGTATAATCAGAGCTGTAAATATACACCAGGTTTAACTGGTATGTAGGTTACTTTTAAAAGCCTCATTTTTATATGGATACAGAACAATGCAAATATTGTAAGTGGCCTGTGGCAATGCAGCAAGACTACCCAGCAATTCAAATGGCAAATGGTAATCCTGGTGACAATTCGTGCAGAGTAGACTGTGGAAATATTTTTACAAAAATAAAACATACTTTACAAACTTCAGTAGACCATAGGACGTGAATATCAACAGCTCCTTCAAATATTAGTGATAAGCACTTTTCACATAATTTCCCCCTCTTTTTGCTTTAATACTTCACTTTATTTACCTTGCTCCAAACCTAGACCTAGGAAAACTACAGGAGGAAGAAAAAAGATTACATGCAGTTGTAAGACAGCACTTATAAAAGTTAAATGGAGTGACTGTTTCAATTCAGAAATAAAGCAATTTCCCTGTTTTCAGAGTCAAGGAATGAGAAGTCTTTTGGATTTAATCACCTTCTCTCTGGAAAAAAAAAATCTTGAAACAACTCAGAGATTAGCTTTCATTAGTAGTTTTACAGCAAAGGCTATCCTGGTACAGGATCCCACGCTGAAGAGCTCTCATGTTTCGCTCCACAGCTGCTTCCACATCATTCCATGTGTCACATCTGACCTCAGCTGCATAGGTCAAAAGTACACCCCATGGGATTAAGCTGGTGCAAATCCAGGGTGAGGGGAAATGTGGGACACCACCTCTGTGCTCTCCAGTGTATTAAGTACTTAAAGAGAATGGCATTAAAAAATATTTTAAAATACCTGAATTTATAGTGGGAATAACGTGAATTCCTCAGCACGCCTTGAGGTTTACAGCACACTGGGGCAAAAATCAGCTACTTACTGACATAGCATTTTTCAAAGAGGAATGGATGTTTTGACACCAGGCCAGAGTCTTCACTCTGATCGGAAGTGCAAAAGGAGCCTTAATTCCCACACAGCACATGGGAATTCAATCTTCATGATGTCATCAAAAAAAGCCATGCATGAAAAAAAACTGAGTGTAACTGCTGTTCTTCATCAGCAAAATACCCACATGGTGAGCATGGGATGAACAGGGAGTGCTTCGTCCTGGGGCTGGCTCTCCAGGATGCAAAGGGTGTGGGACTGAACCCATTGGAGAAGGGATTTGAAGACTCTTTGCTGGAATTTGGGGGCCGGATTTGGATCCCCCCTTAGTTCATCTTTTCTGGAATGGAAGAAATAAAGCTATCACAACTTAATTCAGGGAAGAACATAAGCATCTGAAAGGGCCAACTGCAACCCTGACTCTGTGCCCAGCAGATTAGCAAGCACCAAGGGCTTCCACGTTCTTCCCTTTCCCCAGGAAGAACAATGTGTTCTCACTTTCTCTTCTAAAATCTGGAGTGTCTGTGGGGAGTACTCACAAAAGTCAGCTTCAGGCCAGCCATCTCATCTCTGTAGATTCCTCCTGCAGACACTGGAGGGAAATAGGCTCCTTCTCAGGGCAATGGGGGCAGCAAATAAACTCCTTGTTAAGAAACAGCCTCACAAGACTGTCCAGTGCTCAGAGCACCTCAGGAATTCAGCTTGGCCAGGATGAAGTTGGCCTTTCAGAGTGCCCTCGTTCCCCTCCTTGTCTTTACACTCCCCCCATAGTCATCTACTGCCTCTCACTTATGTATTTACATACTTACTTTCTTGTCATTTTAATGTGGTCCCTCTCTTCAGCATTGTCACTATGTGTTGTTCCAAACTGCTCCATACCAACGAGGAAATAAGACAGTTCAGTGACGTTCAATCATTTGGGATTGTTCTCTTCACTAATAAAGACTTTTAAAATAAAATTTCTACTACAAACTGAAGTTCCTGGAATGATGTATTAATAGGCTAGGTCTTCCCATGTTTCTTCTAAATGGGAAGTGTTGTTCCATGCTGCCAATTACTTTCAATCCATTAAAACGAAAAAGAGCATATCAAATAATGTTATTTACTTTTGCTCAATTTTAAAAGTAAATCAATGACAATCATGCAAATGTAGAACAGTAAAACTTTTTAAAAGCCAAGCTCTAGATTGTCTGTAGTGGTGAAGAATATATGGCATTTAACTGTTGCCATTTCATCCTGATACTTTTCTCTTTCTAGAAGTATAATCACACAATTTAATGCTGCCTGCAGGAGGGAAACTCACAGACCGGCTCTGCTCTTTCTATAGAGAGAGATTGCTTTGTTTAAAAAAATTCACATGCTATTAGTTTGAATAATTCTTTGGGCTGAATTCTCAGCTGTGCCCAGGCTCAGTGGCACAACAGCTGATGGAAAGGAGACACAAGGAGCTGTTTGCAGCTTCTCTAGCAGTTTTCTTTCAGTTATCCCGTTAACTGCAAGTGGTATCTCATATTTTCCTTTATGGCAGTCCTCCTTGTCAGCATTTCCTTGGTTATTGGAAGTAAGTATCCTGGACAAGGCATTATCCTAGGCGGTATCTGGAGCACAGTTAGTGAAGATCAGGGAACACAGCTCTTTGTATCCCATTTCAGCTTTTCTGAGCCTGGCCCTTTGCAAATCTCAGTGCCTTGGAGAGTGCAAAGGGTGATTGGATACCCTGGAGGTGCAGGCCACTGTGTGTTGTGGATGCTTTGGTAAAGGCTGGACTGATGTAATGAATTTTTAAAGCCATTCATGAGTGTTGAGCAAACTTGCATGACTATGTCTAATTTCTACTCCCCATTTCCTCTTTTTGAAGAAAATAGAGGGAGTCTGCAGTGCTGCAGACCTGCAAAGTCACAGGTGTGCATAACTCCCATTCCAGAGCAGCAAATCAGAGGCAGGAATCTGCAGCTGTGCTCCAATTTGAACTCTCATCATGACTGGATCCAGATCTGGACACTACTTTTAGTACATGCAACTCCAGTGGTGACAGAGATAAAGCATTTGAAGTTGCTTCTCAAAAGAGAATCTCAAACAATTATCAGTTGTCAAGGTTTCA
The DNA here is from genome assembly GCF_014805655.1 of Passer montanus. NCBI lineage: Eukaryota > Metazoa > Chordata > Aves > Passeriformes > Passeridae > Passer > Passer montanus. The sequence goes on from NW_024366815.1 coordinate 836,302, forward strand.
TGATCTTCCTATTCAGAAAATCTGCCTGTGTGTACAATTTGATTTTTCTTATTTTCAGATTTGTCTGGGCCTTACCAGAAGAACTGCACTTAGGTGTGCCAATCTGGGTATTCTGGTGTACCTGTGCAGTTACACTGGCATTTCACAGAGCATTGCAGATGCTTGTGTGCAGCTCAGAAGGGAGGAGCTGTCCCAAAAGTGTTGGATTTACCCTGAGTATACAGAGATCTGCCACGCATGCTGGGTCTGATACTCCCTATTTATACTGTTCAATTAAGTAACTCGGTTTAGGACTTTAGTGTTTTAAGACAACGCACTAAAGTGGCTGAAATCAGTATCTAAGAAATAAAGAAGACTTAAGATGAAGCTGGAAGTCAGATTACTGGGAGCTGTCAGGGAAAAATTCAGAAATGAGGAATGTACTGAGATGTCCTCTGGGAGAAGGTCACCGAATCAGTCTGTAGACAGCCAGCAGCTGCCTCTGCTTTATACAGACTAAGAGAATTTTCTGTGAAAAGTCATGAATGTTAGCTTTCTTCAAATTAACACAATTCTAGAAAAAGAAAACAACAACAAAAACCATAAAAGGGCTCTGCGCTAAGATACTACTTCTAATACTGTATTTACAGTGACATTTTCATTTTCCAGTACTTTCAGTGTCCTTCAGGAATTAGTTTCCAAACTTGGTTCAGATTGCTGTCACCTTTGAGATGAGCCTATTTTTGAAGTATATGGTCAGAGATTGTGTAATGCTATCCTATATAAACCTTTTATGTTTTATCTTTGTTGCAGTGGCCTTTCTCTACTGATTGTGTTGTGTGATTCAATTTCTTAAGCAGTTTTCTACTCCCATTGTGAGAACCTAATCTCTCTGGGTAAAGGGAGAGCAGATCTACTCTTGCTTTCCTCAGATGAAATATCTGGCTCTGATTCCTCTTCCATCCCACGTCTCAGTCCTGAGACACTATGTGCCCAGTTCCTCCCTGAAGGTGGTTGAAGAGATGCAATTTTTTTCTTAAGTAAAGCCATCTGGGTTGTCCCACATGGCCACACATCATGACTCAGATGGCAAACAGCACTTCCTTCAGGGGTAGCAATACAGATCAGTGCCATTTTGTGTCCATCCCTTAATTACTGAATGTTTTTGTTCTACCAGGGCCTTCCAGAGCTAACCTTCCTAACCATTCTAGGCAGGAAGGTTCATCTGCCATTTGGAACATACAGTTCCAAAATATCCACACAGAAGAGTGCAAGACCAAATTAACAACTACACCATGGAGAGTGGGACAGAGGCATTAACTGCTGAGAACACACCCTGGACCAGAGTGTTTACTTTAGCCATAGAGATGCAGCTGGGAATTACATGTCTTAAACTTGAGGATGGAAAACAAAATATTGCTGTGCGAGTTGTGAAAACTCAGGGAACAAAGCACCTCACATCAAATGGCAAAATCACCTCCTAATAGCTACAAGTGGGAGAGGAGGAAGTGAGTAACTTTTTAATAACTCTACTCACCCAGGAAACCATGGGTGTCACAAACAAGAATACAAGGGCTAGGGAAGTTCCTCACCTTTTTTTAGCTATTTTGAAGCAAACACAATTACTTGTTTGTGGGCACACACAGACTTCTTTGTCATGTGGTGAACTTCTTTATTTTATTCTCCAAAATGCTGTGAACAGAAATTACTTCTGACTGGGTATTTCTTATCCTTAACAGTACACAGAGGGTGAGTCAAACCCCATCTGCATCAGGAAAAGGCCTACTCCATGGCCAGATGTGAGGCAAAGTTACATCAGGATTCTCCTCTTACCCTTGTTTCTTCTAACCCTGCAGTCCAAAGGGAGGTCCTAAGGATCATGAGCTCATAAATAACACGACCAATAAATTTAAGTGCAGCCCTCCTGATATCAAAGGATATGAACTGACCCTTCTGTCTTGGAATGAATGCCTCAAAAGAAAAAAACCAACATTCAGCTCCCAATTTGGTGGCACTCCCTAAGCTGGCTGGTGAAAAAAATCTGCCAAGGTGTCCTTGGGGTGTCCTGATTCTTTCTTCCCAAGTCACTTCTCCAAATGCAATGCAGATGAAAAGTCCTTGGGAGGGATGTCCAGCTGTCTGCCACTAGCTAGGAATCTGGTCCATCTAGTTAAATAGTTGCTCTTGTGCAGGACTCTTCCTGCTGGGCATGAGGAGAAGCAAAGAAAAGCTAGTGAGAACCATCCAGTGTCTGAATTACAGGGTACAGGATGGATCAGTTCCAGCATATCCATGGGGAGGAATACTCATTATGAAGCCTACAGAGTTACCGCTTTTCTTTGGGAAGGACACATACAGACTTGAAAGTTTTTACTGGCTGTGTCCTGGCTCTCCTGTTCTTTCCCTTATCAGTGAAAATTGTATCTAGTGCATGACTGCAGTGAAAAAATGTGCTGGATTTACTTTGCCCACCAGGCCCTCGACTTACTCTTGGCTTTGATTTCCTAATGCAAAATGCATGTGTGTGTCAGTAATCATGGATGTCAGGTAATGAAAGAAGCCATCCAGCTTATGCTGTCATCCCCACCTCCCATACAACTGCTGCAACTAAAAAATCCAGCCCAGATAATCTGAGAAACAGGCACAAACCTACTCCTTCAGGAAGGCTACATGCTCTTTAGCAGAAACTAATGGCAAAAGACAAACATGAGTCGAGGCTTCCCTTTACTGACCCTGACTTCAAAAAGGCCGTTGTTTAAGCAAGGCACACTTCTATTTGGCTAAGACAAATGAGTCTTTGAAGCAGCAAACTTTATAGAAGCAGCAAATCTTTAAAAGAAATCTCACAAATCCATGTATTCTTCCCTGTTAGCAAATGCTTTTGATTTACTAGAATATTTTCCTTTGCAATTGCTGCAGTTTTTATCTTCAGACTCTTGGAAAGTTTCGTGACCAAACTTTATAGAATTAAAATACATTCATGCTAGAATTAAAATATTCATGCTGATATCCATATGGCAATCTGGCATGTCTGAATGTCAGAGGGGTATTCGGAAACATTTTTTGAGGATTCCAGAAATCACCTGCACTTCCAGAACGCCTGGTTTTGCTACAGAAATAAGTTATTTAAAATCTCTTTTTTTCTGGTATGTGGGTGAAATTTGTAGTCCTGGTTTTTCTACAGAAATAAGTTATTTAAAAGCTCTTTTTTTTTCTGGTATGTGGGTGAAATTTGTAGAGGGACTTTTCCTCAGGGAGAATATATAAACCAGCACAGGACTGGTGGAATTTTATTGCGTGGACTTTGCCCCAAACCGTTTGGTTTAAGATCTGTGTTCTCTGAATGCATCACTGCTTCTTGGAAACACTCCAGCCCTGGCTACTCCTTTAACAGGAGCTCTGATCTGGTCCCATAGCTTGTAAATTTATGGCTCATCTTATGCCTTTGGATACGCTGGAGAACTTGCTGGGGACATTAGTTAAAGCATCCAGAATCCTGATTTATTATTTACCACTGTCATGTAAGGAATGCTTATCCTGAATATATTGCCCTGGAATCACCCCTGACAGCAGCTGCAAGAAATTTCTTAAGAAATAGATACAAGAAAGAAAAGCCACACCCTGCCCCCTCACTCAAGATTTTTATCTGAGGTGCCCCTGTCCTCCTGTCTCAATGATTTGCCAGATAGAGTCTTTTGACATATATTTAATCAACTCTCCCATTATAACCCCTCAGATTGCCTTCCTCAGTGGGAGTCCTTACTTTGCAGAATTTCGTCTTTACAGCCCTCAGCGACTCAAAATCGAATCTCTCTTCTTCCTTCTGCTATGCCTACTCTGACTTATGTAATTTCTTTACACCCCTAAAGTATTTACTTCTAATTTATTCAGGATATAGTCCTGGCTGTGTTTCTAACCACTGCTGTCTTCAAAATCAGTAGCAGATTTTATTTGGGGTTTTGCTGCCGTGATGACTTTGGTGTATCATTAAAGAATTATTTTTAAATTATTTTAAAATGCATACTTTAGCAATAGAGAGGAATGCTCTAATGGCTAAAACATCAGTTTTCCCTTCGTGCTTGCCACAGCAAGATGAAAACGAGCTCTGGCTTTCCAGTGGGAGCTGCTGGTGAGGACATAGCGCTCTCTGCTGCTGGGAGCACACAGGGACACTTCAAACACAGCCCTGAGGATCTGGCGCATAAAACTGCACTTTTCCTTTTGGCTGTGGAGCATTCACTTAGGTTTCCAATTGTGTGGGAAAGTGTCCTCACACACTCTTTAACACTCTCCATTCACATGCAAGGCATGGAGTCCAGATGTAGTTGTCTGTGAAGCAGGAGAGATGCATAAAAAGTCAGTAAAAATTCTTCAGCTTTTCCTTCACCTTTTCCCACAGCTCACTTGCCATACATGTAATGTAACATATTTAACACCTCAGTTCCACTGGCCTAAACCATTTCAGTAGTAAACTCCTTAATCACCTGGAGCTTCTTTTTTCTTTTATGGTTTTGTGGAGTTGCTGAATAAGTGGCCAATAATGATCTCTGCTGCTTTCTCTTTGATTTCCTACACTATTTTTGGAACTGATTATTGTTGAGTATTGACATAATTTTTTTCCTTTTTATTTTACTTTTGATTTGTAGATGGGCTCTCTAACAGCCTTCTCCATTTTATTTCTTAAGTTGGACCCATTTAATTAAGTCTGTTCTTTCTGTTCCCATTTTTCTTGTTTGGTTTTTTGGTTTTGTTTTTTTCCCCCCACCCCCACTTTTCTAATGGAATGAAATTTACCAAGTTCAAATGCTGATTCTGCACCTGGCATGGGGTAATGGCAAGCACAGGGATGAAGTGGAAGAGCAGTGGCTGGACAGCTGCAGAGGGAGGTGGGGCTGGCTGGTGCTGGGCTCAGGGTGGGTGAGCAGTGCCCGGGCAGCCCCGAGGACAGAGCCCAGCCCAGAGCACCGAGCACGGCACAGCCCAGGGAGGGGATGGGCCCAGGACAGAGCCCAGCCCAGAGCACCGAGCACGGCACAGCCCAGGGAGGGGATGGGCCCAGGACAGAGCCCAGCCCAGAGCACCGAGCACGGCACAGCCCAGGGAGGGGATGGGCCCAGGACAGAGCCCAGCCCAGAGCACCGAGCACAGCACAGCCCAGGGAGGGATCTGTCCTCGGGGCTGCCTCTCCTGGGGCTCTGCAGCTGGAGAGGGATGGGAAGGTCCTTGAAGGTGCTCTGAGGAGGGAAACAGAGCTGGTGGGAGGGCTGGAAGGAACTCCCTGTGAGGAGCAGCTGAGGAATTTGGGCTTGTCCAGTTTGGGGAAAGGGAGGCTGAAGGGTGACCCCACTGCTCTCTGCAGCTTCCTGAAGAAGGGAAGGGAATGGGGAGGTGCTGAGCTCTCCTCCCTGTAATCCAGGGACAGCCATGAGGGAGCAGCTCACAGCTGCACCAGGAGAGCTTTCCTGCCCATTAGGAGGCATTTCTGTAAAGAGGGGGTGGTCAGGCACTGGAGCAGCTTCCTAGAGAAGTGGTGGATGGCCCAGTCTGTCAGTGCTCAACAGCATCTGGACAGTGCCCTCAACATTTTGGCCAGCCCTTGGGCAGGCAAGTGACTCAGAATGACTGTAGGTCCCTTCCTGTCAATACAGAAAAAGTCTGTTCTATTGTATTTTATTCCCTTTCCACTTACAAATAAAATATTGGAGTTATTGGTAGAAAGTGGGATGGCATTTCATTATCACAGACACTTGTCTGGTGACAAGCACCCTCTGCTGCTGATACCACCACGATTATCCCACTTTCCTGAAGTTGCAGTTTCACTTGACTATACTGGCAACATCCTGGATCACTATGGCTCCAGTTCTTAAATGTACCATGCTTTTCTCTCACGTGTGAAAATATAATGTAGTTACCTAAGCAGTGGCATTCTCAACATCCTAAGCCATGCTGAGGTATCCATGTAGGACTGGCAGCTGTGGGCCAGCACCTCTGATGAAACCCATCCCCTTTTGGAGCAGCACATAGGCCAGGAGTGTGTAAAACATGACAGTAAACTCCTGTATTTAGGGACCTTCATCTCTCCCAGTGTTCATTAACCTGTATAACCAGAAAATTACTGTCAAACTTAAACATGTGCCAGAAGTCTGTGATAAGGCTGTCCTACATAGTCTGATTATATATGCATACTATTGATACAAACACAACACTGCATGCAGAAAAGGAAACAAAAGAGGTTATTAAGGAGCAAGGTTTGTGATTCTTTTGAAGAAACAAGAGGCTGTTTGTCTCACTTTTAATGTTAAAGTAACCTCTTTACTGTAGAAAACATAATTTATTTTGTCTTGGTCAGTTACACCGTTCTGCAGGAGTAACTGACCAAGACTCTCTGGTCTTAGATTTTTAATGACAGAAAACTTACAAAATCCACAAAGGTTTCTTGATGCCATCCTATGTTTATTGTGATTCAAGGTATCAGCTCAAACAGGACTAATGCAGAATATATATTAAGTATTTAAGCTAGTGGCTGAGCCTCTGCAAGCTGGTATGCTTTAAACTACCCTGCAATAAATACTGGTGGCCATGGTTTTGCAAAAGTCTAAGAAAACACAAGTGTTAAAAGATCTTCCTAAATGATGACCCTTTCTAACAAAGGTATGTAAGGACCATGACATGTGGGAAGGTGTGCACTGTGCAGGGTCAACATCCCCAGCAAGAGCTGCCAGTCCTTGACAAACAGTGACTTTTGCCCTTGGTAGCAAGTGGACACTTGTTGAGTATTATTACGGCAGTGCTTCCCAAAATGCAACTGTAAATAATCAGAAAGTTCAATAAAAACCAGCAAGCTTCTCTCAGACTTTCATAATGCAAGCCAAAAAAGTGGAACAAAATGTAAGAATAGAGATTAACAGATATTTATAGAATGAAGTCTGATTTTCATTTGGATATAAATCCAAACTGCTGTAGTAAGTCTATAGAGAACACTCCTTGGATTTTTTTTCTTTTCCAAAAATACCAGCTATCTCTTTCATTTTGAAAGTCTGAGAAATACCATACTGAAGGACAAAAAGATATTCTGAGATCTATGAAAGAATCTCTCAGGAGAAATTTAATTTGCTAGGCTCTTTGGCTTACAGCTGTCGTTAAAAAAAAATTAAGGAAAACAGATGATTTTGTTGACTCTATCACTCTACTGTGTAAAACTGAAATATAAATGGAATAAACCACTGCTAACTGTCTATTGTCCACCATTACTAATGCTATGCTATTCAAATCTGTTTGGTTAGTCCAAATAAGTCTTAATTGCTTAATAAAGAAATTAATTCGGCATTGTGTGACTATTTAACAGACTAATGATCAGCAGGTATTCAACCAGCAGTAAGAATGTTAAATATTCATGCAAATTTTTGCAGGAATATTTAAAGCTGACTCCAACTGTTGGAAGTTTTCTAGGCAGAAAAATTTTAAGTACTAAAAAGTCTAAAAATAGAAGCTCCAAATGAACCCATCATATTCAATAGTTCTGCAGGTTTAACTGTTCATCTAGAATTTCATAAAAGGGCAAGAAGTCAATGGACTGTGTCTAACAGACTTTATCTTCTAACAGTGCCTTTATGCACAGATCCATGTGAAACCACTCTGCCCACAGACAGAACACACTTATGAACTAGTAAGACAAGTCAAAATTCAAAAAAGCTTTGAAACATAACTGTTCACATGTTCACAAACTGTTCCTCTGAGGTGAGCATGGGGGGGAATATCCTTTCTGTGTACATTTCCCTTTTGTGAATGAAGACTACAGTGTTTGTAATTGTGGGACAATTTAACACCAAGCACTGCTGAATAAAATGTAAACGGTGCTTATTAGTAAACTGCTAGCATTATCAAAACACAGGGTAATAAAATGCTCATTTAGTCAATTTTGCCTTCCCAAGTGCACAGTGTAGTATTTAAGTCAAAGCTAGCTCTGTACTTTTGAAAATCTTGTCTTTACATTCTTAAATTTGTTAACAAGAGTCAGAAGTTATCCATTAAAATGGGCAGGAACACCAGAAATAAACTGCAAATTCACCTTTCACCACACAGCACAAAAATAATGGTCACAGCTTCATATTTAATGTGGAATCACTTTAAGTATACAATATTTCAAAAGATCCAGAAACTGGTTAGGACCTAAAAGCCAGTAGAACAAAAATACAGAAAATCTAAAATACATCTTTGACCTTTTTAATCCTATATTTTAGGGTCACATTCCTGAATAGACAAGTTTGCCTTATGAGTAAAGAAACTTTGGTATGGAGTTGAACTAGCCACATGAATAGCACCTGTAGCTTTCAAAATAAATAGTAATGGCTAACTAGACACAATGGCAGCAAGATATCCCCTAGAACAAGCATATGCTTGGAGCTATGCATGAAGGCTGGACAACAAAATGAGTGTAATTTTTTAAGTAACTTCAAAGCATTTCTGCTTTTTGTATTTCTAATTGTTTAGAAAGCTTTCCTACAATGAGAAAGCTTTACTTTTGTATGCTAACCCCTTATAATCACTCCTAGAAAATTGCACTCTGATGCTTGCAGAACACTATTATTAAATGTTTTTCTTTTTTAAGTCTTTAGATTCCCTCAATTTTTTAAAATATTGTATTTTTATTCCATAGGCCCACACTGGTTAGCAGTAGATTCTGGGAACAGAAACATGCCCCCTGCTCCAATAGTTGCTTATTAAAAAGGTCAAAGATAAATTCGACCTTGAAATGGAACAGAAGTTGGGCTTTTCTTAATAAATGGTATCAGAAATAACAAATTATCTTTGTCACATGTGATACTCTCCTACAGCCATCAATAAAGTAGCTACCGGAATGTTAGTCTATGTTAATCTGTGTTTTATGGGTTTGCAACAAAGCATAATACACATTTAACAGAGTAAGTGAAACTTCAGTTTCCAGTGTGTAATGAATTTTAGTAGTTTAATAAATTTTAACTTTTATTTGTGTATTCCACTGTAGTGCTGTGACAACAAATCACACCTGTGTACCAGAGCATACATCAACAGTATGATGTAACTTTACTTACACCACTGCTATATTTAGATTTTTGAAAGAGACATAAGCATACACTATGGCCACAGCAAATAATTTTCTGGGTTTTTTTCTTTGATAACCTTCACTTTTTAAGTAATACTTCACTTTTAAAATTTGAATTATTGAAAAAATCACAGAAAGTTTATACAGGAACAGATATAAGGAATAACCTCACAGGCACTGATATGACAAACATTTATTTTAAGGGCTGAGAGGCATTAATACCATATTGACAAAGTTGACTGAAAAGAATGACTAACTTTGTCTAAATGGAAAATGCCCACCTTTGCTTGTTGAGAAAAGAAATTCAGAAAGTTATTTTTTGGCCTTGCTATGTCACGAAGTCAATCATACAAAGACCTATGCATTTAACCTAAGATAATAGTTTTTAAAGCCCTTCTATTAAAAAAAGAAAAACAAAACCCATCATGCAAATCTTTGATCAATTATGCAGCGGCTTTAAAACTGTTGCAAGACCATACTGTATATATTAGCTTTTATACTGCTAATGCACAACTAACAGCAAACTCGATTAGATTAACACAAATTTGTCTTAATTACACCGTTATATCACACTAAGGAGACAAATGCCACAAGATTGGCAAAAACATTTAATTCTGAGCACTCAAATGGCAGGACAATTGTGTTGTAACCCCTTCACATTTAGAAAAAAACATGATCCTGCAGTCTCACTTTACAAAAAAAGGAAAAAGAACCCTTCTGTAAAATATTAATTGGGAGGGGAACTTTACTACCTAACACAAAGTAACTCATACAACTAGTGTCAAAGGCAAACAAAAATACTTCTAAATGAAAAGTCAAAATACACATAGCAACAGAAGCACAAATGCTGCGTTAAATACAGTCCTAAAAGATAGGAAGACAATGCACTTGTTAATAAAAAAGACAAAAAAAAAGGAGAAAAGATACTAAACTTAGCAACACATTTAAAGAAAATGAAATGAGGGAAAACTATGTTTTCCTATGACAAGTTTCCATTTGCAGTCTTTCCATCCATAATTTGTCTGGTACAGTACATCCAATTAAGATATTCAGAATCTCACAGAAGAGCTAGGTTGTTCTCTTCCAAATCTAATTCAGAAGCTGGTTTTGGATGTTTTAAACAGACATCATTATGAATGAAGTAAAAGCAAGGCAACAAATGGACTTTTCATTACCATCAACATTAGCAATGATGACAAACATTTTTAGAAGTTATCATAATCTTTTTTGTCCTTCTTCCCCTCTGCTTCAAACCCATCAACCCCATCACTGTCCCTTCTCCTTTTACGATTATTATGGATGTTGAAGCGTTGATTCATCTGAGGCAACGGATCCATTCCTAGAACTTTGTGTATCTGCCGGAACGCAAGGAGTCTCAACGCAAACTAGAAAAATGGTAAAGAAAATTACTTGTGTTACAAACAAATGTCCATTTTGAGCACTTTGTCAAACAATTAAGGACGAACATCAGTGATGTGTGATATTACCCTTAGCTCTAATTATTCCATCTTTCTGTCCCCCAACAAAATCAACACAATAAAATGTGTATGTCACTTTTGCTGCTTCTCTAAGTGCAGTGTCTTAGCTTAATGTACTTGTGTTTGGGCTTCTGGGCTTGCACTGAAGCAGCCAAGGCTTGTCACATGTCACAGTGGGTGACACGTGATCAGGAATCAGTAGCAAAAGGATCACATTAAGAGGCAGATGCAGTAACCACTTAAACTGCAAGCACGAATGGTCATAACTATATGAATCTTACACGGATGTATTTATAAAATATCCAATCTAGTAACATACTGCTGTAGAGTAAGCCTGTTTACAGATCTAGATATATAGATATAGATGAGAATGCTAGAAATTGTTCAGGAAAGTACATTTATTTTAGTGCAAAAATGAACACTACGAACATTCTCTCCTGTGATACGTTCAATGCCTAGCTTAAGACTAGTAAGATCTGAATACATTCTGCAAAAAAAAAAAAATCATGTCCAATATAAAGCTACAGTTAAAAAAAAAAAACAAGAACCAAAACAAAACCATCCATCAAGTTTAGTTACTTCACAATTACATTCCCTTACCTGTGCACTTGAAGTAATATCCTCTCGTTGCTGATCTGTCATTATAGCAAGTGTATCAAAAGGATCTTTTTCACAAGGGTCCAGAAGGCCAGGACCACCTACAATAATCAGGCTAATTAGTAACACATCTTTACCTTACTACGAGCAAGATTATGGATTAGTTAAGTGTAAGCATACATAAAAGATAACTTGCCTTTAAGGATGATTCCTGAAGATATACACTCAAAAACTCTTCTCAGTGCATCTCCAGGACTCTGTGGTCCAGTTGCACTGCTAATTGCTTTTTCCACAAGCAGCTCCATAGCCTAGACCAACAACAGGAGGATTTAGACAAATTAGAAGATAGACAGAGACAGAATAAAGCTGTTACTATTCCTCAGTAGAGAATTTTGAATCTTGAATTTTGAAGAACATTACACATCACAGAACACTTTAAGTTAAAATGGAAAGAAATCCCAGTTATTTTATAAAGATGAATAAAAAGAAACGAGGTGCTGGATGAACAGAGTACTGATTCTGGCAGCTGGTCGCTCGTGGTGTCCCCAGGGCTTAATGCTGAATCCAGTCCTGTTTAATCATGACCTGGACAAAGGAATTGAGAGCACCCTCAGCCAGTTTGCAGATGGCACCAAGCTGGGTGTGAGTGCTCCCTCACAAGAAAGAGACTGAGGTGCTGGAAAGTGTCCAGAGAAAGGCAAGGAGCTGGAGAAAGGTCTGGAGCACAAAGTTCTGTTAGGAACTGCAGAGGGAGCTGGTGGTGTTTATCCTGGAGAAAAAGAGGCTCAGGGGTAACCTTATTGTTGTGCATAACCACCTAAAAGGAGGCTGCAGCCAGGTGGAGGGTGGTCTCTTCTCCCAAATAAATGATGATAGGATAAAAGGAAAAAAGGTAATTGCCTCAAGTTGCACTAGGAAAGGTTTAGATTGGATATTAATAAAAAAAATTTGACTGAAAGAGTTGTAAAGCTTTGGAACAGGGTGCCCAAGGAGCTGACAGAGTTACTGTCCCTGGAAGTGTTCACAAAACATGTGGATATAGCAATTAAGGACATGGTTTCGTGGTGCTGGGTTAACAATTCGACTTGATAATCATCTTCAAGGTCTTTTCCAACTTGAACAATTCAGTGATTCTATGATGAGCTCCTTCCCATCACAAGTGTTTCAGTAATTTTGTATAAATTTACACAGTAGTAGCCTACATATACAGGTAGACAACTTGTCCAGACAAGTTTTTGAGAGTATGAAACACTCTGGAACACTTGATCCTCTCAGCCACATCAATACAGTACAGGGAATACCTAATGAAACAGGACGTTTTAGAAAAATAGAAATAATTTTTTCTACAAGAATACAAAAACTTGTAACATCAAGAATTTAATGTTCTTAAAATGCTTAATACCCTCACTAGTCCTTCAGTTTAGCAAAACTGAAGCTCACAGCAATTTTTCTCCTGGTTAGCAAGCAGTATCAACTCAGATGTTAAACAAGTACAAAAAAACCCTCTATGATAAATATATTTTCTGAATGTATACATTTCATTTTCAGAATGTATACATAACTAACATATTAATGTTAGTTAAAATGGTTTAAATCATTAGCTGTGTTTTAAGTACTGATGTTTTTTCTGTGAATATTTCCTTTTGTTAGCTTTTATTAGATACTATTTTTTCCCAGAAGAACCTACAAAAATATTTGAAAGAAATAACTAACTTTCTAGATGTCTTTCCCAGAATTAGATAGATGTTTCACTGCCTCTTTGGCAAGTTTAATTCTCAATCAATAGTTTTGATTGAGTTTTTTTGGAGGCACTTTTTGTTTGAACCTTGTCCTCCTTACCACATCTACAGTTGTTCAAATTCTACCTTTTCTTTTTCCTTTCAAGGTGTAAATATTTATTCTGATGTATGCAAGTAACTACAGGCACTGCTAATCACAGCTAAGGCTGCCCATTCCTTTCTATTGGAGCTCCATTTAACTGACAGATTTCAAATTCTTAAGCATGCTATTTCCATACTCCTGCTGCATCAGTCAGGATTGGGCAACAGTAATTAAGATGTTTTCAAGTAGGAAACAAAGTGCATCAGTAAAGAAAGAAAAGCAGATCTTGAATTTGCATATATAAAAATCTAGTTCTTTTGGATCCTCATACAATACACTGAGGTCTATAACTCAGTACTAGGAAAACGTGAATTATGATGTCCTGGTGTTTATGTGCACAAAAGGCTGGATTTCAAATCTGAATAGTTTGTAGGAACCTGACAAAATTCTTCTAATTTTGTTTCTACTTCTAGGTACATGAAATGCTACTACTGTGACCATTCAGGCTTCCTATTAGCTTCTATTTAAAACTACTTATGTTTTTTTTTTAATAAAAAGCCCTCTGTCATCTCTTTAATTTGTAAGAGGTTTCAAGTATAGAGGGTACAAGAAAACCTGTATTCAGAAAACTCTATTACTGCAGTCTTTGAAGTTCTATCCATACTGGCTAAAATCACCACTTTCATTTTGTCATTGCTTTTATCAGTAAGATTTTTCCTATAGGCCAAAAGAACAGCTGATTACAGCTCAGTGCTGATCCATGTCACTGAGAATGCATCAGGCACCAGAAACAAATCAGAAATCACTTTTGGAGAGAACTGAGACACAGCAAGGTGTGACACATTGCTTCATATCTCTCTTCCCTCTGGATGTGCCTTGGAATACATAATGTGAGGATTAAGAAGTCACATTCCTTGTTCTTTATCCCCTGCTCTGTGTTGCAATAGTTGTAAGGAGACTTTTCTGAAAGTATGCCCAAGGTTCATTCTCTGGCAACTCAGTATCATAGTGATAGTCAGAGAGCACTTAACATCTTTTAAACTGTATTTGTTTAGTGTACTTTTCATGAAGTGCAGTACTGAAACTGGCACTAGTTTTTTTCCATTTAAATATTTTAAAAAACAGACATTACTGTTCCACTTATTTTCCAGATGTAATATTTATTATTAGAACTGATTTAATAAAACTGTCTGCAAACTTAGTGGAGTTGGAAAGTATTTCTCATCTAAATAAAGTCAACTGCTCAAAACAATAGTAGTGCTTTTCCTGTCAAAACTGAGAAGGAAGCAGCATAGTGCAAATGGATTTGGTCTGCAAAACACAACAGTCAGAACTAGGTTTACTTCCACATGATGCATGTTTCAGGTATTCATTTCAGACTAACTTTGTCCAATCCACAGATTGTACATCTGTTAGTATTTGCAGCATTTGTAAGGTAGTCAATGCAAAAGGAATGCTCCAAGACCGCTCCACTGAATTAAGCAAGGTGACCTGATACAACCCAGAGATTTAAGTGACACTGGCTAAAATATGATGATGACACAGGCTGTGCTGAAGTACTGTGGTATTTCCCCTTGCAAAAGAGACATCATAAACATAAGAATAACCATAATTTTTTTCTTTGAGTTCTTTCTGTTAGCACACAACTATATGGGCACAGCTGACATTATTTTAAACAAGCTTCAGCAAACTCCAAGCAATTCAGAGTAGGTGGTTAGAAAAAAATAGGTTATTTTATACAGAGTAAAGGAAAAATATGCTAAAACCTAGAATAGGAATCTACTCACAAATAACAGAAAAGAACAAGAAAATTTCTTTTGGAAAAACCAGTAACTTCCAGCTTCAAATGAAAAACCTCAGAAAACTGTATTTTAAGAGGGAATCTGGAGTATCTGGAGCAAAAAACTCCCCTAAGTCCCAACCAAAACCCTACATTATTTGTTGAAGAAGCCTGAATTTAAAAACTGTATTAACACTTCCCCATAATTTCCTTATAGTAACATATTTATTAAGAAGACTCATTAAAAAAACATTACTTACCCAGCTTGGAAAATCAGACCAAGTAGGAACCCGTTGACAGAGGTCACGAAGAATACGTATGATAATCACACAGGATTGCAGACCATTAGCTCTAGCCTTGAGAGCAATACAAAATCAAATTAATTAACCCCTGCACCCAGAGCAAACAGGACTTGTTGAAAGACTAAAACACCACTGTTCAATGGAAGCTCAGATACAAGATTGAAACAAATCATTCTACAACTTTATTCCGTGAGCTGCCATTTACAGCAGTATTTTATACAGGGTTAGTAATTTAAGGTGGTAGAAGTCAAAGTGCACAGGTTATACAAGAATAACATTTCTTGATCCCCTATACACTTTGACCCATGTTCATTTGAAACAATAAATACAGTATCTTTCTATATTAGAAATAAAAAGGATAAAGTAAAGATCTAAGAAATAGGTATAGAGACTGAAAGGTCAAGGGAATCTGTTTGGTTTCTTTATTGTGCCTTTGCCAGAATGCAAAGTCACTAAACCAAACAGTTGCTTCTCACCTTTCATTCCCTACACTTAATGCACTAAAAGAAATGGAAAAAAAGTCTTAAATCTAAACACAAAGCTTTAAACACATATTCCATTATTTAAAGCGAAGTTACTCTGCAGCCTTATGGAATACATAACAAATATACAACATATGATCACCCCAAGCGAGTCAAGCTTTCAACATCGCCTTCTCAATGACTGGAAAAAAAAAATGATGTCAAATGAGCAATAACTGCATAAAGCAGCTCCTCCATACTCAACCTTCTACAGTTAAATTTAGGGACCAGAGAAATATTAAGTATTATTAGCATGAACAACGCTGAGTGTTTTCACACAGTTAAACATTCATATTGCAACTGAACTAATCTCTCATAAGGCTACAAGAAGAAAGTAAAATGATGTTCCGAACCTGGAACCACTTAGCGTGGCGTAGAGCAGCCAGAGCGTCAAGGCATTTTTGCCTGTCCAAGACGTCCGGTGGGTCTTTCACCATACCCGAGGTTACATCTAAAATGGATTGAATTGGCAAAATGCAGTGAGGAATGGGTGTTTGACCAGGTGAGCAAGACACTTCCTTAAATAGCTTCAATGTCACACATGCCATTTAAAGTTTAAACCCTTGAACGAGAAATGTAAATGTTCAACAGTAGTGGCTCAATTAGGATTAGGGCATCGACCCAGCAGAATGATCAAGAGCATAATGCACTTCAGCTCTTCAGTTATTTTCAACTGCATTGCTGATTATGCAATGCACAGTACTTCTTTATTTCAGCTAACAGTGGAAAAACACATATCCCCTAAAATTAAATACCGAAGGAAGGATGGTTGGACACAGTGCACCAGCACAGAGAACACAAGACAGAAGGAACACAAAAATCCACTTTAACCAAGTAGAAACATTCAAACTTATTTTCTTTTAAATTTTAATTGTCAGGTGTTATTTGGGACGTATTCTTGAAAAAATAATCTAAGTATAACAAATCTTAAAAGTATTGAATATTTATTAATGATGTTATTTTTATAATGACTTAAACTTAAAATTATTTTACTTTAAAAACCTGACTAAATGAATGTGACAAGTTCTTCAATATTACAGAGTTCCTTGTTTTCTAGCACTTTCTCTCCTACCCATACCAATAAAATTCCTCAGCCCATAATAGATATATTCCAGCAACACTTAGGATGCAAGGAAGGATCTGAAAAGGGACAGCTTTACCAAAGACTCACCAAGATAAAGAAAGCAAGGAATAGTCTAAAAAACAAAGCAAAATGTCTGAAAGATGGAGAAAACATAGCAGACATCGCATATTTAAATATCCAGAAAATAATTTAATTACCAAACTGACTGCTTTGCTACCAAAGAGGTAGAGACCACAGAAGTGGTTTAATCAGTGAAACTGGAACCACTAAACAATGTGAAATGGTATCCCTCAGTTACTTGAAAACTATATGGATATAATCAGATCAGTGATCACCATTAGAAGTTACTTGTTTACTCATTCTGAAAATGGTTTGGTGACTAGTCACAACAGACGTTGCCAGTGTAACTGGTGATACACCAAATAAAAGCCCTCACTCAATGGCACATATTTCACAGGAGCTAGCTGTTTGGAACAGTACAGTTTACTCCTTCAAGATCTAAATGTAGGTTAAACCAGAGAATAAAATAAAATAAAAAATAATGAGGCTCATGAAACATGCCTGCAACGAGAAGCTTTTAGATATGTTGCAGAAATTGTGCTCTAAAATCACAAATGTAAAATAGTAGGATTCTTTAGTATATAGAGCTAAAAGGCCATGAATTAACATGGTGGTATAGCTCTGCAGTACAGTAACTAAATTTAATGTCAAGTACTATATTCAGATGTGAGCATTTTGATGGGATAGTCCCATTGCTCTGCACAGGGATAAAAAGGTGAAGACTTCGTAAGAGCAAAGTTGAGAAGAACATAGGTAACTTCTCACACAGATATTCCAACTTACAGACTATATATTAAAGTGGAAAGATTAAAATCTTCACTAACAATGCAATTACAGAGCAAATTATGATGCTCAAAGTGATGTTTCTTTTAAAACAAAACTGATTAAAAAAACAAAAAACCCAAACCAAACACAACAAAAAATGCCCTCCAAACCTACACAGGAGGGGTGCCAGCTAAAGCGAAGTGATGAAAGGAGTACAACCCAGATATATGAGACAAGGAGTATAGACTAAGAAAACGCCACAGGAAAAAGTGGCAAAATAAGGTTGAGAAATTAAAAATGCAAATATGTGCTGTGGGGCCAATAGTATCATCAGTCTAATCAATTATTTACACTTTTCTAAAATAAATATGCAAACAGGTGAAACTTTTAGCACAATAATTCATTGTGCAAACTTTTAGCACAATAATTCATTAATAACTTGAAATTTCTACCTCTGAAAACCTTCAGTTTGTAAAATAGTTTTACTGAGAAGAATTGCAATTTAAATGTACAGGAAAGAATCTTACTCAGTGCTGGAAATGTTAATCTAAAATGGGTTACTAATAGCTGTCATAAGAATATCCCTGGAACTTAAAAAGACTCTGAAAGTCAGAAGTTGCTGAGGCAGGTACTACACTGAGAAAACAATTACTAAAAAAAATGTATCAAGGGAACTCCTGTAATATTTATTCTGTGGATTTTTGCATATGTTTCACATTTCTGGATTAACCCCTTAAAGATAATGTAACTAAAATCGGATGCCTAACCTACCACCCTACTAAACTAGGACAAAAACTGAATTAATTTACAAAACACGGGCATGAATTCTTACCCTGTATAACTTACTACTAGCCTAAACATAAGGGGTTAATCTTTAATTAGACGTGCTGTGTCCACACTACCTCTTCATTAAAAGTTAACAGGTATGTCAATTTAGGTAAGTTTTGTTATATAAAATGCATTTTACCCAGTCAACTATTACAAGACTAGTGTGAACACTGCTTCATTCTAGGAGAGAGACAAAGACGAAAAGAAAAAAAACAAAACGAAAACCAAACACAAAGTAACAGCAGATGCTAGGACTATGCATCCAAACCCCTCCTTTGTAAAGCATGGCAGGTGTGACACTGAGCTTTAGAAAACCTTGGTCAAAAATCCTTCCGATGTCTTGGCAGCAACCCCTGACAGGAATCAAGTCCCTCTGCTAGAAGGCTTTGGACCGGGGCTGTCGGCTAAGGATAAAAGAGACACACGCGCACACACAGAGGTGTTTGTAAGTATGTACACTTTGTTTGCCGAAGGAAGACTCCACAGCTGGGTTAGAGCTCCTCAAATGTATCAGATTCGGTCAACTGTCAAACGCACAATACTGTAGGGAACAGTAGCTATGCGGTTAACAATTCATTTCACTGTTTGGTTTTTTTTTAGCCTTTTACTTAATAACACATCAAACGTGATTCTACTCCATGTGCAAAACTCAAGTTGCATCTTTACTCCAACTGGTTCTTCCGGTAAAGCCTTCCTTAACACCTGAACGAGCTCCCCAAGCAGGCTAAGGAAAATGAAAACTTCAAACCAATGTAAGACACAGAGCATGAGAAGCTGCAGTAAGAAAAACACAAACATATACTGTTACTCTGCAGCAAATAAGCAGCAGTCTTCGGAATATGGAACTTCTTTGCTGCAATAATTGGCAATTCAGTCTTCTATTTGCTCCAGTTCCAAAAGTAAACTTTTCTGCACATCCATTTTATACTGCTCAGTGTCTTGAAGAGAAATCTAACTTTATTTTGTTTGCCTAGAGGCAGTACTGCGTTCAGCAGTGAATAAACTCACAGAGATAATTTAACTCAAGTGTGGGTCAGACAAAAATACAGATTTGTTTCCTTTTGGTGGGGTAACTTAGGGGACTGATGGTAGTAATTTGAAATTTGTTTTACTTTTAGTCCACATCATAGAATTTTGGGCCAGAAACCACTTAGTTGAAATTGAGTATAGTAGCAGGAATCAATACTGCACTTTTGCACAGTACATCAAGAAATAGACATTAAGTGTTTAAGGTTAATTTCATTAAATGGTTAGTCTAATTTAATAATAAAATGCATTTTTTAATAAACTTAAATCATATGGAAAGTTGGATTCAGCCCAGAGTTATGTTACACTCAGATTGTCCAAAACCAAGTAAAATTGGTTGGGTGTGACAGTACACATACAAAGCCTTTATAGCTAGGAATAAAATGCACAGCTTAAAACAAAAGCACTCTAAGACTCTTTGGAAGTCATCCAAACCACAGAATGTATGTTGAAAATTTTTCTTTCTGATTATGTAGGATGACTTTGTTAACATAGCTTGCTTATAAATGCACTAGTCACAGCTACAGGACACTTAGTAATGCAATATAAAAACCTCAAGTGTTTTAGAGGACATGTAGTGATGAGATGAATATAAAAAAAAACCTTAGTGGCTTATATAAATACGTATATACACAAGCACATGTATACATACACACATAAAATTTCTTTCAACCTGTATACGAGAAGTGTTTAAACAGCCTCGGATTTCCTATTTGTAGGTTCACTGTCAAACACCAGAACCCTGTTTGCTATGATCTCTTTCAACTACGAAAACACAGGATTAAAAGGAAACAAAAGATAATTTTATCTGACCCATAAATAAAAAGAACCAATGTACTGCAGACATTAATCATGCTTGTTGGCTTAAAAGCTTTTGGAGCTTTGAAAGTGTTACAGATCAGACCCTAAAGCAACACTGCTGGCACCAGTGAAACTGTGGACTTCACAAACGCAAATTGATTCCCAAGCTCCACCTTCTGCATCAGCTCAACGACAAAGCCATTTCTTATTGTACTATTTGGGTTTGCCAGTTGGATAGAAGAGTGATTGTAATACCAGGAGCCTAAATATACTCAAAAAGCACTCCAGACCAAAAAACAACCTCAGAGAGCTGGAAAAAATCGCATCATCGTTTAAAGTTAGAAGCACTGTTACTGTCAAAAGTACGGTAAAAGTGCATGTTAAGTGGCACTATTCAGAATGTCTAAGTGATGGTAATTCTGACCCAGTTCAAACCCAAAAACCTGTGATTTGATTTTCTAAATCCATACAATCTTTCTCTTAAGGCAAGACTGCTCTAGAAAGCCAGTTTATAGCCACTTGCTGAAAAATACTTAGTTTTCCACATAATTTTAAAAGGGGGAAAAAAAATCAAGCTTGTACCTTTTCCAGAAAGCTGAGGTTGGACATAAAGTTAGAAAATTTAAAAATTAAATAAAAGCATCATATACACATTTATTTTAACCAACTGTTTTCTACTGAGACTGCTTGTCAAAAAACAAAGTTTTGATCAAATATGTGTGCCAGCATGTTGCCTTCCAGGACCTTAGTGCCATCTTAAGCAGAATAGATAAACATAAAAAAAACAGGTGAGAAATAAGTAACATCTTGAACAACTTCCCAACCTCCATCCCTCATGTTCTCTTCCCGAATGACTGGAGATGTCAGTGTGATTGTGACTTGCATTTTGGGTTCCACACACGAATTTAAAATTATTGCTGCTTCTGGGACTGCACACTTGATATCGTATTTCTCTGGACTTATTACCTAAATATTGAGAAACAGAAATTTCTATTAGCATGTGGCCATTAAAAGTATCAGGAAGAAAAAGGATTCCAACATATTCTTTTTTCAACAGAAAGATAGAAACACAATATAATTATATGAAACACATACCTGTGTAGTCACAGAACCACACTACACCGTATAAAGATACGTGGACTTTTATATTGTGTCGAAATTATTAAGGAAAATACACAATCAAGCAGTTAGAATTAAAAACAAACTGCCCAGAAAGGAAAAATCTATAAATTACATAACAAGAATTTTGATGGTGTTTGAAATAAAGAAAAGCCTCATTAAAATGTCAGCAGGGTGTTTCTCACTGGAACACAGAAGTCTTTGAAAAGCAAAGATGCATATTTTCTAAGCTCACAGTTACAAATGGGTATTGCTAGGTACATCCTGTGCTTTGGTGTCACAACATGCTAAGAAAAAAGGGCAAGGGGAAAAGATGTAAGATTAACAAATAAAGTTTTTATTTTAAATTTATTTTTTCAATGTTATTTAATAATTCCAAATAGTTCCAAAAGCTGTAGACACCTCTGTGACCTTCTTCTACATATATGGTCAACATTTCCACGAAGACCAAAATATCCATTTATTAAATTTACTTCTGTTACTTCAAACAAGAGCAAACTTGAGACTATTTTTTCATTAATCTGATCATGCCAGTGATTCTGTCAAGCATTTTACTAGAATGTATTGAAATACTAATGCTGTGACTAGCACTCTACAGTGACAGGCTTTGTTCAGCAGAGAGCAGACTTTACACTTTCTTAAGATACAAACACTACAAAAGGTTTATATCTCACTGAATGGTCTAAGATTGCATGTTTACTTTTTTAAAGGTCCAGATTCTAAAAAAACCCAGACTAGATTTAGCTGGCTAATTTTGAACTATAAACCACTGATACATACAATAAGGAAACAAGATATAAGTACAAAAGACTGGCATTAATGGAGAACTTTGACCTTGAGGCAGGAGGCATGCTGTAACATGCAACATGCTGCAATTACCCCTATTGCTACTGGTAACTGATTAATGGCCTTTCTTGTGCTCATTTCTATTTCCCAAATAAAAGAAATCTGTTAACTTGTGAATGATACTACACTGCTGGAGCACACGCTTCTTGGAGGAAGCAGAACTCTGAATTCAGATGAAAACACACGGAAAATGGAAAGAAATTGAACCTGACCTATGTTATGTAGAAGCACAGTCAGTCCTGCAGACATTTAACTTGAGGACAGATTTTCACAATACTTTTACAAAAACTCAAATCCAAAAATCTAAATTCTACTTACTGCAAGTTGCTTAGGAAGGCTTTCAGCAATACGACTGAGTAATGTCTTGGAGGGCTTCTCAGCACACAACAAAACAAGATTGACATTTCGGTCTCCACGGAGCAGCAAACCTTTAGCCAAAACGCCCACCCGTAAAACGCCTTTCAAAGCTCTGTGAATTGTAGTTAAAAGTTGCATTTAAAATAATAATAATCCTGAAGATAGAAAACTAAAACAAAATAGTACTCCACATCTTTCTGAGACTTCAAAATACTGCATAAAAGCCCAAAGAGATGAGATCCTGGAAGCACTGAAAACAGGGTAAGGAAAAACAATAAAATTCTTAAAAAGGAATTTTAAAAATACCTGTCTTTACTGCCATCCTTTTTGTCATCTCCCTCTTTGTTCTTGCTTTTTTCATGATCAGTCATGCTGTCAGAAACCAGCTTCAAAGCACGCTCAGTAATAGAAACAATTTTTTGGACTGCCTGAAGTTCCTCCTCAGTTGGATATATAGCAGCATGCTTGGTCATCACATAGCGGTCGTCAGAGGAGTCAGGGCGGCGCAGAGGCTGAACAGACAGAAAAGTGTTCTTCTGAAACCTGGGTCCACTTCCAAGTTCACAAATGAGACAAAATGACCAAAACCCAAACATGTGGCTAAGGAACAGAATATTCAAACCTCACATCTCTGAAATGTAAGAAAACATGAAGTTTCCTCAACAGCCTACACTGCCACAACCAATCATGTCTGAAAGACATGAAGCGTATCAAAATTAAACTAAGGCCAAATCCCAAGATCAGAAGTACTCCTCAACATTAATATCTCTTGCCTTTTTATCAACTGGAAAATACTTGGATATTTCTACAAAATCAACTATCCATGATTACTTTTGTGCAATCACAGGATTGTACAGGATGTACATGATGCCCTCAGAAGGTCATCTAGTCTAATCTGTTCAAAACATGGTCAGCTGTAAGACCAATCATGTTGCTGAGGTCTTTAGCCTGTCAGTTTTTGAAAACCTTCAAAGATGGTGGCTGCACAATGCTCTGTAAGAGAAAAGAGGATTTCCTGTATTCAGTCTAAATCTCCTCTGCGTTTGCTTATGCTGGATGTATATCATCCTCTCCTGACTATAAAAAGCCAGGCTACATGCCCTTTATAAAGCACAGCTATTAGAAGGCTATTCTGTCTCACTGAAGCTCTCTCTTCTCAGGCTAAACAATTCCAGATGCCTCAGTCTCTCCTCACAGGGCAAGTGTTCCAGACTCCTGAACGTCTTGGTAGCTCCACACTGAGCCTGTTATGCTTTATGCATCTTCTACTGAAAAGCCCAGAAGTAATGTAGTATTGAAGTCAGGGTCTAATGAAAGCTGATCACTTCCCTTAATCTACTGACTGTGCTCCTGTTAAAGCCCAGGTAGCTGCTGGCCCTGCTGCCAGGGCATGCTGCTGACATACCCAGACTGTTGTTTGCCAGGACCCCCAGATCCCTTTCAGCAGAGCTGCTACCCAGTCTCTATCAATGCAAAGGGTTCTTCCTCTCTGAGAGCAGCATTAGGCATTTGTACTTGCAGAACTCCATAATGTTCCACTCCTACAGCCCACCTAGGTGCCTCTGGATGGTGGCCTTGGCATCCAAGCTATCAGCTTTTCTCCCCATCCCAACAGGATTCAGGTTCATGCCAGTGCAAACCTCGGCAGTCTGCACTCGCTCCATCACCTTTCAGACCCCTGATAAGGTGCTTATGCCAGAATCAAGCCATGTGGAACTGCACTCCACACTGCCAGAGTATGATGCACCACTAACCATTATTCTCCAAGACTGATGATCCAGACACTTTTATCCATACATTAGTCCACAATTAGGTAAATAATGTTGTATAACACAATCAAATAAAATAAAAAATAGAAAAATCCAGTATGACTTAGTTTCATAAGAACCAATATTTAAAGCATCCTCTTGTCATTTCATTGGACTTATTTTGGAGGACTAGTACACCTACACGATTTCATTAGCATATAATTTCTTCTTTTTTCCAAATCCTTTATTAGGAAACACCAGAGACAAGAGAAGTAGCACCGAGTTATTTTATAATTCTTAACTGTGCCTCCTGGTAAGAACAGCCCAACTTTTTTCTCAAGTTAAGAAACTCACCGCTGGTCCTTGGGGCTGAGGAGGCATTCCAGGTCTAACTCCCAGCAGACCCAGTGGTCCTGGAGGGCCATGAGGATATCCTCCATCTGGCATTCTGCGACGGTCATCCCAGTGATGCTGTTCTTCCTCCATTCTCCTCCAGTACATGTCCTCCTCATATCGCCTGAAGTGCATCAATCAAAGTGTTCTCTTTATACAGCAGTTAATACTTGACACTACTCTGGACAGACGTTTCTCTGTCCTCAACAACTTCTAGCAGTCATAAGAAAATACCAATGAAGAGATTATAACAACAGGAATTATCGTTGTAAAAGTAGGTCTGCATTTATGGAAAAGTAAAGAAGGATTGAACAGCAGCAAACAAAAATCCCACTGAGAGAATGGCAATTTAAAACACGACAGTACAGAGTTCCCTAAAATATTTAAAATAAGTAACTATGGAGTTTAGTTTCAGACAATCTGACAGCAGGTTGTCACATTCATTCATGAAACATAATGCATTACCTCATTTCCATCCTCCAGCGCTCCTCCTCTTCTCGCCTTCTCCAGTATTCTTCTTTCTGCATCTGTTTCCTCATCTTCTCTTCTTGAATTTTTCTTGCTCGAATACTGGGCTTCACTTCTACTTGTAAGTCTGGGTTTACTTTTTTCTAGATCAGAAAAGTAATGAATTAAATGTTGCTTTCCTGTTCTCATATCAAGGTTATGGAGTAGTTCTGGCATATTTAACATACACTACCCATTTACAATAAAATCAAAAGGGGTAAAATGTAGTTTTAGAACTGCACAAATGCACTTATCATTAAAAAGTCTGCAACACAAAGAGTGTGTGTGTCCTACCAAAACCACTGAGCAATACTCCTTTATACTCTATAAACTTCACGGTAAGCAAAGAATCTATTGTTGCTTGCATTGCTTGGACTACAAGCAACATTCAAAACATTTTAAAAACCGTCAACCAAAATATAATTTCATGGTTTGCATTATTCTTTAAAGACTATACTGCCTATGAAATACACTTCTCTTTTTCTACATGCTGTTTACTCAGAGTGCCTTCTTTTGTCTAGTCTTTAAACCTAAGAAGAGGTTAGCTGATATCTGGTCAATTTTCAGAGAGAAGCATTAGCATTTTTACCTTGTACTGAAGTCTGTGCCGCCGCCCTTTCAAATGCATCTCCTTGGCATTAGGATCATTGAAACTGCATTCACAGAGTTTACAGTGAAAGCGGATCACCTTTCCTTCATCATTCCTTACCTGGAAAATAAAGTTATAACACATTTGGTCATTTCTTTTTTTATAAGGCTGATATAAAATTCTTTTACCCATTAATCTAAATATCCAGTGCCACTGGATAATGTCTACCTGTCCCAAAACATGTTAAGAAGTTCACAGAATAACTGAAAAAAAGGCAAAGTAGAAAAGTAGAACCTTCATTTCTGACAGACACACCATTGTGCTTGGTAGTGAGCAGGGAACAAGGTCCTTCCATTCCAAAGAGTACACAGCTTTAAATTCAAACCTGAACATAGTGAGCTAATAAATCACAGGCCTGTGTATCATGCAAAATTTACATCAGAGTTGATCCACCTATCTCATACCAATCACATGAAGCAAAAACGAAATATGGACAACACAAAAACATAAACATATGCACAAGCCTTTGCAGGCTCAATGCACTGTCACTCTTATCTTCAAGGAGAACCCAGGGAATTACAGTCAACCTCATCTTGATCTCTGGGAAGGCAATGGAGCAGTCAATCCTTGAAACCATTTCCAAGTACAATGAGGGCAAGAAAACCATCAGGAACAGTCAGCTCCAGGACTTCAACAAGGTGAAGGCCTGGCAGATGAAGGCAGAGCACTCAAGACTGTCTCTGTGGACTTCAGTAAAACCTTGAACACAGTCCCATCACAATATCCTCCTACACGAGCCACTAATGCACAGGCGGGATAAGCATACAGTGAGGTGGACTGAAAGCTGTCTGAACAGCCTGGCCAAGGGTGGTGACCAGCAGAATGAAGCCCAGTTGGAGGCCAGGAGCCAGCAATGCAGCCGCAGGATCAATACAGTCCTGTAACATCTTCAGTAATGCTCTGGATGGGGGAGAATCTATCCTCAGCTAGTTTGCTGGTGACACAAAACTAACAGATATGTGGCTGATAGGCCAAAGGGTTGCACTAACATCCGAGGGACCTCAACTGTCTCACCTAGGGAAGAGGAGACTGAGGGGGATCATATCAGTGCATATTTGCACCTGGAGGAAGGGTGCGAAGAGGACAGAGCCAGACTTTTTTCAATGCTGCCCAGTACCAGGACCAGAGACAATCAGCACCAAGTGAAAAATAACTGAGCATCAGAACAGTTTTATTGCAACTGACTGTGCTCTCTTACAACTGCTCAGGGAAGTTATGGAGTCTCCATCCTCTGACATTCTCAAAAAACATCTGGACATGGTCCTGGGTGACTGGCTGTAGGTGGTCCTTCTTAAGCAGGGTGACTGGCAGGGACTTCTTTAGTTCATGTGGTTCAATCTAGTCCTTCTTAAGCAGGGTGACTGAACCACATGAACTAAAGAAGTCCCTGCCAATCTCAATCTCTCTATGATTATGTTTCACTATAACAGTTAAAAAATAATACATATTTTCATATTAATACCTCCTCCACATAGTCATGGCCCACTGGTTGGACATCACTTTGCAAGGCAGCAAGAGTTGTGGGAGTCACTGGTTCAGCTGCTGTGTCAGATTTTACTTCCTGTGTTTGCACTGTAGCAGCAGGAGGTGTTTTAACATTTTCAGCTGATTTCATTTCTTCCATTTTACTTCCTGTTGTCTGAAGCTTATTACCACCTAGAAAAAAAAACAAACCAAAGT
The DNA here is from genome assembly GCF_014805655.1 of Passer montanus. Taxonomy (NCBI): domain Eukaryota; kingdom Metazoa; phylum Chordata; class Aves; order Passeriformes; family Passeridae; genus Passer; species Passer montanus. Next base: position 863,725 of record NW_024366815.1, read on the forward strand.
TAAATTATTACTCTTCATAAAATGAGAATGTGATTAAACATAATGTGCAAACTGAAGATTTTATTTGCAAATACGTATGATCTGGGCAAAGAATTATAGGTATTTTTAAACCGATCAGATTTTAAATGTAACCAAAACTTAAATATTTTTTCAATACAATTAAATATTTTGACAGTAAATTTAACAACATTCAGGTTACTCAAACACTGAAGTTGTTTATTCCAACAAGAAAAACTTCTGCTTTAAAAAACCACCATTTTTGTTATTTGTTTTCCTGCTTTCTCAAGGGACAGGACTGAATGGGGGACAACTCAAAAAAAGTATTTTAATAGTATCATTTTTATTATTTTGTAAACTTATTTAAGAAAAAAAGTACTTCAAAACTTATAAAGTTTGTACTAATAAAAGCAGTACATCCCTTGTGTTACAACTGTATAGGTCTCTCGTTGAAGAGCAGGATAGCTTATTGTGGCAGCTGCTTCCTATCTCTGTTCTGTTCAATTCAAAGTTTACATGGTTAGTTTTCCACTGAAAAAGGATGTTTCAGTTGTCCAGCACAAACTGCCAATCTATTGCAGGTGCATTAACAGCCCAGGCTGTGAACTGAAATTAGGACTAAACTGCAATACTCCAGCAGCTACTACATAAGAAACCAAAGGTGGGAAAAGTACTCAAGAGGGTGGAGACAACCGGGCAGAAAACATCATCAATTTTGAAGCAAAACTTTTATAGACATTCTCACTTATCAGTAATTCCCTTAAACAGAGTAGAGTAACTCATGCCTGGAGTTACCTAAATGTATTTGTGTCTGCTGCACTAGTTCTTAAGAAAAATTTACAGAATAGGTTAGGTTTCAAAATAAAGACTGACTTCTGTACTTGCCAACAAAGTTTATTTTCGGTGTAGATATTTTCTTTACAGCTATGTTAGCAGCGGTTGAAGATGTTTTGTTGTTGGATGCAGTGTTAAGTGGTGTGTTTGCCGTGGGAGTAAGAACTTTCACTGCAGAAGACGCAACAGAGGAGTTCACTGTACTGCTGCTAGTTGATATATTTGAAGCAGAGGCCGTTGGTTTGGAAGCAGATGTGGATGTTGAGGAAGTAGCTTGGGTAACCACATTTGGTTCAGTTGAAGGAATGGGTTTGCCAAGTTTTGTATGCAACTTTACTACCTGTAAGTAGGAAGAGAAATTCATAACATAATCATGGCCTCCCTGAGATAGCAGTAAAAATAATGTATCACAAGCAAAAATATCAATAGCTAAAAAATCAATATAAAGAAAGAGTTAGCTTGTTTTTTTACAAAAAAAATGGTCTTAGGAAAGAAAAAGGATGGACATGTAAAAGCTCTTGTCATCTATAACAAGGAAATAGGTACTTGTTATCTCACATTGCTTACTTGTATTAGAAATTCAAGCACTTACTTCCACAGCTGTTTAGATAAGAACAGAAACACAACAATCTTACAACTCAGAATAAGTTCAAGAATACATTTTGCTCCTAGTGTTTCAATGTGTCTATTTTGTTGCCTCATCACTTTTTAGTCTCCCTCCAAAGGGGAGAACATTGAACTGTTCTAGTTCCAAACAATATTTGTAACTAAGAGTGATTTAATTCAGATTCAGCAACACTGTGTCTTTTGATTGCTACATTTGAAGAGTTAACTAACTCTACACGTTATTTAGCCAAGCTGAAGAGATTCCTTAAGCAAATGCCTTCTTTTTTTTTTTTCTTTTTTTTTTTGATGTTTAGAAATAGTTAAGGAGGATTCAAGACGTATTTCAGAGCTCTTTAGTATCACACAGAAAGTAAAGAGGTACATGCTTATTAGAATTAATAAGTACAGGCCTTTCTATAACATGTCTCTCATGGAATAATACTTCTTTTTGGTGTCTGCTGACCACTATCTGAAAAAGCAATGCAAGTAATCCCTATGAAAAACTAGGCAACATCAAAACTAAACACTGAGTGTTGAAAACAGCAATAAAAAAACCACAAACCTGTGAGACACGCCTTAAACTTGAACATGTGCACAATCATGATACGCACACAACTGTCCAAATTATTTTCTTAGGCTTTTGTTCTTATTTTTTATGTTCCCTATCAGAATACTGACATATTAATGTCACACAACAGTATAAATTTAAACTCAAGCAACTGTTCAAAATTACTTTTTTCCAGTAGAGTGCACACAGTTCTTTAGTTACCACAGCAATATAGTCCTCTGAGATACCATTTTCACTCTGGTAAGAACCTAAACCCAGCAATGGCTTGTGACCATCACAAAGAGAAAACTATATCCAAATATAAAAGGATAATATATACTATATTCTATATACCTATGGAATTATAGAGCACCACCCAAGAAAGTAATGGCTCAGTTTACTACCTGGACAAGGCTCTCTAAATTTTGATTTTTGCCATGAGATTTATTTTAGTCGGAACAATGTTATTGATGCCTGTGTCCTGAGATGTAAAGAGCTATAAAAGCAGAGTATTAATACTGTATTTGTTAGTGACTTTAATCTTTCCAGAGTTATGAGGAAAATCTGTAATTCCTAAACACAAATTCTACCTATCATTGCACTTACTGTTGTATGGCCAAGTTTGAAACACAGGTCACAGCATTTCACAGTGCAGCTCACAGTTTTTATTCCAGGATGCCCACAAAAGAGCACCCAAATAATAAGGAAAAAAGGTGTACCAGAAGTCTTCTAAAAATATGCATTATAAAGTCTACTATAGGACATTGTTCCTTGCTTCCAGAGGACAGTTTTCTTTGCACGAACTATCAAAGAATGATGCCTAACAGCTACACTTTGAAACACTGTAAGCTAAACCAGCGCAAAGTGTGCTGAAAGATTTACTGTCCCAGCTAGACAAGTAAGATAAACCTAAAGTATGGTCTTGAAAAAGTTAGGTGGCACAAGCATAGTACCACATGTCCTCAATGGTACCCTTCCCTCATCTCACGCCACAGCTTTTTCCTGTGATTTGAGATACCCCAATATACCCTCTTTTTGTTGATGCCACCGCAACATTTTCCCCCTTTCTTTCAACAATTCCCTTCTAATAGTGAGCCTAAAGACAAGTTTGAAAGGAAATTAAGAAACAAAATCTTTAAATAAAATCGTTTAAATTATATTGTTTCTGCACATTTTCTTCTTCCTTAAAACTGGAAAAAATGATGGGGAGAAATGTATATACTGACTTGCATGGTAAGAACAAGAGAAAAATCTCTTACTTTCTGATGCTTGGCTCCACGGATGTGGGCAGCATAAGCATCTGCGCCGGTACAAGACACATCACAGAGCTCACAGCGCAACTGATTCTGAGTTCCACGAGCAGAAGTACTGTTGCTGGTGGTGTTCTGGGAAGCTTTTAAGGCTGCTTCTTTCTTTTTGTGTTTCTGGCCTTCTAAGTGTTCTTTGTAAGTCTGTTTAAATAAACAAAACACACAGTAAGCTGGTTCATCATTCCTGTGAATACATGTAATACAGAACATGGCAGAAAACACACATTTTAGCTAGGAAGTACCTCCTACACTCAACATTCCTGCGGTATGGCATGCATTAACAGGACACTTCTAAGACGAGAAAATTTTCCTCTCCAGCATCAGGATCCCTCACTTAGGTAAAACAATACAGGTTTTTCTCCTCTAACTTCTCAACTTCCCAATCAAGTAGTGGTCAACAGGTATCACCATTAAAAACTTGATCGGATCAGAAACTGCAGTTTCCTGCAATGCATTCAATTATTCTTGATTTTTCAGCTTCACTCAAACTTTAAGTGCATCCAGATAAATAGAAAAATCAATTTAAAAGAAGATAATGCACAAATAAAGCTGTACTGAAAATGAAATGCAGAGGTTGGTATTAGTTCCTATATCAACACTGGCAATCTAGTGCAGACAGGGTAGGAAATAATGACTAGTCTACCTAAAGAAAAAGAACTGATTAGCCAGACTCAGACATAAATATTCTGCATGACTTTGTATCTACTTTCTAGGCACTTTTACCCACTGTGACACTAAACTGGGAAATTGGAATACAATGAAGAATAAATTTCCAGGTTTTCAATTCACAAAACTTGTCTAAGTCTACAGCTTTCAAAACACTATTTTCTAAGAAGTTTCCTAAGCTAAAGAAACAAATCACATTCAAAGTTTCAAATAATTCTGAAGTCAGATGAAGTTCCTCTGTACAAACTCAGGAGGTGTATCTTTATGTCTTCCAACAGAAACTCTTTCTACAATAGTACACATTTTTATTTCATTATTCCTTTAGTACAAGTATAGAATCAGGTCTCAAAATTAACAAATACTCTTGATTAGAGGGATGGAGCACCCTTCCTATGAGGAATGGCTAAGACAATTTGGTTTATCCAGCCTGGAAAAGGCTTTGGGGCGACCTAACTGGGACCTTCCAGTACATAAAGGAAGTTTGTAAGAAAGACAAAGTGAGACTTTTTACAAAAGCATGGAGTGACAGGACAAGAGGCAATGGCTTCAAACTGAAAGAAAACAGGTTTAGGTATTAAGAAGAGATGGTGAGGGTGATGGTGCACTGGCACAGCTGCCCAAAGAAGCTGTGGGTGCCCCATCCCTGCAAGTGCTCGAGGCCAGGCTGGATGGGGCTCTGGGCAACCTGCTCTGATGAAGGTGTCCCTGCCTACAGCACAGAGCTGGAACCAGATGATTTTCAAGGTCCTTTCCAACCCATGCCAATCTGCAATTCTGTGACTCTTAAGAGGGTAAGGTTTTTTAGCTGAAAAAATTATGTATAAGCTATAGCAGAATAAAGCACAATAGAATAATACGTAATACAGATACCTGTGGTCCAGCACAGCTGATCTTGCAAACGTCACAGTAGTGGATCTGGGGTGGTTTGGGAGGCTGTTTTGGTTTCAGTTGCTTATTTTGGAATGGTGCCTTTTTAGTAAAGGTGGTCCCTGTCCAAGCAGCTGTTGCAGCAGCAGCAGCAGCTGCTGCTGCCGCCTGTTTCTGTTGTTGCTGCTGCTGCTGTTGGTAATAGGACGATGCAGCTGAATACACTGCAGCTTCATAGCCAGAATAGGAGGTACCTGAAAAATTAAAATAAAAACAAATGTTACATCACCATATATAATGTATCAATTACATAATACACCAATTCAAATCATGTTGCATAACAGTTGAGGAGCAAGGCAAGATGTAAGTAATTCACTGAGATCTTGTCAGGCAGTCTTGAATTTGGCTTCATGTTTCACAGTAGACAAATATACAGCCAATGATTGTGTTGGAATATATTAAAGTCTAGACACATCTTTGCAGACACACACTTAAGTTAGATATATCAAAGCATCCCAAGAGAACATATGAAATTTCCTGTTACATCTGGTAAGACTGGGTATGATGGAAAAAGAATTTTAGTGAAAGATTTAGCAAAGGCCACATGAAGCAAGCAATCTTCTAAAATCTGATTTGCTGTTCATGTTTCCAAATGGCAAGGACTGATAATATGGAGCGGAAGGGGAAAAAATGAAGATAAAAGACAGAACATCTAGTGCTATTACATCCTATTTCAGTGATTTAAATTGTTTTGGTATAGAGAAGATGCTTCACTCACTAAAATCTGGCTACACAGTCCCTGACTTCTAGCTGAATAAATCAAGGAAACTAGGCTCCATCTCAAGGAAGCATTAAAATCCCTTTTTAAGCAAGAAACAAAAGAAAACAAAAGTTCAGGGTAGCTATAACATGCCTGTTAATTACCATCTACGGCTATTTGTTAGTTACCATATTTTCATCTTTAACTGTGTTTTGGATTCCTAATGGTTGAATAAGTCTTTCCAGCACACATTTCTCATTCCATTTTGGGTCAGGACAACCCAAACTGAGAAGATGTATACTGAACTGTTTCTCCCTGTCTCTGTACCTGCATGCACCCTTCCCATTTTCTGGGAATAACATCTGTGTGGATGCATTTCCCTATGTTTTGTATTCCTTGTTTTTTTCCTTTTCACCTTACATCACCGCTCAGGTAGCAATGCTGGCACTTTGTATGTTCTCATATCTAACAAAATAGATCCATAAGACATCAAAACTATACGAAAGATACAACAAAACATTCTGCCATTGTAATGATTGAACTGGCTGTACCTCTCAGCAGACTACAATGTAATCGTGCATGAAGTGCTAAACTTCTCAGCGTTGAAAGCCTCTCCTGCAGCAACTTCAAAGATCCCAGCAAGAAAACATGCAAAATTCTTACCAGAGTAAGTTACTGCTGTTGTGCTGTATGTCGCACTCTGAGTATAGGATGGAACAACAGTGGCTGCAGCTGCCACTGGCTGCACAGTCGAGGACACCGGATATATGGAAAATGTCGTTGTTGCTGGACTCGGGGTTGCAGGTTTTATAGCTGTCACTTGCCGTGTTTGCTGGGCTTGGGTGTACTGAGTTGCCCCCTGGCTATATCCTGCTTTGGGAGCTAATGAGGAGAGAAAATACAAGTGTAGAAACATTGACATGTTTTAGTTGAGTGAAATGCAAACCATGCTAAGGGAAAATTAACAACATGCTTGTGAACAAATGTGTAAGAAGTGGGGGTTTGTTTTGGGAGTTTTGTTTCATTTGTTTTGCTTTTTAGAGTTGTGCATTGGGTTGCTTTACTGTCATGGCTATGCATTGCATATCATGTATCTCAATCAAGTTACAGCTCACAGTAGTAAGCCTTAAATTTATTTATGTATTTTTAGCTGTGCTATCATGTTTTTAACACAGTTTTAAACAACCTTCTTTTCCAACATTACTAGAATACTCCAAACCAAAGCACACTTAAACTTTCCTCTTAATTCTACATTAAGAAAAAAACTAAGCAGGATTCATGCTTTGCAGTAATCATGATACAAATAATTACAGAATTATATACATGAAGTAGCTAGAGAATCAAAAGAGTATTTCTAATTGACTAATCATCTGAACACAACACTGATTATCTGAACTACATCAGCAAGGTTTCTAGACAAATCAGTAAGAATTTTGCCTAGAAGTGTGTTTCGAGTATATTTAGTGGCAGTCCAAAACTCAGAGGCAGCTACTTATGGCAACATCACAAGTGTTGAAGTTCTAGGCACAGAAAAACTTTCCACACAGTGACAGAAATTACACAACACAACTTAAAACAAAAAAAGAAGATAATGTGAAGCAGTCAAACAACTATTTTTAAGGCTTAAGACAAGACTGTGAGTAACAAGAGCAGCTTGAATCATGCCACCCACCTGTCTGGTAGTAGGACTCAGCCACTGAGGGCTGTGGCTGGGCAGCAGCAGCCACGGCCGCCGCAGTCGCGGTTGGCTGCTGATAATATTGTTTGCTGTCGTACGCCACAGCCGGGGCGGTGGATCGCACGTAAGAGTAGGAATCCTAAGGATTCAAAACAGAGAAACCACCTGTAGGCATATCACTAGAGCAATAGATATGATCAGCAGAGTCAGATTAACAATGTACTGTCTTCTGGCCTACTCCAGTAGAATGAAACCTCCCCATCTACATGTACAGTATATACAAATAAATGCATTAGAGAAATTAAACTTACTTTCATAGATACTTCAGGCCTGAAACAGCCCCAACCTCCTCTTACAGACTCAATACTGCAATTATCCTCATTATATTAATCCCTTTCTCTACCAAATTATTTTTGAAAAACATCTACTCTCAATAGTTTTTAATTACTGTATCAGATTCTATTTCTGTAAAATATTAAGAAAAAACCCACCACACATCTCTACAAAACATGAATTTCTACAAGGCCCAGTAAATTCTCAGGGGTAGAAACATGAGCCTGTATTGGCTTTAAAAATCTCATCATTAACAACATTTTTCTTGGTTACATTTTTTAGGGTATGAAAGTGGTATTTTTAAAGCCTTCTTTACTTTTTGGTGTATCAACTAATTCATTAAGGAACCATAACTAGTCTTTAAAGGCAAGGCAAGTAGCTCATTCGATACCTTTACAACTCAATAGTAAAGGTAGATGTCTGTCTAGATTAGACATCAATAGATGTTTAATAAGTTTAGAAGGGGATAACCTGGAAGCCACTACATGCATGTACATACATGCTCCCGTCCTCACCATGTTTATGGTAAAACACAAAGAGTTTATCAACTGAGGGGGAAGAAGGCATGAACTACTAGAGCTGAAACACACTATTGCATTAAAATCCTTTTTAATTCCAAGAAATACAACAACAAAATCTTTTTTCGTTCGATCTGTGTAAACAGCAATTATTTTATTTCATTTAGGGGACTCCTTTTTTTCCAAATGTATCTAATAACTGACCTCATAATATAGAATGAATTACAGAAGCTGTAAAAAAGAATTGAGGACATGCAACAATAATACAGTCCTTTTAAACAAACCAGAATGCTAATTAGAATCTGGATAATGCCCTCGTAAGTTCAGAATTAAAAAGTTGAAAAAACTATTGCAAGAACATAGTATTTCAAGATGAAAGGGGACAGAGAGCAAAAGCCCTGTTGCAAGAGCCTGTATCCACAGATGGTTAGGCAGAGATCTCAGAAGAAGATATCTAAAACCTACCTACAGGGTAGTTTATCTCCTAGGGCTACCTTCTGTCCTCACAGGCTTGGTACTAGATTCCAGTGGCACCCAGGAATCTGACAAAGGAACTATTTCTACCTCTACTGAAAATTTTTACTGGAACCGTCTTTTCAGCTCCATGACCCAGTTTACCGCACACCAAGCCAACATCTAAGCTAACACAAGACAGTGCTTTTTTTTTTTTACAGCAACAGTTGCACAAAATCACATTTTCTTTTCCAAACATGGAAAAGCACCTTTTAAAAATCACACAGCAGGAACCTACCTGGTAATTCTGCGTGGTGACAGGAGGTGGTGGTGGTGGAGCTTCTTGTTGCCGCTGCGTGTAGCCGTAGTCTGTAGCTGTGTGTGCCGTGGGATAGCCGCCGTAGGCAGCAGCTGTGGCAGCAGCTGCCACGGCCACCGGGGCAGGCCTGGCCACCGCCACCGTGGCTGCGGCCGGGGCATAGGCTGCAGTGACCGTGTGTGCCGCCACCGGGGCCTGGTGGACAGTGTAGCTGGCAACTGTGGTTGGATGGGAATAGGCTACACCCGAAGCTGGCTGCTGGCTGTATTGGCAGAAGACAGTAAGTAATTAATCCAACGTACAAAGCTGATGCCTACACATTTCAAAGTCCCAGATTTGATTAATACTTTGCCTGTTCTACAGACCGATCTGGAACAGCCTTCTATTTGCACATACACTCAATTTAATGGCTTTTATTAACCATCTTCCATCCCCATGAAAAGGGCTGTATCATTCTTAAATTTTTGTGGATGGACATGTAGAACACAATCACAGAATGTTAAAGACTATCTAGTCCCAACCTCCATGCCAACTTCTACTACACCAGATCACTCAAGGCCAGTGCTGCAACCTGTTCCAGCTGTCTTGCTACTTTCAGAGCAATGAATGTCTTCCCAACACCTAATCTGAATGTCCCCTCTTTCAATTTGTACCCATTACTCTGTGTTCTATCCCTGCAGTTCCTGATATTTCATGTAGATTTTTATTTACTTCATAAGGGGGCGTGTTTGTGTTGAGTTTTCTCTGAGCAGTGGAACACAAGTCTTTTATTCAAAATAATGCAGTAGTCCCAAAGTGTTAGCTTTTCCAGATTGGTAAGTTTTAAATGCTTTAGTAGTTCTTCAGTAAAGTGACACACCTGTCAAATTAAGAAAATGCTCCTTTTGTGCAACAGCTCATTACCGAGCGGTACTAGCATGCAGTTTTTCATTACACCATATTCAAGCAATGAAATTTTAAACACGGCCATGAAAATCAGCTCGGAACTGCTGTATTTACTTAGACACACATGTCTGATAGGGGACTTCTCCAACAGATGGTTAGAATTTTAGGAGCTGGTCCCACTTGCTTGAGCAGAAGCCCACTGACGCAACACGAAGCATCAAAAGTGCAGACAGCCACATCAAGCAAGAAATCCACTACCAGAGCTCTGGCAATCTTCCAGGCACATGCTGAGACTAATCTGCCTCTCTAAATTTGTAGGTAGGAAGCTAATATGCGGCAATTTACTAAAACTCCACAAACACTAACAGCAGAAATAAAAATTGATTGCTTTAAAGGTCTAATTACCTGAACAGAAACTAGAATTATTGTCCTGTACTGATACATAACTCTGCATGATGTTGTTCTATTACGATGTCTTACTGTGGATTATGATTAGAAGCCTGGAATTTTGATTTTTAAGCAAATAAAGTGAAGCAGGTAAAATATCATTATCTGGAACAATGACATCAAGTGGGCATTCAGTGATAATTCTGATTCTTTTTGTACATCTCCCACACTACTGTTCAATAATAAGATATATCTATATACTTCTAATTTCATAAAAAAACATTTCCACAACTCCCTTGTGTTCAGTAATTTTTTTTATTTTTATAAAACCTGATGTTGTCATTTTAATTAGAGCAGAACCCACTTACTTTAATAAATTAAAAAAACACACACATGCAGCTCCCTCTCCCCCACACCATTCTCACAGCAGAAACCAAGAAAATTTTACTACTGATGGATTTACATGCCTGGACTCCACCTTCTTCCCATCATACATCCCTCACTGCTTAAAAGACTACTTGCTTTCTATCCAGTTTTACTTCAATTGTGAGTTGTACATACAATAATATTTTATGTTATTTTCAATTATTAGCCTAAGAGCAAAATGAAAAGACATAAGCCGCTTTGATGTACCTCTCATTATTGCTTGCAACTCCTCCTCCCTGATGTTCACAGGAAAATTCTGTTTACTTAACATGAGACACAAAATTCAGGAAGACTGTTTTATGATGGTAGACTATAAGATAGTCTATAAAATTAGGCCTCATTACCTACATAACTAACAGTACAGAAGTGTAAAAGTCACAGAATCTGAGGTAAAGAAGTCACAGAATCTGAGGTAATTATCATGGCCATAAGTATCTGCTAAAATCACATTAAACTAGTGAAATAGTCACAAAATCTGAGGTAATTATCATGGCCATATATATCTGCTAAAATCACACAAACTGAGTAAGCAGACAGCAGACTGCTTAACTGACTGCAGCCGAGCACATCAACAGTCTAATACTGCATAAGTATCTGCTAAAATCACATTAAACTGAGTAAACAGACAGCAGACTGCTTAACTGACTGCAGCTGAGCACATCAACAGTCTAATACTGCCAAGAAGGTAAGTCTTGCTTCACACTTTTCCCACTCTTAGTCTTCTCCCAAAACCAATCCTACCTAACCCATCTTATTCCACCCCTGGTGCTAATTCTGCTACTTGTCAAGCCATTCAGTGCACTGATCTAACTCATTAATCTTGCAGAAAACAATGTGAGGGTTTCCTTTTGAGGTCATATTCTAGCGTGGCATAAATGTTTAGAAACATAGCAGCTTACAAAATAGGTCTGCTGAGAGTCAGAACCCATATTAGTTATATATGTACAGGGAAACAGAGCAAAAAGGGAGCAGAAGACTTGTGCAGAAGCACTAGTGCAGCTTTTCCACGTTTCATAGAACTGTTTGTTACTGTTACAAAACAAAATACAGTGCTCATAACACACTACAAAGTAACAGTTCCAGTCAGTTAAGCAAAGAAAATGCTTTTGCTCTCAGAATACCTATGATTAAAGACACCTGTTAGTTTTCAATATTTAAAATTGTGAAGAGACTACGAACATTACCAGCAGAACTATTAACAAAATTATGGTACAGACAACTTAATTCCTTGTGCAACTAAGCAGCAAAATTCCTTATCATGGCATACAATTAACAGCCCAAGTAATTATATTTCTAAGGGTAATATACGTTCTATGACCATGTTTATTTTAGCAAACCTGTTCCCCTTGCTTCTGCAACATCATGCAGAGCTAGTGATCGAGTTTGCAAGACTGCAAGAAAAGTATACTAGAACTGATTGCTTCTTCCTTTCTAAAAGTTGTGTTACATTATGTAACAGAAATTAATGGTGACATCTCCTCTAAATTTGTGACATTCTTCTCTTCCATGGTTTTACAGAAAACCTTTAACATTAAGATGAGCAGACGTTTTAATGTAATTAATTTACAAAAAAATATCCTTGTGCCAACTTCTTTAATTAACTGACAAGAGTTCTTATCCTGGTCTGGTGATTAGTGCCTCATCACATTTGCTGAGATGAACTTAGCTCCGCCTAGATTATTTTGCCAAACTCCCTGTTCCACTCTCCCTTCATCTGTGCACCTATCTGTTTTTCTTTGACTACAGATGGCAAGAACCTCATGCGTCATTTCATACGAAGCTTCAGCTGTGCCACCCACTCTACTCCACACAACTTCTTTCTCTCCTGGCAGTCTATCTTCCTCAGAGCACATTCTTGTAGTTACCTGTGTACTGACTCTATTTTCCTCACATCAAATAGCACAATATGCCACACTAGTAGAAATACTAAAGTCATAACCAATCCCTTGTGAACTCCCCTGCAATTACTGCTATTTAATAATAGTTCTTCTAATTCTACTGATTACTTCTACCGGCTCCTTCTCTATAGTTCTTTTATTAATCTCTACCTTAAGTAGTCATTTTTCATACTGCACCACATCAAGTATTTCTTCTTAGTCTTGATAAGTAAGTCTCCAAAAGATCCAGGCATGTCATCAAGTTATTAGAACACCAATGAAATACAGTATGTCAGCTGAGCTACAGTAAGAACCACATGCATATTCTTCACCACATCCCTCAACACCATGGAGAAAAGATGAATTTACACAAATTACTCTGTATGTTCTGTGAGTTAAGAATACACCAATAGGTATGGCAGGACGGCAGAGAAAGAAGTAACTCATTGATGCAGGCACTTCTCTTTGTACACCAATTCTTCTCTTCCCCAAAATAAATTCTAATATCCCTTATTAGCATTTTTGACTCTAAGCTCTGTTCCAAATACACTTAATTCAGTTTGCTTTATTAACTTGGAGGAGATTAAAACTCACAATAATTTAGGTTTAAACAAGGATTTGGAAGGCACCTGTCTTTAACCCATGCTCAAAACACAGCTAATTTCAAAGCTACAAGTTTCTCAGGCATTCTCTGAGAAGGCTGATCACCTGCAAGAATGGAAACTCCAAAGCTGCTCTAGACAACCAGTTCAGTTCAGTGTCATGGTTTAACCCTGGTTAGGAACTCAGCCCCACACAGCCACTTGCTCACTCCCCCACAGTGGAAGCAGGGAGAGAACTGGAAGAGCAGAAGTGAGAAAGCTTGTGGGTTGAGACAGACAGTTCAATATGAAAGACAAAGGCCACACACACAAGCAAAACAAAACAAGGATTTGGATAGGATGGATTAATGGGCCAAAGCCAGTCATATGAGGCACAACAAGGCCAAGTGCCATGTCCTGCCCTTGGGTCACAACAACCCCAGGCTACATTACAGACTTGGGGAAGAATGGCTGGAATGTTGCCCAGTGAGAAAGTTGGTCAACAGTGGCTGAACAGGAGCCAGTGTGTGCCCAGGTGGCCAAGAAGACCAATGGAATCCTGGCCTTTATCAGCAATGTGGCCAGCAGGACCATGACAGTGATTGCTCCCCTCTACTCATGGATTGATGGGTCCACCTTGAATCCTGTGTCCAGTTCTGGGCCCCACACAAAACACTGAGGTGCGCCACTATGCCCAGAAAAGAGGAAGGTGTTCAGCCATCTCAGGAAAGCCAGGTTCCATCACAGAAAAACAGTTACTTGGGAAGGCAAATACCATCACTCTGAACACCACCTCCCTCCTTCTCCCTCCAGTTTTATCACCGAGCATGATGCTCTATAGTATGGACTATCCCTTTGGTCAGTTGGGGTCAGCTGTCAATCCTGGCCTGTATCAGCAATGTGGCCAGCAGGACCAGGGCAGTGATTTCTCCCCTGTACTCAGGCACTGATGGGGCCACTTTGAATCCTGTGTCCAGTTCTGGGCCCCACACAAAACACTGAGGTGCGCCACTATGCCCAGAAAAGAGGAAGGTGTTCAGCCATCTCAGGAAAGCCAGGTTCCATCACAGAAAAACAGTTACTTGGGAAGGCAAATACCATCACTCTGAACACCACCTCCCTCCTTCTCCCTCCAGTTTTATCACCGAGCATGATGCTCTATAGTATGGACTATCCCTTTGGTCAGTTGGGGTCAGCTGTCCTGACTATGTCCCCTTCCAACTTCCTGTGCACCACCAGGTAAGGAGCAGAAAATGCCTTGCTTGACTCTCTGTGAGCACTGCTCAGCAATAACAAACACATCCCTGTATTATCAACACTGCTTTCAGCACAAATCCAAAACACATATCAACTACTACATATCAGCCCAATATCAACTACTATGAAGAAAATTAATTCCACCTCAGCCAAAACCAGCACATGATGTTTGAGCATCCCGTCAAGAATTTTTTCCTTAGTTTATGAAAACTCCAGTTTCAAAAGCAAATGAGCTCTAGTCCAACACCTACAAAGGCAGATCCAGTTTCTGACCACTCAATTCAATGCAACTTCATATAATAATTCTTGAAGTGTTTAAACTCACTTACAGAATAAACAATTCTTTAATTTAGGAAGTTACGAGTAGCTTCCAATTGTACTCTGCTGTACTACTTTTATACCACATTTTCCACAATAAATTTTCATTCAAAAAGAATGTATTTTACTGATACCAGACCGATTTCTTTAGGTCTTTCTAACTGCAATTGAAATAATGCTTCCCTACAACCTGACTTTTTGTTTTCTGGGAACAATACACTCTTCCATCTCATCTTCCTGTTCAGGTGTCTGTGCCACTGCATTTCACTATCCCATCCAGAGCCAGTTTGCAGCGCACATGCTGCCCCCAATTGTTCTGCTCCAGATTCTGTAGGTACATATTTCAGTCAACTACAGAAGGTCATTTGCAGGGCCTTACCTAAAGTGTTTTGTCTCTCCTTACCTGTTTTTAAACTTCCACATCTATAATACTATTTCCTCATCCTCTTTATTTCCTCTTCCCAAACAAGGTCACCTCTATTCAGGAGTTTTATACCACAGTATACACTTAACTTGTCCTCACCTATCACATTCTAACTGAATAACTCCAACAAAATGAGAGGTTAACTCTTTATTAGCAATACCGTATTGCTGTGCACAAGTATTTTTTGTGAAACACCTTTGACTCAAATCTTTTAATTACATCTATTATAATTTCTACTGACAGTAACAATGGGAAATACCAATCTTTCTGTTGCATTAGTATTCAGCACAAGTGCCACATATTGTAAAATATCCCTGTGATATTAAACCTGCTAGATAAGACTGACTGCAGTGAGCTGTGACCATGTATGTTTCTCCACAGTATGTTTCTCTAATTCCATGATAATCTGATTTTCTAGGGGTGGGGGTGAGGGGCCACCCCATCTCTCAATCTTCCACAATTCATCCTAAAGCAAAGGCCAAAGCAAAAATTTGCTTATCCACGTTGCTGTCTTGTGCACAAAACTCCTTTCATCAAATGCAAGTATCTTTTCTCAAAGCTGGTTCATATTTTGCCCTGATACTTTTTAAGTTGGATATAAGAGTAATACAGTGGCTGTTTGCATGGTATCGACATTGACAGTTCTGGGTTTACACAACGGGGTCCATTCTGAAATAAAACATCATTTTAAAATATTTTTCTTGTCTGCAAAGTCTCCATTGTAATCACTGAGGCACCAAATAATTATGAAGATCTCCTTGCCCAATTCTACACCACAAAATCAAATGAGTTACAGCACAGATTTAACAAAACTGGTATAATTCTAGGTAAATATTAAGCCTGGAAAACTACCCTTTTGCCAACTTGTATTAAAACACCTGCAACAAAAAGTCTACATCCTGAGAACAACCTCTCAAAATAGAAGGCATTAGCAATCACTACTCTGTATTTCTTATTAAAATAACTAGATTCATTTCATAATTTTGTTGCTAACTTCTATTTCTCCTGTCAAAAACCAGAATATTCAAGCAGCCATTAATAACCTTTTCTGAACTGCCTAAAGACCTTCAGCAAGAACACTGTAGCAATGTTTTTGATACAAAAAAAGAAACACCAACTTTCAAAGGAAAAAAAAAAGAAAAAGCTGGCAGCACACTTGCACAATTAAACAGTCACAAGTTGTAGAGAGCAGAAATTGCTAGTCAACAGCAATTTATGAGGTACAGGTGTCCACTTGGCAAACCAAAGTTCTTCAGCTCCACAACCATGTGTTTGTCTCACTTAAACAGCCATATAAGGTAGGTTTGCAAATAAGCAGCATTATTCCCCAAAAAAGCTTAGATAAGAACTTGCTAGATGGAACACAGGAGAATCTTTGTTAGTTACTTCCCAACAGCCATACTGAAAGAAGATCTGGATTTCCAATGAATGACACAGTATTAAGAGCAATTCTGAAACAAATACTGAATTCTCTTCTGCAATACACTTATGTCATGTCTTTTTTCATTTCCAGCTACTGCCCTTTTCTAGAAAAAAGCGTGGAGGCATTTTGTTTAAAGCTAAATGGGAAGTAGAAAACTTTATGTATTTTTTTATGTTAGCAATATAATGAAATTACAACATTTTGATATAATGCTATCTATTTTGCCAGATGAATGAAGACTGTAAGATTTATTTTCCACATTAAGGTATTTGCTGAGTAAGTCATGCATTAAGAAATGTGATAATCTATCTGTGGCAGTTACTCTCAGAGGAATAAGACATTTTCAGGAAAAGGCAGCCTACTTCCAAGTAAGATATATAGCACATAAAGGGTATGTATACAGGAAGCACAGAAAACGTTCCCTATAAGCCCTGCTTTTCATCACACTCGATTCATTTATTTGAATTAAAAAATAAGAAATTAATTGTTACCCATGAGCACATAACATGCTTATCTTCAGCATGCTGCTGTATTAACAAGCAACACATGTGCACAAAAGCTGCTCATATGCTCCTATAAGCTCTGTTTATCTTGCTGAACACTGAAAACCCTCCTCCAAGAGGCAAAGAACATCTCTGATTTTTCAGTTTCAGTTTTCTGACGAGTGCTGTTTTGACAGACAGCTAGGATTTGGCCTAAAACCAAGTATGTTTCTACCCAAAAGACAGTATTCCTCAGAAATTACAACTTTTAAAACATATTTCTTCCAGGGGTTTGGTGTTTGGTTTTTTTTTTCATTTGCATGCACAACATTTAAGATAAGTTCTAAAATGGTTTTTAAAATATGAGTACCTTGAATGAAACCTTCCACTAATTAAGATGTATTTTTTGATTTGTACCTTTTAAGAACATTGGAACACATTAGCATTAAGGAACCATATTTGGTGAAATCTAAGTGCCAGGTTTCTCAAAGTTTCACAGATTAGTCTATTAATAGCAGAATAGCAAAAACACAGTTCTGCAGTCCTTTCAGGAACATGATGATTGAAACAAGTATGTTCTAGTTCTGTAAAAACTGTTAGAAGCAGTGCAATCTGCTACTGCTTCAGATCCTATCCTAGGAAAGGCATTCCCAAATAACTGGTCAGATGAAGTTTCAGATGTGCTGATGGAACACGGACAGAGCAAAACAAAATCAAAATTACAATTAACAAGAAAAAAAAGTGAGCTTTATTCTCCTAAACACATATGACAATAAACAGCATAAAATGGTGAAATGAAATATCACGCCACAGTATGTTGTATATTAGGAGTGACTTTGCCTCTGTATTTCTGGAGCCTGTCACTCACTACAGGCATAAAATTTTCAATATTTGAATATCTTAGAACTTTAAGGAAAATTATTTTTTCCCTATTCTAACGCAATTCACTAGGAAGCCAGAGAGGCCTGAAGGCATGCAAATGTGCTATACCCTCATAAATTCTGCTAAATTTCAGCAGCAATACATTCTATGGTTTAAATACATAAAGCCTCAAAAAGACCAGGTTTTGTAGCCATTTTGAGTTTTCCCTTCCCCTTCCTTGTTCTAAAAGCTTGTTTGCATCATGCCATTACAAATTATTGATTGCCACTAGATAGCTAAACCATATATTTATCAATAACTCACCTCAAAGATGAACAGCTTCATGTTTTCAAAACATCCTTTCTTCTATATTTATAATCTCTATATTTAGTCTCACAACCTGATTTAAATCTAATAAAATTCTGCCATGTTTTGTTCCCTGTATATACTGCAGGTGTCTGTAACAGTGATGTAATATATGCTCTGTATCAACTTCTCTTTGCCTGGCTACACACAACAGACAGCACACTGCCCATACTGCTTTCTTTAAAAAGTTCATTTTTTTTTCAAGTCTATTCCACAGCCTTGAATGGTAATATGCAAAACAAAAAGAACTGAGCTTCAGAGGTTACATCTGCTTAAAAAAGGAGCAGCTACTTACATCATCCCTGTCAAAATCACAGAATGTCAGAGATTGGAAGGGACCTGGGAGGTCATCTGGGGTCCAATCCCACTTAGGCAGCATCACCTACAGCCAAACACCCAGGACTATATCTAGACAGCTTCCAAGCATCTCTGAGGATGGAGACTCCACAACTTACCTAGGCAAAGGGCACGAGGACTCAGGCATTCTTGTTTTCAAAAAGTGCTTCTTCACATTCAGAGAGAACCTCCTGTGCTCCAGTTTATGCCCATTACCTCCTGTCCTGGCACTGGGCACCACTGAGAAGAAGCCTGACTCTGCCCTCTCTACAGCCTTCCTTCAGGTATTTATACTTACTAAGATCCCCCTCACCCTCCTCCAGGCTGAATAGTCCCAGCTCTCCCAGCCTTTTCTCATTAGAGAAATGCTGCAGACTCCTCAACAGCTTTGGTGGGCCTCTTGGGCTCTCTCCAGTACGTCCATATCTCCCCTGTACTGAAGCCCAAAAACAGACACAGGATTGCAGGTGTGGCCTCACTGGTACTAAGAGGGGAATGATCACCTCCCTCACCCACCTGGTAATACTTTATCTAATGCATCCCAGGATGCCATTCTCCTTCTTTGCAGCAAGGACCCGCTGCTGGCTCACATTCAAGTCTGGTGTCCACCAGGACCCCCAGGACCTCTTCCTTTCCAGCTGGGTGGCCCACAGCATACACTAGTGCATGGGATTGTTCTTTCATACTGAACTTTGCACTTCCCCTTGTTGAACTTCCCAAGATTCTTGGCAGCCCTTTTCTCCAGATTTTTGAAGTCACTCTGGATGTCACTGTAACCCTCTGGCACATAAGTGACTCCTCATCATTTTCTGTCATGAGCAAGATTGCTGAGAGTACACTCTGCCCTAACATCTGGACCATTAATGAAGATGCTAAACAGAAAAAAATGCTGAAATTGGCAAGTTCTCCATAAAAGGAAGGAAACTTCACTAGTATGGAAAATTGTACTAAATTGTTAAAACGTTCTGTATTTCCTGCCTTAAGCTATTACTTTGCTTTTCTAGTACCAATAATGTAACTATGCTCTTAAGCTACCACTGTTGTATTTTAGTAGCATACAAAATTTCACACTTAATTTACCATCCCACAGTTAAGCCTATAACCATCAACCCATTCTGAGGATACAAAAGACATAGCTATACCATTAACAGAAAATCTTCCAAAAGTGCTCAGTTCCTAAAGACAACACCTGCTGCAAATTTCAACTAGCTGGCAGGCTTGCCCTCCTTAAAATGACAAAGGCTTCTTTGACTCAAGGCACCTTTCCCCCTCATTTACCACCTTCTCGGTCTCCCTGTTATAGCCCATTACAATACTGGCATACAATCCATGTTAACAAACCCAGAGCCCCTTATTGCCTTTCTAATGTTGACATATCTCCTTTGAGAGTGGGACCTCACTGATTTGAAAAGAAATTCATCAAAATCCTTTCACAAAAAACATTACAGGAGGCTTCTTGTGTACACTGAGCTAGAACACCATGTTCACTACAGCACCAAACACTAGCATTCATTGACCAAAAGAGAATCAGCTCCATGCAGCTCTATCGTATTCAGTGAAGTTTCTTCTGCTAAGAAATATGTATGTGTCAAGATGTGATGGAACCCAAGAGAGCATGGCCATAAAGTATACAGAGCAAGCATTCTGAGTTTTTAGCTTCATCCTGTGGTAAAACTGATTACTTTCACTGCTCAAGTCTATTAGTACATCCTGTCTGCAGAATAAGTCCTACCCACTATTGTCCTCACCATGCCATTGTCACCAACACAAGACTGAATTACGTTTAGTGATACCTTAAGCTTGGCCTGGTGTGCTTGTGCAAATTACAGCCCTAACATCTCTGAAAGACTCAATACTTTTCAAACCAGCACCTAGATGAACAAGAGTTAACTGGGGCAGATATTGATGACAAAAGTAATTAGAAATACTAGAAATTGTGAAAAGAACACTCCACCCCCAATCAATTCTCAATAGCCAACTCATCCATGCGTAGCAACTCACTTTCTTTTGTTGTTTTGCACCACTGGAATATGCTGTAACACGGTGCACTACATTTGAATTCCAAACCAGCAGTAACTGCAAGAGTTCACTTCCGTACTGCTGCCTAGAAGATTGCATCTTAACCTGGACTCACAGGCATTGTGGTCTGCTCTGAACTTACACGGCTAAAATTGCCTTTATCTGTGACAGCTCACCACACTCAGTAAGATTCAAGCTGCTTGAAGGCAATTCAAAGTTAACAAATCATTCCTAACTACCCAAGCATCTCCCATCAGTGTTCTGTCTCATTAGAGCAAGACACAGTATGAATACCAGCAGGATGAAACTCGCAACACCTAAGAGAGTCTTCACCTTTTTAAGAGAAACCAAAACCATAATACAAGACTAATTAAATGAAACTGTCCAAACTGTCCAAAACTGTCCACTTCTCTGTCCAAATGTTACTCAATGCCCCTATCTCTTCATCAGCACTTTAACCAGCCAATTTGAGATTAAAAGCATAATTATACCTCTCTCCAGCACCTAACCAAGAATGCTCATATTATTTTACATTGGAAAGACAAGCCAATATTAGGGTGTTAATTTCAAAGTGGATAGTCACACAGTGGCTCATGAGGTACACAGCATGCACACACACACACACACAAAGAAGTCTAGTACCACCAAATTCTACATTTATTTTAGGCTCCTAAACAGATGGATTAGAACAGTCATTTCAATAAGTAACAAATGAGGTTTGCATTGCAGACAGGTTTATAACCTTAGGCCCTAATGCCACCACTAGCAGCACAAACTGTAAGGGTTCTGTAATGTTCAGAGAAATTTCCTGCATTACGATTTGCATAAGCTAATGCTTCCCTCAATAAATCACGATATTATTACTGCGTAGAGCACACAAAGAATTTTAAATGAGTAGGGTAGCAGGAAATTTTATGCAGCAACAACACTGAAAGGAACAAGAATGCTTCTAATACATTATTTACAGGTTTAAAGGGCACTTAGCTCTTTTGCTATCTTTGATTAAATATGAAACAAGATTTCAAGTACGTTTAATGAAAATTAGTATTTATGAACTAATAAATACAGTAATCTATTCTTCTTCTTATCTAGTCAATTGAAGGAACTTTACTGATTACACTGTCACAATAGTAAATATTATCAAGTTCTGCATGCCCATCCTGATTTTGGCAAGGGTAGAGTTCATTTTCTTCTTAGTAGCTGCTTCAGTTCTGTGTTTTGGATTTAGTAAGAGAATTAGGCTGGTAACACAGAGATGGTTTAGTTGTTCTCAGTAGGGCTCACTCCCAGTCAAGAACTTCCCAATTCCTTGTGTTCTGCCAGTGAGCAGGTGCACAAGAAGCTGGGTGGGAATATGGCCAGGAGAGTGACCCAAACTGGCCAAAGGGCTATTCCATGCCATGGAACATCATGCATGCTTGTATACACTAGGGCGAGTTGGCCAGGAGCTGCTGATTGTTTCTGGAGAACATGCTGAACATTAGTCAGCAGGGGATAAGCAATTGTGTTGTGCATTACTTTCTCCTCTTGGGTTTTATTACCCTAATCCCTTCATTACTACTATTACTTCTATTAGTATTACTGCTATAATTCATATTATTATACTTTATTTTCTTTCAGCTGTGAACTGTTCTTATCTCAATCCAGGAGTTTGACTTCTCTGATTCTCCTCCCCACCAGGGTGGGTAGGAAGTGAACAGGAGGCTGTGTAGTACTTAGTTGCTGGCTGGGGCTAAAACAGCAACAGCCCAGCACTCCTGAATTTTCCAAATCCAAGGTCTACCACCTAAGCATCTATCAACCTGACCTTTATAGTCACTTGAAATATTAGTATTTAAAGTTAAGACTTGGACAAATTTTAATTTCTTCTTCATGTGAAGGATGAGAGTACTTAAATGATCCACCATGGCCACAGATAACCTGGAATTCCAGGAAGACACAGTGACTTCTATGCCCCACTCTTAGTTTAAATTCTTCACCTGGGAGAGGGCACCCCTGGATGTGTGGATAGACTGGGGAAGGAGATGCTGGAAAGCTGTGTCACAGAAAGGGACCTGTAAGACAATGTCCAAAGGAGGGCCATAAGGGTGGTGAAGAGCCTGGAGGGGAAGCCTTGTGAGGAGTGGCTGAGATCATTTGGTGAGTTCAGCCACAAGACTGAAGGAGATGTCACTGTGGCCTTCAACACCCTCACAAGGGGAAGCAAAGGAGCAGGCACTGATCTCTGCTCTGTGGTGACCAGTGAGAGGGGGAATGGCTTCAAGTTGTGTCAGGGGAGGTTTAGGTTGGGTATCAGCAAAAGGTTCTTCCACCCAGAGGGTGTTTGGGCACTGGAACAGGCTCCCCAGGGGAGTGGTCACAGCAGCAAGCCTGACAAAGTTACAGAAATGTGTGGACAATATTCTCAGGCATGTGGTGTGATTCTTGGGAACGCCTGTGGAGGGCCAGGAGTTGGACTTTGATGTTCCCTTTGGGTCCTTTCTAATTCAGGATATTCTATGATCCTACGATTCACTACTAATAAACACAAATTAGAACACTATCATTTTGAGGAACTGCAATTCACAGTTTACACCAGTCTGCAAGAAGTCTAGAATTAAATACAGAAACTTTCCTTAAAAGCACCTTTCAGCAATCACTTCATAGAGCAGATTTTTTCCTTTGAGTCTTCTGAGTGGGAGATGCACAACTGTGATACTCAAATTCTGAGGGATCAGCTTATAAACTGAATGTTCCCACATCTCTGTGGGCCCTGGTGGGATTCACTCTGGAGTACTGAACAGGCCTGCAGCTGTTACAGCAAGACCTCTCAATCATCTATGGAAGGCCTTAGAAGTCTGGGCAGGTCACTGTTCACTGGAATCTTGCCAGCGCAATTCCCATTTACAAAGGCGTGAGGCAAAAAACGGAACTGGAGACTTATTAGCGTAACCTCAGCTCCCGAAAAAGCTATGGAAATACTAGGTGCTACTGGAAGGTGAAAGAACTGTTAAAGAACAATGCAATCATCTCCCACAGTCAAGACAGTTTCACAAAGCAAAATTCTGTTTAACCACCCTATCCTTCTATCTTAAGGTCACCTGCTTGGATGAAGGGAAGGCAGTGGATGCAGCTCGAGTTTGACTAAAGCTGCTAACATTGTCCCTCACAGCATCCTTTTCCAACAAGTTGCCCAGCTGTGAGATGAGCAGGTTCACAGTGCTCTAGCTGGATGGCAGCACTCAAAGGGCTCTATTGAATTGGGCTTCATCTGGCAACCAAGATTTGGGCGCACCATTACCAACTTGGCGAATGATTCAGACTGAGAGGTACTGTGGATGCTCTTTAGGGACAAGAGCCCTTGGTGAGTGATCTAGATAGACTGGAGCATTGGGCAGTCATTAATGGAGTGAAATTTACCAAGTTCAAATGCTGGATTCTGCACCTGGCATGGGGTAATGGCAAGCACAGGGATGAAGTGGGAGAGCAGTGGCTGGACAGCTGCAGAGGGAGGTGGGGCTGGCTGGTGCTGGGCTCAGGGTGGGTGAGCAGTGCCCGGGCAGCCCCGAGGACAGAGCCCAGCCCAGAGCACCGAGCACGGCACAGCCCAGGGAGGGATCTGTCCTTGGGGCTGCCTCTCCTGGGGCTCTGCAGCTGGAGAGGGATGGGAAGGTCCTTGAAGGTGCTCTGAGGAGGGAAACAGAGCTGGTGGGAGGGCTGGAAGGAACTCCCTGTGAGGAGCAGCTGAGGAATTTGGGCTTGTCCAGTTTGGGGAAAGGGAGGCTGAAGGGTGACCCCACTGCTCTCTGCAGCTTCCTGAAGAAGGGAAGGGAATGGGGAGGTGCTGAGCTCTCCTCCCTGTAATCCAGGGACAGCCATGAGGGAGCAGCTCACAGCTGCACCAGGAGAGCTTTCCTGCCCATTAGGAGGCATTTCTGTAAAGAGGGGGTGGTCAGGCACTGGAGCAGCTTCCTAGAGAAGTGGTGGATGGCCCAGTCTGTCAGTGCTCAACAGCATCTGGACAGTGCCCTCAACATTTTGGCCAGCCCTTGGGCAGGCAAGTGACTCAGAATGACTGTAGGTCCAACTGGAAGAGTCTCTTCTATTCCTTGAAATTGAGCAGAGTCTACTTAGACTGTCTTCTTTCTGATGTAAAGCTTAGGCTTTTTATTTTCTCTGCATGTTTCCACATGAAGACTTGATATATTTTGAGATATTCATACTTTAAGATATTACAAGAAAGGTGTGTATGCTAAAAAGAATTGCACAAATTTTTCAACTAAGTGCTGAAATCAATAAAATTCTTATTATTATCATTAGGGAGCATTGAGTAATCTAAAATTGGAGACTAATATTCTTCAAAAACATATCAGAATTTTTCACAGCCATTTTGGCAAGAGAGAACCCTTAAAATGTGACCAATATTGTGTTTATTATGAAAATTTCTGTTTGCTGCTATAAACACTGCAGTGTCAGAACTTCCAAATGGTGTTTGTATAAAGAACTAAAGACTTCAACTGCAAGTGTGATTTTTTTCTCCTCATAAAACAACTTGTTACTTGGAGCAGCTTTTTAAGAATCCATAGGTTAGCTCAGCATCCAGAAACACTTTATTTTTTCAAAATTTATGAGGCTCACCTATGCATTAAGTAGGTAGAAAAACATTTGTTTGTTTATTTATTGTCCTGGTTTCCAAGAAGATGATTTTTTAATTCTGTGAACGGTCACTTCAAATACTGGAAAAAAACTTAAAGACTTGTAAAATCAAATCTTACCATCTTCCCCTGCCACCACATCTCTTTCTCAAATATACTAGAGTGGAACACATGATTTGTAGCACTCTGTAAACACACCAGTAAGGACCTAACAAGTCTGCTTCAAAAAAGTAAGCTCCCTTCAGACATTTTAAGTGACTCTTGTGTTTTCAGCTCAAAATGTTAGATTCCTTCTTATGAAAGGACTACGTAAACACTGATTGCAGTGTGTCTTCACTTCCAGATGTGGCAAACACACATACCATTTATAGAATGTTGAGTCTGTAACTGATAGCAAATTAAACAGTACCTTAAACTTATGATAGCAAAGGAAAAAGGTTCTTTGATCTGTTTTCCATTTTCTCAAAAACACACTTAGGATCAGCTATTAAACTTGAATGTTATTCCAATTATATAACTTCAAAGGAATTGTTCAGGATCTTTAGTCTAAAGATCACCTCAGCCCTGTAATAAAAGATGATTTTAAAAATTCATCTGCATTTGAAAACTGCAGACATACAGATCTTGGTTTATTATTCACTTAACCTTTATACTTAAAAGGAAGTTCTATACATAAGTCCTAAATATTCCCTATAACTGTCATGTAAAATGTAAACACTGTGAGCACTCAAAGGAACTAGAAGATTAGCTAAATTTAATCCACTATTAAACACCAGAGTAAATTAAATTCAGTGTACGTCACATCAATTTTCAGGATAAAAAAATCAATTGAAAACACGGACTTATTTCAACACCTCCACAAAAATGTACAAACTAAAACTACATTAGGTATGTAATTTCTGCAATTAGCACATCTCTGCAATCATTTGTTAATAATCTCTGATATATTTGCTTTATTCTTTTGGGTTTTATGTTATTCACCACAACTTAGGCATTGATGGAGTTCTTTATTACAGATTTATGGAATGACCAACATAAGATTCAAATGTGGACTTTAAGGTGCCGCTCCAATACAAGCCAAAATTGTAAAGATGTTCCTGACCGGATTTAGCAAATTAAGTAATATGATCTCAGAAACTGTGATATAATAGATGCTACCAATTACTTTTTAACACTCTGGCCACAATTTAGATGGACAAAAACTACTAAGATACAAAGACTTGTGGCAGTGTATCTATATGAGGTCTGTATTGATCGACCTATTCAGACACATAAAACACAGGTATACTGTCTAACACAGTCATGGGTCCCCAGGTTCCACTAGAACACTGCTCCTGGTCCTAGAAATCAGAGTAGGACATTTTTTTAAAAAGGTACCTGTCCATGAAAGTACCTTCTCTACTTTCTTAGACACATTACTTCAATTGGATTAAGTCCCCTGCTATTTTCCGGTGCTCCATCTCTCCCTGATCCATCCAGCCTCCCTTAGGCTGGTTTTCAAGCCCTGTTAGAAGGGATTCTGGGCTCCCACGGTGACAGCAAAGCCTTGGGGAGCAAGGCCTGTGCTCCCCGAAGCCGAGGCAGGAGACGGGCCTGGGGGCGGCACACGGTGACTCGCCGGTGCTGCTGACTGACTGCAAGTGGCCATTTTAATCTAGGGGCCTGGGGACCCGATGCTGTCGCTGATCATCCTCCTGCTCCTCGGCGGTGCCCGGCCCGCGGCACACAGCGGGATCGGAACACACACCCGCGGGCGCGGCGGGAGGCTCCGAGCGCAGCCCACGGCAAGGGGCGGGAGCTGCCGGGGTCCCGGCCGGGGAGAGGGGCCCTGGGGGGGCCCCGGGGGGTCGCGGCGGTGCTCACCTGTACTGGGCAGCAGCCCCGCTGTGGGTGAATCCAAAGTAGTTGCCGGTGGCCATTTTGGCATCTTCCCCCAGCCGGCTGGGCACTGCGGCGGCCGAGGGGCGGCGGCGGCGGGGGCCATCAAAGGAGGCCCGGCGAGAGGAGGCGGCGGGGAAAGAAGGGCACACACAGAGGGACAAGGGAGAGAGAGAGAGCGCGGGAGCGCCGGGTCAGACTCGGCGCCTCAGGACCGACCCCCGCCCGCCGCCCTCTCCCCAAGCACGGACACGCCGAGCACCGCTACTCACCATAGGTGAACGAAACTACCGGGCATATGGGAATCATGAGTCCGGCCTGGCAGCGACGGCGGCGGGTGAACTCTCAACTCTCCCCCCCCTCCCTCCTCCTCCTCCTCCCGCTCGCTCCCTTCCCCCACCCACCCACCGACGGCGACAACGGCGGAGTGCGGCCGGGCCGGCTCCGCTTGCGCAGGCGCGGGATGTGCGCGGGGGCCGCTGGGAGACGTAGTCCGGTCGCGGCCGGGTTCGCGCTCAAGGAACAGGGAGCCGCCTCCGCCCCGGGGACCACGTGCGCAGGCGCGGGATGTGCGCGGGGGCCGCTGGGAGCTGTAGTCCCGCTGGCCGGCCTTGGGGAGCCGCGCTGGCGGCGCCCATGGAGCGCCCTCACACACGCAGGCAGGCACACGGATGGGTGCGCGGCGTGTGGAGTCCCGCCGGGCTCCTGCGGCTTCCTGCGCCTGCAACGCTGCGCCAGCCTCACCCACGCAGCGCCCAGCCCCGTGACTTTTCCAGAAGCCCGCAGTCGGTCAGATCGCTCCTGAAACGCGCTGGGCAGCACATTGCGGCCAGTGCCGTGACCTCCCGGTCGAAGGTGTCCGTTCTCCATGGCTCTGCCGCTCCTACCGGCAAATCCTTCCCTCGGAGCATCAGATGTCCTCCAAAACAATGAACAAAGCAAAAATTGAATGCTTAAATACTTTCATCCCGTTTATGTATTTTGCCTGTGCTACGGTGTGCATTATTCATAAACTAATCAAGGCTTATAAAATTATTAATAAGCACTGGATTCAATATAAAGTGTAATTTCGGATATAATTTTGTTTATTGTGAGTTAAGCCTCCTCAAAACACACCTGTTTGGGATGCCCTCCTGCAGTCCTAACAAAAGCAGGGATTCCCACATCGAACAGCAGCTGGAGTCATAGGCACTAGGCCTGCAAGGATATTATTGTTCATAAAATGAGAAGGGGAAAGTACTTTCTCATCTCGTAGCTAGCATTATTGCAGCTGCATATGAAGTACAGCCATTCCCAATGCCAAACATCCTTCCCAATTCACTGAACATAATTTGTTGGTCATTATTATTAATTTTGCATAGGAACTGAATATTACTGTACCTGCTGTTCATTCTTATCCCAAACAAGCACAACGTAAAAGAAATCTTCTTGGTTCTACCCAAAGTGCTTTTCTGGGAAGAAAGTGGCTACTGGGTGAATATTTAATTGCCATAAATTAGGAAAGAAAAACCTTAATCCCCAGTTCCATGGGACAGTACTCAAGGAGAAGATTCTACAGAATCCTTCTGTAGAAGAATGTAGAGGATATGACCTCTGTCATGAAAATGTCAATTGACTCAGGAGATATAAACTATATAAATATCTATATAAATAATATCTATATAAATAATAAATCTATTTATATTTTGTCACTATCCTTACTTCTATTAAAATTGCTCATAATTAGACCACTGGATTATGCTGCTTGGACAAGAAGGCAGCACAAGGTTTTTTTGTTCCACTATCTTTCAAGTGTTTTCAGTTATAAGCCGTCCAATATCCTGATAAATACACAATCTTCAATATACATTTCATTTAAAATATAAGCATCTATACATAGACACAGACATTCACATATCTTTTATCTCCGCATCACTAAAGCTATTTTTTGCAAAGTAAATAGGCCTGCCATTGCTATTCATTTATGAGATGAACTTCATAGAATGACAGAATCAGATTGTCTAGGGTTGGAAGGGACTTTAAAGATCATTTAATTCCAACTCCCCTACCACAGACAGGAACACTTTTCAATTGTCTGGGGTTGAAAGGGACTTTAAAGATCATTTGATTCCAACTCCCCTACCACAGACAGGAACACTTTTCACTAGTCCTGGTTGCTCAGAGCCCCATCCAATCTGCCCTGACCTTTGTCAGGGATGAGGCACCCACACCTTCTCTGGGCAACCTTTGCCAGTGCATCATCCAATCTGCCCTGACCTTTGTCAGGAATGAGGCATCCACACCTTCTCTGGGCAACCTTTGCCAGTGCATCATCACCCTCACAGTAAAGAACTTCTTCCCAATATCCAAGCTAAACCCTCTCCCTTTCAGTTTGAAGCCATTTCCCCCTTGTCCTGTCACTGCAGGCTCTTGTAAACAGCCTCTCTCCATTGTTCCTGCAGCCTGCCTTCGGGTACTGGAAAAGTCACCCCAGAGCCCTCCCTTCTCCATGCTGAACAAACCAAATCCACTCACCCTTTCCTCATAGGAGTGGTGCTCCAATTCCTCTGATCAATTCAGTGATGCCGTTGTGGACTCTCTCCACGGATGAATATCAAGATTATTAATATATACTTCTATTGATACATATTATATTATAATGTTCCAAATAAATTTATTTGAGTTTATTTGGAACATTTTAATATAATGTTATTTACCCTCTTTTCAACTTTGTCTCCATGAAAAACAAACAGAAAAAAAAACCCAACAAAAACCCCAAGGCTTTCATACTCACAACTGAGATTTTTGACTTAGGTTTCATAACTTTCCTTCATCCAAGTAGTTTCTAGTACTTAAAATTCAAAAACCTCACCCTCTATGTTGTGATTTCAGCCCTATATATTTCTGAGCATAAGCTCCCATCTGGCAGCCCAATTCAGCTGCAATTTCAGAAGTTTCAGATTACTTTCCTGTGTGAATTTTTCATTTTGAGTGCATATATTACTTTAAAAATACTATAACACAGTTTATGAGAAGTCATACTTTTTAAATGTGACAAAACAAAAGTTAAAACCCAAGGTTTCCTTTCTCTTTTGGAAAAAACCCCCAAACCACTAGTATTATACAGGTCTTTCCCTCAGCAGTTTCCTATTAAGAACCTGATGCTTCCTGGTGACTCTGTGAACCATTACATAACATCTATTTATGCTACAACTAGCTTGGAGGATCAGATTCATGGTCTATACTTAAAAAACCTCAGTGGATTATAAAACAAGATTCTATCTTCTTAAGACATGTATCAGATTGCTTAAAAATGAAACAGTAATAAATTCAGATTAGGTCCTTAAGGGCATTTTGAACTTTTCTGATTTCTATATCTTTAACTGGAAAGATAATACATGGAGTGATAAAGTGCAAACTGCAGCAACGGGGAGAAAGACAGAAAAGCTTTAGTGAAACATGGAAAAAGTATTTTTTAAATAGGAAAAAGAAACTTCTCTATCCCCAATCCTAATAAGATTACAGAAGAACAGCCAAGAAGTTACAGAATGAAAACATATGCTGGAATACAAATCTTTAATTTGGAATTATGTACAACAGATACTCTGTGTAAAGTTCAAAGTGTCTAAAAATATCACAGGCAAAAATGGCAAGCAAGCTGGCATTCAGGAAAACACATTTTTGACCTTCATTTCAACCATATGAGAAGAGATCTCCAAAATATGGTGAGAAGAAGAAAGCAATACAATAACAAGCAAGTGTCATCAGGCCTACTATTTTACTTTACTATCCCAAGATCCATGTGATAATGTCTCTGCTGCTACCACAGGACTGCAAAACTGCGACTGGAACACAATGGGGAAAACGAAATGTTTTTAAATCTCAAGATTTGCTAAGTACGACTAGGTAAGATTTCTTGGAGGCAACCTTCCAGTTTATGTAAAAGCAGGCTCTCAGCCAGCCTTTGCTTGCCCACCAGAGGGCAGGGCCACGCAGCAGAAGGTGAAAGCTTTCCAACACAGCACAGACCATATTAACAAAAGCTGCTTTTATTTCCTGAAAAGGTAATTTAATACTTAGTGCTCTCATTGTAAATGCTCTAGATAGAAAGGGATTTACAATCAGCATATGGAGACCAGTGCTACCTTCTCACCTGGAAATTATCTCAGATAGCTAGAAAGACAAGACATTCACCAGCTTATCAACCTTCTTATTGCAGAGTGAAATTACATTTTTTTAAGCAGTAAAGACCTCTAATTTTTGAATTATTAAAGCAAAAAAGTGCTACTTTTAACAACAGGGTTTAGACATTGT
This sequence comes from Passer montanus, assembly GCF_014805655.1. Classification (NCBI taxonomy): domain Eukaryota; kingdom Metazoa; phylum Chordata; class Aves; order Passeriformes; family Passeridae; genus Passer; species Passer montanus. The sequence goes on from NW_024366815.1 coordinate 895,060, forward strand.
ACATTGACCATAACAGCAGACCTATTAAATCACTCATGAAGTCATTCCTGTTTAGGTTACTAAATTGGAACATAAAAAAGATCCCCACTTCCCAAGCATAATAGAAAGTTATGCAAGTATTGATGCAAACTAAAATTACATGATACACATGAGAAACGAACCAGTTCAAACAAAACCACTGTGTGGTAGCATCCCTTGCTCTTTCTTTCCTGACACTTTAATAAAACTACTGCCAATATTATAAGCTAACCTCCCCTTTCATGCCATATTTCTTCTTCCATCTTTTAAACTAGTAAGCACAAACACCAAAGCTTTAAAAGCTGTCCCACTTAAGGTTTGCCCCAAAATGCTTTTCTTGCTAGCTCTACTATTTCTAGCCAGAGGAGTCATCCTTTGCAGTTAGTAATTGCTATGTGATCAGAAGCACTAGCATGTATTTTTCAGCTCTCCCATTCAAATCTGCATGCTAAAATCTTTTACTGAAGAAAAAACTAATGCTTCAACAATCTTCTCTGCCAAAGACATGTGGGATATGAAATGAGGCAATCAGGCAGTAACTAGAAGAATTTAAGCCCTTTTAAGGCAGCTACAGAAGGAAAGTGTCTGATGAAGAACAAACCCATTACAAAAGTCTATTTTAAGAGCTCAGAAAGTGAACTATACCCCATGGGGGGGATAGATGACTCACTCAGAAGGTAACAGCAGAGATTTACCTTGGAAAAATTATGGCTCCTTTCCCACTGTTCTAAAGAGAGCATTTTTCATTTTTTCTTAGTTGCTTCTTTCTTCTTTTCTAAGTACAACAAAATATAGCGAAGGTAATTCACCAAAAGCTCAACCGCCACTACACTCATTGACCAGAATATTTCTCAAAGAAATTTATTGTTCCTGAAAAGCATAACATGAAATCCCAGTTGCAGCAAACCTTCCCTTCCTCTTACTGACCTGCTATTTAGGAATTCAGCTGTAAAAATAAACTTTGTGCTTGCTTTGGAGGAAATACGGCAGGTGGGAGAAATTAACTCATTAAGAGCCAGCAGAAAATGTTTCTTTTAGTCGGTTTGATGTATGACAAGACTGAAAGAATTGATTAGAAATGCACAAAGAATTGTTGGTTTGAATAAACAATTCCTTGATGATTTGATTAAAACATGAACATTCTTTGTGTACCAAGTGTTGACCTGTAGAAAAGCAAAGCATATATGGATTACAAACACCTGAACTCTCATTATGCTTCTAACATGAAAAATTAGTTGAAAAGAGTAACTATTTACAACTCAATAGTCCTTATTTTGAGATGATCTTGTTGTTGGAGTTAAACATTAAGTGTTACACTATATCTGTTCATCTTCCACAATTACATGGCTTCACAAGCCAGGTGTTGCTGCAGTGGTGATAATTACTATGTTGTCTGCACATCTTTTACTGTGCTTTGACCCCTGTTTGTATAAAAAACTGTATTTTCTTCTTCCAAAGCTCAGAGATGTAGTAAGAATTGTATCTTTTTGTGTTTTTCTTTTCATTTTGTGATCTACATGACATTCTGAAACTCCAAGTTACCACGTCTATTTAGATGAGTACACTTCCTATTTCTGTTATTTCCTACCTGTTTTCCTGCTATTAAAGCGAAGAAGTGAAAGGCATTTCTCACAGCAAAAGCCAGTTTACTTCATGATGAGGGCTCCAAGAACCTCATGGATCCCCTCTGAAAACCTCTTTGGACCTAAGTACTTTTTCAGGAACATTGCTTAGAACTTGCAGCTGATCATGCTGATTTTGGAGGATTATTCCTTCTAGAAACAAGTTATTTGCCTTTCTGGCCTGTATTAATAAACAGAGACCTTTATAATTAAAAAAAAACAAAAAAAAAAAAAAAAAAAAACAAAAACAACCAAAGACTTTTGCTTTTCAACACTTTATTAATAGGTGTTTGTTATTGAAATCATGAAGGCTGATCAACCACTACCTCACTTAGCCTGTATCAATTTTATCTGGTAGTTAGGAATGGGATTATAGTCCATTTCCTATTTTTTATAGTTTGCTTGCACTTTTTACAATAAAGCTTGTACTCATTTGGTAGCAAGAGCATAAGTCTAGAGTTATTAAGAACAAGAAAAAGGACTCAACTGGTACTGGGTGTCTGAAGAATTGTCACTGCTCACAACACAACTACAAGACCCATTGCTGCAAACAGTGATCAGCAAATAGGAGCAAGCTGTGTTAGTTTTGTGTGAATCATGACTGTATTTTAATGTTAGTAATGGCATTAAATTAATTATATTCATTATACATTCATAACATTACATTCATCATAAACTGAAAGGCTCAACAGGTAACAGAGAAGACACAACATGAAGCCACTTTGTGCTCTGACAGCATGCCTGACCTATCACAGTCTGCAAAGGCTGCTAAAAATCACCTCTTGCAAAGCTGAGGGAGAGGGCCCTTTCCTCACCTCCCTTCCATCTCGGTGTGTCTCAGAAACAGAACTTGTTTAGGTGACCTAAGCCCATCAGACCCTCCTCAGCAGGGTGCTCGGGATGCATCAGCGTGTGAACACGCTACAGAAAAAAAACCAACATTGTCAGTATATTTTCAAGGCTATTTGCTTGGACAACTTTTAAAATGTAGGTGTTTAAAAGAGGCCCTGAGACAGCTTCAACCTTCCATCTCCGGTGCTCCAGCCCCGTGGTGCCTGCCCGGACAGGGGCCTGATGCTCCCTGGCCCACAGCTGCAGAGCCCCGCTGTAAGAGAAGGAAACCTGGGGTGCCGGTGGCAGAAAGGGGATCCGGTGGCAAAAGGGGAAGCATCAGGAGGGGAAGCATCAGGAGGGGCCCCGAAGCAGTGCCCAGGTGTGGCGGGGCCGTGGTTCCGCTATGCAAAGCCACCGCAGCCGCACCCCGCCTCACGCCGCTGCCCGGGCGGCATCGAGGAACCGCTGCAGAGCGTGAAAAAAACCTGCTGTTTATGAATTATTGTAGAGGGTTTTTTCTGCCTTGAGAAGACTGAGGGGATACTTCAGAGAATGACAGGATCTATTTGGAAAAGACCTTTGAGTCAACCGAGTCTAACTTACGACTCAATGCCACCGGGTCAACCAGACCATTGGCACCAAGTGCCATTTGTAGTCTTTCTCTTCAGGGACAATGACTCCACCACCCCTCTGGGCAGCCCATTCCAATGTCTCATCGTTTCTGTGAAGAAATTCTTCCTAATGTGCGTCGCAGTCTCCAGCTCCCTCATGAGGGGAAGCAGAGGGGCAGGTACCGATCTCTTCACTCTCGTAGCCAGTGACAGGATTCAATAACGAGTCAGGGGAGGTTTAGAATGGATACCAGGAGGTTTTTCACTCAGAAGGTGGTAGGGCATTAAAACAGTCCCCTCACAAAGGCGGTCACAACAACGTTGTCCGAAGTGTTCGGACAACGCTCTCAGGCACAGGGTATGACTCTTGGGATGTCTTTGCGCAGGGCCAGGAGCTGGAGTCGATGCCCTCTGTGGGTCCCTGCCAGCTCGGGATTTCCCGTGATCCCGTAAAACCTCCTCTCCAGCCCCATGATCCCTTCCCCGCCCCTCAGGGGAGGCGGGAACGGGCGACGACGGGGACAAAGGGCCGCGTCCCCTTTAAAGCCGCCCCCCGCCGCCCCACGTGAGCGGCCCGGGGCGGGCGTTCCGAGCCGCGTCAGTTCCGCTTGTGTCGCGCTGCGGAGGAGCCACGCGCGGAGCAGGACGTGAGTGCTGGGTCCCCTCGCGCGCCCCCGCCACGCCGCCATCTTCTCCCGCACGCCCCTTCCCGCGCCCCCCACCGCCAGCGCCGCCGCGCCTCCCGGCGCGATCGGGGCAGCCGCGGGCGGGTGGCGCCGAGGCGAGGCTTCCCCTTGTTCCTCGAGTGCCCGCGGTGCCCAGCGGGAGGGATACCCCGCTGTGGAGCGGGAGGAGCGAGCCGAGGGGGAGCTGCCATGTTGGGGGGCACAGAGTCTGAGAGAGGGATAAAATGGCGCCCGGCCGCTCTCCCCCCCGCCTCGGGGGCCGGGGGTAGACCCGGCCCGCCGGCGACCCCTGGCCCGCTACTTTCCGTGCTGTCCTTTTCGTCCGCCGCGGGTAACCCGCAGTCCCTTCGCTGCCGCCCTGCCCCGGGAAGAATTGGGCGTTCTCGCCCGCCCACCCCTCACCCCCATCCTTGTTCGGGTCTCGACTCTTATCTTCGGGGGGCACGGAGCCGTGGAAAAGAGGAATAGGGGAGGAAAATGGCGGCTGGGATCCGCCTACCTGGAGTTCCCGACTCGTGTTCCTTTCCTTACCTTGCCCTGGTCTCCTTTGGCCCGGCTCGTCCCGTCGCCCTGGCCGGCGCTGCGGTGTCTCCTCACGCCCGGCCGCTCCCGGGGGGCACCCACCTCCCCACATCTCTTTTTCCTGCGGTTTCCGCCCACACCTTCCTCCATATTGTCCCTTTCCCCGTCCCATGTGGACCCCCGGGGTCATTCCCCAAAACATGGTTTGGCGCGCCAACTCGGTGTCATCCGTTTGCTTATTTTCACATTGTCCCATTCCAGCGCTCCTCTGCCTCCATCCTAGAGCGTGGCTTGTGTGTGCTTCCTCACGCCCTGTATCCTGTGCAGTGCTGCAGCTTCCGTGCTTGTGTTACAAGCTATTACCACAGGTCTTGCCCTACTTCAGAACTACGTTGATCCATTAACATTATTTGGACTCTGGTTTGGTTGTTTTGTTGTGGTTTTTTTTTTTTTTAATTTGCATATGTTATTTTTTTATTTTTTTCCACTTCCCATTTAAGAACGCTGTTACTCCTTTTTTCTTTCCTGAGATACTCTTTAATACTATCTTGGTCTTTCCTAGCTGAGGTTTGTGTTGCACAGTTTCAGGGATGTTTAATTGTATTCTAAACGACCAAATGAGCTGTGTATTTGTTACAAAGAGTTTCTAGCAGCAGGGAAGATGTGTAACCGCTATATCTAACCACATGTTTGCATACTAGGGTGATGTGCAAGAACACCTGGCAGCACGCATTCAAGGAATGCTGAATGTCTGCTTTTCTGGTGAATTAGTAGTCTCCAGTGACTGAAGTTGCAGTGAAAATATTAATTGCAGTGCTGTAGCTCGTCTGGTGAATTAGTAGCCTCCAGTGACTGACGTTTTGAAGTTGCAGTGAAAATATTAATTGCAGTGCTGTAGCTCTCTGCAGCTGAGGTGTATTTCAGACTGTTAGGTTATAGGAGAGAGCTCAAGCGTCACGTGTGTGACAATTGTGCAGCATGTTGCTTGCAAATCCAGCTGGGTGAAATGCTTGTGCCTGAGTCTAGCTACTGCTAGAGTGTTAATAATTCATGTTTGTGGATGTAATAGAAAGGATTCAGCTGGAGGGCACTATTGCACTGTGTGTTTTACATTGTGGGTTTTGCCATGTGCAGGGAATATATGAAAATTGTGAAAAATCATTCTGCTGTAGACGGTTCAGAAGCCAAACCACTGCATTTAATGTACTCTAAATGTGTTTTAGTGTAGTTGCAGCAAAAAGAGGAAGAGATATAAGAGGGAAGAGTGCTTGATATTGCATCTGCAGTGCATATCAAAGCTTAAATGAAAGGCAGGAAAATCTTTAGGAGGACTTGAAGAAGATGAGCCAGTACAAACAGGTTTGAAGATTGTTTTCCAGCCAAAATGGAATGTCATTCCTTATATAGTGTTTTAATGTTATTTTTCTTTTCCCAGAATGCCTAAATCAAAGGAACTTGTATCTTCAAGCTCATCTGCCAGTGATTCAGATAGTGAAGTTGACAAAAAGGTGAACAATACATACAATTCATTACTGTATTAACTCTTTTGTTTCAGGCTGGGGTTAATTAGGTGAGCATTATGCCACAACATGCATGTCATTCCATATGATTTATCAGACACTTTAAGAAACTCTCTTCCACCCACCCATCTCAACAACTGGAGCAACAAAAACCAAACAATCCACCTTCCAAGTATGGGTGGATTGCATAATTTTTTCCCTAAAGAAAAGTTTTTTTCTTTAGTTGCACTTTGTGTTCTTCATGCCATTCCGTATGATAATTGCAAATTCCCTGTGATTCTTTACTGCTTTGTGGCAAGCTTCTGAACGCTTCTGTATCAACTGCTCTGGTGGGAAGAATTTGAACTTGAGAACATGCCTACAGCCACCCTCTGCCATTTTAATATGTGGATTACTTCTCCATAAAAAAAATCTGCACTTGCCCTGTGCTCCTTGTGTCACTTGCTTACTTTGTTTGCGTGGTTTTTTTTTCTCTGCTTCATTTTCTTTTATTTGCTTTTACACCATCTGCTAGTCTCTCACTCAAAAGCTGAGCCAACCTGAGTGTCTTGGAATTGATAAATTTTAAGATGATTGTTGTAAATGTATAAATCAAATGTTCTCATTTAATTTAAATAGTTATTTAAGTTAGAAGTTTTTATAGATGTACCAGTTATTTCAAACAAAAGCAAAATGATTGTAGAAATCAAAGTGATTTAGAAAAAAATATTTATCTTTTCTAAGAAATGCTAGGTAACACAGACACCAGGTCTTTTAATGTAGTATAGTACATGGAGATATTGTGGAAATCAAAGCGATTTAGAAAAAAATATTTAATTTATCTTTTCTAAGAAATGCTAGGTAACACAGACACCAGGTCTTTTAATGTAGTATAGTACATGGAGAGATCCGATCTCCTATTTTTACATGAGTAGAAATACTAATTTTGTAGCTTCTCTGTGTAATCTTATTTACAGGTGATACTGTCTGAATGCTTTAAAAAGTCACATAATTTATCATACCATAGGCAGCAATTAGATGCTTATTAAACAATGATCTGGTAGAAGTAGTTTCCAGATTTTTTTATCATCTTACTAATTATCTTAATAAATTATTTTTCTAGATTATTTATTATCTTATCTATGAGGGGTTTTTTTGGAGGTGTCGCAAGCTGTTCTGTACTTTTTGTTCCATTTAGTGGAGAAGAGGGTGCCATTTCCATCAGATCTAAATTATTTATTAAAACTACTGAAGTGACAGTGTTACTGTGCAGAAAGAGAAGGATTTTTGAAATGTATTTTGATGTGATTAAATTCTCTTTAAAACCAGTGTATTACTTCACTGAGAACAGAATCAGGCTCATTTGAAGTTTTTAAATTCTAGTCTAAATGTTCAGTATTGAATTTCTGCCTTCACAGCAAGAATGTGGTAAAGTGCATTGCTTAGTAGTAGGCTGTGACATACCATGTAAACTTATCTGCAGCATACAGAGTGATTGTGGCTCATGCTTTTCTTTCTTTGATTTGCTCCAAGGCAAAGCGGAAAAAGCAAGTAACTTCGGAAAAAGCTGTAAAGAAACAAAAGACTGGTGAAAGTTCAAAAGGTGCAGCTTCTTCTAAGCAAAGCAGTAACAGAGATGAGAATATGTTTCAGGTAAAATTGATGACTCATAGAGCCTGGTTAAGGTAACATGTTACATCATATGCTGTCTAAATTTTATGAGGTGATCTGAACTTCCTGACAGCTTGGCCTCCTGGAATCCTTGGCCGAAGGGAATTATGATGCTGATGTTCAGATGAGATGCTCAGAAAAGCCTGGTTGGGTTTCAACACAGTAAAAGAATCTGAATTGTATCAATTATCTAGTGACTTTGCTCCTGGTATCTGTGGGTAGTCACTTTGTCAGTAAATAGAGCACTTGCTATCAGTATACTTGAAATATTAGATCAGGTTTGTCTCTACATGGAAATGTTTTTTTAATTAGGGCTCTTGAAAAATATGTTCTTGGAAACCGAAGTGTGGACTCTTCGTTCCTATTTAACTAGGTCAAGGGCAGCTTGGCCTCCTGTGTTATTACAGCATCTTGGAATAAGTTTTGTTTGTTCATTTATGTTATGATGTGGGGTCTTACCACTGGACATCCATAAAGATAATAACTTGTGGTAATGCCTTGTTTTTAAGATGGGATGAATGTCTGTTTTTCAGTAGAAAGATGCATTTGTGAATTCAGGGTGCTGCAGTTCCCAGGGTTAGCCTAGGCAGTAGCAGTGTGTGCTGAAGTTTGATAGCTCAGAATTAGCTGTTTTGGGGGTGTGGATCAAGATCTGTTAAAGGTCTCTGACTAGCTGGCTGGAAAGGAACTTAAATTCTTGAGGCTTTGAGTCTCAAGTTTGTGAAAGGGTGTGGGAAAGGTGCCTAGTGACATGACCCAAGCACAGAGTAATGTAAATGAAATGGTTCTGGGCTGTAGCCATGTGAAATAGTACAGGGGAAAAGTCTGTTCTAGAGAGGAGACCTGCTTAACTGTTTCTGCCATACAGGGCAGTTACTTTTAATGTCCGAGTTCTTACTTTTCTAGTTATGTTTAGAAGGGAGAACTTCACTTGAAGGCTGTGTCTGGCCTTCTGTATTGAAGGGAGTGTATAGTATTTTTAGTTCTGCTTGGGCATGTTTTGAACCCTGTAGGAAAAATGGAATAGTGAATTCTACAACTTAGGAAGTGAACTGCAGGTAGAGCTCTAAAGAACTATGTATAAACTTAACACTGTGTTTGTAGTAAGTTCAGGAATTCCAGCCTTGGAGAAAATTTTCAAAATTTTTAGTGCCCCTGATGCAAAAACACACCCAGATCCTTTCAAATGAAAGCAAAAGCATGCATGCTCTGGTTTCTTGAAACCTCTTTGACCTAAGATAATAAAAAATTACTAAAAACAGACAGTAGAGTACTCATATTACTCTGATAAGAATAGGGTTCTTCTGGTGTTGAGTAGAATACAGATCTGTGAATATCACCTTGACCTAAAATACCAGTGTTACCCAGTCCGTGGCTGCCTTTGAAGTAATCAACAATAAAATATTTTTTTAGATTACTCATTGTGTTATGGTGAAGCATTGTCAGTTTTTGTAGTCTACATAAACTTCTCTGCAGTAACTAACATGCAAATGTTAAACTATAGAAATAAAACTACAGTGGGTCTGAGGATACTTCCCCTTCTTCCCCCCTACCCAGGAGCGCATGCTCGTTAATTTTTTAGATACAGTTTTGTTTGTTCTAGGCATCTTAATGATACTAGAAACCTTTCTGGAGAGTTCCTTTCTCATGGCAGTAAAATGATCTCTGATGTGGAAGTGACTTTGCAGTGTAGCTTTACAAGAGTGGCTTCAGCTGATGGAAATCAGGCTGTAAAGCATTCATAGGATAGTCACAAGTTCTATGGTGTCCATATTGTGTGTGGGAGTGGCTGCAAAGGATGTGAAACCAAGAGTCTTCTTGTTCTACACCCTCAGGCTATGTTCTTGAAGCATACAGAATCCCTTAATACAGAGCTCGTTGTGACTGCTGTAGTCAGAAGACTCATAATTTTCACAAACATGTAAAATATGTACATTCTATATTTTTGTTTGAAATTGTTGGTGTAGATTTTGTTTTGCAACTACTTACAAAGAATAGTGTTAATGTAAGTAGTAGACAATTTGTTCAATGTAAGAGACAAGGTGTATTCTATGTATTTGTGTGTCTTGGCCTTATTAGGTTTTATAGGGAATCTGGTATACTCTGCAACTTGATGAAGGATTTGTGTGCTGTTAGGATGCAGAAATTTATGTTACTCCCATGTGTGATGTATTACTTGAGGCCCTACGGACAGGCATTATTTGTGTTAATGTGGAAGGGTTTAGCCTTGATGCATTAGATTCCTGTCTGTGGCTTCAAGCCAATCTGAGCTCTGCACCATGTGCTTTGGTTAGTTTGACTAATCCTATCATCTACCTATGCCTGATTTGGATAAGGTTTGTCAGGATTCATTAATGGCTACCCAGAGCAGAACCATATTGCATGATCATGCATTTAACTGAAATTGTTATTTCAGAAGTTGTCTGTGTGTGGTCCCTCCACTTCCCAACCCCTTTTTATTTGAGTTTTCACCATAATTGGGCTTTGACTTCTGAGGAGTAAGTTCTTCAATTTTTCCAATGTCCTTATCATAGATTCCTGAAAGAAGGTAAACATAGAAAATTGTGATACTCTGAAACTGTTATTGGTTTAGCACACTAATTATGAAACTTAAGTGGTCACTGATGCATTTCACAACTTGCTTTGTTGCAGATGTCACTCTTGACAGGAGTCTTGTACTCCTCACATATGGTTATTGGCTAGGGACAAGAGAAGGTATACAGTTTAATCCAGAGAAACTGGAAATCTAAAAAAGGATGCAGAAGGTGCTTGCTGAAACTCACTGAGGAAGTCAGTTGTGTATCTCTGAAAGGAACAGAGATACATTTCAGTGCTTTTTATTCTGAGAAACAGAAACCTGGAATTAATGGCTTTAATGTTTACTGATTTATGTAATTCAATAGAGTAATATAATCTAAGGATCTGTACTATTTAATAAAAAGCATATGAACTTCTCTGTGAAGGTTGAACTGCACTAAGTACTCTGCTATAAATCATGATAACTGTCTTGGTTTAACTGCAGCCAGCAGCCAAGCCCCAGGCAGCCACTCGCTCATACCCCCACCAGAGAGAATTGGCAGGGTAAAAGCTGGAAAACTCGAGGGTTGAGATGAAGACAGTTTAATAGGGAAAGCAGAAGCCACACTTGCAAGCAAAACAAAACAAGGAGTTAATTCATCATTTCCCATGGGCAGGCAGGAGTTCAGCCATCTCCCGGAGAGCAGTGCCCAGCACATCTAAGTGTCACTTGGGAAGACAAATGCCTTCATGCCCAACATGCCCCTTCCCTCTTCTTCCCTCCCCTTTATGTCCTGAAGGTGGTGTCACACGGTCTGGAATATGCCTCTGGTCAGTTGGGGTCACCTTTCCTGGCTGTGTCTCCTCCCACTCTGCCAAGCCCCCCCAGCTTCCCCGCCAGCGTGGCAGTCTGAGAAGCAGAAAAGGCTTTGGCTGTGTGTAAGCTCTGCTCAGCAGTAACTAAAACATCTCTGTGTTATCATCACTGTGATCAGCACAAAGCCAGAACACAGCCACGTATCAGCCAATGTGAAGAAAACTAATTCTTTGCAGTACAGCAACCCTTAGAATGCTGCTGTGGTTATAGGGATACAAAAATACTTTCAATCACTGGAATTACTCCTAACATTATCAGCAGGTGTGTGAAAAAAAGAAATATTCAGAAATGAATCTGTACCAGAGTTACAGGTAGCTAAGTATCAAGGAACATCAATTTACTTACAAGTTAAGTCTAGATTTTGTTTGTGGTTTTGAGCGTAGATGTTTGTTGGAACTGTACTTTAGAAGCCTGCTTAATAATTTTAGTACTGGCAGCTTTTGCATCGAGTTCAACTAAATGTCTGAAATTTAAGGGAACATTAATCTGAAATCTAGACGTGATGTGAAATCTAACTTAATTTCAGCATTTACATAGATAAATGCTTGTATCTAAGGTAGACTTCATGTTTGAGTGAATGTAAACTTTGCATTATTGCCCCTCACCTTAGTAGTTGAATTAAGACATAGAATCTTTCTTATCTTTGAAAATCATGTTCTAAACCCTTTTACTTTATTTGCAGTTGTACTCTGCTGTATCGAATTAGATTTTATTTCTTATGACACATCTGTAGTTACATGGCAAAGCACTAATATTCTTCAATAGCCATGGAAAAAAAGGGTGCTGCAGAGTGCTACTGGTTGAAGCTGTTCCTGGAGGTGACCTTAAAAGTTACTGGAGCATTAAAGGGTAAAACTAAGAAATGTAGCTATTTAGGGTATTCTTTGCCATGATTGCAGATGGATTTGGGCATGGTACCAGGTTTGGTCTGAAAGAGCCAAATTACCATAACATTATACTTTTATTTTTGAGTTTCAAATCTGTATTGTAACTTTATAAATTAAAAATACTGTCTTATGAACAGTAATGTCTTATTAATTTTAAAGGATGCTTTGAATTAGGAAAGGTGCTTCAGACTTACATTATCTTAATTGTTCTAAAATCAATTTTAGGTGTCATACAGCATCTGCAGAAAAAGAAAATTCATGTAAGCAAAATGAAACATTCATGTTTGTATCTATTTTTGTGAAATAAGACCATATGACTTAAACATATGTGAATTATTGTAGTTGATTGGAGAGCTTCAGTCTTTTGGGTCAAACTTAATTCTAGTGGTTTTGGGCCAGAAGTGTAGGGCCCATCCTTAAATTGTATCAAAATGCAACATGGAGAGATAAAGGAAGTTGAAATTGAAAGTTAGTGTTTTACCAGGAAGGAATATTTTATTTTAAAATTGTGTACTTTAGAATCTGTTCTTTTCTTGTATAAAATGTATCCAGAAGATAGATACAGAATTCAAAGGACTGGTTAGAATTGCAAGAAGTTTTATTTGATTATATTTTAATTATTTATTTTCTGGTTCTCAAATTCACCTTGTACTTGGAATTTTTCTGAATAGATAGATTTTCATCATATTTGGAAAAATACTGAATAACCCCAAATCTGGAGTGTATTTGATAGTTGGTGGTATGATTCTTTCCCAGCTTCTCCCCACTGCCCTCCCCCTGGAAAAAGAAGAGGTGCCCATGTAATTCAGTTGGTGACACTGGTTTGAAATTATGAAATTCCAAAATTTCATACTGTGCTACATACTGGTAAACTTAAAAGATTTGACTGTTCTTTTGAAGACATGGTGGTACAGTGAGGTGCCCATGAGGACTTGGGAGTGGGTGCGGGACAGTTGTGGCTAATTTTCATTTCCATCTGTATTTACTGTGTTAAAGAAAAAGGTATCACATGTAAACATCTTAATTTAATTTCTGTACTTGTGGAATGGACTAAAATTTAGATTTGGGGGTAGTGCTCCCTTTTTCCGTCTTTGTTTAGAACTTTTGTGAAGAAAGGAAATAATTTTTTTCAGAAAACAGTAAATTCTCGACTTGCGAGAAGCAAGCATGTAAAGAATACAGGTATTTTTATTCTAGGAGAGCTACTTCTGCATTGAGCATTGCCTGCTCAACTAGTTTTAAGTCATTACTTATTAGCCTACTGACTACTCTGAATTAAGCTTTTAATCTGGTTGTTTCTGTGATGTCTAAAATAAGCTGCAGTGTGACATGTCAGAGTCTAATGCTGCTGGGGAAAGTGAATGCTCTAATATGTAAAATACCTAATGGACCTTTATATGTGTTTTGACAGATTGGCAAAATGAGATATGTCAGTGTTCGGGATTTTAAAGGGAAAGTCTTAATTGATATTAGAGAATATTGGATGGATCAAGAAGGTGAAATGAAGCCTGGCAGAAAAGGTATTGTTCTGCTTCATGTTACTTTGTATTGAAACATAGTCTGCACTTTACAGTAGAACTTGCTATATAATATTTTTCTCCTTTGTTGCTGCATGATACTTTTTAGTATTATTTTTACTTACGATTTGCGTTTTTACAAAGGATTAGTTTTATCTGTAGGTTATGAATAAAATCTTAAGTGAGTCTGTTTTCCTAAAGAGATCCTCCATGATTTATGGAAAGCAAGATGTCAAATACAAATAAATTTGGTAGGGGAGTTTTAAACATATTTATACCATTGCCATATTTCTCTCCCCCCCATTGATTAACTTAATGAACTGATTTTCTCTTACAGTTGGATTTCTTATTTCAGAATTAGCTGAAAATATGTAATCATTTTTATAAGATTTCTAATTTTGTTAAACGAACCATGTCCTTCAGTTTCAACTAAATTTTAGATTAAAACAACCTAAACATTTAATGTGACTAATTATGAAAAAAAAATTGTTAAAAAATGTTTTAGTAGAAGGAGAAATATCTTAAGTGTCCCAAGTTTGTAATTTGTAGCACAGCATAAGCCATGGTACTTCTAGTTGCCATTTGCACAGTTGCTTTTCATGGCAAGGCTTCACTGTGCACCATTTTGAGAACTTCCACATCACAACATGGGGGTTGTAAGACAGTTGCAGTGGTGGTACTGTGCTTAATGTTATATTGCTTCTCCTTGAAAAGCCTACTTTTTATCCATTTTCATATAGCATCAGTGAAAGGTAAGTATGAAATGTTCTGCCCTGGGCATTCATAGAACCACAGAATGGTTTGAGTTGGAAGGGACCTTGAGGATCATCTCGTTCAGCCCCACTCCCTGCTGTGGGCAGGAGCCCCTTCCACTGGACCAGGTTGCTCAGAGCTTCGTCCAGTCTGGCCTTGAGCACTTTCAGGGATGGGTCATCCACATTCTCTGGGCAACCTGAGCCAGTGCGTTATCACACTCACAATACAGAATTTCTTCCTACTACCCTCTATCTCTTCCTACTACCCACTTCCAGTGTGAAGCCATTCCTCCCTGCGCTGTCACTACATGCCGTTGCAAAAGTCTCTTCCCCAGCCTCATGTACTGGCAGATTGCTAAATTTGAAGAAGTCTAATGTACAATCACTGTAAGGTTTGTTACATTCTTTCGATGTGTTCAGGAGCAACTCAGTAAACAGTCATTTAGAAAGTTTGAGAAGCGTTTTCAACATTTCTTAAATAACCACTGAGAATAGCATTAACAGGTATACTGGCGCTCTACAGGAAAATTGCTGGTTTTGGATTTGTTACTAGTTAACAAAAAAGGTTACTCTTATCTTCTAAGGACTTTATGTTCTGTGTTTCAAGGTAGAATTCAATATTATGTGCACTTGGAATGGCAAACAGCAACAGGATTTCATGGGTGGCTGAGTGACAAAAATGACATGATGTAGCTAGAAGTTTATCAATGCAGCAAAAGAGTGAATTTTGTTATGATAAAAATAACCTGTACCCTGATACAATATGTGAGTCCAATATTTCTTTGATTCACTCATAAGCTGCTTGTGTATCCTGAAACCAGTGTAAACAGTCAAAATTTTGTAATAAAACAAAAATAAACCCAGCAATTTAAATTACTGTCAGTGTCTTGAACAGCAGGTCTGAATTTTGTTTGGTTCATCTGGTCTGTGGTTGAGGGACATCTTTATGACACTTAATCCCCTAATAATGGTTAGCACACCTGACCTGTTTTCACATGAAACCTGCCCTCCAAAGATTGGTGGAAGACTGCTTAGAGAAGCCCCGTGTACACTACTTGCTGTTTTAAATTGTGGTGGTGCTCTGATAAGACAGTGATGGAAAGGAAAAGAAAAGGTTATGTGCTCCAAAAATGGAATTCAAAGTTTCAGCTGTTTTCAGGTCCTGCTCTAGCTTTAGGGAGAAAGCAATGAAGGAAAACTATCCCTGGAAGGGGAGAGTGGAAATAATTAGTTGGAAGAGCTTGACAGGAGTAAGTATGAGATGACTGGGAGCCTGCACTTTACACAGAGCGGGTGTAGAAATTTTTGAGCAAGAGTGAGTAGACCAAAGCACAAATGAAACCTATGCCTGTACTCAAGCTTGAGGGGAAGATGAGATCAAATTTAGAACTGAAGTGATGGTTTGTGGGGTACTGAATGATTATTGGTTGAATATCACTAGAAACTGTAGAGAACTTGAAGTAAAAAGTAATTTTGGTGTTGTTTTGTGAGTGCTAGGGAGTGATAGTCTTTCCAAAAGATAACTTAGAGCACCTGCTATTTGTAGTGCTTTAAGAAACAAAAGGGGGAAAACCCCCTCAGAATTATAGTACTGGAAAAGTGCACAGCATCTGCCTAGGTACAGCTTTCAGGAGCCAACAGGAATATAAATTATTTGCTACTTATCACCCAGGACATTTGTACTGCCTTCTGTCAAGGCTAGAGTTATATTTCACTTCTTGTGTTTAGCCTAGTACTTGTACAATTATGTTACACCTGTTTTCTTTGTAAACTTGTCTAGAAATAACCAGAAGTTCAGTTGAAGTTTTGGAAGTGGGTAGTTTCACCTTGTAACTCAAGGTTGTTGAAGTAACTCAAGTATTAATATTATAACAGAGGCTTAGTGTATGAAAGCAGCCTTTATAATAATTGCACAAGACCCTGCACCACAATTTTCTTTTTGTCTGAAGTGTTTATTTTTAATGCTTTTCAGGTATTTCATTAAATCCAGAACAGTGGAACCAGCTGAAGGAACAGATTTCTGATATTGATGATGCAGTAAGAAAACTCTAAAGACAGAGCCATACAAAAACTTATATCATTTAGTTGTATTAAGCAGTCTTTTTACATTGGCTTTAGTTTTCTAAAATATTGTTTTCCAAGCTATTGTATATTTGGATTGCAAAACAATTTGTAAGATGAATACTTTTTTATGTGCATTAAAAGTGTATTCTGAGTGAGGCTATTTGTGTATACTTTACTAAAAGGAATTGTGTTGCTTTCACCCCATGTTGTAAAATAAACAGATTAAGTAATACGTAAAACATACTTGTTTATGGCCTTTTGATTGAAGGTGTTTGCTGATAAGGCCACCTAATAGCTTTAGTAGTTGTTTTGAATTTCAGTTTAGTTTACAGTAAATATTCATCTGTTTTATGAGGGGATTTCTTGAAATGTCTCAATTTCACTTTTATTCCATTTTCTGTGATAATGCCCTGCAGCTTTCTGCTTTAAGACTTGATACAGACAGTGAATACTTGGAAAAACACATTTTTGTAGATAATTTTCAATACTGTATTTGCTAATTTACCCTATTTATTCACATGTTAAGTCTTGAATATATAGCCTTTTTTTGCATTACTTGCATGAAGCATTATGCTAAACAATAACACTTGAACACAAAACACATGCTCTCTCCTCCCATTTTTCTATAGCTTGCCTGACCTAGAAAATACAAGTAGCCTTTTTTGGACTTTAGATGTGAAGCATTAACGTCTACAGTAATAGACATATACCTCAGAGTAAGACAGTATTTAAAGGCTCCAGATGTGGTTATTAGTTAGAACACCCTTCAAGGTTTGCATTAAATTCATTCTGGAATGCATAATCAGTTATTCTGTGGAAGAGGAGTGGTTTACCTGTCTAGGGTTTTTGTTCATTTGAAAGTACTGCATAAACAATGATGCTTAAATTAGACTGTAACACAGGTTAAACAATCAAACAGGGTTAAAACTGCTGCAGCCAAAACATCTGTGTTCCTGCCCCGCGCTTCCGGCCCAGACACGGAGCTGGGGGTGCTCCCTGTGGCTCACGTGCCACAGCTGGTTTATCCGCGCGGAATGCGCTTAGCGCAGGGAGCTGACCCGGCACACAGCACACCATGACCCAGCCAGCCTGGCTGGTCAGCTCCCCTACCCTGGACAGAAAAGCCTCTGCCCCATGGAAGCTCAGTTACACAAGATGCTGCCCTAGAGGCAGGGCTTCTGGCTGACACCAAGTCACAAACAATGGAAGAGAGAAGGGAGAATGTGGAGAAGTAAGGGGTGCACCAGGGTGGAAGTTAATGGTGCAAGATCGAAGTTTGCTGGCACAAAATAACTGCAGTGAAGAAATGGAAGCAGAATTGGAGGAGTTAATTTTCTGACATAGTTAAGCAAAGCAAGAAGATAAAACGACTTTATGAAAAAGGACACTTCAAAACTGGTGAATGTCCAACTTAATTGGTTTACGTGTAATTTTCCCACTTGATGATAATGTAGTCTATAAATTTTGTATAGATAAACAAGATTTACTGTTTGTTTAGTTACAGAACATTTTGATATAGTTGTTTATATTGTAGACATGATTGTAAGTGCCATACGCTGTCTATTTGTGTGCTGCAGAGTTCATAATTCAATGCAAATAGGTATTAAAGGCCGAGGAAGAGAGATTTCATCAAATTAAGTGCATGTTGCTTAGTTTAAATATGTCACATCTTCAACTGCTTTTTAACCCACTGTTGATATGTTACAAATAAAATTTAAATGTTTTTGTATAGCTCAAGAAATACTACGTTTTTAAGAACTGGTTGAGGGTGAATAAAAGGGTAAAGAGATGTTTGTGGTAGCAGATGTCGTTTTTTGGGCTCAGCATTCTTTTTTGAGTGACTTAACAATATATAGGGCTACTTGGACCAAATAAATATAAAATAGCTGCTGAAATTTCACCGATGAGTGAAATAAATTGCTTCAGATCCCTATAGACAGGTTCTAGGTGTTTTTTGTTGCAATATATATATTATGTGATTTTATTCCTTTAAGTCTGAAATTTTGCAACCAGATTTCATGCATTTTACCTCAGAACTTTGAAGTGGCTACTTAAAAGTGCATGGTTATATTAGAAGGGAGATTGTCCTCACTTAGATTACTGTGCTAATAGGTCAATTGTGTTCAGGAAAGTGGGAAATAAAAATGATTTGTTTGGGGAGATTGAGTGAAAAGGTTTAATACAGTGATTAGTTTAATGTGGAAATTGATGGTAGAGGTATTCAAAGAAATTAGTAATTGTTAAACACAAACTATGAGTTATTAGTAGGTATCAAAAGAGACAAGTCAGTATCACAAATGAACTCAAAATGGGATGACTTGATCAGGTGATGACTGATGTGCTTGTAAGATGGTAATATGCAAGTAACCTCAATAAAAGTGTGACACATTCAGTATTCTTTTGAAATAAATGCTAGTGATTTGTCATGTCATATCTGTAGCTTCTCTTTATTTGAGAAGAAAATTCAAATCTTTTTTGACTAACGATTATTTTTTCTAGACAGTGTTAGCTAGGATATGTGTTGAAGTGTCCATGGAAGAAAATTGTGCATGTATGATGAGGCTGTTAAATACAAGATAAAAGCACTGCTGCCTCTCCCCTTTAAGTAAAGATACATTTGATTCTTGGTGTTTATGCAGCATATTAGCAATATGTTTTATAAATAAGGCCTACTGTGGAGCTTAGGGGAAAAACACATCACAGAGCTGCCAAAGTACTGTATATGTGATAATCAAACTGTCATGTACCATGTTGCTCGTATGTAGAGATGTTCATATTGAAAATAAATAAATGCAGTACTAATTTTGGTATTTCTTCTAAAGAAGATGGCCCTGGTTATGTATGTACGTGATCTGTTGGCAAAAAAACCACGTTGATGATTGTAATTCTGGTAACTCAAATGTCTTATAGTTAGCTGTGTGGAATGTTTCATGTTTTGCTCTGGTGGTGTTCAATGCAGAGAGGCTACTGGAAATAGAGCCCTTCAACTGTAATTACCTTAATGTTAAAATAAAAAATGGTTAAATGGCATATGTGTAATAACAATTTGAACACTTGGAAATAAAAAAAAAAGACTTCTGTTGACATAGTGTTATTTTTATTAGAATTTTAGCTGCATTATGTTACAGTACTTGCTATTTGTTTCTTGCAGTTGTAATTTGGAAATTTGGAAACTTCATTATCTTTTATTTGGTCTGTGTTTGCGGGTAGGAAACTGATTGTGTAGCCCAGAGGGATAGAAATTTTTCACTAGTATAAAAAAACCAGCTATTGCATAAATATAGAAGCAGCACATTTTCAAACATTAGCTGGAAGGAAAGTGCCTGGTAATTTGTTACTGTTACGAGATTCGCTGATTGTCTTTTTTCAGTGGAGTTTCTCCTGACTGTAAATGTCACAGATGAAGTAGAAAAATCTCATGCATTTATTATCATTGGTCAGTTATGTCTGCATAGGCGTTTTCGGGAAGGTTGTTTGTTTTTCACACACTAAGTGATTGATCTGTAGGGGGTGGATTAATTAGTGACTCTAGCCTTGAACCTATCAGACTTTTCAAGTAATTTTGTATAGTTTAGCCACAGAAACAGAAGTAACTCTGGCTCAAAGGGAAGAATGGTGTGGGGTTAATGGAGGGTCATCGTGTCCTCCCTAATCTTCATTCACTGCCCTCCCCTTACTGATGGGGTTTATCTTTGTAGCTCTGGTGTTCTGCATGGAAGAGCATTCCAATAGGCACTGTTTGTCCTGTGGCGGATCTAGGCTGCATGTCTCCTGCTCGCAGCTACATAGAAGTGTGAAAACATCTCTGGGGAAACTGAAGTAAATGGTCCTTATCTTAATGATGGTTTATCAGGGAAACTTAATTCTGCTATCATGTGAGCAGAAGGACATGCTAAGAGCCAGGCACCTGTGCCCTTGGTATTGCACTTGATTTAACAAAAATGTAATAATTTTTAATAAGATCTGCCTGATTTGGGATTTTTTTTTGTACTTCTATTCTGGTTTCAGTGATTTCATATGCTGATCATTGATCAGATGTCAGATGAGGTAGGGATTAAGGTTGTGTTGAGGACTCAGGTTTTTTAAAGTTACCTGTTAGAAGGATGTGGGCTCTCAATCCTAAAGGTTAAAGGAGCTTACTGTAGAATGGAAAGCTGGTGCAATTAACAGACTGTTCTAGGAAATCTCTAGCTGTATTTGATAAGGCTAAAAAAAGAAAAGCGTGGCTGCTTGGTCAGCATGCCTAGTAGACTGCTGTTACTTATCAGCACTCACTTGGGGAAGAATTAATCAGATGAAAACTGTTGAAGTAAAGAAGTGGTAAGATTTTATTTTTACTGTTTACTCATGTTATCTAAAAAAAAACTGTGTCACACCTTAAGAAATTAAATGCTTTATGATTTCACTAATAACCTGATGTGTCAGGATGATTTTTCTACTGTTGAAAACAAAGCTCATTTCATCTTAAACCTGTTTATCTATTCACTAAAATACCCTCACACCCCAGATCTGAGAGAGAGGTGAATGATGGTATATTAAGAACAAATTTGAGATCATCTTTACCATAACAACTGGCTGCTTGAAATTAAAAATAGGCAGTGTATATTGCAATAATACTTTTCATTGTGTTTGTGGCATTGATTTTATGTAACCTTTTAAGGTTTTTGCTAGCTGTATCAATGTGAAATGGCTTTGCTGTTTCCACTGATTTACACTTGCCCTTCCTTACTGAGATCTGCAGCTCCTCTTGTATTTCCTCTACTCTTTATATTCTGACGGGAATCATCAATCTGCCTCTTGGAACACAGATATCTCTGGTTAAACTCATGCTATCACAAGACAAGGAATATCTCAAAGATTGTATCCTAGTGGTAATTGGCAGATAAAGCTGCTATTGCTAATAAAGGTCAGTTAACGTGTGTGTGTATAAATGTTGGCACTGTGATAAAGTGTACTTAAAATAATTGAATTATTCATGTCAACATGCATACGTCCCAAAGGAAGTAATTTTTTTCTGTAGTTGGATTATTGTCTGCAGTGAATGTACTGGACAAATGCTTTTCCCCATGAAGTGATCATGAACAGCTTGGAGAATACCAGTGAGATAGTTCCTGGGGGAAAAGTGATGGGAACTGTCGCATGGATGGATATCCTGGCCGTGAGGGAGGGTAATTGTAATTGCAGTGGTTTGGTCAATGCAAAGAAAACTTGTGTGTGTCGGTTGCCTTCTTCAAGTGACCTGTAGTACATGAGTATCTTTTGTGATTATGTAAAGACTGCCCTCCTGTCTAAAGAAACCTTTGAACAATATTAATTTGCCATAGGCCTGCTTCTATATAACCCAATTTTTGTCTTTTTTTTTGTTAGTTTTTTTTGTTTGTTTGTTTGCTTTTTTCTTCAGATGTGTCAGCCTATGTGGTATAGTCCCCTTTCAGTAGTAGGAGAACTTGTAACCCTGTTTGAGTCATTCCTGTGCAACTGGAGAGGGAAAATATATTACCTTATTTTGACACATTATCCATTATGTTAATATTTAATAATGATGCATCTTTCATCTATCCAAACAATTCATTGTAACAGGAAGATATTTGTGGCTTATCTGTTAAATTGCTTGGGAACAAGCATTTTGGAGTTTGAGGAAAAGTTTGTAAACAAGTTATCTGAGTATTTCCATCATTCCTATAAATGTGCTCGTGCTTGGTATTTTGATTTTGTGGCACTTTATTTCAGGAAACTGAACTTTTTTCCTTGTGATCCTTAAGGAGCGATGAAAATCCTTATTTTTTACCTACTGCAGTTTCGGATTTTGAAAATCAGCTTGAAGAGGTCATGCTTGGATGCATTTTCTGCTAGATTACTAGATTGTTACCTGGCTGAGACTGTTTGTTTTGTAGTCTGAGTAGCTGTTGGAAAGAGTCTATTAAACTGCAAGCTTGTGGTAATGCGGTGTGAGAAGGTGAGGAGAGGAAAATTCATAGATGAAGAAATTAGTTATTTTTCAGAACCTTTTCAGAACATGATCTGGAAACAGTATGTTTGCATTTGGAAGGCAAAAACTAACCCCAAAACCACTAAAAAACATTCCACTTAAATTTGAAACTGCTTCTGTTCACACACAAGTTAATCAAATGTGTCCTTTTTATAAAATGTTATTGAGTTGAAAAACCACAATATTTGAGGAAATCTTGAAAGAAATCTTCAAAGAAATCTTCGTAGATAAACACTACGAAGATAAACACTGCATTTACCAATACCAAATTGGTAATTCACTTAGCTTGTTAAAGCTAAGTGAATTTATACCAAAATAAAATTTTTAATTGACTTTGTGGTTTTGACACTTTGAAACAATTAACTAAATAGGTTAATTTCTAGGAAGCTTTCTGAGGACTTTGAAGCTTTCACAAGTGGATGTCACATCCTTGGTTGAAGGAAGACACCTGTTAACTTCTTGTGTGGAAGTTTTGGGACAAAGCGGGTGCTGTGTGCTCTGGGCAAGGAGTTTGATCTCCTTTAGGTCAGTATCACCTCAAAGCCTTGGTACTATCAGTTGGGTGTATCAAATGAAGAGTACAATAGACTTGTTTTAAGATTTTTTTGTGTATTCCACCAAAGTAAAATTTGCACGTATATTTAGCATGATTAATTAAATTTTTTGTGTGTGTGGTTTTGTCTTCAAGAGGATTGAGATTAGCACATAATTAAGAAATTTCTAATTCTGCAATTGATAGTGTAGTTTAGGTAATGTTCAGATATATTTTGCATTTGTTTTTTGCTCGAGTCGTTGCTAATGTACTTTCATAGGCATTGTTTATCAGCATTTAGGATGGAAGTCTTCAAGGCAGGGGAATACTTTTCTATTTCCAAACAGATCTCTTTTTTCATTACGGATCTTTTGAATGCAGGATGTATGGAAGGTGTAGAGAAGTGGAATTAAATAACTCATATCACTGCTTTTCACTTCAATGCATGCAAGATCTGAATTGAAAACCTTCATATAAAAGAGCATGACAACCTGTTAGCAAATCTTCAGCAGTGTATGTAACAGTTCAGACAAGTGAGATATTTATTTCTTTTTCCTGGGTAAACCTCAATAATGACTTTTGAGTAAATTAATTTTTTAAAAGAAACATTCAGACAAACGTCTGTATAAGGGGCTGGTTGGTGATGGGCCTGAGCGGTGCCTCGGCCCAGGCATCGCCCGCGGGCCGGCCGGGCTGATCCGCTGGGAGCCATGCGAGCCCGCATCTCCTCAGGGACCGGGGCTCCCGGGCCGTGTCCTGTCAGCACATAGCAGCAGCAGCCCGAGCTGGGGCCACACGCAGCTGAAGCTGCCGCAGCCCCGCGGGTGCACCAGCGCCGGGCAGTGTTTGGCTGCAGGGCCCTCACCCTGCCCTCCCGGAGCCTGCGGCCGCCTCCAGCCACTGAGCTCTGCTGCTCCCCTGCTGCTGGGCCCGGCAGCAGGAGCAGCTCTCCAGGTCACTCCGCAGGGCTGAGAGACTCCTTACCAGTGTCTGATCTCTACAGCGAGGTAAGGAATATTTTATTTTCAGCCTAAAGGTATACTGTGTGCTAGTGACGTTTATATATATCCATCTATTTATTTATTACAATACCCACTGATTTATTACAAGCGTGTTGAATAACACAGTGTTTAATAGCTGTCTGAATTGCTAAGTCATCATTTAGGTCTTTGTCAGATCACCCATTAATTACCCTCAAGTGATCACTTCATCACCATTTGATTACTCTCTAATTTCTA
This sequence comes from Passer montanus, assembly GCF_014805655.1. Taxonomy (NCBI): domain Eukaryota; kingdom Metazoa; phylum Chordata; class Aves; order Passeriformes; family Passeridae; genus Passer; species Passer montanus. Next base: position 918,899 of record NW_024366815.1, read on the forward strand.
GTCAATCATCAATTACTTATCATTTGATTGTAATTAAATCATTACTCAGATTCTTTTAGTTAACAACTCAATAATGTCTTGATAAATCACCAGCGATATCTAGGTGTCACTCCATGCACTTGGATTTCGGCTGTGGAGTTGTAGAGTAGAAAATGTCATTGCAAGTGTTTATTGTAGAACAGCTATTTGTGCATGGCCTATAGTAACACTGTATTACTGTGTAGGAAAATGTTTCTAAACATTCCAGATACTTTCTTATCTTTTAGTGTCAGCCTCTGTGTTCTGTGGAGGACTCTTAGGAAATCATTATAGCCACCTCAGAGCGAGTATTGGATAAGGATGGCCAATAGTTGTGAATAAAGCTAGTTGAATTCTCTGTACTTTTGGCTGCCAGTAGTGTTGAGGCATTTGCAGCACTCAGAAATGAAACATCTGTGGGAGGCCTTTTTTCCACTTCTTGACACAGGAATCTTCAGTAAATACTTTGAATTTGGTTGGACAGGGATTTAAGTCATTGTTTTCAAAGTAATGGGAGTTGAAATGAAAAACATTGTCTTAAATAACAGCCTCTTACTGTGTTAATGATGGGACTGGGGATTTAGAGAACAATCCTCGCTAGTGCTCAGGAAAAAAGTTCCTGTGTCAATTCCTTGAGCTGAGTTAATGGCCAATGTTCTGTAGATATATTTTTGTCTTGTTATGCAATATATTAAGACAATGTTCATTGTTCAAGATATTTAGAATAATGTGTCTACTGTTGCTAAGAACTCTGTTTCAGCCTCTAGGAAAGCTGCCAGAGCAATGAGATGAAAACCAGCACAGATCACATAGTGCCTCTGTTGCCTCAGGACTTTGCTATTTCATACAACAGAAAGCATTTACTGCTCTTAGATATATGAAATGTACAATTTTGATGAAGGTGGATTGCTACATCTGAACTTCTTGGCTTGTCATCTGATGAGATGGGCTCAACTCATATCTGTTTTTCTGGTACTGAAATACAGTATTTTTTGTGCCATGAAGTGCAAATTCATATCTCTAATATGTGCTGGTTTTCCTGAATGATCAGTAACCTTGTATAGTCCTGCTTCTCGTGATTCTCCCTGAACTATCTTTCATCCCAGTCAGCTTTTCAGGGTCAGTCTGTGTAGTTCCTGGGATAGCAGTAGCAATGCCACCTGTGAGATCCTGCTTTCTGCTTTGCTACCTGTTCTTTCCAGCACTCCCTGGCACCTGGAAGAAATAGACACTAGTCTTCCTCTGCAAAGTCTGATCTGAAAGGAAACCAGGTATGCTGCAAAATACAGTAACAGTCTCTTTGGATATTTCTTGATGGGAAAAAAGTAATACAACAGGTGAATGAAGCATATTTCATAGAATCATAGAATGATTTGAATTGGAAGGAAGCTTGAAGATCACCTAATTCCAACTTGTTGTCTCCTTATTTGCAAAAGTTCAATACCTTCTTGGTGATTTCTCAGGGGCAGCTCCTCTCAGCACTGACTCCTTCATCTTCACAGCACAGCCAACAAACTCAAGCTTCCTTCTCAACTAAGGAGCTAGTGCACTCTTACAGCACTCTTCTTCTTGTTGGTTACAGCTGTGGCCTGTAAAGAGCAGGCCTGTTCCTAACCTTTGGTAGTTAGTACAGCTGCAACTCCTCAGGGGTGAAAAGGGCAGGCCTGTTCCTAACCTTTGGTAGTTAGTACAGCTGCAACTCCTCAGGGGTGAGATTACCTTCTGCACTACCTTTATTTTCTTACATTCTATCCCCCCACACCCACTCCCCTGCCATGGACACCTTCCACTAGACCAGGATTCTCAGAGCCCTACCTGCCCTTGAGCACTTCCAGGGATGGGGAATCCACAGCTCCTCTGGACAAACCTGTTCCACTGTCTTACCACCCACAGAGTAAAGAGCTTATTCCTAACACCTAATCTAAACATGCCATCTTACAGTTTAAAGCCATTTACCCTTGTTCTATCACTACATGTCCTTGTAAAAAGTCCCTGTCCAGCTTTTGTAGTCCTTTTAGGTACTGTAAAATGCTGTAATGTTTCCCTAGTGCCTTGTTTGCTTCAGCATAAACCACCCCAGCTCTCTCAGTTGGTCTTCGTAGGACAGGTGCTCCACCTCTCCTGATCTGGATGTCCCTCCCTTAGACTCTTACAGATCCTAGACATTCTCATGTTGTGTGCCTCAGAGCTGGGCACAGTACTTCAGACTGGTGTCCATTTCCTGCTCCAGTAACTTGTTTGCAGATGAACATGCACCTCCTGTCATGAGAAAACAGCACAATTGCAATTTGGGCATGAGAAAGGCTGGCTTGCTCATCTCTGGGTTGTCTGTTTTACTCCCGCATCAGGAGAGAGGCAGGATCATCCTGTGCTCACCTTAAAAACTAATATTTTGTGAAAATCTCAGACATGCTTTGCACAACTTTGGAGAGGGAACTGCCTCACAGTTTAGTCAGCATGTGAATGTACAAATATTTCTAGTCTTTTCTTCAAGGACCAGATGTTTCATTTATTGTGGAAAATCTGAATGTCCTGCATAAGCAAGATACATCTTGCTTTCTGATACATCAGAAGGCAAATGCAGTGAGGGAGAGGTGTATGAGCAGTGATCATCATTTGTAGAAGAGGTATCTATACATTTTTACAGTCTTCTGGCAGTTAAAGTGAGCAGAGCTGCAGTATGGGTCCAAAATGAGATATGTACAGTTTTTCTTTGCGGGACTTAATAAGAAAGAGCTTCAATCTTGTATAGTTTTATTTCATTTGCAGCCGATAGGTCTCTCAACAGAAAGCTCACTGCACAGATAAGATAGGACAAGACACTGTCAATCTTTTCCCAGACATGTTTCAGGTTTCTCTTTGGCTTCTTCATGTGTTCTCTTTGTGTATGGGTCACTTCAGGCACTTCAGCCCAGGAAGTCTCCTCCCTGGCCAGCCCAGGAGCAGCAGTGCTCCAGTGAGGAGGAGCTGGGGTAGGGTTAGTATTTGACCTGCCTTGCTCCAGATCATCAAATCTCGCTATTTGCAGACATCTGATATTTCTGGGAAAGTCTGGTCTCTTCTTCGTTTTTCTCCAGCTTCAGCTGGTAGCGGTTTTGACCCCATCATCTTTTAATCATCTGGCTTCTAGCTTCTTTTATTACATGGTGTCTTGGTTTGAAAAGACAGGAGTCTGTGAAGGAAGGCAAAAGCCTCCTGTGAAATGGAAAAGGTAAACCCCCTCCTTCCGAATTATCACAATTTCAGAATTAAAAGGGCTCTCAGGCAAAGATATGGGAATGGGAATAACAGTTTTTTTTACTAGGAAGAAAAAAACTAAATAACAATGTAATTTAACACAAGCAAAACAACCACTGGCAGAGTGAGAAAAACCTGACACCCTGAGAAGTCAGGGTGTTGATAGTAGTCCAGCCAGATGGTGGCTGCTCCTCCTGGAGCGGCGATCTGCAGAAGGGTGTAGATCCTTTCTGAAAATGCGGCGAAGGAGCAGCTGGGCCTTGGTTCCTGATTCCTCTCGGAAATCCAGCGAAGAAGGCTGTCTGTGGTCTCAGAAATGCTTGTTTTATGGTGGCAGGGATGCTTGGCTCCTCCCTCTGGGTGGAGCATCTCCCAATGGGATGATGTAACTAATCTTACCAGCCACAGTGAGTAATTCAATAGGCCATTAGCAGGCCATTGTCTTCCTGGCAGTGTCATTGTTCTTGAAAGAGATAAGAAAAACTGCCTAACCCCCAACAGATGGCAAAAATAGAATACATGCTTATTTTACAAGCCAGGACACATGGCAATTTCTAACTACAAAAGAGGGGGAATTATTTTTTTCCTGCCTGTATTTTTTTTTTTAATTTAGCTTTTGTTCTCTACAGAACTATGTATTTTCTTTGAATAGTGCACAGTTTGAATAGTTGGGATAGATGTGACATTTCCAGCTGTAGCCTCTTCTCTCCAAAGGTTGGCTAATGACACTCATGAAGCTTTCAGATCCGCACAGACCTCTGAGTGTAGCCAGCCACTAGATGTCAGCATTATTTTAAAAATAATCAGCTGTGCTACCTATTGGCCATTCCTGCTTAAAATGTGCTGATGTGAAGTTGATGAGATTTGGTAACTAGTGCCTAGAAACAAGCTCTCATATTTATGAAATGCTCAGTGACACCTGTGTGGCTAGCGGCATAGCAGGGTGAATCTTACTAATAATTTCCCACATTTTTAGACATTGTGAAAAAGACACCAGTACCTGTTCAAATGGCTGAAAACGAAGTAGGATTTCATAGTAAGACTTCTGAAGTTCAATTGTGCTTGCATTCAAGTGTGACTCTATCAATGGAGTGAGTAAGGCAGCTCCCTGTCAGAAAAAAAATTGCTATTACATCATGGAGCCCCTGAGGAAGGCTGAAGAGCTCTTGTGTGCACATTAGGGCTGCACTTAGGGGGGAAGCTGGCTAAACTGATTTAGTGAGTCACTGGTGTAGGCAAGATACAGTCTTTCTTATATTCTCTCCATTGCTCTTCAAGTGGCTAATTTGATAGAAAATAAGCCAACAGGAACAAGCAAGTAGTTTTCTGTTCGGAAGATGATCCCTCTCTCATCACGTGACTGCCTGTGTCAGCCCAAGGGTGAGACTGTGCAGCTGAGGGCAAGATTAAAGAAAGGCAGAGGGACAAACCTGTGACAAATGTGAGTCATTAGGTTTTTTCTATTTTCTGTTTGCATTCTTTGCCTGGGAGGCACAATATCTACCTGTCCTGTAGACTCTATTTCCATCCTCTTGCTCCTTTTGCTTTGACAGATATTCCTTCCTATTTCCTGGGTAGAGCTTGAATGTTCTCTGCAGTTCTCTGTGCCAATTTTCCTGTCCTCAAGAGAGGACTAATCCATTGTTTTACTAATCCATCTCTTCCCATTCACATCACTCTTAAACATTTCCTTTTTCTCTATTTCCCACAGTAAGTAATTTGTAAAAGTGCAGTTAACTCTTTCTCCATTTCAAGACTTGTATTGTTGCTTCAGCGTAGTTTTTTGTGCAGTCATTGGGTTTGTCTTGGCAGATCTCTTTATCCATCTTGACATTAGGAGTTTGAGAGAGTTAAGAGTTGGCTGGAACAAATGGCAGAGGGCCTGCAAATGTAAATCCAATAGGACAAGGGCTCTCTGGTGAAGAGCTGAATAAGATGTCAGTGCTTAACAACTAATAAAGAATAACATGATAATAGCTCATTTCAGGCTCTGCTTCATGTCAGCATTGAAACTACATCTGCTGACTCACAAAGGACATATAAACTCACATTCTCATCCTTTTTGGTGTGTTCCCATGCTGGATGGTTACTACACAGTACATAATTTTATGTGCTTTATAACATTTTTGATTTTTTGTAGTCTTTTGAACTTCTTCTAGGAATATCTCTTGCTGAACTCCTATTTCATCTCTTACTATTATTCACTTAGGGTAAATCCCACTTGACTTTCTGAAGGAGGAAAATAAGTTAGCCCCCATGGGTTATGAATCTCTTTGTCTCAAATGTGTCTGATATGAAGAGGTTTTGAATTCTGATTGAATCCTATACTTTCTGAAGCAATTGCATGTTTGCAAAATTGTTATGTTTGCTAGACTCCAGTAAATACCAGACGTATATTTTATTCTGAGTTGGGAAATTCATATCCTCCTGGAACAAAATACTTTATTTCCCACAGGTTTAGACTACATTATATTGGCACCACTCATGTCACTCCACTGAAAATTGTGTCAGCATTCTCATTATAAGTTGTTTTTCAGAGGTTTTAACTTGGACATGAAAATTTGCTTCCACTTAGAAACTTGGTCTTAGCCCAGAAGTAATTAAAAAAACACCAACATTTTCTCTCAATACAATTTGTGTTATTTTGGGAAGAGAAGGGAGAATAAAAAATTAACATTGAAAAATGGTAAAGTGTGCATTGCAATTTGTTCAACTTTGACCAACTAAATGACAGAAAAAATCAGAATTTGTCAATCTTGCTAAGCTGAAATACACTTCAATATCTTTTTAGTTTATCAGTTTGTTAGGTGGAAAGGTGGAGAGAAATAGGTTTGAATATGCACAAAGGGATTAATCTACCCTGCATGTATGGTATGCAGGTACTATCCCTTCAGCATTTATCAAAAGATGAGTGCCCATTCTACTCTGAACTTTAAATCTAATGTCAATCTGAAAGAGCCACTGCCCCTGACTTTGTTATATCTCTCACGTGTCCCAGAACTTATGATGCATAACACCTTTCTCTGGGGTGCAGGATTACACAGAACCAAGGAATGGTAAGAGTGAGCTACTGCATTTTTTGTGGTAGGTGCATGTGGACCATGTTCCTGGGCACAGCAAGCTGACAGAAGGGAGTTGGGAGGCTCCAGGTGAGGCCTCTTTTTGGGTGAATGTGGTTCTGTTTGTTTGTAGGGTCTCAAAGCACTCTGTTTGGTGAGAGATAAATGGTTGTCATGGTTTAACCACAGCCAGCAGCCAAGCCCCAGGCAGCCACTCGCTCACACCTCCACAAGTGGGACCGTGAAAGAATTGGCAGGGTAAAAGCTGGAAAACTCGAGGGTTGAGATGAAGACAGTTTAATAGGGAAAACAGCAGCCATGCATGCAAGCAAAACAAAACAAGGAGTTAATTCATCATTTCCCATGGGCAGGCAGGAGTTCAGCCATCTCCAGGAGAGCAGTGCCCAGCACATCTAAGTGTCACTTGGGAAGACAAATGCCTTCATGCCCAACATGCCCCTTCCCTCTTCTTCCCTCCCCTTTATGTCCTGAAGGTGGTGTCACACGGTCTGGAATATGCCTCTGGTCAGTTGGGGTCACCTTTCCTGGCTGTGTCTCCTCCCACTCTGCCAAGCCCCCCCAGCTTCCCCGCCAGCGTGGCAGTCTGAGAAGCAGAAAAGGCTTTGGCTGTGTGTAAGCTCTGCTCAGCAGTAACTAAAACATCTCTGTGTTATCATCACTGTGTTCAGCACAAAGCCAAAACACAGCCACGTATCAGCCAATGTGAAGAAAACTAACTCTGCCCCAGCCAAAACCAGCACACTGATTTTACTGGAGTTACAGTGATTCTTGGGTTTTGTAGGATCGAAGACAGGAAAAATGAGTAAAAAGGGTTGTTTTGGTGTTTGGATTTGTTAAAAAGTTCCTGTATGAGTCCACCTTAATGTACCTCTTGTCATGTACACTTACAGAAAACTTTGGGGAAAGGCTTGTTATAGAATAAATGGGGAAACCAGGTGATAATGATTCTTATAGTACAAGTGGGAAGGCATGTTTCATTGATAAATCTGCTGCTGAAGTTATTTTTTACTATGAAGGGGGACTCAAGTAGCTAACTTTAACTGCCTGTTATATGTGGGACTATGTCAAAGATGCAATTCAGTGAGGGAGTGTTCTGTGTAGTCAGGAGTTTCAGATGTGGTAATTACTGAGAATAACCGTGCTAATACTTCTGAACAACAGAGATTTTAGGTCAAAAAATATGTATATCTTTTTACAGTGAAATGTGAAGAAATAAAACAGGCTCTCCTCACATTTAAAACCCAATGACTCTGAAATGTTTTAGGCTTTCCACTCTGTACAGAATTTTGTGATACGAAGAGAGGCCTCACATCCAGTGTAAGGTTTCAGAAAATACTGGTCCTTATGAAAGTTTAAGAATATAAATTTCTGCATAATAAATAGTTTTCAGCAACAGGTCCTTTGAATCAGAACAAACCAGCGTAAATCTTACCATTGCAATCAACCACAAATGGAGTGAAAACTATGCTCAGAAACCATGGAGACTCAGTGCAATCCTCAATTCTGCCAGTAGTTTTTGGTCTTGGAATAAAATATTAAAAATGAAGTCTAATATACAAGGCTTCAAAGGACAGAAAATCAAATAGCTTTTCTTTAGAAATGCATCCTATAGGATTTAGTACAAACAAGTATTTTTTAAGTTCAAAAACAACTCCAAAATAAGTTTATTATGGAATAGAATATGACCATAAATATGTCTCTGAAGATGTCAAGTCCTGGCTTGGGGAATCTGTTATCACGAGTCTCCTCTAGTCCAAGAAAATGCCAGCTATGATTCTGACCTGTCTTGGTCAGTGAAGGTTACCATGAGCTGAGGCTGACTGTAGGCTTGTCTGTTTTAATGGGGAGTAAAGAGGTGGCTGGTAATGAGGAAAATAAAAAATGATGAGTGAAGTATATTGCCCATGGTATAAAAAGATGGAGTGCAAGTATGTCTGGACTTAGTGCAGAGAAACTTGGGATATGAGCCTTGACTGACTGAGGTGGAGAGGAGGGATGTCTTAGGAGGAGAGGTAACTAAGGTCCAGCTGCAGGCAGGACAGAGAAATGAAAATGCACTTAAGTGCAGTCTCTTAGGCTTTGATTTTGCAAACTGATCTGTTCAGGGAAACCCTTACACCCATGCAAAGCCCTGTTGAAGATAAAAGGATTTGGTGCAGCCTCACAAGAATCAGCTTGCAGGAACGAAGCCCCGAGTCCTCAGGAGGAGTTTACACTGAGTGCAAGTAGCACTAGGAATAGTTGGAAATGACACATCTCAGCAGTGCCCCATCTTGAATCAGGAGCTGAGAGAGTGAGCTGGTCTTGTGGGGCACCCGAGGTGACAGAGTTACATTTATGTTGTTGTGCTCTCAGTGCTTCTGTTATAACTCCCAGTGGAATTTACACTTGATATCTTTCCCCCCATCCTTCAATATCTTTCAGGCTAAAATCTGGCAGATGAGAGCTCAGCCTGGAAGGCTGGTGACTTCTAAAATGTGCAATTTGTTTAGATGCTTAGCTTTGCAGGGCAGCTGGAAGGGGGAAAATATCAGCTGGTTTTCCTTTTGTTTTACAAAATTGTATTTCGTGCTAGAAAAACTAGGTGATGTGGAGAATGTTGCCTAGGCTTGTCAATAAGATAAACTAGATTTTTGCTTACCACAGAGCCTGTCAGAACTTTGTGTTTTAGAATTACTGTGGATTTCATTCTTTGACAGTCCCTATAATGTACATATGAATCTCACTGGCAATTTCTAAATAGTAATTGCAGTTATAGGACCTTTCTTTATATATTTCATTTTGCTGTGATTACTTTACCTAGCAGAGCCTGGCCATTCTGAGTGCCTTTTTAGACCCAGCTTCAGAGGCCTAATGTGACAAGGTGGTTACAGAAGTCTTTAGTACAGTTTGATTGTTCCCAGGGCAAGACTATTATTTGGGCTTCATCTTTTTTGATAGCATAATTCAGCTCCAGGTAGGCATTCTAATCTGCCACAGCTGGCTGTTATGTGGTCACAGGTTTCACAGAGTTTCTGTGGGAGGTACTTTAACCTCCTATTTTAGCTAAATCCCTCTTGTCTGTGCCTAGGAACAACACTGGTACCTTTAGTATGAGTCCCTAAACATAAGTGATTCATTCCTTTCTATCCTAGCAGAAAAAATATTTCAAAGACTAAATGGAATCTTTCCAACCTTACTCTCTGTCTGGGTTTCATCTTGAATATGTGTTTATTGGATAAATGGCAATTTCTGCCTATTTCTTTTTGCCTAAGAAAAGAAGTTCAAAGCTAAGAAGTTCACTAGCTTAATTCAGAGGCAGACAGTCTTGGACAACTAGATGTATGCATACCTGTGTGAGGCCCCAGCAAACACTGTGACTGTCCAGACCATGGGGAGGTGGCTGAGGAGGTTTACTAAGTTTAGGAAACACAGAAGGTGGTGGATAAATTAGATGGAGGATTGCTGTTCTCACAACTCCCACGACACAAGGAGTAGGTGGCACTGGAGGAAGCTAGTTTGAGACAGTTTTAGGAACAGGAAAACACTTTGGAAGTCTGTTGTAACAGGGGATGGTGGAGGCATCAAAAGGATGTGCAAAGGCATGTGCATAAAGGGAATCTGCAAGAAACCAGGGAGAAATATACTCACTAACATCCCTGTTTCTGGATATCAGGAAAGGATAGGGGAATGGACAGCAGGAAGTACTATTCTCATGAGGTCATGTATCTCATTTTCTACTGCCAGATATGTAAAAGTGGACTAAATGGACCATTGGTCTGATTCAAGGGCAGTTTTATAACAGAGTCAGGGCTCTTACAGATTTGGTCTCACATATTCACTCATTAGTGGAGCAGAGACATGGTTCTTATGTGTAAGAATAACAGAATTCTTGAGGCTGGAAAAAACCTCTAAGACCAACTCCAACCATTAACCCAGCACTGCCAAACCCACCACTAAATCCTGTCCCTATGTGCCATATCTGCATGTCTTTTAAAAACCTCCAGGGATGGTGACTGAACCACTTCTGTGGGCAGCCTGTTCCAGTGCTTGGCAACTCCTTCTGTGGAGAAACTTTTCCTGATGTCCAGCTGAAACCTCCCCTGGTGCAACTCAAGGCCATTTCCCCTTGTCCTGCCACTTGTTCCCTAGAAGAACAGGTCGATCCCCACCTGGCTACACTCTCCTGTCAGGCAGTTGCAGAGAGTGATCAGGTCTCCCCTGAGCCTCCTTTTCTCCAGGCTAAACACCCCCAGCCCCCTCAGCTGCTCCTCAGAGGAGCTGTGCTCCAGACCCTGCCCCAGCTCTGTGGCTCTTCTGATAACTGGCAGTTCAGACCCATGCAGGGACAGAACTGAAATGCAAAGTTTCCTTCTGAGTGGCTGTGACAGCAAGTGAACTTTCAGGATAGTGAATAGCACCAGAAATGTGTCTTGTTGGATTAGTTCCTAGTTTTGCAAGATGTGGATACATGGCTGGCAAGGCTAAAGCAGAAGTTTCCAAATGCGATTCTGTTGTGGTCAGTGTGATGGCAACAGAGATTAATTTGGCCCTGGGTATCTTTTCTTAGCTTATTGAAATATAATTTGAAAATATTTTATTTCAGCTTTTAATAATATTTTTCTTATTTTTGGAACATCTGCAAATTAAGCAACATATGACTGATAAAAAGTGGCTGTAGCTAGAGAGGAATTTCTTAGTTCATTCTTAAAAAATATTATCAAACAAGTATCAAAATCTATCTTAAACATATACATAGAATAAGGTTTAGATGTACATGTGCCTTTCTGTGGCACTTGACTTTCCTTAAAGTTGGTTTCAGGTTAAATTTCTTTTTCATTTGTCCAAGTCTGCCTGACTCCTTTTGGTCTGCTTCCCATGCAGAGCTGATCCACGGAACCTGTAGAATCTGATAATTCCTAATTTGTGATTTTTCTTACATGTTTTTGCGATAAGTTATTACTTGTTCTATCCACTTGATCCATGTGGATCTTTTGTATCCATTTTTAGAGCAATTACTTCCTCTCCTCAGTTATGCAAAATACCTCATTGAATAACCTGAGTCCTTGAGTGTCACAGTGAAAAGCAGGCATTTAGGGGTAAGTTTCTAATCCATTATGATTTTGTATGTTCCTACTTGGAACCCTCCAGACTACACTTATACTGCTGTTAATGCACTTTCTTGATGTAGCCAGAGTGGGGGAAAACCACAAGGAATGAAATAATATATTCTGATTTGGGAATAAGTGATTATGTTAATAAAATGCAAGGTAAGGAGGCTTTGTGACATATTAAAAAATGATAAATGTTTTTTTCAGGGAGAACAATCTTCGTGTGACAATGGCACAACCAATTCTCTTCCAGATTTGAATGTTACTGAACATACAGTATGTGCCCTTTATCACAGAATCACACACATGGTACAAACAAGTCTGTTCATGGGGGAAATAAATTCACAAAAAAATCTTTCTTTCAAGGCCTAGCAGAGACATTTTTTGATTTTTTTTTAACCTTTCTACAACTGTTCTGCTACCTCTGTTTTCCATGGGAGGTATGATCTGGTGACACTTTTCACTCTTGAGTGTGTTGAGTAAGAGAACTTTTTTCCTAGCTATGATGTTATTTTTCCCAAATGGTGAAGTTGAATTAAGAGAAAAGGAGAAAGAATTTAGTCTAAGTGGCAGTATCTTTATTATCTCTTAATAATAGAAATTATATTCTCTTCTTTCCTAAAATCAATCAACCTAGAGGTAGAATCTCTCCTTTCAGCACCACTTTATTTATATTCCTATATTTCTTAAAAAGGTTTTGTTTGCCATCAGTCTTCAAAAGTAAAAGCAAACAATGAGGAGTATTCAATGGCAAAAATCCTGTTGACTGCAATCTTATTGGCTCAGTCAGGCCATAATCTTAATTAGCAAAATACCCAGGAGCATCTTTTCTTCTGGACAAAACCAAAAATTTGAGCACTAAGCCTTGCTTAGTATGTTTCACTGTATTCTTTTAAAGAAGCACAGAGAATATAATTCTCTGACTATCAATAAATTTAACAGGTACTGTGTGCATTACTCAATATTTAGCACATTCTCATTTCTTTTATTAACTAGTAAGCTCTATCTGCTGCAAATGGCTTTTTCTGAGTCTTCCTCACCTCTTCTGTTGTGAGGAGCTATGCTGACTGCTTTTCTTAATTTCTGCTTGTTGTGCATCCAGCAAACTGCATTTCTTGCATGCAGCTCCCTGTCTGTCCTCAGGGCAGATTATTTCCTTTTATTTTGTGTTCCTGTCCCCACCTGTTCTTGCTGTCTCCTGCACAGCTCTCAATTTGCATCTTGGTCTCTCATTCTTTCTTTTCTTAGCTCTCTGAGTCTGGTGTGATAAATATTCTCACTCTTCTTCACCTCCTGTGTGTTCTCTGCCCTTGTCTCTGGGAGTGCTGGTCCCAGCACTGTGCCTGCTGTCACAGGATCAAGGGTGGGCTCCCAGGCTGCAGGGGTGACCCAGAGACAAATAAAGGACCATGCCTTAAGATCAATTTCAAGTGAATATTTTCGTAGGTTTTGGGGGTGGGATGGGTTAGTATTCAGGTATTTCATTGCATATCTTCCTGTCTGTATGGCCATGGAGGCTGAGTGGAAAGAGAAGGAGCTTGGAGCAGGGCATCGGGCAAAGAGTGAGCTCACTCTTTCTGGTAATGCTGTAGGCATAGTTCAGCTCTACCTGGTTTTTAAAACTACACCCTGACATTCAACCAGTTTGAAGAATATGAATGAGGGGTAAAATCTGTTTTATCCTAGCATATTTTGAATAGTTAAGGGACTGAAGTCCTTTGGAGGGAATGGGGTAACCTGGAAAGTAAAATCTCAGAATTGTTTACATCTGACTAAAGCTCTATTGCATCCCACAAAAATGTGTCTCTGGACATCTCACAATCTTTTGTCATGTATTTATGCCCGTGAAATATATATAAAGAAAAAAACACATAGAAAGAACCGAGTGCTCTCTTTTACTACCTCTTCTGCACAGTATGTAAGTGACCCCCAGCACACCTTGTATGGGTCAGAACTTTTTCAAGAAGATTACTTTGGTGTAATATGAACCATACAACACCACCTACCCTGTTTTAAAAGGATGGTCCTTAGGTCAGTGAGATAATATGCAGAGACTAAAATGCTGATTTCCATCTCTCTTATCATGTGATCCTTTTCACCCAAATCCTACTGGTGCTCACTGGGAAGCCAGTATCCAGCTCACAGTCTGGTTTGAAAATCGCACTCCTCATTTGCTATTACATTTGGTGAAGTAACTGACTCACATATGATTAGTTTGCCTTTTTTGAGCCCTAGATATGGGTTACTTAAATCTGGTTCATCACTGCAAACAGGAATCAGGAATAGTTTAAGCAGCTTTTTGTGTCCGGCGTGTATATCCCAGTGATATCCTACTTATTGCTGTGCAAAGAAAGGCAGTTAGTTTTCTCAATTTGTTCCAAAGTAAAAACGTATCCCAGTGGAACGATTTATCCTACTTATTGCTGTGCAAAGAAAGGCAGTTAGTTTTCTCAATTTGTTCCAAAGTAAAAACTGATGGGATCAGAGATTTTCCCATTGCTAAAAATGAATCTTCAGTTGCTTGATGTGCTGATGCTGCTCATAATGTTATCCCTCAATATAAGTCAGCAAAGTCAGCACACAGGAGTGCTACATTGAACATACCTGACTCCTCACTCCCTACATTGCATTGCTGCAGCATCTCCTCAGGGATCAGAGATGCTTGTTCATCTTCTGGCAACAAGTGTTATGTTACTCTCTTTGAAAATAGGTCCTGTTTCAGCCTATTGCTTTACATAAGCAAAAAACAACAACAAAAAAATCTGCTGCAGTTCCTGGGGGAAAGGCCAAAGCCAGTGTCTGATCAGTTATTCCAGTCAAACACTCTTGAAACATGACCTTGTTTTCTCAGTTGCAGCAGTTTTTAGTGTAATCTCTATGGGCTGCATGAATCTTCTGGAGTCAGTGACTGATGGTGTCTCACGTGGGTTGTTACTTTATTTTCTCTGGACTTCAGTGCTGCTTTGGGCACAGTAAACCAGGCTCTTTGGAAAAATGTCTGCAAGGGTACAAGGTTGTCTGCAACACTGTTCCAGTGGCTTCCAGCTTTCCTTAGGAAAGGTTACACTGAACTTTAACTGTGTCCAAACTGTTAATTTTTTTCTCCAAGCTGAAAAATCTCAAGATGGATTTTTGTTTTGGAATCTGAGACCTAATCAGAAGTTAAGCTTATTCAGACACCTTTCTTTGTCTCACATTTACATAGTAAAATGTTATGCTTTCTGAAGTAGTGGCTGTGTTATGCCTGTCTGATGTGGAGACAACTAGCTATGTGTCACATATTTAATTATTTAGAAAATACTAGTGTTAAAAGTATGAGAGAATAACTCCTCAGTGATAGAGGCCAGAAGTCCTGAATGTTGTCTTTCCTTTGATATGCATTTCATAGTCTACCAAACTGTCTTCAAAACATGGTTTTATTCTTCCTATTTAACATAAATTCATGAGCGACTATAGCTCTTTGGTGATTGGTACTGTGCTTGGTCTTACTTTTAGGCCCAGCATGTGAAATACTTCACATATAGTAACATTCAACAAAATGTACTTTGTTCCCATAAACATGCTAACACAGTTAAGAGAGTCATAATTGGACCACAGGGACATTAATTGATGTACTGAGTAATCTGAGTTGTCAGAAGAATGTAAATACTAAACTTCAGACTCACATTGCTGTTGCTGAGAGCTTTTTCTTGGCTCTCCTTAGCATGTAGTGTTGCCTTGTAGATGGGATTAGAGCTAATGCACTGGAATTGCATTGCATTCCCATTAAAGAAACCCAGACAGGTCTAATTTCCTTTTATTCCTGAGCTCAGGTTTCAGTATCTTCCCTGATTCTTCTTGGGGGCCAGGCTCTCAGGTTGTGTTTGGCTCAGGGAATGCAGAAGCACTTTTGAGCTCTGACATGTAGGTGTGCACATTTTTCACATCTCAAGTCAGCACAGGGCAAGGTGCAAATTTTATGGCCAAAATCTGAATGCTCCAGCCAGATCTATCTCGATGAACCAAGAAACCAGAAAACTAAGACATGTTTCAATGCACTCTCCACCACTTGCTCTTGCAGAGGCTGCCACACTGGCTTGGAGAGGGGCAGATGAGACTTTGATGACATAAGCAATGCATGCACAGCAATTCTAGCTAATGGTAGCCCACCAGCCTGCCAGCTGCAGAGGTTCTGGAACCATTGCCAACAACTCTCATGGGTTTGCAGACAGCCTTGCAGGTGCACTGACACGTGCAGTTAATGCAGCAGTGACACTGTGCCCTGAGCAGGGGGGGCTGCCCTGTTGTGTGGCTGATCCCAAACCATGCAGAGATGCAGAGACTGGCGGCCCTCAAATCCCCCAAATCCTCCAAAGAGTGCAAATAAATTTCAAATTATGTGTGCAGTGTTCAGCTTGTTTTCCTTTCCCATCCTTTCTTTTTCCTGCTGAATGATGGTGAGTGGAGAAGGGTCTTTGTCCACGTCTTCAAATTTATGAAAAGAGGAAAGCAGAACAGTAGATGAACCATCATTTTCGTGGGACACCTTCCTGTAGGAGAGGTCAGGCCGCAGCTCTTCCACCAACTCCTGCTGCTGTTCCCACTTCAGTGCCTCCTGACAATAAAGAGGTGGAAAGAGGGAGTGTGGAAGAAGCAGAGACAAAGGAATGGTATTTGGGAGGAGAATTTAGAAGCACAGTGGGTTTTCTGGAAAATTGCATCTTCACACTACTTTTCCCTGTTATCTCTTTCAGTGTGCCAGGCAGCTCCCACCGTGTAACCTGTCTGTGGGCAGCTGAAGCCTGGCTTTATTCACATTAAGGAAAATCAGTTTTGGGGATGGGGTGAGCATCTGCTTCTCCCCCCAGATTTATGACTGTGGTGGAAGTTCCTGTCATCCCTCACTCTGCACCTGTGTTTCCAGCCACTTCTCCATTGTTATTCCCAAGTGACGACGGATTGAATCTCTGCTAATGCAGCAAGCGGGCTGGGGTTGCTCCAGGTGCATGCTCCAACTCTCCAAAATGTCCACTGGCCACAGACCTAGACATGTCTGGTTAAGAAGGGATCTGCCAAAAAGTATTTTGTTCTGTGTTGTTGGAGTGTTTATGTTCTATTTTTTTCTAAGAGTTCCTGCCAAATAGCAAGACAGCACAGATGCAGAGCTACTGCACAGGTCGTGGAGGAGGAAGCTGCTTCTCAGTTGAAGGTGAGAGCCTTACAGATGGTTCCCTTGTTCTGGCACCTCCCTCAGTCCAAACTCAGTTGGATGCTGTGAATTTTACTGGATCTGTGATGTTGCACTAGCACAACCCTTGTGTATCTGGCTGTAACCACACTGCCTGCAGTTTTGGATCAATGCAGGTCTCACCCGCCTTTCAAGGCTGCACCTCTGTCCTACACCTTGCCAGCCTGAGCAGAGAAACGCACAGTGAAAACCACCCTCCAGCAATCCCTTTCCTCAGTTCTGCTGCAGTGTAATTGTTTGCTCCACTAGGATTATTCCCCACCTGAACAAGGAGCCCTCTGCCCTTTGCAGTTGTTCAAGCCCCAGAGCTCTCTCCTGTGCCCGTGGTCACTGGAGGGATTCCAGCTCACACAGCTGGAACAGCTCAGTGGCCAGCTGGGACTTGTGTGAGGGGGCTCAGAGCCACACTAAGAGCCTTGAGACCCAGATCAGCTTTAAGGAGACATCCTGAGAAAGCCACCAAGTCCTCCAAAAGACAATTCAGTAGCAAACCCATGGCAGACCACTTGATACTAATTTTTGTTGTTAATGTAAGGGCTACATCTCCTTAGGTATTTTGATAGATCTGGTATCATCTACACATTCCATCAGAGTTTACAATTACTTTTTACTTTTTAACACTATTTCTATTTCAATTTCACTTTACCTTAAGGATCACTCCCACCCTCCAAGTAAAAGTTTGGCCAAGGCTGAAGCCCAGCACTCCAGAACAGCCCAGGCTGATGTAAAGATTGCAGCTGAATCCCTTCACTCCATGCGCCTCTGTCATGCAGTAAACAACAAATACAAGCAGAAAATTTAGGGAATTCCACAGAATTCAATGAACTGTTGAGAACCTATTAACAAAATATGTCAGAAATGCATCATGCAAAGCAAAACTCTTTTCCTTGCAGCCTCTGCCAAATACATAGATACATGATGCCCAAAAACTGAGGTTTAGGAGATGATAACCCATTTCCCTGAATTTTGTATAGCTATCAAAATCTTTTATGTAAATGTTCACTATAGTGGGCTGTAAAACCCTGTAGAATGGTTCTGCTCTTGCTTTTTGGGAGATCAGATAAATAACCTAACTCATCTGAGCCCATCTAAGGTTGCTCAATGAGAAGGTTCTGAATGTATCAAAAGATGAAGCACACCAGCTCCAGAATTACACCTCTAAATGTTTTTAAAGACAAGGGCTAAAATGTGTGATTTTTTGGGCTGGTTTGGGCCTCAGCCTCCCTGGAAAACAGAGTCATACTAGTAAGAATTTCTAATTTATGTATGTATTTATAGACTGTCTCATGCAGAGACCAGTGGTTGAACCAGAGCTGTGTAACCAGGGAGTTATAATATCCAAACTTGCAGGTTTCCCTCTGGCTGAGGTAGGACATGAGGGCTCCTCTGTCCTCCTGGAGGCAACCTGGAGGCTGCCTTCCCATGACAACACCAGTTTCCTCCTGGGTGAATGGTCCGTGAACCAAGCAGCAGCCTGTGAGCTGTGCATGACCACTGAAAATGGGACTTCGTGCTGCCAGGCAGACACAGGTTCTTTTTCTCCAGTGAGAGGGCATTTGAGAGGAAATTACTACACACTGCACAGGACAAAACATTTTTCCTATTGTGCTGAAATGTATCTAGAGCGGGGAAACTACACTTAGGATATGGGAAAAAAGGGGAAATAACAACATGGGGTTGTCTGCAGTGCAGTAAGGGAAGAAAAACACCAGGAGAGGCATCCTGAAGCATGCTTCCTGCATATATTGAATGCTTTAAAACATGATGCTTTTCCTTTCAAAAACAGTGAACACACTGGCATTACAATCCCTTATTTTTTTGAGTTGAGTGATACATTCCAGTCTTTGTAGGACACTTTTTTTCAGCTGAGATGGCATTTGGCTGTGCTTACTATGACAAACAGAGAAGAATTGGCATGTGGCATGCTTCAATAAATATGCAACCAGGTTCTGTAGAGAAAAATATCTATAAAAATGAATCAGATACTTAATTGTCATCTACTGCACGTTCAGAGGTCCATGGTACTGAAAATAAACAATATTTATAAGCATTTCATAGGCCACTATAAAAACATACTGCATTTTACTTTGTAACTTTATAGGATGTTTTTCAGCTTGTGTTCCTTTACAAAAGAGCTTTCTTTATTAATTATTTATTTTCTTTTAGTGCGGAAAATAGTTTCAGGCTCACCAAAGATGAGAACACAATACAATATTTGATTAATATTCTTTATTATTGTTTCTTGTTTCTCCAAGATGAAAAATGTGCTGTTATTCCCAGAACTTGGTTAGAATAGCAAACCAGTCTCTGCAGGGTAACTCTGAATCAAGCATCTTCTTTCATATGCCCAGTCATCAGTCAAAAGGAGGGGACAAAAACAGGACACACAGTGGGGCACATGGAATTAATGAGGTTTCTGAGGACAATTCATTATTCTATTATCCTAAGCAATAATATTTTTATTTCTTTATGTTTAGAGGCCTGGAGAACTGAGGGTACAGTAGGCACATTCCTTACATGAAAAAAGAGTCCTCCCTGTCTGAAGGATTTTGGACTGTGTAAAGGAGAAAATATGCAGGAAAGAAGAGTTGAGAGAATCAGGAATCCAAAAGAAGACAAAGAGGTCTGAAACAAGTAAACCCTAAGTGCCTGAAAACAAAGTTCTTAGCTTTTTTTGTACGTCTTATGTGAAGTTATCTCAGAGTCTTTTAAGCATGAAGCTGCGATCTTGATTTCCACAGAGACTGTCAATTGCCACTTGATTTTAAACATTTTACTGCTTTCTGGGAGCAACTAGAGATGAAAAGCTGCAGCACAGAGCATTGCTCTTCAGGAACAGTGTAGGTGAGGAAGGTGTTACAGCTCTTACTCCTCACAGGTACACAACTGTATGACATGCCATAAAAACAGCATTTCACAGACAGTTACTTACCTGGAAATTTAGTGCATAACGAGTAACCCAGTGAGTAATCACCAGAAAACACTGCAGAAATGTTATAGACCATTTTTAGAGAGAGAAAAGCTGAAGGAAAATTATAGACCACTCATTCAGTCTGATACTTTTGGCACATCATTAGTCACATTGAGAATTGTCTAATAAGGCTGGTGCATTGTCTGGCCCAACATTTTACAGCATGATGTTTTTCACCATGATTTAATACCACAGGCAATATCTACCTTCTCAATACTGATCTCAGCAATGTATGAACCTACTAATTTCTCCCAAATAGGATTTGGTGTAGGGTATGAGGCCCAGTGCATGACACGTGGGTGTTTTCAGCATCCATTTGTGTGTGACAGAACCAGACACCTCACTGTCCAGAGGTCACTCACACCTGATCCACACTGCAAGCTGTCAACCAGCTGGTACCCACAACAGGTGCTTCTTCAAGGGAGGAAAAGTAGGACAAAGCAATTGTATCTGCAGCCGTGACAGTGTCCATGCCTTAGAGATGGAAAAGGTCAGTGGATGGAGCAAAGATGGTAAATTCCATGGTATTTACTTTTGTCTGCAAGTGTAGGCAAGCAATATGTTACTGCTGCAAACAATAGGTAGTAACCATGACTGACATCTCAAATGCTGAGAAGACTGAGCAAATTAAGAACACGTAAGAATTCAGAACATGTAAGAACATGTAAGAGAAAAGGAGAAGAAAGTGTCTTGGAAAAAATACACAAAGTAGTAGAGCAGCTGAGAGAGGAAAAACAACTGCTGCAAGAGCACTACCAGCTTCAAGCATAAGTCTTGCAAAAGCTGTGAAAAGTGAGCATAACAAAGAATCTGTGAACATTTTGTATGCATGAACCTGAGAGCTGAAATGGCAGCAATCCCTCCCATTCCCAGGACCTGAGGCTGGACCTCCCTGCCCACTTTTGCATAGCTGTGTGTGTGTCCAGGGCAGCTGCTTTGTTTGATGGCCTGTTTCAATCTTGGCTGCTGATTGTTGCCCTGCACTCACCACTTCAGCAATCACAGGCCCACATTTCGAAGGGTCCTGGCTGAGGTATTTGCAATTTGCAATTTGCAAACTGCAATTTGCCAAGGTGCCATCTGAAATCACTGCTCAGAAACAGATCAATAATAGTGGACAATAGCCAAATAATCTTTTTCTCTTGTAAAACCTAGATATGATTCTGTCCAGCAAACTGAACATTATTATTTATTTGTGTCAGCATCTGGCACGTAATGGGCATTTTATAGACAAGAAATGATAAAATTTTAGTTAGAGAGAGAAGCAGACAGATGCAAGGGTGGGGAAATAACAACAGATTATTTCAGTGTATAGTTAGCACCAGCCTCTTAAAGCAAAAAGTTTGGAGTGTATTTTCTAAAACTACTTGGAAAGAGTTGCACAGATAGCAGCTGAAGAGACAGATAAAGAACTTGAAAGATGGGTAGACCTTGACTAGACAATGTTTGGGATTGCTTTGAGTTCTGTGTGCAGGAAGGCTGTAACTATAACAAAAAGACATTCAGAAAGCAGATCATCAGCTTTTTTTGCTTTTGGTTCTGCAAACCTGGGATGTGGACAGATTTTGTTCAAATGTGGACAGATTTTGGTGCTGCCAGCTACACTAACAGGAGAGACCACTCAGAGTTTTACACTCTGCAAACATTCACCCATTTGGGAGTCACATGTAGTGGGACATTTGATCAGATCTGGACCTAGCTTAAGCTAAATTAGAATTGTAAATACAGATAAATATGGTTTGGAACTCCAACTTATCCACAGTCCTTTTCTTATGGAAACAGAATATCTTACGTGAAACAGTGGTCCTACGTGATTCACTTACTTATCCCCACCCTTAGGAAAAATATATTTTGGATGCCTCTCTCTTAACCTGACTTTAATCTTCATGAAAACATGTCTGATAGCTTTGGAGACAATATTGGTATGTTCTGTACAGAAATTTTACTAGCTGCTTTTTTACTTTTTTTTCCTTTGGCATCAACTTGAAAGAATTGTTGGAAGATGATGCCTGCTGGAAACATTTATCCATTTCATTTTAAGAATGTGAGTAATTGTGCAGTGTATGTCATGCATATTAAATGTTTCACTATGAAAACAAATTTTACTCATTATTGCTTCTTATGACATTCCAATATATTCTCCTAGAATATGCTCTGCTCTCTGCCATCTGCCCATTTCTGGAATTAGGATGCAGCAGGCCGATCCAATACTTTGTACAAATCTCAATGGTTTTAAGATTAGGCTTTGCAAGAATGCATTCCACTGGCTCTCCAGCCTGGAACCAACAACAAAATAACTATGTGATGGCAGGAAAGGACACAGCCTGCTGGAAGTTTTGCATCGCGTGATCAAGTGATGGAGGAGTGTTGTAAAATCTATTCCCTGGCAGAATAGTTGTCAGTGTGGCTGAGTTTTAGTAGAACATCCTTTTTCATTGAAATCCTACACTGTTTTAGTTCCTGTCTTGTTCTAAACATGAACAAGTAGGCCTAATAAAGCAGAGACTCTGCACAAAGTTGTAATTCACAGACTATACGATTAAATAGTTCAGAGGTCCCAAACACAGAGTGACAGAAAGCACCCTTGCAGGTGCTGTGCCATGCAGGAATCACAGAAATAATGGTGTGGAGACTCCTATGTAACCCAAAGATCCAGTACAGCCTCCTGCTTAGGTCAGAACTACTGCCAACACTGAATATTAATTCTGTGCATCATCTCTATGGACGGAGAGTCCAAAGGTAGCAATGAAGAAACTTCTGGGCATTAGGAAAAGCACATACCAACTCAATCTGGGATTAAACTAGTTTTAAAAAGTGGGTGAAACTTACAGACAAAAGATGTGAAAAGAGTCATTACTTGAATGATGCAGAGGGGACAAAGACAAACTGGAAAACAGGGGTATAAAAGAAGCAAAGCTAGGACCACAGGTGGCTGTTTAAAGCAGGATGGGTTGTTTACTTGGGATTGAGAGAAAATAACTGAGGCAAAGCAAATCCCCCTGTGCAGGGACATCCCTGTTTGGATGCATACATTTGGATCTGTGAATGAGCACTGCAGGCTGGAGCAGGACAGTTGGCCAAGCTGTCCTGACCTGCATGGTGCATCTGCCCTGCTGGAGCAACCCACAGACCTGGGGTGAAGACCAAGGGGTGTGATTTGGGATAGACCCATGGTGCTGTTCAGAGAGGAGGAATGTGAAACACAGAGCCATAGTGTGGAGAAGAAGCTTTCAACAGTGTTACCATGAGAGGAAACAGCAGCACGCAAAGGGATTTTTTCTGGGTTGTGACAAATGCAATTTCTGCCATAAAAAATACGGTATGTTTTGATGTGGCTGCAGTTTTGGGAAAAGAGGAAAGTACCTCACTCCGCCCTCTTTCTCACCCCAGTCCCTCACAGTCTGTGACCAAAATGCAGCGAAATGTGTCAGCCCTTGAGGAAAACAGCAGAGAAATATGAAGCTCAATTACGAGCTTTTAATGAAGCTTCAGTTCCTTATAAGTTGCACGGTGTTATCTGCCCTGCTGGAGCAACCCACAGACCTGGGGTGAAGACCAAGGGGTGTGATTTGGGATAGACCCATGATGCTGTTCAGAGAGGAGGAATGTGAAACACAGAGCCACAGTGTGGAGAAGAAGCTTTCAACAGTGTTACAATGAGGGGAAACAGCAGCACGCAAAGGGATTTTTTCTGGGTTGTGACAAATGCAATTTCTGCCATAAAAAATACGGTATGTTTTGATGTGGCTGCAGTTTTGGGAAAAGAGGAAAGTACCTCACTCCGCCCTCTTGCTCACCCCAGTCCCTCACAGTCTGTGACCAAAATGCAGCGAAATGTGTCAGCCCTTGAGGAAAACAGCAGAGAAATATGAAGCTCAATTACGAGCTTTTAATGAAGCTTCAGTTCCTTATAATCCTATGAAAGCAATGGAAAGTACAGTGGGTCACAAGGTGCTGGAGTATGCATCGTGGTTCCCTGTGTGCAGCACGCGAGGCTTCAGAAGGGCTGGGATGCTTTGTGCCAGGCCCTGGGGGTGGACAGACACAGCAGTCTTGCTTTATGTTCCCTGAAACAACTTCTGGCAAGGCTGGTGAGAAGTCAGCAGGCAAGGCACAAAGACTGCCAAGGTACAGCCCAGAACCCCACAGTCTGGATCACTGCTGGAATAGGAGACACCTGTGGGAACGTGTGCCAGCTGGACATCCACGAGACTGGCCTTGCTGTCACGTGTCCAGCAATGAAGAAGTACCTGGTTTTGGAGCCCCATGCCCAGTTTATGCAGTTTGATGTAAGAAAAAGAAGAAACCAGTCCATCACATGCCTTTTCTGGGAAGGTTGAGGTCCGGAATGAATTTCAAGAATGAGACTGTCTCAGTTAATAAATAGTGTGATTATACTAGAGTAAAATTAGGTGTCTAAAAGCTGGATGTGGAATGGGGAACCAAAACAGATTTGTCAGCTATCACAACTAGATCTCAAAAGCATGAAAAACATAAGTTAATGATATAATAAATCAACTATATTCAGAGTCATCAGGTTTCAAATACCATTCCCAAATCTCACCAGACATCAGCTGTGTGCAAAAAACCCCAAATCCAGCTAATGGCAGATCTTGCTTTAGCTTCAATAGGAGCTGAACAAAGTGGTATGAATGTGCAATCCTGGCTCTGTGCCTGCTCATTTCAACAAGACTTTGGTGAATGTTGATTTTGGAAAGTAACTTGAATTGAAGTTAAAGGTCTGATGTCCCTCTCTCCATCCAAGTTCAGATGAATTAATATAACTGTCAGTGCAGATAGTTGCTGCTTGGGATTGTTGCTTAGAATCAGAGAGAATCTCAGAATCATTTAGGCTGGAAAAGAGTTTTGGATCATGCAGTGAAACCATTAGCCCAACACTACCAACTCCACCACTTAGCCACGTCCCTAAGTGTCACTTCTACACAACTTTTAAATTCCTCCAGAGACAGTGACTCCACCATTTCCTGAGCTGCCTGTTCTGGTGCTTGACAAGCATATCAGAGAATAAGATTTTCCTAATATCTGAGAGAAATTGAGGCCATTTCTTTTTGTTCTTTTTCTTGTTTATCTGGGAGAAGAGACCAACCCCCACCAGTCTACATCCTCCTTTCAGGTTATTTGTAGAGAGTAACAAGGTTCCTCCTAAGCCTCTTTTTGTCCAGGATAAACACCCCCAACTCCCTCAGCTGCTCCTCACAGGATTTTGTGCTCCAGATCTTTCCCCAGCTCCTTGCCCTTCTCCGGACACATTCCAGCACCTCCAAGTCTTTCCTGTAATAAGATGCCCAAAACTGAGCCCAGGATTTGAGGTGTGGCCTCACCAGTGCCCAGCACAGAGGGGCAGTCCCTGCCCTGGTCCTGCTGGCCACACCATTGCTGATACATTCAGGATGTCCTTGGCCTTCTTGGCCACCTGGGCACGCCCTGGCTCATGTTCAGCCACTGTTGAGCAGCAGCCCCAGCTCCTTTCCCACTGGGCAGCTTTCCAGCCACGCTGTCCCAGCCTGGGGCACTGCCTGGGGTTATTGTGACCCAGGGGCAGGGCCCAGCACTTGGCCTGGCTGAACCTCACACAACTGGCCCTGGCCCATGGATCCAGCCTGTGCAGATCCCTCTGCAGAGCCCCCTGCCCTCCAGCAGGTCAGCACTCACACCCAGCTTGGTGCCATCTGCAAACTGGCTGAGGGTGCTCTCAATTCCCTCACCCAGATCATCAATAAAGATGGACAAGGAATCACAAGGACTGACCCTGATACTTATCACTGAGGGGCACCACCAATGACTGGCTGCCAACTGCATTTAACTTTATCCACCACCACTTTCTGGGCCACCACCCACTTTCTTACCCAGTGAAGAGTACCCACATCCACACCATGAGCAGCCAGATTTCTCCAGGAGATGCCGTGGGAGATGGTGTCAAAGGCTTTGCTGAAGTCCAAGT
This sequence comes from Passer montanus, assembly GCF_014805655.1. Taxonomy (NCBI): domain Eukaryota; kingdom Metazoa; phylum Chordata; class Aves; order Passeriformes; family Passeridae; genus Passer; species Passer montanus. Next base: position 944,484 of record NW_024366815.1, read on the forward strand.
AGACACATTCCCAGCCTTTCCCTCACCCACTAGATGGGTACCTTGTCACAGGAGGGGGTCAGGTGGGTCAAGCAGGACCTGCCTTTCACAAACCCATTCTGGCTGGGCCTGATCCCCTGGTTTGCTGTGTGTGTCCACGATGGCACTTAGCATGATCTGCCCCATGACCTTCCACAGCACTGAGGTCAGGCTGCCAGGCCTGTAGTTCCCTGCATCTTTCTTTTGGCTCTGCTGGTAGATGGGCATTGTTTTTGCCAGCCTCCACTCAGCTGGGACGTCCCTGGTGAGGCAGGGCTGCTGGGAAATGATGGGAAGAGGTCTGCTGAGCACTTCCAGCAGCTCCCTCAGTGCCCTGGGGTGGAGCCCAGCTGTCCCACAGCCCTGTGTGCATCCAAGTGCTGCAGCACATCACTGACCATTTATTTCCCTTTGGATCATGGGGGCTTCATTCTGCTCCCCATCCCTGTCTTCCAGCTCACAGGGCTGTGTACCCTAAGAACAACTGGGGTTGTTATTACAGGCTGAGGCAAAGAAGGCATAAAGCACCTCAGCCTTTCTTATCCTTTGTTGCTATGTTTCTGCCATGTCCAGTAATGGATATAAATTCTCCTCAGCCCTCTTTTTGTTGCTGTTGTATTTATAGAAACATTTTTTTATTGCCTTTTACAGCAGTAGCCAGGTTAAGTTGTAGTTGGGTTCTGGCCCTTCTGATTTTCTCCCTGCATAATTTCACAATATCTTTTTAGTCCTCCTGAATCACCTGCCCCTTCTTCTAGACATGAACTCTCCTTTTTCCCCTGACTGTCAGCCAAAGTTCTCTGTTCAGCCAGGCCAATCTCCTCTGCTGGCTCAATTTTCAGCACATGGGCACTTTTCTGTACCTTTAGGATTTCCTCCTTGCAAGATATTCAGCACTTCTGGGTTTCCAGATCCCCCTGTTTTGTGCACATGTTGCGTGCATTGGTGTAAATATCAATTGGGATATGGATCCCACAGCCTTTTTGTGGGAAGAAGCTCGAATTCCTGTGGGACCATTCTCAGGTATTCTGTGGTTTCTAATACAGCAATAACCTTGGGTCTTTGCTGCTGTGTGGCTTTCCATTCTCTATCCTCACTGAGAGGGCAGATCACTGGGCCTCACTCGTATCCCTCAAAGACGGAATCACCTTTTTCTGGAGAATAATTGCCACAAGGTATGTGTGCTTTACTCAGTTCCTGTGGCATGTTTTAATGATTTTCAGGCTTCTTCCTTTGTTACTTCTTTGCCAAGATCCCACTTAGTGTCCAACACTAACAAGTGGCTTTAAAAGCTTATGAAAAGGATCATAAACATGCTTTCTACTCGTAGAATTGTATCTTGTTAGAAAGAAAACAAAAAGCCTTCACATAAAATCTCCCTATGTCCCATGCCCAACTGGCCCTGGACGTGTAACTCTGCACTCTTCCACTTTTTGTCTATGAGTTGGTAAGTTCTTTTGTTAATCTTTATTTTCGTAATGAAGTCACTCATGGGTCTTTCACCCTGTCTTCATCCAAAACCAGCATGAACCTTACCTTACCTTAATATTTTCTTCTCTTCTAGACTTGATAATGGTGGATCTGGGTTTGTACTTAGTAAGGAAAGGAAACAAATACCTTTAATCTGGCCTGGTCAAAATATAAAATAATTAAGTCAACTGTATTTAAATCTTTATCCATGCCTGTTTAATTTTTTTCTGTATTGATGGAGTGCTGTGTAGGCACAGACTGTGTTGTGTTTAATACATTTTAACTTTTTTCTTCTCCATGGAACTGCCATTTTGTTTTCATCCAAGAAAAGCAGAGGAGTCCCTGATCTTTATAAGTGCACCACTAAAGCTTTAACTCATCCTGATGATGTAAAGTGCCCTTACTAAAGCTTTATATTTCTTTTCCCAACTACTGCAGCTCTGCTCAGGTGATTTTGAAGAAATGCTCAGATTGCTTTATCAGCTTCCTGCCTGGTACTGAAGGGCTCCACCTCACAGATTGTCCTCAACCTTCTTGGCACCAAATGGCTTGCTGAGCCTTTCTCAGGTGGTTTCATTGCCCAGCTGCCAACCCTCTCAGCCTTGCTTTCATGGCCTCAGGGGTGTCTCACACTCCTCTGCTGCATGTTTAACCTCATTCTTGATCATCCACTTCAATTTACTGCTAGTCTTCTTGAGTCCCTGTTGCAGGCACCACAGCTGAGAAGTGATTTAAATTTAAAGGCACCTTCAAAGGCCATTTAATCCACCCTCCATTCTAAGCCAATCTAACTAGATCAGGTTGTTAGGGACATGAGTAGTCAAGACTTGGAGGGTGACAAGGTTCTGCCTCCTCAGCTGGAAGATGAAGCACTCAAACCAAGCAACCAAGAACAAGAACCTTGGGCAGAAGCTGCTGAGAAATGGCAGACAGGTAGATGGCAAAACCAGGACAGCCTCAAGGGCCAAGGGGAAAAACATCATTCAGATGCAGGGACCCCAAGTGCTGTCCCACAGGGTAACACCTTGGAAGTCAGGTGTTTCTTACCTGGACATTTACTGAATGCTGAGCCTGGCTTTAAATGGATGCATCTGGGGTAGAATAGGGTGCACAGGAAAAGTGTCAAGGGAATGGTGAAAGACAATGAATTCCACTTTAACAGTAGGAAGAAAACTCTCCTCAATTCTTCTAATGTAGGAGGCAAATTTGGCTTTGAAGGAAGTGGGAAAAAGGGAAGCAAGCCAGGAAAAAGGAATTTGTCTGTGACTGAGTCACGACTTGGAAATGGCCTTGTGGCACACGTTGTGACAATTCCATGGCTCTGAAGCTACAAGTGATTCCACAGGAGTGGTGGCTTTGCCATCAGGTGGACAGCTGTGATGTCACAGGGCTGCTGTGCCTGCAGAAGGCAGGGAAGCAGCAAGTCTTCCAACACCCCCAGCAGCAGTCCACTCCTTGAGCCAGGTACACAGCTGTGCAAAACTCAGACCTTGCCCTCAGGAGGTCCCCAAGGTGGCTTTCTTGGGGTCAGTCAGAGGCCTCTCAGTTCTGTGAGCACTGTGCCATGTATGCTCATGGTCAGCAGGTTGGACCCCCTTGGCATTTGGGAATAGAGCCAGTGGAAGGGCTGATATTTGAGGATGGGGCTCCACTGTACGTTTGTGTGTCAGGAACCCAATCATCAGTACATATAACTGCACTTTTAAAAGCTTAGTCCTGAGATACAGAAGCTCCTGGGAGGTCCTGATGGTACTGGAAACCCACCCAAAGCCTTACATCTTCCTCCTTTTCAATTCTATTCTCCTAAGTTTGGTTACTTTTTTTTTTTTTTAACTTACATTATTGTGAATGCCAGCATAGGTTCTTCTTTAGGAGCACATAAATTATGTCCTTTCTGGCTCCAGAGAGTCAAAATCTGCTCTGGTTGCTCCTGCTATACCTCCTGCAAGCTTTTGAACACTGAGATCCCAAAGTATTACTGTGTGTGTCAGTGTCCCACTATCACTCCCCAGGTTATTGCAGGTGAAAATTATAGATTGAAGATGAACAGAACTGGACAGTCTGTGTGATGAAGATGATGGTGAGGAGATACTCTCAAGAGACTCATTGCATGAGGCTTTTTCTGCAGTGCTCAACCACCCTTTTTTGCAGGCTCCAACTGCACAGTTCTGCCCTGAGGTCCTGCATTAGAAGGAGTAGCACTGAGCCTCTGAAATCCTGTGGATGGTAATATTCTCCCTCTGCTGCAATAAGACTTAAGTCCCTTCACATTCCGAATTCCTCTTATCTGTATCTCAAGTCCGCAAGGTCAGAACCAGTATTTCTTTCTTGCACCGACCTCTGCGAAAACATTTGGATGAATGTTATTAATCTCCTTGGTGCCCTGCATGCCTAGGAGATGTCAACAAAACAGCACACAAGCAGTGCTTGGAATGAACATAATGAGGCAGGTTTGATCCAAATAACAACGGAAACCTGTCACACCTAAATAAACACGGGAGCATGCCAATGAACACAGCAGTTTGCTGGGTGATGGGGTAGGAGCAGGCCATTGCTGACAGGATAGTCAGGCTGAAAGCTCTTCCACACAAAAATGGCATGGGTTGCTCTGCTGGGCCCAGCCACCAGGCTCTGGTTTTACTCAGAGCACTGAGGAAGAGCTGTGGGTTTGGTGTCTTCATCCTCTCTATGCACTGCACGAACAGTGGCCTCTGTCCTTTCTTCTGTGAGATACTGGGCCATTTTCTGTTCTGCAGGTGTGGCAAGGAAGCACAGCTGGGCTGGCTGCTCTGTGAACAGAGCAAAAATCCCCACAGGAATCACAATAGCTCTAAGGTGGACACAGGGTAAAGTACTCAGGAGGAACAGTGGGAAGTCAGCAGCTGTGCCACAGCAGGACACAGGCTATGGAACCTTGGGCATGTGTTTCTTGTAACTGTCCCTGTGCTGAGCTGGAGACCTCCCAGACAGTGACCTGAGGGGATCAGGACAGTAGAGGTATCTGCAATTCAGCTGAGGAGCTGACTCCTGGTTTTGTCAGGACTTACCTGAGAGGCTTTGGAGATAAGTTGTTAACTTGAATTGAATTGGTACAGGAGAAATGGGTAAAGATAAGGGCAGAGTTTGGGTGCCTTGTTGCACACAACTAGCAGAGGGGAGCAGCAGGGGATATCATGCCTGCTAGTCCCCAGTACATCTGGTTCCTTGACAAAGCAAGGCAAAGCCTGGGACAATCTGGGGGCAGAATAAAACCACCAGCACTCTGTCTTGCTGTCGGGCCATGTGCAGAACATGGATGTGTGATTAAAAGATCCATGTGCATTTGTCTGTGTCTCTCAGGCAGCTGCTTTAGAGGAGAGATAAGGGTCTACTATAAACTGTCCAAGTAAGGGTTTCATGTCGTGCTTTCTGTCTCATGATGTACAATCCTGCCCACCTGTGTCTAGATGGCTCTGTAAGCTGTTATGTCAAAGCCACGGGGGATCCAAAGGAAGCCAGGAGATGATAGCAGTGAACCTTGTGAGGGCATCCTTGATGCCCAGCAATTCCATTTTGGCTGTATAAATGAAAGAGCCAACTATTGTGAGAAAGCACTGGGAAAGCATTAAGATGGGATTCACCACTAAAAGCGTATCTTAAATAGATCAATCTTAAATAGATCAATCAATTAAAATCCTGTCTCTTTAAATTTGAAAGTGCAGTGTGTTTGCTATCACCTCAAAAGCAGCTCTTGTCTGCAGCTGTACATTGAGTTAAGGACTTCATCTGTAATAACTCAATCTTATGTCCCTGGTCAATCAGATACAGCACCTGCATTTTAAACATGTATTTCCTGTTGTGAATTTTTGCTTCCAGCCTTATTGTCCCTCAGTTATCTCTTCTGGACTATGTTTGATAGCTGCATGTTCCAAAATCTTGTAGAGGCTTTTACATATTTTTGTATCGGAGCAGAGATTTGCCAAGACCAAACAGCAAACCTGGAAACCTTTCTTTTACATTTGTCCTTTTTAGTTACACAAATCAAGAAGCAAGGACATCTTAGAGGTTCTGTACTGCCCTTTGATACTCTTATTTCATCTCCACATCCTCTCTGTTAATCTATATAATTAAGCAACATTGACTTCTGCCTTCAATCTTGAAAGGCTTCAGGCAGACTTGTGTGACAGCTGCACATCTCCAGGCAGGCATTTTAACCAGATTCCCTGAAATGTCTTTAGAAATTTTCAGCTTTGAACAGCTAAGGCAACACAGCTAGAAGGGATACGGTTTTAAAAATACCCCATCTGCAAGGCATAAGACCTTAGCACATTTTATAAGCGTTCTGACACAAGTTAAATAAAATTAATCCTTTCATTTCCCACTACATTCATGCTACTGGGAAAATGAGTTTGTTTACCTAGTTCTCAACAACTTTTACAGGGACCATGAAATCAGTAATTTATTCAATTTTCGTGCTTCTTCAACACCTTCCTTTCCAGGATCACAATGTGTCCCCTGGCTGGGCTCAGGAAACTTCCTGTATTACTTGCATTAAATTAAATTACTTGCCCACCATGTGCAAATAGGAAGGCAGACCCTGTCACTGTATTCCTCTGCTCTTCTGACACTGGATTCAAGAGTTCCCAAGCTTTCCAGAGCAAGTGAATTTGAAACTGGTTGTATATATCTTTAATTAGTTAATAAGCATTTAATATTAAGTTTTCCTTGATTATTTTTGCAATTTAGAAAGAGCCCTGCTTTCCCTGCTGTGTCTAACTGCACAAAACCCATGTCCCAGAACTCAAACTCTCAGCACCTTGATGTGTTTCACATTCCCCCTGCCCATTGCCCTCTGAGGCTGTGGCTCACTCTCCCAGTGTGAAAGCAGCAGAGGACACAGCCTGATGCCCTTTTCCATCACTGCCATTTTTCTAGGGTTCCTTCTACCCACACGAGGCATTTTTCTAGGGTTCTTTCTGCCCGCATGAGGTTCCCGCATGTCTCATTCCCAGCTGTGTGCTGCTCTGCTGGAGTTAATGATCCCATTGAGCTTTGGACCGCGGGAGTCAGGATTTCCTGGTGCTGGCTGCAGACACAGATTCCTGACGCTGCAGCACTCTAGTGTGAGAATAGGGGAAATCGATGACTTCTGAGGGATAAGTTATGGCTTTTTGTTTACTTTGGCCTTTGTTTGTAAGCCACGCAATGCGCTCTGCGTTTCTTTAACTCTCCCATCACAAGCTTTCCGGGCAGTGTGGAAGGTGCTCACGTCTCCCCAAGTGCCTGTTTGTCATTCCCGATGTGATATTGCTCCAGTCCTGCAGGTGAAGGACTCTGCCAGGAGCCCCTCAGGCCTGAATTTGGTCATGCACACCTTTGGGACCAAACCTTTCCAGCCTGGTGCTCAGTGCTCTCCCTGGAACCCCAAAGCTCCTCCAAGGGGGCTGAGGCTGTGTGGTCCTGCAGCCCTCTTTGCAGCCCCTGAGCCCCAGAGCAACCAAAATCCCACAGGAATCACTTTCTTCACCCCCCACCCCTCCTCTCTCTGCAAATCTCTTATCTCTACAAACACTTCCTGGACTGCCTGAGTTCTCATACTGCCCCAGAGCTCGAACACAATTCGACTGAACAGATTATTGAACTGGGAGATTTATGCTGTTTGCGAGTGGGACTGCAGGTTGTTTTTGTTCCAATTAAACAATGGGAATAAGGAAAAACAAATGCTGCTGTTAAAATAATCACAAAATCTATGCAATGTAGGCAACAAAAATGAAGTTCACTGCTACTTTGCATATGTGTGCGCACTCCTGTATATAGAATAACTATCAGTGAAACAAAACTGTTTCATTGATACTTTCTCTATATACAGGAGTGCAACACATATGCAAAGTAAAAATGTATTGCTTAATTATCCAATACCTGGGGTTACACTACTTGCTTAGACCTTAATCTAAAAGAGAACCCAAACACAGTGAATATTTTTGGGTTTAAGTTTTATTGTAGTGCTCAAAAGCTCACAGAGCCATCCTAGGTTTGGGGAAAATAAAATTCAAGGCCATCTTCTGCTGTACTGCAATAAGGACTTTCACTTACAATTAAATGGAAGTTGGGCCAAGCTTTGAATATTCACTTAATACTTATATTTCCCCTAATTTTTTTCCCTTGCCTGTGTGTGGCTGTAAGAGTCTGCTTGTGCTATTGCTTTTTCCCAGCTGTTTTGCAGATAACTTCTGATGTCTTCTGGCCAACTGGGTGCAGACAGCTCCAGCTGGGCCGTGCTGTGCTGGGCCACTTGTAGACAGACTTTGAATTTTTTTGGGTTTTGTTTAGCTTGTCCCGAATGAAGTTTGTTTATTTGGGCACAGATACCTGCTTTTTCAGGGAGAGCAATAAAAGACAGCAAAAGGGACTCTGAGATCATTCACAGGACCATGCCTGTTTAGAACTTACCTGTCATGTATGGGAGATAATGTAACAGCATAAAAAATGTATCTGCAAAAATATTCTCATCTGACCTGATGACTTATGCAACAAACCAGAACATTTGTCTGTACAAGGGATAAGTTTTTACATATCTAAGGATTGCTTTTATGAAGAATACTACTACATGCACCCTCAGAGGACATTTTTACAATACTGTATCACTTAGAGCAGTAGTCAAATTGCTTGTCCAGTTTTGCAATTATTTGACAAAATAAGATATTTAAACTTTTATCTGTAATTCTTGAAGGGAAAGGGACTTTGCAAATTATTTTTTTATTGTCTTCTTTTTGCAGTAGAATTGGAAACAACATTAAGACCAAGACTGATCCTACATAGCCGCAGGATTTTAAGGGAATGGTGTTTGGGTTATGGATAAAGGAAGATGAGTTTCGGCCTAGCCTGTCACTGAGGTTCTTCTATGCAGGGAATCTGAATCACTCCGAGTCTAAAAGGGACAAAATTGATCCTTTAGCATGACTTGTGTGTTCATCAAAGCAGCTGTCCTGGGTCAGACCAAAGTCTCCTCCAGCTCAGTATCCTGTCTCCAGCAGTGGCTGTGATAAATAGTGAGAAGCAAAGCCAGGAAAAGCAAATGGGATGCTTTCCTGGAGCATCCTCCCAAACCTCTGCCTTCAGCTTGGGAATTTCTTCAGCTGCTTGGGTTTTCTGTGCATTTAGTAATCCTCAATAGATTTCTCTCCTAAGTACTAGCCTGATCTCCCCTTAAGCTGAGCTGTATTTCACAATTGTCACACCATCTGCTGGTGGGGACACCAAGTCCCACCTCCACGTGGGTTTTTCAAACCTCACTGACAGGAGATTCTCTGAAGTCTTTAATGACCCAAAGAGATATATGGGAACACAGTAAACACCACTCAGTTCCTTCCATTCCAGAAGCTGGAAAGGTGTCAAGTCACACATGCTGCCCATGCCAGGGCTCTGGGGTTTGTGCTGCCCAGGCTCCTGGCCAGCACTCACGTGATACAAATGGGCACTTTCCCAGGATACTGAGAAAACAGTAATTGTGAAAGAGCAGTGAGAATCCTGGCTGAGGTCTCCTCTGCTTTGTCCATCAGCTCCAGTAAAGCACAGGCCATTTGTGCCATTCTGAGCTGTGCTGTGGAAATGTCAGTGTCCAGCCTTGCACCTTGCTCATTGTCACCCTAAACCACTGACTTGCCTTCGTAGCTTGGTCTCTGCTCTGCTTCATCACTGTGGACCTGTCTGACAATCATAAAGTCATAGAATGGTTTGGGTTGGGAGGGGACCTTAAAGACCATCTTGTTCCAATCCCTCTGCCATGGGCAGGGACAACTTCCACTAGACCAGGTTGCTCAGAGATCCATCCAACTTGGCCTTGAACACTGATGTTCACTGGGATGGAACATCCACAGCTTCTCTGGGCAACCTCTACCAGTGCCTCTCAGAGTAAAGGACTTCTCCCAAAGTTCTAATCTAAGCCGACTCTATTTCAGTTTAAAGCCATTCTCCTTGCCTTATCACTACAAACCCTGGTGAAAAGGGCTGTGGCTCACCCTGAGCATCCATGGACTCAAGCAATGGTGCTTTTCCTGTGACCCTCATGGCCTTGCAGTCACCCTTGGCTCTGGCTTGCTGTCCCCTGCAGAGCATATGGCTCCTGACGTTTCCTGACATGCCTTGTGGTCTCCCCAGTACATTACCAAGTTGTCGTGTCATTCTGGATTGACAAAAAAAATCTAGGTATATTGCAGAAGTGTCCCTCCTTCTCTCCAGGTCTACTGCAGCTACAACACCTGCACATCAGCAGCTGGTCAAGCTGGCAGTTTCAGTCCTTGGCCAGACTCTTTCCTTCGTCCACTGCACCCTCTGTGTGAATGGCTCAGCCTGACTCATCCAGCTTGGCTGTGAACAAGCCTGATCACTTCTAGGCATAAAATAAGGAAGTTTTAAAAGGCATATATACTTTCAGTTTCAGCATGTCAGAAAAGATAAGAGAATGATGACTTTGAAGACAAGTGAGAAATGCCAGAAAATTATGGATCTGTTAATGTTTACAGTAACATTGCTATATTATTTTATCAGTTCTCACTTGTGGAAGTTAAGGGCATGATAATGTGATGATCTTACTGTCTGCACGGAAATATATGCAAAGCAATCAGTCTTTCAAAAAATGTATTTTGAAATGGTGTTTGAAGATGTATTTTCTTACAGTTCTAATGGATTGGTAAGCATCTGAGTTTCTGGAGTTATTTTACAGTTATTGGATTAAGAGAGACATGCTTTTTAAACTTATTACAAGTTCCTGCCTAAAGTGCAATGAAGGGATGAGATTTATTTACTAATTTGAGTTGCTCTGTCCTGCTCGCCCTCCTTGCTCCCTGTTACAAATCCTCTGCCAGGTTGCTAGGCAGAAGGGAAACAGTGTCATTTGTTAAACAAAGCAGACAATGTCTTTCTTTGTAGGCTTCGAACATTCTTTCAGGGGTGTGAAATCCGTGTTAATAATCCGCTCACAGTGAAAAGGTCCCAGTTAAACATTGCCACAAGAGCTGTGAGGTTTGTGTACTATCTGAGGACACGAAAGATGCCATTTCCTGAAAATTTACCTGGATTCTTCAACCAGTCAAGGAGCTTGTTGCCAAGGTTTTCTGACAAGGAGAAGCAGAAACATGAACCATGCTCTGTGCAGGAGAGGAGGACACAGGACAGACGTCTGGCAGTGAGGGTGACACAGGTCCAGATTATTTGATCCCTTGCCCTCTGCATTTTTTCTGATTTTTTTTCTGGTAATTTTAGATTTTTTAAAATTTCCACTACAATTATAAATAAGGAGAAAAACAGTTTGCTTGAGGAGAAATCTCCTTATGAGCTGCCCTGCAATAGTTCCCCCGTGACCTCTAAGCTGCACTTGCTGCTGGGGTGCCCTGTGCAGTCTCAGGTCATAGAAGGGCGATGTGTTTTGCTGAAAGCTATCTTCAGGGACTCATGGAGAGGAAGACAACAGGAAATGCTTTTTTATCAAGACCTGTATTTTGAGTGGCCTTTTCTTGCTGAAGCTTTGCCTTTCCCCTGCCCGGACTGCATTGGAGGGAGGCAGTTCTTTGCATTTTAAGGGGATGACTGCAGGATACACACAGCTGTTCAAAGGACTTATATCTCACCTTTCAGAAGGGAAAGAATGCAGATCCCTCCTGTGCTCAGCCCTATCTGACCCAAGGCTCTGCTGTGGTCAGCAAGTATTTGCTGAGTGGTGACACGACCATGTACAGGGAATGTTGTACCTCTCCAACAGCCTGGGCCATACCAGGGTGTGACAGAAGAAAGGAATTTGAATAAACCCTCCCTTTCCACCTACATGACTTCTTAACACCTAAACCACAGCTTCAAAGATGTTACTTCAGCTTCAAGCATTAGGAACTAGCTAGGCCACTTAAACCCAAGAACTGCCTCATTGCTGCTGCATATTTGTTGCAAAATTCTAAGACCAGAAAGTCTTTTAGACATGATTAATTTGATCTGTTTAGAATTCCCTGTGTTAACTACTTTTTGAGTATGTGTTCTTGAGTTAGGGATATTTTTAAAGAAAATTTTGATTTGCATTAGTATCCACTACACTACTTTAGTAAATTGCTGCATTGATCATTCAATCTTTATTTAATTTCCAGTTAAGTAACTTAACACCTATTTTCAGTAAGTGGAAACATGTCAGTGATGCCACTGTTCTAGCTTATAAATCAAATAAATCAGTCTCATTGATCTCAGATTTGCACTGTGAGAAATGATTGGTCTATTGGGTAAAAGAATCTTCCCTTTTCATTTTAAGTAGTTTCTTGTCAGAAGAGTTTATATATTGATAGAAATACAGATATTTACATATATATATATATTTAGCTGGCTAGCTCTGATGCCCTGAAAGGAAGACTTATTTATATCAGAGTAAAATTAAATCCATGGCAACTTGTTCACCTTAAATCACCAGGCCAAACACCATCCTCTCCAAAATGCTTTCCCAAGGGCTTGATCTTGTACTTACCATCTTTGGGTACACACCACTGTTAGGAAGCCAGGCTGCACCAATTAAATCACTGGAAGAAGCACTGCAGATCACCTACACTGCTGCTGTACAGTTATTCTCTACTGTTCCCATTTCAGTGGCCAGTGAACTCACTCTCTCACCTGTTTGCAGCTGTGGGACTTTCCCTCTCAAATTCTTTAACTTCTCAAAGTTCTGACATTGAGCAAGTTTTTTAAAATAAAAAGCTGTAGTTCAGAGCAGGATATTAAAGTGGCTTTTCAACATTTATTCTGTGGGATCAGTGACTGCTTCTCATCATGGCAGGGCTGCACCTTCTCTAGCTGAGATGCGTGGATGCAGTCCAGACTCGGCCAGACCTCTCTGTTATCTGAGATGGCCACAGCCACTGTGTTTTATTCTTTGAAGTTGGCTTTGGCTTTCCTTAGAGTGTGAAAAAAGCTCTAACACTGCTGCTACTGCCTCCCAGGAGAGGCACATACACCCATGTTTTTCTCAACTGGCACTGCAGGGAAAGAATGACCCATTCTGGTCACCTTTGTTATCCCCCTGGCAGGATCAGGGAATGGGACAGTCTGTGCACAAAGCAGGCAATTAGGGCCTGACAGTCTTCTGGGTCATTAAAGGGACAGCTTGATCATCGAGGTCAGCTACTCAGCAAATAATGAAAGCAGTCTGAAAACAGAAAGTCAGAGCAGATGTGAGAGACCCTGCAGATTTCCTGGTCCTATCCAGGCAGTCACAGCAAGGTTGAGCTCCACCATATTTGGCATCTACATTTTGTGTGTTTGCAGCCACCAGAGTGTCTGCGTTCCTTCTTACAGGCAACATCAGGAAAACAGACTATTCTGGGAAAAGTCTGTAAGAGCTGCAAGCACCCTTTTGTGTTGAAACATTCCCCAGGAGCCTGGGTGGTGTGTGCCAGGTGCAGGTGTAATGGGTGCTGCAAGGTGGCTGCTGTGCCTCCCCTTCAGCTGAACCATGCCAGCCACGTCTCAGCACAGATTCACCTGGGCTTTTCAGGAGGTGGCATTTTTACTCCAGATAAACACAGCTCAGTGGACAGAACAAAAAAAAAGGTCACCTAAAGAGCACAAGTGGTAAAGATCTGACATATGGGCTCAAAGAACAGAGAGATCACAGCAAAACCCCTCCTGATATCCAGCTGCCCATCCTCAGCCTCCAAACTAAAGGGCAGCCTTTGAAACCTGGGATGCCAGACTGGAATGAAGATCAGGAACACCAGCACTTTCATCTCATTTTTGATGGAGGAGCTTTGAGCTGATGTGGAAGTCATTTGATCTGTCTGACCTTTGAGAGAATTAATTGCTGGCTTAGAATTTAAAGTTAATAATTTGTTTCTAGACAAGGTGCTCCAACAGCAAGGCAGTGTTGGAGCAAGGGGAGGGCTGGGTTTGAAATGGGAAACACGTCTGCCAAGAGTGGAGTTATTTTGGATGCCTTTGGAGAAGAGCAAACTGGATTAAGGAAGGCAAAATAAAAGAAGTCATTCTCCTCTACTCTCAATTGATTTCTACAAGCCAATTCACTTTGAATCTTTTTAGGATCTGGAAACATTACGGCCCACTTTGAATCAAAATAATTGATTCTGGTTTCCAAGCTGATCTCACGGTATATTCTCTTAGCAGAGGAAATTCTGAAAATCTTGTAAGACATCCTGTTCTCATAAAATGCCCAGCCCAATTTTGTAAATTCAGGAGGTTTTGGCTAGGCCAGATAAGCTTTGGAGAAGCATTTGAATACTCACTCAAGCTGAACCCACACTCCAGACAGTGGTGTAAATAGTTTCCTGCATTTCTGAGCTTCTGATGCTTTGAAAAAATTTTACTGATTCTAGAAGCATGAGGGCAGTGAGGAAAAAACCCAAACAAACAATCTGTTGTCCCTCTATAGTTCATATACTGGATAAAGAGAAGCATGTTTTGTTGTCCAAAGGCTGAGTGATGGGGTAAATTCAGCATGGTAAATAAATGTCCTCTCCCCAGTGGCATGCAAATCAATGACTGAAACCTTCCCAGGTCTAGAGATCTCTTGGGAAGTAATAGTTATAGAGGCTGCTTTGGTGGTGATGGTTTAGGGTAAAAATTGCTTAATAATTACTGCCACTACTGCATATATAAGACCTATCTCCCACAAGAAAAAATGTATCCCATCCAGCCCCAGTGCTTATGCACTTCCCAGCACAGCAGCAAGGAGCTGAGAGTATTGTTGCTGCATGGGAAGCTGCTGGAGGTAGCAGGGCTTGTTGGAGGGCACTCTCCCAGACAGGAGTTTTATGTCCAGTCATTGAGTGGGACACACAAACCTCCCTGCAGCCACGCAGTGAGGAATTCCCCTTCACATGACTTCAACAACAGTGAAAGTCCAGGTTTTCCCTTTGTTATAAAACCAAGCCTTTAGTACCAAACATTTACTGTGCTGTCAGCATTCCAGTGTTAACAAGCTCTTGCCATTAGCCCAGTCCCCACAAGTCTGGGTTATGTGCTTGTCCTTAGCATCCCCAGTGCCTGTCTTAGCAAATAGAGTGGGTGCCTGTGGCAGAGCTGTAAGCATTCATTCAATACACTACAAAGAACTTCAGGCAAACATGCTGAGGGCTGTAATGCTTCCTTTTGTCAGCACAAACCTGTTGATGCACCAAAAGATCTTTTCCAAAATTGCAAGTCAGAGTTCTAAAAGTTTTTTTAGTTTGTGGGAGTCTGGACATGAAATGAAAACTCCTATGAAGTGAATTTAAATCCAGTGATATTATGTAGATGTGCATCTTTCATGTCTATCTTTCTCAGTATCCTTGAGAAAAAAAGTTAGAAGAAAATGCAACATAGAGAAGGAGAATTTCCTAGGATCACTTCTTCTTCTGAAATAATAATCTCTTTTCTTCAGTCCAAATCAGCCTTCCGGAAGACATGGTCCAGTCTTGCCTGCCTTTCTGGAAACCTTGTGCCACAGATTTTTCATCTCTGAATAACCCATCCCAACACCAGATCCCAGCTTTCATTGCTATCTATGCTCATTGTTGTTCCACATTTTGAAGCAGAAGCTGGCAGTCAGTACTTATGGACAATGACAGACCTGACAACAAAATCATACAGTAAAGGAAAAGCAACATTACAAGCATATCACATGACTTTGATATCTCAATAGCAAACAGCTAAGGAAACACTGGAATTAAAGTTATCTGTGGAATTTCAACTCTGTCCTCTGCTGTAAAGCACCTTTTCATTATGTCTTGCTATTCATGCTTTCCCCTAAATAGTTATCAATTTCTAGTGTACTTTTCTTCCCATGATATTCTACTTTATAGTCAAGTTCTCAGAAATAATTAACTTCTCCAGCATCATTCAAATGTGAAGGAAACGAGCTCCTTCCACTCACCAGCTGTGAAGATTAATGGAAAGAATACATATTAATTTTGGTGTCTGGGCTGAGGCTGTGCATTTCATGTATTAGATGTGGCAGGCAAAAATTCTGACTCCAGGCCCTGTGGTTTATTCCAGGGAACCAAGGTCCCAGGTGAGATAAGAATTGTCTGGGCTCCTCCTCTCCCCTCTGGTTTCATTTCCCCTGTTCTCCCCAGCTACCACATCCTTCTGCCTCCTGCCCTGGCCCCCCATGCTGCCCGTCGCCTACACGGACCATCCCCAGCCTGGTCCTTCTGCTTGTCTTGTTGGGAGGATTCCTGAGTCTTCACTCCCCCATCACCGCCCACACATCTGGCTCTTATTCCTCCTGCATTTTAATCCAGGATTTTTTCTCCCCCATGTTGTCTCACCCCAATGAACATCACCAAAAGTGCAAGAGACAGACTCCTGGCTCTCCTTCTTCAGGTGCTTGCCCTTGCCATGGGTTGTGAAAGTCTGCAGCTGAAACTGCAAGGGAAGTCCTGCTTGAACTGTGGTTGGAATCTGCTCAGGGAGGATGAAAACTTCAAGAGTTCAATTGCTACAATGAAAGGAATCTCATAGTTATCCCCTGAGCATGTTCAAATTCAGCTTCCTAAAGGCATATAACATAGCCAGATTTGGGCAGGTTTTCAGGAGGGCCAAGGGGATATCTACGATGAAAGCAAATCCTCTCCAAGGAAGAGGGATGCCAGAGCTTTTCAAAGGAAAGGTCACAATTGCTTTTTAACTTGGACAAAACACTGAATTTTTCCTTACCCTCATTATTTGAAACGGCTAAGTTTGTGGACATTATCCAAAAACTTCAGCCTGAGGCAGATACCTGGCATGGAAAATTTCATTCCAAATGGTTATAGTTTGGCAACATTGTAAGTGCCTGAAAATAGGCTCTTGCAGTCCAAAGGATCGAGCTTTCACTGCAGTGTGAAAGACTGAGCCACTGGCCCTACCTGCAGTCACAGCCCAACATTTTGCCTCATCACCTGCACAGCAAACAGAGCAGGGGTGCAGGTGGGGGACGATTTCCATCCTGTCCAGAAGGAAATTGCTGTGATTGATTCTGAAGAAATTGGTTAGGATGAACATTTGGTAATACACAGGAATTTCTAGCATGGAGGAGCTTCGGACATCAGCGGATACAGACACCCCTTCTAATTCTGCAAGTCTGCAGGACTTGTCTACATTCATTCATATGCTTCACATAAATGAGGTTTTCAGTTTTCTGACAAACGTGTTAGCAACAGCTTATCCACACAGTCCTGGCTTCCAGCTTGCTCTACTTGGTCTGTCCTTAACTCAGCCATCCATTTCCTTTTCTCACACCACCTCCAACACCTCTGCCTTGTCATGCTCTGCAGTAATGAATGCACAGAGACAATACCCAAGAAAAATAAGAGCACCTGGCTGCTGATGTTGCACAACATGGGATTTTTCAGGGAAAAGCCACCAGCCCCTTCCCAGTGGATCCTTTCCTGAGTGTCAAACACAGTCCCTGGCTTTTCAGCTGTATTTCTCACACCATGGCAGATGCATGGTCCATATTCTGCAGGCATAGACCAGTTCCTGGAATAGGCAGAGGGGTAATGGGTGGCTAATGAGCACCAGCTGAGTTACAGGTGTTTCACATCTGTCCTGTATGACTCAGAACATGGTATCTTCCTTCCCCCATGGCCAGATTGCTGGCAGCTCAGAGTACCTCAGGACAAAGGAGGCATGGCAGAAACGTGGCCATCCTCTGGTGCTTCTTTGAGACCTCAGATCAATTCATGTCAGTTTTTCACCATGTAGGTGCACTGTCATCCCTGGGCAGCACTGCACTGGTTCCCCTTGGAAAGATGTGAGCCCAGCACAGGGATGTTGTGGCAGGGTACACTGCCTGGGAAGCACCAGCTGTTTGCACAGGTGCTGGATGGCTTCAGAGCCTGGATCCATTTACGATGAGAGTGTCCAGGAGGTCTCCTGTGGCTCACAGAGTCTGCTGGGAGGTGAACACTTTCACAACGAAATCCTCTTTAGAACTGCTGACACTTTCATGAGTAACAGTACTCATGTGCATGAAAATGTTTTCTTATTGCCCAAGTTATTTCACTTCCCCCCCCCTCCCCCACTTGAATAGTGGTAGAAAAATATAAAAATCTGGATAGATAATATCTTCTTTATTGTCAGCTTATTGGGACATCAGAGAGGGGCTGATGATAGTTTGCAGGTGGAGAGGGGGGAGTGTTCTAGCACTTGTATAAAGAGGTTTAGAGACAATCACAGCAGCATCTGACTAAAACCAGAACTGATTCAAATCCGAAGAAAGGCGAGAAGCAGGGTAAATAAAACACGAACGGGCTGAAAGTGCAGTAAAACAACTTGCGCAGAAACACCGGCCTTTTATGTTATGCCTCGAGTGAAAACAAAAGTGTTTTCCAGCGGAAGGGATAAAAACCAGCCAGATGCTGTTTCGGGAAGGCTGGAGCAGGCTGCCGGGGCCAGGAGCATCCTCGGCAGCTAGAGGGCACCGCCGGCCGCGGTATGGGAGCTGAGAACACTGCAGGGGACTGGAAAAACAGCGAGGTAAATTTCGCTCAGAAGGTTCATCAGGAATAAAATCCCGGTGATACCTGAGAGCTCACTGACAGGTCTGTGTGTCTAGGCTTTGCCGAGTTATCTGTCTCAGTGCCCTCTGAACCACACATGTTTTTCTGGAAGAGTTAAAACGTTTAAAAAGAGACAGCACCATTGTGAAAAAAGTTTCCGTTTTACTTTTGTTTCCCCTGTGCTGCTATATATAAGCCAAAATACTGGTTTTGTCAGCTGGCTGGAGGACCTTCAGTGTTGCTACATAAGCAGAGTAACAGCACCAGGTGACCCTTCTGGCCATTAAATTCCTGCCTTGGCCCACTGAGGTGGCTACAGTCACATTCCTTAGAACTGCAAGCAGCTTGCTGCTGGTGAGCATTTTAATGCTGCTTTCCACACAGACACCCTTTTTAAACCCTATGAGCTGCAGACCTGAGATCTGTGAGCTTTCCAGGTCATGTCCTGACTCTTGTGTCTGTGACATGACAGTTTATCAAACTACCTCTGTAACAGTAAATTCTTCTGGAATGAAAAGAAAAGAGGGGATTTCTGTTACATGTTGCATTTACAATAATCGGAAAAGCACAGTTTGCTGTGCTTTACATTCCCTACAAATCTCTTCAGCAATTTCTTCTGGTTACCTTCCCCCTAGTTCTCAGTCATCCCCTGCATGCATTTTTGGTAGTGAGCTAAGCAGAATGATTTCAGAGGAATGGCTCCATCCTTGTCTTCATCCATCCCCTGACTTGTCTCAGGGTGCTGTGTGTGTCAGGGAGGCCCCGTGGGAAGCTGGTCAAGGTTGGTAAGGTTTACTGCTGCCCTCAAGGCCTTGTCAGCAGCTTTAAAGTGTCAGCTGCTCCCTACAGATCTTAGCTGCAGCAAAATACCCACGTGGACAAAAGTGAGCAAAAAAACCCCACAAAACCCAAACCCCCCTAAAACCCCCCAGAGAAACCATAAACCACCAAGCCATCCCACAAACCCCCCAGACAGCTTTGCTTTTGGGACTTACTCTGTTCAATTCTAACTTGACAAATTCCAGCCACAGCATGAGTTGCAGAGACAACTGATGTGTCACCCACCCTTGACTTTTAGAGAAAGGGGCAAAAAGTTAACAATGGGCTGAAAGAAGCCAAAATGAGACCCCAATGGTCTCTGAGTCACTATATATTAAGTGTTGTGAAAAGAAAAGTGTAATATTCTCCCCCTCCCACAGCTCCATGTCCTTGAAAAAACCCCTGTGGTAGAAGCTACCTGCTGTGCAGGAGGGGTCCTGCTCTGCCAGTTGTCAGGCAATGATCCAACATGCAAACCCTCTCCTCCAAGACAGGTCCAGGGCTGCTACCCAAGTCGAATAAAATACAACTGAGCTCCAACAGAGGAAGAATCTGGATGTAATCTGGTCCAATACCACACAAATAATGACTTCTTATTGTTTTGGGCTTGCAGGGTGAGGTTTTGCTAACAGAGAGGCTAGAGGGGTGGCTTCTGTGAGAGGTTGCCAGAAGCTTCCCCTGAGCCAATGCCAGATGGATCCAAGATGGACCTGCTCTGGCCAAGGCTGAGCCAGCCGGTGACATTGACAACACCTCTGAGATTGATCAGATTTAAGTAGGGGGAAAAAACCTGAACACAGAGAGGAACAGCTCTGCAGACATGGGGTCAGTGAAGGAGGAGGGGCAGGAGCTGCTCCAGGAGCCAGAGCAGAGATTCCCCGGCAGCCTGGGCTGCAGCCCTTGGGGAGGCAGCTGTGCTCCTGCAGCTCCTGGAGGCCCAGGGGGAGCAGAGATCCACCTGCAGCCCTGGAGGAGCCCACACCAGAGCAGGTGGATGTGCCTGAAGGAGGCTGTGAGCCCATGGAAACCTGTGCTGGAGCAGGCCCTGCCAGGAGCTGTGGCCTGTGGAGAGAGCAGAGCAGCCCACACTGGAGCAGGTTCCCTGGCAGGACCTGTGGCCTGTGGAGAGGAGCCCGTGCTGGAGCAGGTTTGCTGACAGGACTGTGACCCTGTGGGGGGCCCACACTGAAGCACCCTGTTCCTGAAGGACTGTGCCCCATAGAGAGGACACAGGATGGAGCAGTCTGTTCCTGAAGGACCCCAGGGAGGGTACTGACACTGGAGCACCCTGCTCCTGAAGGACTGTACCCTGTAGAGGGGACACAGGATGGAGCAGTTCATGGAGAGCTGCAGTCTGTGGGAAGGAGTCCCATTGTAACTCAGATTTGTGAAGGACAGTCTTCTGTGGGAGATTCTTGTATGTGCCCCCAAACCCCCTCCAAACAAGCCCAAATTCATCAGTTGCAGGCTGCAGAAGCACCATGGGACCAGTGCATCTGGAGGAGAGCAGCTCTGCCCAGGAGACCTGGAGAAGAAGCTTTGCAACTGTGACATTTCTTGCCAAGACTCTCTTGCTTTCCTCTGAGGCTTCCAGGCAAAATTAAGGATGAGTTGTGAGCCAGAAAACAATGTCATTTTGAAAGAAAAAAACATACCAAGCAGTTCATCTCAAATGGAGATGGTAAAATATCTCTGCAGTGGGATCTTCTACTCCTGATGTTTTACTTGCTGTGGCTACCTCACATTTGGAGGGAGCTGTGTAGGCCATGGTGTGAAATCCAAAGAGCAGGCAGTGTTTTCACATGTTTGCTGCTCCTACTCTTGCTGCACATGTGACCAGTTTCCCATACCAACTTGCTTTGTCTTTCACTCTGACTCTTCCCTCTCAACACAACTTATTTTCCTTGTCTCAGAAATATTTCCCTCAGTGTTTCTGCAGTTTACCACAGCTCAATTTTTCTCCTGTGTCTGTCCTCTAACTCAACCATTCTCTATGGAAGGACAAGAAACTCTCCTGCACATGCTAAAAAACATCCTCTAATCTAGGCTAAAATCCTTTCCTGATCCTGGCTGCATACGAACTCAAACCCTTGGCTCAGCAGGCCATCCTGCAGGGCTCCTGTATCCCTGCCAGTGGCTGCAGCCCCAGCAGTGCTCATATGCCCCCAGCCAGGACTGACCCCATAGCCTCTTGTCCTACCAGCCCCAGTGACACCTGCCATGCAGTGACGTCCTTAGCCCAGAATCATATCCTGTGGCTTGAGCTGGAAACCAGAACACAGCTTCTTACCAGAAACCCCGTGTGTCATGCTCCTATTACATACTTAAATCATAGGAAATTTTATCACTGTTGGTTTATGGACAAAAAAACTGTTCATTTTAAAACACCCAGGAGATGTGGTATGGGCAGATTTTCATGAGATGTGAATAAGCAATTTTTGGAACAACACAAGTAGCAGCTCTTTCCTCATCCTGCACCTTGACTCGTTACTTGAAATTGCTTGTTAGAAACTTCTGTTTCTGCAAACAAGCTCTTGTAGTGATAATCTCTTTACAGAAATACTCAAACCCTGGACTCCTTGGTCACTCTGTTAACTAGGCCAGAGAGACACTGAACAAATTCCCCTCGAGAAGGGGAACTCCCCACTCCTGGCTGTGGCTCAGGCATTTACTACAAGGGGAAAAGGGTGCACATCTGTGCCGTGCTGGGGGCAGCAAGGACTGTAGCCAAACCCAAATCTACGTGCTCAGCCCTCCAACGTCGCAGCTGTGCCTTGCTCCAATGACACAACACTCTCCAAGCACAGCAGTGGGATGGTGAAACTTGCCACAGCAGCCCTTAAGCACTCCAAGCTCCAAGGATCACTGTTTTTCTCCAACAATTGTTGAAATAGCTCCAAATTTAATATAAGAAGTGATGTTGCATCAGTTTAGACAAATTGCTTTTAGTGTAAATGCCCGTTTTTGCATTTAGCATTTATGTGGGTTTAGAAAACATGTTTTTATTGGGTTTTTTTTGTTTGGTTTTTTTTAGTTGTTTTCTTCTTTTTTTTTTTTTTTTTTTTTTTTTAAGTGTGGGCCCAGGGTGAAAAATAGCTTTCTTTGGTTACTGAATGAAAAATCTTTCAATATCAAGGGTTTTCCAACACATGTAGGTCAAGGTTAACATTGTGTAATCCTAAACTAGGCTACTTAATGACTGTGATATGCAAAGAATTTGTGTTTCCAAACCAATCTAAGCCAAAGGTTCTCCTTAGCAGCATCATAAAATCAATATGACGTCCCTCAGAGAAGAAAAGTGATAAATGTGCACATATACTTTATTAGTTAGAAATCTTTGCCTCTCACTATGATTTTCTTAGTTTTTTCATACTGACTGGGAAGAAAGGCAAGGTCTCTCTTTGTCCAATCACCCTGTACAGAAATGACACCATGCTGAGACCATGGCAACAAAACTGAATTTGGTTTTGGTATTGACTAAATCATGTCTATTGCCTTCAACAGTGACCAGACTGAGGAAGAACCCACAGATGTTTAACTTCCAGTTCTGCTTTACTGTGCCACTCTGACAACTCCATTAAATATTTTTCTGTGGTTTTTTTTTTTTTGTTTCGGTTTGGTTTTTGTTTGTTTGCTTTGTTTTGTTTGTCAGAGTTTTTTTGTGGATAAGGCATTTTTTGTTTGCTCAAATGACATTTTGCCTCTTAGTCCTTTTCCAGATGCCACCAGCGCTCATCATGTTTAAAAAAACTCAAACAAAACAAGAAGTCCTCTCACCTGAGCAGTAATTCATCACATTCACTGAGATGCACTTCCTTAATCCTCACCAAAGAGCCAAAAGGAAGAGCGTGGAGGGAAAAGGGCAATGAATCTGCTCTGCTTGTCCCAGGCCCTATGAGGTGTAGGAGCTGTGGTTTGATGGTGGTGAGCAGCACTGGTGCGACCAGCACCACAGAGGATGGAGCATGGCTGGCTATGGGCACTGAAATTCCAGAATTGACTTTGGAGGTCTCAGCACCCCTGGAGAGAACCACAAGATGCAGAATGACTGGCCAGCATTTTTCTGTGGAAAAGTCATCAGTGAAACCTTGCTGTGAGGCCTCCTGTGGGTTGCTTTTTTTTTTTTCTAATTTTTTTGTGCATATATTGCATAAATGTGTATTTCACAGTCTTCTCTACAAAGGCAAGAAGACTTGTGCAATGGAGAAAAATTGATAGACTGAAACCAACAAGAATTTTGTAAGCCTGCTGAAGAGATGTTGGCCTAATTCAAAAGCAGTTTATAAGGATCTGTGGTAAATGGAAGAGGAAAAACCATTGCTTTTTTTTTTCATTATTTCTAACATAAATGTGGGTTGAACAAAAGCATTTAGTAACATTTCTAAGCAATTATTTCCAAGATGAATCTGTGGTGTAATGTGCTTTTCTGTTGTTTTTCCTAATTTTGAACCTGAAAGTTTGTTTGGAGGTAATCACTGCTGCACTCAGTTCCCTTGGGAGCGGAGAGGAATAGGTAAACACATTTCTCAGGCTAACACAGGGTTGGAAAAGGAATGGGAATATGGTAGGATGTTTGCTATAGCTCCATATGTCCACTGGGTGCAGAGACCGCTCTTAACTTAATCATCTGCTCCAGAGCCATTGATACAACCGGATTTGATGCCAGAGGAATAGGACGAGTTACAGGGAACTTTGCACTTCCCACTTCAAAAGAATTAAAGTTGCCCTCCATTTTCACAATGGAATTCTTTTCATGCCACCTGCAGAGGGTCAGTCTGTTGGGGCACCTCAGTGCAGCTCTGCACAGCACCTGTGGCTGAAGAGGAGGCAAACAGGGAAAGGAGGCCTGAGTCTAGAATAGGGACCAGAATATTTTCAAGCTGGATGGTTAAGGCAGATGTATTGCACCTGGAGATGAGAAACTCCTCGAGGGGAAGCATATTGCAGGCAGCTTGCTGGGAGATTTCTAGGAATTGCACAGAAATGTCAAAGACCATGCATGAGGAAATTATATCAGGACTGTCCATGGAGGAAAGAAGGACTTTTCCACTCAAGTCACTGAGGAATTTCAGAATCAAAGGAAGATTAGTCACACAGTCTGTACATTCCAGGATAAAAAAGAGCAAATTCCCTGGGACAGAAACTCTTCCTCTGCTCCTCACCTCTGCTAAAGCATAAAGTGACCTTTCTTTTTCCCTGCAGGAGGGAGAATTTCAGAGCTCCTAATTGAAGCAAAGCTTACTGCAGTATTTGGATTATATCACTGTACATCACGAAAATGTTCTCTTTAAAATAATAGCAGTCCAAGACTTTCCTTGAAATAGACACTATATTGTTGGCAAAACTCTCAAAAAATTCATTTTGAATGCTCTCAAAATTTATTTTGAATATTTAGGTTTGTGGTTTTGTTTACTTTCAGTGAAATGCATTTTGGCTGTTTTGCTGGCTTACAGTAGCCAGTCAGACTGCTGCCCAGAGGCCGTAGGTCGGTCTTCTTTTAAGGCTTCAAAATGTTTGTGAAGGAAATTACTTTCCTTTAAAGACCATATCTTCGTTTACTCTCCCCCTAAAAAGTAATTATCTTTTAAAGGATGATGTGTCTTGGTATTGTGGATATAAGAAAGGTCTAATTGTGTAATGCTGCAGTTTGTGACCCTTCCTTCCTCTCTGGACCTGCTGTGGCACCGTGGGGTCTTGTTCTCATCCCACTGTGCCCATGGTCATGAAGAGTTTGCAATACCAATGCCTAATGCAATGACTAAAGTGAAAGGGAGAAATGTGAAAGCAGTGTAAATAATTGCGAATTATTTATTTTTTACATGGAGAACTCTCAAAGAGATTATCATCTGCTGCTTGCTGGAAGATGCTGGCTTCAAAAGCAAAAAGAAGTGCTGCTTTCTTCCACAGAGAAAATTATTCCCCCTAGATGGAAGGGATAAACCACTATGTAGTAAATATACTGCCTGCCTAATTCTAATCCCCACCTCTCCCAGGTGCATAATGCTCCACAGAGAAAATCATTCCCCCTCGATGGAAAGGATAAACCACTATGTTATATACTGCCTGCCTAATTCTAATCCCCACCTCTCCCAGGTGCATAATGAAAAATGGATTAGAAATATTTTTTTGCTTATCTAGATCTTGGGCTTTGACCTTCCAGTGGGATGAGGGAAGCAAAGTCCATAAAGAACAGAACAAGATTCATGAGGTGTCATGGGGTCAAGTCAGTCTGCCCCTGCTAATTGCTGGTACTTGTGTGGATTAGGAAAAAAGTGAGAAGGTGAGAGAGCCTTCCAGGAATGGCTGCCCTAGCAGGACTGGGTGCACTTGTTGGGAGAGGTTGACTCTGACCTTTAGGCACCATGTCTGGGCCAGCAGAGTGCTTTTGAAGACAATGTCCTGTTCCCGCTTCCCAGGGTTTGTTTTGCATCCTGGAGCAGTGTCAGGGTGTATGAACTGGGCTCTCTTTTTGGTGCTACAAGCATGGAAGTACGCCAGGAGAGCTGGAGGCACAAGTGGGTGTTTGGTGCTTGGGACCAGACCAGAGCTGGGCCTGTAAAGACAAGACAGCCAGAAGGGTGCACAGGCACCTGGTACAGATATGGCCAGTGCAAATTTCTCTCTTTAGATATTATTATTCCCTGCATCGAAAACCACAGCTGTCATAAGGACTTGGAGGCTAGAGGATGACTCAGAGCTGAGCTTGCCAGGAGAGCACTCTTGGAGGCTGCTGTCCGCTGGGAGAGATGTGGCTGGGGCTAGAGAAAGCCTGGCATGTGGTGATGGTTTGACTTCTTACCAAAACATGTTGCTGGTGAGTAAGCTCATGGCCTTGGTGACCCCATTTGCAAAGGGTAATGGCTAATTAAAGATCTTTTCCTTGCCCTTGACTAATTTTTTTCACAATCTAGCCGTGGTCTAGGGACATAGAAATGAGATGTAGAAGGTGTTTAAATAGCCACTGATTTGACAGACTGACTGGCCTCAATCTCTCCATGAACATGTTTGTGCTCTCTTTGCCAGAAAGGTAGGTCCTCCCTCCCTGGTGAAAATTGAATTAATGAACTTCTAACCTTCTGAACAATCACCACCTGAGAGGGATGAACTTAATCCATTTCACATCTTTTCAAAGACTGAGTTTAGCAGAAGATAACAAACTTGAGAGAGGGGAGCTGTAAGAGCTTCAGGAATCCCCAACTGTTCCACCAAGAGTGGAGAAACTCCACTAAGTATAGTGAATTTGTGAATAGCTCACTAAGTATAGTGAATTCACTAAGTATAGTAAATTTATCAAGAGCTTCTACATTTCTTCACAACATGGAAGTCAGATTTTCACAAAGGAACTAATTACCCATATTAAGATGCTTAAAAAATTACACACAGCACCCAAAAAGGGTCCCTTTTACATGTGAAGAAAGCCCTTTTCTTGTCTAAAGAGAGGAAAAGTATATGCTATACTTCTACACAACTCATGCTAGCATGGAGGGCACTGATGTTCGTGGTATCTAGAAAATACTTTCAAACATTTGGATTATGTCCATAAAACATCTCAGAGAGAATTATAACATCTCAAAAAAGGGCCATAAAATTTTATGTCACAGCTTCACAGATGGTTAGAGAACCACAAAAACACTCGACTTTTCTGCTTGGATATGCTTTCACTGAAAATTCCCCTTGGAAGTTTCGTTGCTTAATTTTGGCAAAGAGAATTAATTTTACGTCGTTCAGTTTGTCCTTGGAGAAAAGAAATGACGGAGAAGCAATATTTTCATTGAAATTATTATTAATTATTAGTTGTTACACTTTATTGCGCATTTCTGATCTCTTTCATAACACTTTACTGACTAATGGAAAATTTGTTCTGTAGAAAATAATGACTAGGATAAAAAAAACCAAATCTGAAATCAAACATTTAAACTCAAGTTCATGGCTTATTTTGATTTGAGAAGGAAGAGTGATACCTATAAATCAGTGAGTTTTATGACATATTTCACACAGAGATTAACAGCAACTGACGGCAATCAGTTAAATGATTCAACCTTTCAATATTTTGGGCTGTATATAAAGGAGAGGGTTCCTCTTTAAGGAGGAACCTGATATCCCATGTGGCAGCCAACTCATGCATAATTCTGTAGCATCACATGCGTAAATGCTCTCAGCACATTTTTCTTTAGCTTTAAATTAAAAACTCAAACTACAAATAATTTCTGCCAGGATCACATCCTGCTTTTTAGTCATAGCTGTGGCAGACATGCACAGAGAATACACAGGGAATTAATGTTACAGTAAATCCTTTGCTGGGTTTTTGTGGCTGCTTTCTCTCCACAGGAATTTGTGTGCAATTGTTTTGTGTGCAATTTGTGTGCTCCCTGTTTTGTGTGCAGGGATGTTCTTTCTTGATTTAGGCATAAAATAGTTTGAACTACCAAATAAAAAACCACTTTCATTTGTTTCTGCTTTCTTTCATAATAGTACATCTTGTAAGCTGTATCTTTTGTTGTGCCATCCAGAAAATCATGTCAGTAAATAGGAGTCAGCAGGGAAAATAGAGATGTTGCGTTTGCTTGACACCAAACAGAAACCATAGTGCAGTCCAAGAGCTGCTTGGAAGCTTCCTGGCAAGATATTATGATTTGGACTTTTGATACTACCACAAACATCGCATCATTTAGCAAATGGTAGAACTGCCCACTGACAAAAATATTTATGATTCTCTCAGGAAGGCTGCAATCAAGAATTTATTGGTATTACTGAAATACTGACACTTAGCATTTGAGAAACCTTCCTTACTTAGAAATCAGCAAGTTTGGTGCCATGTTTATTGTTTGAAAAGTTTTCTGTGAACTTGAAAAGGTGAATATATAGAAGAGTTCCTAAATAAATAACTCAAATGTAACCAGCCAAGTACACACTAAGAAATTCTAATTCAGAAACAGAAACTTTCTGCAAGTGAACAACTACTCTAAAACAGTGCAAATTAGTTATTTCTTCACAGAAAGCCTGAAATTCCAAAAGAATGCACAGCTAATTTTTTTTTTTTGCACCTATTGTCTCTATGGGATATTTTTTTCTGCTTGGGAGTTCCTATTCAGGCTGTAATGCAAAAACAACAACAACAACAAACAGAAAACAAACAAACAAACTAAACACACAAAAAACCCCCCAAAAACAAACCAAAACCAAAAAACCTCCCTATTTTCTGTCTTGAGAGAAGTAACCACAGGAGGTGCTGCCTATACTGTTAGCAACCTATATTTCAACTCCTCTAGGCTGTTAGACCCTTCAAATGAAATTTTCTATTTAGGGCATAATACTTATGGTTATGATACTTTAAAATGCATATGAGGTTTGTTTCACAAAAGAGAAATACAATCTTCCTGTGTTTAAAGAAGACGTCTGCTCCTTGGCAGCAGCTGCAACAGTAGGTTCTCTCTCATGATCCCTACTGATATCCTTCAGATTCAAAATCAAAAAACTGGAATCAGAGAAATAGTAAAAGCCTGAGCTTGGCTTGAACAGTTCTACGTCCACTCGCAGGAAAATTTCCTCTCAAGCAGGATGTGAAGAAGGGGATGAACTCCCCAGCTAAAGATTATCATTCTCCTAAGAGTCCTTTAAGCTGTCAGAAATTCTGGGAAAGTATTAGCTTTTCCAAACATCAGAGTGATCAGGAACCTCTCCTTCTCCAAGAGCTTCCCTACACTTCTTCTGACCAGCTCCCCACAGACACCTGGGGAGCTGGTGTGGTAATGGAGTCCACCCAGCTGGCTCAGAGTCAGAGAAATCAGATAAATCAATGCTTCTTGCTTCAGATTCCACAAGGGATCCCCTGAGTTTCAAAAGAAATACATATGTATTCTTGATGGGAAAAAAGTAGCTTTTTAGAATAAAGAAAAGATGAAATTCCAACCTTTGCCCAACAAACCCAGAACCTGTTTGTGCAGCAAATACAATGTGACCAATACTCTCTCTCCTATTTTGTAACATTATTGTATTGATCTCTTTAGATGAAATCACATTAATTGAACTTTTACAATGAGAAAATGTTCAGCTACAGTGGTAAACAGAAGTACTCCATAGCCTTGAGCAGAAATTGTTACATGACATTATCTTTGTATTCCTAGCATTAGCCTTAGGACAGAATTTCCTCAGAGGAGTTCTAAAAGCTATTTTTAATTATTTAATAATTGCAATGTAGAGATTTCAAGCAATTGCCATCATATTTTTTAAGCATTTGAGTTTTTTCTTTATTCTAAGAGACATGAATATGAAATTGCATCTGATTTTGCTCTGCTTGAATTGAATTTTACTTGAATTCTTTGTAGTCCTTTGGCAAAATTTCACAATCGCATTTACCAGTTAAGCATGACAGTAGTCATGACAATTGACTTTATGATTAGTCTACTTCTGTTCATTCATAAATATGTGAATGTAGTTTTGGGCTCTAAGCAACTGACTACTATTTACTGTCCTCATTGAAGACTCGAATATTGCTGGCTGGTAGTTATTGCCAAAATAAAAATACTAAAGTTGTTCATAATCAAATATTTTTCAACACATTATTCAATTGTTTTTCCTTGTTCATGTGCATAACTCATCATACGTTTTACTGGCTTTGTTGGAATCAGTAAGCCATCCACTTAAAAATAAAAACATCCTTTGGCAGTCCTCAAATGTATGAAAGGGCGAAGTGGGAATGCGAATTTTGTTTTGTGGTAACTATTGATAACTCCATTGTTTACTTAAGGTTTCCATCATAGATGAGGGGCAATTATTAGAATAAATATAATTTTCAGATTATGAACATTAAAATTTTGGTTCAGCAGTTTGAATCACATTAAGTGATGCTCAACAGCTTTGTGAAATATTCTGTTGCTCCTGGATATGCTGTCCCAGTAGAGATTCTACTTTAAAGACCTCATAGTCACACGAGAGAAGTGTGTGCCTGGGTGAGAAGATTAGGAAGCACTGCTTGGTTTGTTTCAGCACTAGCTGATCCACAGGGGATGAGGGTATTCCTGTGGATTCAGAGCAATGCCATCCTTTCCTGGTGTGTAGATGGCACTTTGCTGGCAGCCGCCCTAACATTGTGATGTGCTCTTTGTTTAAAGGCTGTGATAATCTGTTTGTACCGCTAGGTTAAAACCTTTGAAAAAACATTTTAAAAACATGTCAGGAGAGCCTCTGCTTCCCTCTCTTGTGCAGGGTTGCTGCCTACCCCAAGAGTTTCCAGCAAGCCATGAGGCATGCCTTCCAGCAGGCCTCTGCACATGTAGTGCCTATGTATATGGAATGAAGGGGGGGAAAAGCCCTGAAGAAAGCCCTCAAACGTCCTCTTTTGAAAGGCACTGAAATGCCCTGTCTGCCATCTCATCACCCACCTTCTCCCTGCTGCAGCCTGCTGGAGGGCATGCCCTCACCATGATAATGAAACACATTCAGCTCAAAATGGCCTGCCCTGGTTTCCTGCCTGCCCCTTTGCTAGGAGCTTTCTGCTCGTGGGAGTGGAGGTCACCTACCCCATGACCCCCAGGATGGGGTAGAACAAAGAGGATCATTCTCCCACTCCATGGGCTGACTCACGTTTCTCAAAGACCAGGATGCAAAGTGATTTACATTCCTAAGCAGCAAGTCATGTTTCTTGAAACTAGGATGTGGGCTTCTAGCTTGGGAGCAATTTTAAGAAAAGGGCAAATTTGTGCAGCCTCTGAGAAAGGAAGAAGCAGTTCACTGGGAACAGTGTGAGCGCAGACATTGCTCATTCCAAGTGTCTTGCACAGTGGCTGGAAGCAGACCTGTGACAGGAGTAAGCACAACCTGGCTGTAAAAATCATCCTCTTTGACTATGTGTGCCCTGCCAGGAAATTATTGTATTTTAGGGGTTAAATCTGCCCAGATAATATAACCAAGTAGATGTGCCTTTCTTCTACACATTTTGGTCCCTTGTTCAGTGTTTATTTTCAGTTGCTAGGTTCTTTGAAGGTAGTCTATTTGGCTTGCAACCTATGTGCCATGTTTGGGGCAGAGAAGACATCTTATAAAACATGTATTTACACATCTACTGCTTCTCGCTCAAAAGATTAAACACTTTTATATTTAAATATAAATGCAATGAAGTGCCATTTCTCATACACATAGTTTCAGTATCTGTTGTGAACAGAACCATCTTCCTGCCAAAAGTTTCAGCTCAGTATTATCTAATGAACCAACCTCTTCAATTTCTCCTTCCAATGTTCTTCTAAGATGTTAAAGATCAACATTTTCACTGATCACATTTTCAGATTTTCAGTAATTTTGAACGTAGCTGCATTCTAGAGTTTTCTGTCTCCCTGTTGTTGATCAGAATCCAATTTTACACTGAGCAGCCTTTGAAAGCTTAATCTGCTCTCTCAGCGCTACCACATCTATTTTAGGGGTTAAATCTGCCCAGATAATATAACCAAGTAGATGTGCCTTTCTTCTACACATTTTGGTCCCTTGTTCAGTGTTTATTTTCAGTTGCTAGGTTCTTTGAAGGTAGTCTATTTGGCTTGCAACCTATGTGCCATGTTTGGGGCAGAGGAGACATCTTATAAAACATGTATTTACACATCTACTGCTTCTCGCCCAAAAGATTAAACACTTTTATATTTAAATAGAAATGCAATGAAGAAGTGCCATTTCTCATACATGTAGTTTCAGTATCTGTTGTGAACAGAACCATCTTCCTGCCAAAAGTTTCAGCTCAGTATTATCTAATGAACCAACCTCTTCAATTTCTCCTTCCAATGTTCTTCTAAGATGTTAAAGATCAACATTTTCACTGATCACATTTTCAGATTTTCAGTAATTTTGAACGTAGCTGCATTCTAGAGTTTTCTGTCTCCCTGTTGTTGATCAGAATCCAATTTTACACTGAGCAGCCTTTGAAAGCTTAATCTGCTCTCTCAGCGCTACCACATCTCAATAGCACAGATCCTTAAACTTAAATTTCTGTGATTGATGGAACTTTACACAAGCTTTACAGGCTGTGGATTTTTAGCAGCAGTAATGAAACTACAATTTTGTTTTGTTTTTGTGTGCTGATTTCACTGCCTAATTATTCTGGCCACAAAATACTCCAGAAGTTGTTCAAGCCATTTTCTAAACACCGTTTGAGCTGTAAGTCCTTACCAATGATAGCACAGATCCTGCAATGGTAACTTAAATTTCTGTGATTGATGGAACTTTACACAAGCTTTACAGGCTGTGGATTTTTAGCAGCAGTAATGAAACTACAATTTTGTTTTGTTTTTGTGTGCTGATTTCACTGCCTAATTATTCTTACCACAAAATACTCCAGAAGTTGTTCAAGCCATTTTCCAAACACCCTTTGAGCTGCAAGTCCTTACCAAAGCGTAAATTGCTCAAGCACAGATTCTTTGACAACTTTAAAACATAAAAATGAGCAAGGTTAATATTTTTTGAGTGCAGGCATTGTTCTACATTTCTTACAGTTGGTTTCTCTTTTCCAAACAGTGAGTTAAATGCAATGGCAAACTGGGCCCTGAGCTGACAAGAATCTTTCCTGTTTGCCCACTGGCAGTGGATTCTACCCAGCAATAAGTAGCCTTCTGGGAGAAAAAAAAGAGCAACTTAGTTGTGGGAGCATACTACGACCTGTGTCGCTTATGTCCTTATAAAAAGTTTCATTCCACTCTTTCCACAAAAATAACTCTTCCAGTATGATGCAAAACACCATGGAAGTATAATTTATTTATATAATTTCTTAACCAGGAGCTCACTCATTGCCCAAGAAGCTGTGTTGGAAATCTGATTGATACCATGGCTTACCTCATGCAGCCCAGCATGCAACATCAGAAGCTGTAGAAAATGCAAACCTGGTTGTAAGTCTTTGCATTAATTCAGGCTTTACTGATTCAACAGCTGCTTGATCTTGGTGTGCAATGACTTCTGTTTCAGTATCCTTACAAACAGCTTGCATACTCTGCTTTATACCCCTTAGGAGATGAAAAAAAGCCATCAGACATATCTTAAAACCTAGGACTTATAACTGAAATCCTACAAGCTTCACAGAGGTCTGCCTTTTCCAGATTTGAGCCTGGAAGCTGATTTGTGTAGGTGTTGGGTTAATAATATGTTCTCCATGTGTTTTTTTCTAGGAAGGAATGATAGGATGCTACTAGAGGAAAGGTAGGATTACAAATAAGTAAAGTAAAATGAATTCTTACACTGAAAAATCAAGAAAACTTACATTTTAAAATTCTAGTGTAATCTCATGACTTAGAACACAGAAAGGGCTTAGCTGTTTCTTTGGGTAACACAGTGCCAACCTTCTTAAAGTCAAAGTTGATATGTATGGCCATCATGAAAGGTTTGTCTCTTGTAAAGAAGGAGGCATGCAAGGAGCAAGTGAGCAAGAAACCCATATCTGTGCTGCAGCCAACAAGGAAAAGAGGAAATCTGATCTAACCCATCTCTGCAGCTCCTGTACAGCTGAACTGTGCCAGTGGTGCCAGTGAAACCTGCAAGGTATTCCTCTCACTGTACCTGTCTATTTTCTATGTGTGTCTGATTCCTCTACATTTGTTCTAGTGTTTTGTATGCACATTTCAGAAATCGAAGGCACTGTGTATCCTGGTAAGGTATTAGGTATGCAGGCTCTCTATATTATCATCTGACTTCAACTCTTCCAAAAAAAATTTGCATTTTTAGTTACTTCTTGTGACACAGTAATGATTTCTGTGTCTCAGACACCCCTTAATCTGTCAATAAACCCAAGGTCAGCAACAGTGGGATGTTAGCTCACATTTATGTAGGATAAATGCTTGGTATACCAGTGTTTTTAATTTATAAAAGTCATACTTAAACCCAGCTGGTTGAACAAATTCAATCCAGAAACTTACTCCAAATATATGCTAAGATAACTGACTTCTCTCCATAGTGTAATGTCTGTTGCAGATTTCAGTTTATACTATTGTTGATATCAAAACCACCTAAAAACATCAGACTAAAAGTCTGAAACTAATTAAGATATAGGTAAAGAGTTGATATTTCATATCTTCATTACTGTTGCTGTTTGAACTTACATCATAACTGAAGCTTTTTCTATAAAGCCCTTTACTACTTTATGCATCTGTTAAAAGATTTACAATGGAAAAATCCAAGGTGTGTCTTGTGTGGAAAAGCCCAATAATAAATTCCTGCTGCTTCAGCACATTGTTTGAACAAATATATTGAGTGGAAAGACTGGCTGAAGATTTAACATGGTACTTAAATTCTTACCACCATTATTTTCTGAACTTTCAAATAAAAGCTGTGCAATATGTATGTATGGATTTTGAAATATCTGTTGTTGGTTCAGGTGTTCAAATTAAGCTTTCCTTTCAATCAAAGCTTGGCACTTAATCCAACCTTCCAGACATGAACTAAAAGAGATTTTTTTCTCTCATTTTAATAGAAGTGTGTGTATATACATATATAGTCACATCACAAAACACTTTACATAATGTAAATATAACTTATTTTACTTTGCTCTAGGGCAACTTCCATTCTGTAGCAAGAGTTATTTTATCATTAGAAAAGCGTGGTGAAAACTGTTACCTAGCCAAAATCCTGAAATGATGTGTGTATTCCCAGCACAAAATTGTGACTTTCAAAATTATTACTTTTTTTTTTAAAACTTCCCTTGCATATAAAAGAATTTCAAATAAAGATGAATAAAGTAAGTCCCAACAAGGTGATCACAGGGCCACCTCCTAGAAAGGAGAAGACAGCTTTAGACTGCAAGAAAAGGGTGGTTTTGAAGAATTTCTTGTATGCTGTGAACACTGATTCAGTTCAAGATCTGGTTCTTGATGCGGTACTGCACTTTTCACTTCTTGGGGAGGCTTTGCAGTTTGTTGCTTCCACAGGTAAGTAATTCCCATCCAAAAAAACAGAGTCTGTTCTTTTACAAATATGAAATTTAAACAGTGAGGTCAGAATGGCTTGTCTTAATAGCCCCTAACCTGAAGCTTAGAAGGAAACTCTTTTCCTGTTCCCTGTTATTTTTACATATTTCAACTTATTACTTTTCTACAGTGGGATGAAAACAAGACCATTTGAAGTCTTTTTGAGAGAAAGAGAAACAAGAAAACACCCTGTTCCATATCTGTTCCATGCTGCAGCTTACAAGGCCTCTTGCTTGTATGAAGGATGCTTCTTCTCCTTTGGACAAAACCATGTCTAGAGAAGAGAAACTACATTTTCAAGAGAGGAAATGGAGGTTTGCTCCACCATTTTCCTCAGGAAAAATGCAATTTCTCACCCTTTGTGTCTGCTGGACAGAAAGCTCCAAACTCCAGGGATGGTTCTTTGTGTATTTACCATGTCCCAGTAACTAGTGGAATCTGGAGATACATGTAAGAATGTCCCACTTAGAAATAACTGGCCTCTGCTCCCAGCAGGTCTTCAGAGATGCTGTCTGTGTGGGGAAAATACGTAATATTTATTATATGAATTTAATATTTAGTATTCAACTGACACCAACCTGCTCAATATGTCGGGACCTTCTCACAAGCCCAACATACTGAAAATGGTCTCTTTTTTCCTGTAAATTGTTATTTGAATAATTTGGCCCATTTCAGTTTTGTCCCTTAAAGAATGAACAAAGACGGTAATTCTTCTTAGCCACAGAGAGGTTATGATGGAGGTAGTTCTGATCTCCAAAGGGCACAGGAGCAGGCAAATCCTAAATGTCAAAGTCAAGCAGATGAGGCAAAAGGCAGCTTGTCTGAACAGGGTCCTTCTCTTGGAACTAAGGTGGAAAAGGAAGGTTTATGGTCAGAAGAAACATTACAGAGAAGAACACAGAGAGGCTACTTGCTGCTGTAGGGAGAAAATTCATGCAACCAAAGCTCAGTTTGAAGTGAAGTTGACCAGAACTGTGGGGGAAAATAAAAGGTTGTGATGAAATGACTTCAGCCCATTACAAGATGAGAGTGGTCACCTCACCAAGGTGAGGTGTGTTTACTGCAGTCTTTGGATGTCTTCCCCATGGATGACGGACCAAGATGGTCTTAGTGGCCTGCGAGAATGATCAACTCCTCCTTGACTCTGAACATGTGTGGGATCTGCTGCTCCATCTGGATCTCTACAAATCTGTTGAGGGATTCATCAGAGAATGCCCAGGGAGCTGGCTGGTGCCATTGCACAGCCTCTCTGGATGATTTTTGAGCAGTCTTGGCAATCTGGAAAGGTCCTGATTTTCAAGAAGGGTGTGAAGGAGGAGCCTGAAAACTACAGGCCTGTCAGTCTCACTGCCTTGTAAAATCAGAGAAAAGATTCTTCTGGGAGGTATTGAAAAACACCCAGAGGACAATGCAGTCATTGATCACAGACAGTGAGACTTTATAAGTAGAATGTTATGCTTATCAAACCTGATTTCTTTCTACGATAGGGTAATCCACTGAATTGACCTAGGAAATCCATTTAATGTCATCTTTTTGGGCTTCAGCAAAGCTCTTGATACTGTCTCTTAGAGGATCCTTCTGGACAAAATACTCAGTTCACAGCTGGATAAACATAGCCTGTGATGGCTGAGCACCTGGCTCATAGGTGGAGCACAAAGGGTTACAGTGACTGGGGTGACATTCAGGCTGCTGACCTGTCACTAATGGAGTTCCACAGTGTACTTGGAGATTATTTCTAACTCAGCATATTCTATGATTATATAAATTAAATTATCCCAATTCTCAGAAAGAATTTGTTAGGTTTGGCCTGTAAAAACAGTTCCTCTCTTCAGACATAAAGGTAATTTTGCAAAATTTGACGTAGGTAAAGTACACTGGAGCAAACTTTTCTGTTTAATAAGACGAAAAGATGCTGGCAAAATGTGTATTGTAATGTGAATGTCAGGCCCTGCTCTGAAATAAGTCAAGACATGATGGCTGAGTAGCAAAGGTTGTGTGCTCCCATTGTCTCCTGTTACCCCCACAAGGAGCTTTGAAGAGGAGATGAGACTTTCTCGAAAGGTTTCTGGGTTTTCACTGCCAAGAAGGGAGAGATAAATGTTCAAAGAATTCCTGTGCAGAGAGGCTCTTCATGGGCTGGGCAGGGCAGAAGAGCTGTTTGGAGGTTGGCTACAGCCGTGCCATGTCCTGTGGGATCTCAGTGCTAGCAGCGGGAGTAATTCTCCTCTGCTTCCTCATAAATCCAGGCAAGAAGGACATTTTGAGCTATAGGATTGAACTATAACTAAGTTATCTGACAGGAGCTGAGCATGAGCACCATGAAGAGCTCATGTCAGCACCCTGGGGACCTGTGAAGACAAGGAGGGGCAGAGAAGGCAAAATGAAGCAGAGAGGCACTGTTGTTAAAGTAACAACTTTCATTGGCATCAAAATTTGTCTACATCAAATCCTAAATGGGTCTGTAACTCATCTAACCTGGGCCTTTTTCCAGGTCTCTCTGTTCTTCCGCCTGCTCCTTTGGCCTTGCTGTTCCACAGATCTTGCTATTCCATAGTCTAGAATCCTTGGACCACGTGCACAGCCTTGTGCAGTGTCTCATTTCTGATCTCCTGGGCCATATCCAGCAGATCTGTGGCATCGGCTGTTGGCTCCTGCTTCTGTCTCTCTCCTGTGGTGCAGTTTGAGGGCATGGTTCAGCCATCCCTCATGAGGTGGGGTGTTGATGACAGTAGAAGCAAAAAGTCTGTAGGCACATCCTGCAGGTCTTGCAATTGCTTCATCTGGGCTTTGTTTCCAGTCCTGCTGCTCCTTCACCTCTTGGAAAGGTCTCTGGACCAAATGATGGGCCTTCTTTACAATTTCAGCTCTGAAGTACTTGGCCATGTCCAACACACGCGGGTTATTGACTGTGGGACTGTGTGGGGCATGTGCTGGACTCTCTGCCTCCTCTGTTCTGGCTGTTGCTGTCATCACCTTATTCCTGCTTCCTTCCCTCTCCCACTTTTCTTCTGGCTGCTGGACAGGTTCCTGGATCATAAGCCAGGCCTTCTTAACAATGTCAGTCCTGATGTAGTCAGCCATGTCCAGCAGAGGGGTATCGACTGTGGGGCTGTGTGGGGTATGTGCTAGGCTCTCTGGCCCCTCTGTTTTGGCTGTTGCTGTTGTTGCCTCATCCATGCTTCCTTCCTGCTCCCACTCTTCTTCTAGCTCCTGGACAGGTTCCTGGATCATAAGCCAGGCCTTCTTAACAATCTCAGTTCTGGTGTAATCAGCTGAGTCCAGCAGTAGCGGAGCATCGGTTGTGGGGCTCTGCAGGCCAGCTTCCAGATTCTCTGCCCCTTCTGCTGTGGCTTTGTGTCCTGTCACCTTGTTCTCGCTTTGTTCCTGGCCCCACATTTCTCTTTGTGGCTCGTCAAGTTCTTGGACTACAAGGACACTCTTGTACAGGCCCTCAGCCTCCATGGACTGGGCTTTGTCCAGCTGAGCGGGGCCATCAGCTGTGGGCCCATGTGGAGCAGGTGCCTCATTCTCTGTCCCTGCTGCTCTTGCAGCCTCCATGGGGGCAGAAGAAGCTGGTGGCTCTGCCTTCTCATGTTTGAGAGGTGTACAGTGTTCCACGGAAGATACAAGTGGGGCAAAATCAGCCAGCTGCACATCTGCTGGATGCACTGGGGCAGGAGATGCTCTCAGCAGTTTGTCAGCTGCTTCTCCTGCAGCCTCTCTATCCACACTGATAGACAAGCTGGGACCCTCCCTGGGATCAGTGTTGTCCTCCAGACCCAAGGAACTGACCCAGTGTTGGACAGGAGGTGACCCAACAGCATCTGTTCCTTGGGACAGCTCTGTGTCTGTTGCATCTTGCCATTCCTCCTCCTCTGACATCTCAATGTCAACGGCATTTTCCCATTCCTCTTCCTCTGAGAGCTCTGTGTCCATGGCATCTGCCCATTCCTCTTCCTCAGACAGCTCTGCATCAGTGGCAGTTTCACGCTCCTGTTCCCTGATCAAGGCCACTGCCCTGATGATTGGAGCTTGGGCTCCCAGCTGCTCCTGCATCACCTGCTTATTCAAGATACCCTCATGAACTCCCCTGCCACCTGTGGTGAGGGGCAGCCAGCCACCCAGGAGAGGCTTGTGCCCCTGTCCTGTCCTGTCTCAGGCCATCCCATTCTGTCCTTGGCACTCACCTGCCCAGGTGTGTCATCCAGTCCCCCCGAGCATCTCAGCAAGAAACCCTGTCCTTGGCTTTCTGGCTGTTGTACCTCCCTGTCCTCCAGGCCATCCTGCTGCTGTGGCTGGGTGGCTTTCCAGAGGGAGGCCTGTCTGCTTGTGCTTCTGGCTGGGCAGCTCCCATCCACATCCTCGGGAGGGCTCCTCTTAAAGGACACGATGACCTCCCTCACAAAAGGCCCCTGCTTCTTGTGCCCCCACAGCCATGTAGTGCTTTGGTAGCACTCAATGTACACCGACAGCCCTGGAGGCTCCTGCTGTGCTGCTTGTTGCTGGTGGTCTCTCCCTGCATCCCTGCTCAGGGAAGCTGACACAGCGAAGCCACATGCCTGTGCTGGCCATGCTCCCAGCTGCTCCTCCTTCTCCATGGTTGTCTTTGGCATCCTCTGCTGCAGAATTGTCAGTGTTTTCCCCTGGGCAGCTGCTACTTCCTGAGGGAGGTGCTCTTCTAGGGCACTGCATCACAAACAGCCACTATCACACCAGACCACTGTCACAAAGGGCCATGACCCAGCACCACCTTTGAGGGCAGGGCAGATTGCTGTGATGCTGGCTGAGTCTTGTGTGAACTGGCAGAGAGAACTGCCACTGCTTGGGCCATGGCACAAGGGACAGCAAAAGCAGGAAGCCAGGTGGTTGCTTTCCCTGCCTGAGAGCTCAAGCTGGCTTGTATCCCCCAGAGAGCCGGGGAAGGTCAAGCTCCAGATCTTTGCCATTGGGCACTGTTGGCAGGTCTGGGCAGGGCAGGGCATCTGAGATGGAAAAGTTAGTTCAGAGATCATAGCTTTTAGTATTTAAAATCTTGTATGATGATTAGAGAAAGAGATGAAGTTGAGAACTGAGCCTTTGAGGAGTCCTAGCATGACCTGGTTGGGCTGGATATTGCATTGGGCTGAACCAGCCAGTCTGCAATGCTGACCAGAGAAGTGCAGTATCCTAAAAAGCAGGTTTTTTGTAGGCCTCCCTGGCTCTGGCTGGCTGCAAGTTTTCCATTCCTTTTGAAATGGTTCAATTTACCAATATTTACATGAGTTCACAGAGATTTTATCTCCTGCCATCATAAACATAGCCAGTCTTACATTTCTTATAGACACAAAGTTCTGTGCTGTCATGGAACAGGAAATATAGGTGGAAGTTTCTCCTTGTTAGCAAATCTCTAACCAGAGGCAGTGCAGGTGATTGCATGAGATCACACAAAGCAACAATCTTGATGACAACCAGAGTACCAAGTGTAGTGACTGCCTCATACAGAATGACTTGACTGGATGCTCCTAAAATGCCACATGCAGTTGGTGAGATTTGCAAGCCAAAAGTGTCTGCTTTGGAAAAAATACAGAGATGTGCACAACTGCATGGCTTCCTGAGAATGTGTTTCGCCCATCTCCTACTTTTTCCTTGTCATGGCTTGAGGACTACAAACACTCTCAGATGCTGCCTTTTCATCCTGAGGAATGCTGGTTACATACCACAGTCATCTGATGCAGCCTTTTGGAGTTGTGCCTTGCATGCCAAAATGTTGGATGGCTTCATTTCACTCCAGGTTCACAGAACCAAAACGTGTCTTCAGGCCATCCTTGCCAGTTCTGTTATCACTTGCATTTTTCATGGAGGCTCCTCCTGCCCTTTGGACAGTCCAGGAGACAGAAGTGGCAGCTGTGGTACCATTCCTCTTATATTCCCTTCAATCATTGCATATTGGCAGTAAGACTTACAACTTTAAATCAGGAAGGTTCAGAAAATACTCAGCTGCATCATAAAAATCCAAGGATCTATGAAGTATGTTTTTAAAGCTTTTCTTTACTTTGTGGCACTCCCAAATCTCTATTTACAAAACTCTGGCCCAATTTTCACTACACACTCCTGTGTGTGTTAATGTAATCACACAAGTGCCTAAGAAGTCAGAAGTTGACCCTTCAAGTTTTCTGATCCTAATCTCAGCCTGAAGCAGAAATGGCAATGCAATTTTAACCACCGAGTTCTCATTTTTAAAGGCTTCTTTCTACTTTTCAGAGTAGGAAGATGGTGGTCACCTCACCAAGAGGGACATAGACCAGGCAGGTATGTTTATTGCAGTCTTTTAATCTTACCCATGGATAATGGCCTGAGACGGTCTCAGCACCCTGAGCTGCAGGACCATGACTGCGAGAATGATCAATTCCCCTTTGACTCTGAACATGTGAGGGATCTGCTGCTCCATCTGGATCTCTACAAATCTGTTGAGGGATTCATCAGAGAATGCCCAGAGAGCTGGCTGGTGTCATAACAAAGCCTCTCTGGATGACTTTTTGAGCGGTCTTGGGAATCTTCAGAGGTCCTGATTTTCAAGATGGGTGAGAAAGAGGATCCTGGAAATCACAGGCTTGTCAAACTCACTTCTAGTGCTTGGTAAAATCAGAGAAGAGATTCTTCTGGGAGGTATTGAAAAACACCTGGAGGACAATGCAATCATTGATCATAGCCAGCATGGCTTCATGGGGGGAAAGTCCTGTTTGTCAAACCTAATTTTGCACCCTGAGCTGCAGGACCATGACTGCAAGAATGATCAATTCCCCTTTGACTCTGAAAATGTGTGGGATCTGCTGCTCCATCTGGATCTCTACAAATCTGTTGAGGGATTCATCAGAGAATGCCCAGAGAGCTGGCTGGTGTCACTGCACAGCCTCTCTGGATAGTTTTTGAGTGGTCTTGGGAATCTGCAGAGGTCCTGATTTTCAAGAAGGGTGAGAAAGAGGATCCTGGAAATCACAGGCTTGTCAAACTCACTTCTAGTGCTTGGTAAAATCAGAGAAAAGATTCTTCTGGGAGGTATTGAAAAACACCTGGAGGACAATGCAATCATTGATCATAGCCAGCTTGGCTTCATGGGGGGAAAGTCCTGTTTGTCAAACCTAATTTTCTTTTAGGTAGCCTACACAGTTGATCATCGGAAGCCACTGCATGTTATTTTTCCCTTTTTGCATTTCAGCAAAGCTTTTGATACTGCCTCTCACAGGACCTTTCTGGACAAAATGTGCAGTTCACAGCTGGATAACCGTGATGGCTGAGCACCTGGCTCATAGGTGAGGCACAAAGGGTTACAGTGAATGGTGACCTGTCACCAGCAGAGTTCCACAAGGCTCCATCCTTGGCCCTGTGTTCCTCAACATCTTCATAAATCACTTGTACTTAGGACTGGAAAGAATGCTAAGTAAATTCACAAACAGTACAAAACTGGGAGGAGCTGGTGAGTCCCCCAAAGGAGAGAGGTACTGGAAAGACACCTTGACAATTAGAGAGATGGGAAATTATCAACTGTATGAAATTCAACAAAGATAGGTGCTGGCTTCTGCACCTAGGATGGGGCAACCCTTGTTGTGTGTATAGACTGGGAAAGGAGATGCTGGAGACCAGTGCCACGGAAATGGCCCTGGGGTTCCTGGCTGATGGCATGCTGAATGTGAGTCAGCAGTGCCCTGGCAAACAGGAGGGCCAACCCTGTCCTGGGGGCATCAGGCACAGCATCAACAGCCTGTGTGGTTGTTTAGCCTGGAGAAGAGGGGACCTTAAT
Organism: Passer montanus; assembly: GCF_014805655.1. Lineage (NCBI taxonomy): Eukaryota > Metazoa > Chordata > Aves > Passeriformes > Passeridae > Passer > Passer montanus. Next base: position 986,984 of record NW_024366815.1, read on the forward strand.
ACTCTCTACAACTCCCTGACAGGAGGGTCAGGTGGGGGTCGGTCTCTTCTCCCAGGCAACCAGCTACACAATGACTGAACATTAAGCTGTGCCAGGAGAGGTTCATGTTGGACATTAGGAAGAATTTCTTCACTGAAAAGGTGATTAGGCATTGGAATGGGTTGCCCAAGGAGGAGTTGCTGTCCCTGGAAATACAGAAAGGCTGGATGTGTTACTCAGTGCCATGGTTTGGTTGACATGATGGTGTTCTGTGACAGGTTGGACTCAATGATCTCAGAGGTCATTTCCAATCTGATTGATTCTGTGATTCTGTGATTTTTCTTTGTGGTGACCAGTGACAGAACCCAATGGAAGTACCTGAAGTTGTGTTAGGTTGGATTTTAGGAAAGGGTTCTTCAGCCAGAGGGTGGCTGGGCACTGGAACTGCTCCCCAGGAAAGTGGTCACAGCACCAGCCTGACAGAGTTCCAGAAGTGTTTGGACAATGCTCTCAGGGACATGGTGTGACTCTTGGGGTGGTCCTGTGCATGGCCAGGAGTTACACTTGAGGGTCCTTGTGAGTTCCTTCCAACTCAGCAAATTCAATGATTGTGTGACTTCTCTCTTCTTAGATGGATTTTGTTTACTTACTGGTGTAAAAAAATGTCTGCTGTTCTCAAAGGAGTCCCAGTAAAAAATCCGCTGTTAAAAGTTGTGAGTGCTCCAATGAATGAAAGCCAGAACGTTTTCAAAATCTTGATCAGATTTTCTAGAATTTTGAAAAGGCTGAAATTCCACATATGCTACAGTTTGCCTCTTGTAATAGCAGCCAGCAGAACTTTGATGAAGCATTTTTGTCCAGTAGAGTGTCCTGTTAATATAATTATGGAAAGAAAATTTTTTTTAGCAAAAGGACTGAAGTAATGAGATTTTGAGGAAAATGAAAAAAAAACTAATAATTTTTTTTTTCCAGTAGCATTATAGAAATATCTTGATTAGAAATATTTAAAGTCATCATCAGTGAAAGTAAAAAGTTAAACTTTATAAATCACTTAGACATAAAGTTTGGACCAGCTTGCAATCCAGTCTTATCTTTCCGCTACCAACCCCAAATTGTTAATTTTGTTTTGAAGCAATCAATCTGAAATGTTTGCATGATTCATTGTGAAACTGATCTTGTGTTAAAATTTCAAATTAAATTTTAAAATGTTCTCTGTTTGTTTTTCTAGTCAGCCTTCAGATGGTGGTAGTCCAAGCTAAATATTTGTAAATTTTTTACATATTTACCTCTTATTTTACCTTCCTTTTTTATAGCTTACAGTAGTCTTCCATTGCAACTAAATCAGCAACTACAGAGCTAAGAGGGAGGTGAGTGTTGTGCCAGCCCCAGGCAGTATCAATTGCCCACAGATGTTAGTCTGATCTAGACCCCCTAGAGCTCTTGCTCTAAGGCAGAGCATTGCAAGGTTTCTCAGAGCTGTGAGCTGATGATAGATTTTTTTGCATAAAGCCATAGCCAGCTTTTCCTGTGCTGAAATTTAAGGAGAATAGGTTCTGCATTTACATTTCATGTATTTGAGGGCAAATGCCATGTTTTGGCTGGTCTTCCTTTCCTCTGGATAAGCAACATTTTCCCCTTCTTTGCATGCTCAGATACCCGTATCTATTGAAATTCCTTAGGGCCATACCTCTTCCCAGCCAGCAGCTATTTAATAATAGTAACATTTCATATCCTGCTGACTAAATCATTCATGGAAATACCAAATTGGTCCTGATTTAGGGCAAATTGACCAGGATTCCTGTTTGATTTTCCCTTGCAGTGAAAAACTGAAATGTACCTTGTCTGGTATCTACCTGTTTAGCATCCATTTAATTGTCGATCCATCTAGAAAATGTTTCTTTGATTAACTTCTGAGAAAGTCTAGTAAGGGTTTGTGTAAATCAATATAAATGACATTTCCAGCTTCTCTTCACCCAATGACTGGTTTGACCACAAAGAATACTGGAGTGGTTTTATGTCATTTGTTTTCAACAAACCCATGTGTCCTTTAATTTACTGCCTCCTTATCCTGGGGAGAGTTTTCTGTTTGACCTTACATTTTTTAGTAACTGGAATGAAGCTGACCAGGTTAATTTTTTTCCTTCTCCTTTTTCCATTTTCCTCTCTGCTAAAATACTGCATTTCTGCTCTTCGCAGCTTTTGGGAGTACCTTTCTGTCCATCAGACATTTTCTTCATGCCAGAACTGTTAGCCGCTCTGCAGCTGAACCACATTGCCACCTCATGTGAATTTCACTACACCAATGCATTTAAAAATCATGTATTTGATCCTTAACCTAACCAAAAACTTAACTCTAAATCCAATAATCTAATGCACTAATAAGAAGTTGGGTCAGTGGGTCACAGAGAACAGTGATGCTGTTCTGACAGCTCTGCTTTGACCTCTGCCTGTAGGGTTGATGCCTTGCTGACTTGTATGGCACTTCATCTTTTCCCATTAGAAGGTTTACTGTCATCCTGTCTTTCTTAAAGACCTCTAGCTTTGATGGAAAGAGCATTGTAAGCTATGATTATTTCTGTGCATTATAAGCTCAAACAGACTGGGGATTTTTTTTTCCCCAAATGCAATGAAGATCCAAAGAAAATTCTAGAAACACTGTATTTTCCGTTTAACTGATGCATATAAAGTACTTCAAAGTGTTGTAGCCATGGCTGTCATATGTATGTAAACACGGTCAAAATTAGAATTGGGTTGCATCTTCAGCAAAGCTCTAAGACTACCTGCTGCTTGAGTTGTGTCTGGTGAAAATCTTGGTGCTGAAATGAAGAAGTTCTGACTGATGTGAAGTATATCCTCAAGCTCTTGCTCTAAGGCAGAGCATTGCAAGCTTTCTCAGAGTTCTGAGCTGATGATAGATTTTTTTTTTGCATAAATATTATTTTTCTAGGCCATTTCTCCAGGGTCTCTGCAGCATTTGCTGGCTGGAATGATGAAAGGCTATGCTGAGAGAAAGAAAGATAAACAAACTTAGCAAGTGCAGGGAGAGGAAGCTGTACTTCCTCCAAACCATTCTCAGCACTGTTTCTAAGCTGTTTACTTCCTATTTTGATACCTAGAGCAACAAGAGACAAGGTTTCCAAACAGAATTCAATTGGCCTTAGGCACTGTTTAGCCTCACTTCCTTTCAGGAAGCAATTGTGATAAGGTCTGAGGCTTTGTTCTGGGAGGATTTTTCATCTATAATGTTGGGAACACACAACCCTTGTTGTGGTTTGATTTAGTTCTTTATTTGTTTAATTCATTATTGTACTATGTTGGAAAATGGTTTGTTCCAGGTACCCCATCTCAGTTCTCAACCCCTCTCTCTGTCAATCTCCTTTGCACATACCCCTATTTCTAGACCTTTCACTGCCAATCCTCTAAACCCTGCCCCTGCAGCATATCTATCATTGTTTGCCACTCTCTCCTATCCAGAAACTTCTGTGTCAGTTATGATATCCCGCCTCTCCCATTGGTTTATTATGTATGCAGTCCTCCCTTCTCCTCCATTATTGGTTGTCTTGTAATGTTAGTCCTTCCTCATGCTCCTCCCTTGAGTTAGCCCATTGGTTGTTAGGCTGTATCCTCCCCAGTGCCAGCCCCCCTTTATAAGTTGCTGCAGAGGTGTTGGGGCTCTTTCGTGCATGATTCCTCTAGGCTGCTTGCTTTATTTCTTCTCCCCTCAGAGAAGGAATAAACAGCTTAGAAGTCACAGCCAGAGAGCCCTTCTCTTTCTCATTCTCTGGCACATCGTGATGTGAAACCTCTCTGAGTGTCTGCTCAGCCCAGGCCAGCTAAAGGAGTGGGCCAAACTGCTACTCTTGTCCCTGAGTTGTGGCTAAAGCTGGGGAGCAGCCCCTCAGTGGTGTTGTGCTGAGGTCCAGGAGTGGGATGTGAGCCAGCCCCATTGCCAGCCCCATGATCGGCAACTGGTGGCATTAGCTTGGTGCCCAGCGTGAGGCATCTGCGCATTTTCTAGTGGAAATTTCATTCCTGGACGTTGCTTCAGCAAGACTTCACGGAAAGACTGCTGCGGAATGTGTGGGCACTTTCGTCTGCTCAGTCTCTGCACAGCAAACACCCCCAGTGAGCCTGTGCGCATTCTACCTGTGTGGCTCCTGGGGGATTGGAAGGCCAACCCACTCTGGTGTGAGCCAGCCCCATTGCCCCTCCTGGCACCCATGATCGGTAACTGGTGGCGTTAGCTTGGTGCCCAGCGTGAGGCATCTGGGCATTTTCTAGTGGAAATTTCATTCCTGGACATTGCTTCAGCAAGATTTCACGGAAAGACTGCTGCGGAATGCGTGGGCACTTTTGTCTGCTCAGTCTCGGCACATCAAGCGCCCCCAGTGAGCCTGTGTGTATTCTAGCTGTGCGGCTCCTGGGGGATTGGAAGGCCAACCCACTCTGTCAGTCTTTGTCTGAAACGTGAGGAGCAACCTTCCTTGTTGGAGCAGACCTCTGGGGAGTTTTTTTTTTTTTTTTTTTTTTGAGTCTGTTGGTCCTGTGAGTATTCCCAGGGTGTGAACCTGATTGGGAGGGAGTTAAGGTGCTGCTACGGGTAGTACCCGGGAATGTAACTCCCGTTAAGGAGGGGAGGTGCGGGGCCTTGTGTAGAAACACTCTGACCACCAGTGGGCTTGGGAACCTTGTTGCTTAGTTTTGCATTTCCTTCCACAAGTGGGTTGAGCACTGAGTTGTTAGCCTCTTGAATGTATTTATGGGTATGAAGCTTTCAAATCAGGAAAGAGAGACTGTGGTGGGAGGGGGGATGAAATGTAAAAAAAGTTTCGTTAAGAGGTTTGTGAAGTGGATTTTTTTCAATTTCCCAAACAGCACCTTGGGGGATGTAAAATCTGTACAGTTCTGGATGGCAGTGGACACTCAGCTCACCGAATGTACATTGAAAGGTGAAAAGCCAGGTGACGAGTTTTTCCATCTGTTCATTAAGATGAGATCATTAGTGGCAAGTTCAGATGAAAAGAGGAAAGTTGAAGAAAATCCTCCACAATCTCCCCAGGGTTCCCTGAAACCCGCACATCCTGATCCCTCTGTACGCGATTCCCTGTGTCCCAAACTGAGTGAATCTGGGAGAGCAGACCATCCTGAGATGGTGCAGGGCAGCCCTAACTTAGCTAGATGTCTCCCTGGCTCCCCACAATCCCCTCAGTACCCTGTTTGTCTTGGTGGGACTGGTCACTCTGTCAAGACTTCTTTCCTAGACCTTAATACCTTTATCCCAAGTCCTGTAGTTAAACCTTTAGGTGAGTTTCAAGATACTTGCTCTTTTTCCGCTCAAGGTTCACTAGATGGCGAAGGACATGTGGCGTGGCTCTCATGTTATGGACCTTCTCCACCTTCTACTTCCCAAAATCCTTTTCTTTTTGCACCCCTTCCCCCACTCCAGCCCCTTCTCTCCTGGGGGATTGGAAGGCCAACCCACTCTGTTAGTCCTTGTCTGAAACGTGAGGAACAACCTTCCTTGTTGGAGAAGACCCTTGGGGAGGTTATTTTTTTTTTTTTTTTTGAGTCTGTTGGTCCTGTGAGTATTCCCAGGGTGTGAACCTGATTGGGAGGGAGTTAAGGTGCTGCTACGGGTAGTACCCGGGAATGTAACTCCCGTTAAGGAGGGGAGGTGCGGGGCCTTGTGTAGAAACACTCTGACCACCAGTGGGCTTGGGAACCTTGTTGCTTAGTTTTGCATTTCCTTCCACAAGTGGGTTGAGCACTGAGTTGTTAGCCTCTTGAATGTATTTATGGGTATGAAGCTTTCAAATCAGGAAAGAGAGACTGTGGTGGGAGGGGGGATGAAATGTAAAAAAAGTTTCGTTAAGAGGTTTGTGAAGTGGATTTTTTTCAATTTCCCAAACAGCACCTTGGGGGATGTAAAATCTGTACAGTTCTGGATGGCAGTGGACACTCAGCTCACCGAATGTACATTGAAAGGTGAAAAGCCAGGTGACGAGTTTTTCCATCTGTTCATTAAGATGAGATCATTAGTGGCAAGTTCAGATGAAAAGAGGAAAGTTGAAGAAAATCCTCCACAATCTCCCCAGGGTTCCCTGAAACCCGCACATCCTGATCCCTCTGTACGCGATTCCCTGTGTCCCAAACTGAGTGAATCTGGGAGAGCAGACCATCCTGAGATGGTGCAGGGCAGCCCTAACTTAGCTAGATGTCTCCCTGGCTCCCCACAATCCCCTCAGTACCCTGTTTGTCTTGGTGGGACTGGTCACTCTGTCAAGACTTCTTTCCTAGACCTTAATACCTTTATCCCAAGTCCTGTAGTTAAACCTTTAGGTGAGTTTCAAGATACTTGCTCTTTTTCCGCTCAAGGTTCACTAGATGGCGAAGGACATGTGGCGTGGCTCTCATGTTATGGACCTTCTCCACCTTCTACTTCCCAAAATCCTTTTCTTTTTGCACCCCTTCCCCCACTCCAGCCCCTTCCCGGATCCTGGCTTGTCTTCCTTTTCCCCACCTAATTTGGATCTGCCTTTTACTCCCCTTCCGCTCGTCCCTGCAAATGTCATCATTGTGTTCCCTCTCCTTCAAGTATTCTCTCCACTTCTGGCTCCGCCCCTCAGCATTCAGGACAGCTCCTCCCACCTCCAGTTTCCCACACTCCTCCTTCCCACAGTACCGAGGGAATGGAAAGTGACGGGGTGGAAGAACGGAAGTCAGATGAGGAAAGCCCACTCCTATTTTCTGCTCCTGTTTCCTATGACGGTAGGAGGAAGCATCCCAAGTGGATGCTTTTCCCTTATCAAAACATCAAAGTGTTGTACAAGACTCAGAAAGATACCAGCAGGTCCAGTGAATATTTTAAAGGCTTTCTGAGGACCACCCTTTTGGCCAATGTCTTAGTCCACGGAGACCTCAAAGAGATATTAATCCAGTCTGTGTAGTCCATCTGAATACAGACTGTGGTTGAAAGTCTGGCAGGAATAGCTGGCCGGCATCTTTCCAACTGTTTGGGATAATGAGAAGACAGCAAATGATGAGAATGATAATGCTCTCACCTTTGAAAAACTTAACTGGTGAGGGCGACTGGGAACTGCCCCAAAAGCCGTTTTAGGTATTAGCAAAGCTGAGGCAAAAAGAGCATTCCATCTTTTGCCAACCAAAGACCCCCTCCTGAGTCTTCTCACCCTAAAACAGAAAGTAAATGAGCTTTTCCTGAATTTTGTGGATCACGTCCGTGAAGTGATCAAAATAAAGGTTCAGAGACCCAAAACCAGGGAAAACCTGTTACTTGAAACTGCGTCTGAGAACGCCAACAAAGAGCGTTGGTGAATTATTCTAAGCTTTCCATCTTCACTGCTGCCTTCATTGGAGACCTTAATGGAAGAATGTGCAAAAAAGGAGAGGATCAGGACATTGGATGAGAGTTGTATCCACCCCTTATACCATCTTCTCTTTAAAAATGCTAGTGGGACCCATTTTATCTGTCGTTTATCCCCGGGAAGAAACCTTCCTCGTATTTTATATGAGTGATCTCTCCCAATTTCCTCTGTCTCAGTTCTCGTGCCTTCTTTCCTTGCTGTGCTACCCGCGCCACAGCCAGCTGCAGGGACCTACAGAGGTTTCAGGTGAGATCTGGGGGTGGCCACTCTTGTGCCATGGGAAGTGTGCTAGCCAGTGACTTTCTACCCTGCGGCCACAGTACAAGTCATAGTTGGTGCACCAATGTCGGGCACGTTCTGGTGCTTCTACCATCTCCACCACCACAAGAGATGCTGCCTTCACCACACGTCACCGCAGTGAGAAGAAGCCTGACAAACTGACTGGTTTTGTGGTTAATCGGCCCTTGGATTTACAGTCTGTGCCAATGTCCCCGCATGAGCATGCTGAGTTTTATTTGGTGGTGCTCCTGCAGGACAAAGATGCAGCCTTCCCTCTGATGCCTGGGAAGGTGTTTTCAGAACCGAGGAACCCCTTTCCAGCCTTGTTTCCAGGAGTCGATGGTTGGGTGAGTTCCCTGGTGGCTGGGGTGGACCCAGCCAGGGACTCAGGTGTTGGGTGGCTATGTCTTGAGGGAGGGGATGTGCAATGTGTGGTGCTAGCAGTCTGACCCAGTTGGTTTCCTGGGCCCTACTTTTCCTGCAGAGAGTGGGTGGAAATCGGGCCGAGTACGCAGGATGGGCGTTAGGCTGTCTACTCCACAAAGGGAGATGTATCTCCCAAGTCGTGGGAGCCCTGAGGGAGGGGGTGCCAGTTACTCTAAGGGAATGTTAAAGAAATCTATTCAGCATTTTTTTTCGTTTTCCCAGTATCACCCCACAAGATATTCAGAGAGAGGATTGGGCCGAGTACGCAGGATGGGTGTTAGGCTATCTACTCCTCAAAGGGAGATGTATCTCCAAGTCGTGGGAGCCCTGAGGGAGGGGGTGCCAGTTACTCTAAGGGAATGTTAAAGAAATCTATTCAGCATTTTTTTTAGTTTTCCCAGTATCACCCCGCAAGATATTTAGAGAGAGGATTTTTGGAAGAAAGTAGGTGTTGTGTTAACGAATGCCACCACGTTTTCCCAGTATCACCCCACAAGATATTCAGAGAGAGGATTTTGGAAGAAAGTAGGTGTTGTGTTAACGAATGCCACCAAGAGGAATAACCCTTCAGTTAAGGATGGATTTATTAAATTGTTTTTGCTGGTTTGGGATGTCATCAAAGAGAAGGAAAAAGAATCTAAAAAAAACCCCACGAGTTTGTCCCCAGTTCTCTGAAGAGGTCCTTGTTCCCCCTTTTCTTCTCCAGTTCCCACTTCCCCTACACTGGGTGGACAAGGGGCAACAGCCCATCAAGAAAAGACACAGGGATGCCACCGTCTCCCTTGCTCCCCCAGGTTCCCTTGGTACCATCACCCTGACAGTGATGGCCACACTGTCAGGGATCTCGCCCTAGTCCCTCATTCCAACCCCTTTGTCCCTGTTGAAAATCCCAGTGGTGTGTCCCAAGGTAGTTTTATTCCCAGGTGGTTTTTATTTATACCAAGATGGTTCCCTCTTCTATCCCAGAGAAGCACCACAAAATGGCCGATGCCTCGTGGTGGGTGCTTCTCCTTCCCATAATCCTTTCCTTCCCCTTCCTGCACAAACCCTGGGCTTCTCCCTTCCTTCCCCTAATGTGGTGGCCTACAGCTGGCCTGTAGGCCTCAAAGTAGAAATAATTATAATATTGTAATGAAAATATGTGATCAGGTACATAATTACCTTACTTATATAATTCAAACAGTAAGAGCAGGCCCAGGCCATTGGAGACTAGGGTTCTCTTGGCTGGCTGAGCAGGAAGTAACAGGCTCAGCCAATGAGGATTAACATCATGGGCTTCTAAGTTATATAAGGGAGTAAACCTGTAGGCCTCAAGGTAGAAATAATTATAATATTGTAATGAAAATATGTGGTCAGGTACATAATTACGTTACTTATATAATTCAACCAGTAAGAGCAGGCCCAGGCCATTGGAGACTAGGGTTCTCTTGGCTGGCTGAGCAGGAAGTAACAGGCTCAGCCAATGAGGATTAACATCATGGGCTTCTAAGTTATATAAGGGAGTAAGATCTGAATAAAGTGAACCGTTGCTGCATGACCTCAGTGTGTCTTGTCACTGGTCTGTCTCCGAAACTTAGACAATTGGTGACCCCAACGTGATCGCAACAGCTGCTGCCAACAGAGTGGGGAGACAGACAGGGCAACCAGGAAGAGCTGCCCACAGCCTTCGAGCTCCAAAGAACCACATACAGAGCTGTGATGGGTCTGGACCCCCTTTTATTTTTTCTTTCAATTTTTCTTTTTTGTAAGTGGAGGGCACCACCAGCATGGGAGCATGGACTTCAACACCAGAAGATCCTCTTCTGAAGGTGTAAAGTCCCATTTTAAAGAAAAGATTTCAGAAATATGGTAACGGGCTTTATTAGCCCTCATAATGTGGTGTGAGAGCCATGAACTGGATGTATCAGAAGGGGCCACCCTAGATTTAAAAACTTGGGAACGGGCCGGCAGTGACCCTGACATGATTGCAACAGCTGCTGCCAACAGAGTGGGGAGACAGACAGGGCAACCAGGAAGAGCTGCCCACAGCCTTCGAGCTCTGAAGAACCGCATAGAGAGCTGTAATGGGTCTGGACCCCCTTTTATTTTTTCTTTCAATTTTTCTTTTTTGTAAGTGGAGGGCACCACCAGCATGGGAGCATGGACTTCAACACCAGAAGATCCTCTTCTGAAGGTGTAAAGTCCCATTTTAAAGAAAAGATTTCAGAAATATGGTAACGGGCTTTATTAGCCCTCATAATGTGGTGTGAGAGCCATGAACTGGATGTATCAGAAGGGGCCGCCCTAGATTTAAAAACTTGGGAACGGGCCGGCCAACATATCCTAACAGCTGCCTCCACAGGAGATGATTCTGCCATTTATGTTATCAAACCATGGCGACTCATAATGAACATGATAAAAATGTTGTAGAGCGAGCAGGTGGTGAGAACGACAGAGGAATTACAACTGGCACTGCTGGCTGAGGTGAATGGTGAAAGCAGGGCACCAAGGTAGATGCTGTGCCAGGTGGGAGAAGGAAAAGGATGGGTACAGAAAGTACAACACGCTGGGAGGTTTATGGGGTCTCCCCAGGTGAGGGTGACCTACCCGGGGAGTGCCCTGACACCCTCCAGGACCAGGATCTGTTGGTGGATTGCCCCATCCCTGGGGCTGTCAGCAAAACTGCCCCAAGCAGCCGTGCTGTGCTAAATGGTCACTCTGCAGCCCATCTGTTTCCTGCCGTGGCTGTTGAGGCCTCTGAAACAACTGGTCACTTTCCCGCTCTGCTGCCCCTTGTTCTGCCATGCTGGCAGAAACCTCCATAACCACCCAAGACCAGCGCGCGTTGCCAGCAGCGTGCGCTGCCGCTGCTGCAGAGGGCAGAGAAACCCTGAGCACCCCAGAACCGCTTCCTCCCGAGGGCAACTGGAGCAGCTCCAAGACCACACCCTCAAGCCCCCTTCCGCGGGGTGTGCCTGCGTTTTCTATCCAGCCTCCAGGGGGTGGGGATGTACCTGCCCACCCCCATGACATGAGAGTGGGTCCGAGAAATGCGTCACCAGTTCCCAGAGACCTCATACACAGAAGTGGTGCTGCTGTCCCAGTTGCTCCAATGCTGCTGGACCAAGAGTTTTCCCTAGATTACACACCAGCTAAGAACACAATATACGCCAGAGAGGACACTGTTGCTGAGCCACGACAGCAGAGAACTTTCAACCCTGGTGGGTCTCCCCCAGCCTAAAATTGTGCTTCTCAGTTATCCAGAATTGTGCAGACATATTATTTAAGGATAAAAACTGTTAGACAAATTTATAACTAACCGGCCTAAGGTACAAATAAAGTTCTAAAGCTTATAGGATTATTAAGAAAACACCAAAAATTAACCCACTCAATATGCTTGTAAAAGAAAGCCTTACATTCTTTAAAATACACTTTTGAAACAGAAAAGGGGGAATGCCTAGTGCTGCATATACCCTGAAAACAGGTGAGACAATTAATAGGATTTTATATAACTAAAGAAATAAAGAATAAGGATTTTATTTATTTAAGATTATAGATAACAGGCCTGAACTAATCTGAACTAATATTGTTTTTCTTGTTGTTTTCCCCACAGTTTTGAGAATTTAAATTTAGTTTTTAGATTAAGCTGTTTCTTATTTTAGAACTAAGTTGTAAATTTGTAACTGTTGAGCTGTTTCCTGTTGTTAGAGTTAAGTTGTAAGTTCGGAACTGTTAAGCTATAAGCCTGCAGCATCCCATATTGATAACCTGTATCGCTAGTGGTCCCACCTGACAGCTGCCTGGAGTGAATATTACAAATTCAAGAATATATAGGATACATCACCAACTAAAAAGAGGACTGAGCCTCTTAAATTGAGTTGAAGGCCTCATTCCAAGCCTAGGTCAAAGTTTTTACACAAAGCCGTGTCTGTCATCCTGCCTGCAAGGGCCCTGCAGGGGATGACAGGCACTGCTTTTGTATTCAAAAACAAGAAGGAGGAACTGTGGTGGCCTACAGCTGGCCTGTAGGCCTCAAAGTAGAAATAAGTATAAAATTATAATGAAAATACATGATCAGTTACATAATTACCTTACTTATATAATTCAACCAGTAAGAGCAGGAGACTCAGGCTTTTCTTGGCAGACTGACCAGGAAGTAACAGGCTCAGCTAATGAGGATTAACATCATGGGCTCCTAAGTTATATAAGGGAGCAAGATCTGAATAAAGTGAGCTGTTGCTGCATGAACTCGATGTGTCTTGTCACTGGTCTGTCTCCAAAACTATGGCAATACTTCCCTGTTTTGCTTTGCCTTCTCTGTTCCTCCTTGTCTTCACAGCTCCCCAGGGTGCTGACATGAGGTCTTAATGCTGTTTTTGTTTAGCTTTTGGCTGATTAAGTTCATGAAGGGCACCATGAATTAGCAGCTGATACTGGAGCAGGTGGGAGCCCAAGGCCCAACCAGTTAGCCAGTGCCATAGACCAAGGAGGAGCAGGAGTATGGAGATGCCATTGACAGAGAGCTGTCTGAGGAAAAGGAATGAGAAGACACCCTTGGTGCTAAACTGTCAGAGAAAGAGGAATGGGAACACAGAACAAACACAGAGCTGTCTCAAGGGACAGATGCCATTGGATCACCTCCTGTCCAACACTGGGTCAGTTCTTTGGACCTGGAAAACAACAAAGGCTCTCACAATGGTCCCAGGGAGCATTCCAGCTGCCCCAGCAGTGTGGGCAGAGAGGCTGCAGGAGAGGAAGCTGACAAACTGCTGAGAGCATCTCGTGCTCTAGTGCATCCAGCAGATGCACAACTGGCTGATTTTGTGCTGCTTGTAGCTCCCAAGGAAGAGGAGCACCATACACCTCTCAAACATGAGAAGGTAGAACCACCAGCTTCTTCTGCCCCCGTGGAGGCTGCAAGAGCAGCAGGGGCAGAGAACCAGGCACCTGCTCCACATGGCCCCACAGCCGATGGCCCAGCTCAGGCTGACACTTCTGAATACCTGAAGTGTGAGGTTGTGGGTAAGGCTGTAACAAGTGATCCAGGCATTGAAGAAGCAGGCAGAAGGGGTGGGGAACAAGACTCAGGTTAGGTGACAAGAGCAACAGACTTATCCAGGATTTGATACAGATCAGTTTGTGGATTACAGAAGTCTATTTTCCAACAGCAGCAGTTCCTCTCAGCTTCATTTTGCTTTCTCTTTTTGCAGTTAAGCTCCTTTGACCCTGGGGCCAGACCAGCCAGGAGTGGTGTGGCAAATAAAATGGATGGGCATGATCGGGTTACCTAAAAAGTAAAACAGCTTTAATGGCAGAACAACAAAGAGCAGTAAGCAAACAAACAGCAGTAAGCAAACAAGTAGTATAGGGTCTATAATGAAATCCCAGAATGGGTAGGTTCAACAGTGGTACATCTGGGGGTTGATCTGAGGGCAGGGATCCATTCACAAACCAGGATTAGGAATATGCAAAACAATGCAGCAAATGACAACCAATCAGGGGAGAGACTTGGGAACATCCTAGAAGCACAACTTTATATGGGTAAGCCTGCTAACATATTCACTCCCATGGGTCCTCGCTTTTCTAACTTAGCTCACCCTAACTTCAACATCAGTCTCTCTGTCTACTGGCCCAGTTCCATGGCCCCAAGTTGATGTTTTCTGTGTATGAAGTGGGACTGTCCCTCTGTCCACCCTGGTCAGTTCCATTCCCACATTCTCTGCCTCTTGTTTTAACAGGTGCTTAGCGTGCTGACAGGAGTCTTTGATTTTGCTTGTGTTCAGCTCCTGTCAGGTGAAGTGGTTGTACTTCAATCCTCATACTGGCAGCTAACAGCAGCTACACTGATGGTGCTTAGAGGATGCTTCCAGAGATGGAGATTATTGAGGGACAGCTTTTGAGGTGTTTTAAGAGCATGGAACCATCATCTCTCTAAGGACATAGTCGTTTGTTGGAGCAGAAGAGAGCCAGCTGTTACTGGTATCAAAGACCGGCCTGGAATCTCAGGAACTGTCTGCAACACCAGAGAGAGAGAGAAGAGATAGAGGACTGAATTCTGCTGCTGCTGAGCCCAGCAGAACTCGTGAGCAAGTAAACTGTGTTTCCCTGCCTCTGCAGAGCCTCAGGGTCCTCTGGAACACATTTCCCACAACAACACTGTGGAGTCTTCTGCTTGTTATCTTCCCTCTCACTCTCCCTGTGGTGAGCACACACTTTTCCATCCCTTGCAGCACCCCACGGCTTTCACAAAGGCACCTTCACTGCGCTGGCCCGTTCCTCGGCCCGTGTCCCTGCCCAGACAATGGCTGAGAGTGGCTCTGCTGAGATGGGAGCGCTGCCACCACTGCCCCCAGCCAAGGCCTCAGGGGACTGTCCCCACTGTGCTTTGGGTGGGAGCTGTGTCCCTGTCCCCCGTTTTCAATCAGCGAGGGGGATTTGGCTGAGATGGGATCTTTCTCCCTCTCCCTCACTGATCACTGCCACCCCTCCCTTGCTTTTCTCCATTGGCCCCTTGTGCCTCTTTATGTTCCCCCAACTTTTCTGTACTGGTTCATACTCAAAACAAAGGCTCCATCTCCCTGCATAGCATTTGTGGAATGCTTAATGGTGATCATCAGTGTTGTCCTGCAATGGACGTGTGGACACTGGACACAGGGCTTTGTGCCATGGAGAGCCTCCCTCTGCTTGGACACCACTGTGTGCTGCCTTGTTAGGTTTGCTTTTTAACAGTACATCATGGTGCCTTTGAAACAGCTAAGTGGAGACAAAGCCTTTAAAGCAAATTTTTTTTGGTTGGGTTTTTTTTTTTTTTTGGTTTTTTTGGTTTTTTTTTTTTGGTAACGAACCAGCTGGGTCAGATATTCATCTCCCACAAAAGGCGAACACACAGAACACTTTAACAAAATGGCAACTTTCTCTTCCCTTTCCTCCAGCTGGGATGATCCCTGTCTCCTTTTTCATTGGCTGCGTACTCAGGAACTTGCAGTCTCTCCTGATTGTCACCCAGAAAACCAACCAGAACATATCCAAACCACAAACAACACACAAAATAAACAATTTTCATTCTTTAACTTAATGACCTTTTGGCTTCAGCAAAATATCACCTCATCTCTCACAGCTGGGTACTCAGAAATACACACTCTCCAGACTGCCTGCTCTTCTGTCCCCTCATAGGCTCATAGGGTCTGTGGATCACTGTTACCTCACACCTGATGTGTTCTGCTATGTCCAGGACAGACTGGTCATCAGCTGTGGGTGTGTTTAGGGCACACTGCCGGGCTCTGTGACCCTGCTGCTCTGCTGTTGCTGTTGTCACCTCATTCATGCTGCCTTTTCATGCTGGGGAAGCTGGATGTGTATCGCAGCCATCTGATGCATCTTTTTAAAGACATGCCTTGCATGCCAAAATGTTGGCTGGCTTAATTTAAACTCATTTGGTTTATAGAACCAAAATGTGTCATCAGGCCATTCTTGCCAGTTCTGTTGTTGCCTGCGTTTTTCATGGAGACTGCTCCTGACATTTGGATAGTCCAGGAGAAAGAAGTGGCAGCTGTGGTGCCATTGCTCTTACAGTCCCTTCAGTCATTGCCTTGTAAATCTAAGCCACTGGCCTGTACTTTGTACCAAGCAGCTGTCCTGGTTGCAGCCAGGGGAGCATTAATTTTTGCAGTAGCCAGGAGGAGCTTGGCTAACCAGAGGTTAGTCTGTACCACCCAAGTGATTGCATGGGAGAAGGGGAAGTTACTTTTTCCAAGGGTGAGGGGTTCCTTCCCATTGTGTAAGCATGGTCAGGGGACTGGTGGGCTCGACCTGGTTGTGAGCTGGTGGTAGTGGTTGTGTTTCTGCCTGTTTTGAGCTGGAGGGGGCAGCTGGGTATTGTGTCTTGTCAGGGATTTTCAAGGTGAGCAGTAATGTTCCTTTTCTTGTACCCTCTGTCTTTAGTATTGTTGTTGTTACTGGTAGTTTTCATCTTTCACTGCTGTTTCCAGTAAATTTTTCTTACCTCAACCCTTGATCCTCACCTTTTGTGTCTCAGTTTTCCTCTCCACCCCACTGGTGGGGGGAGGGAGAAGGGAACTGGGGTGAGCAGGCAAGTGGCAGCATGATTTGGGGTTTCTGTGGGAGCACTAAACTGGGGAGTACCATTCCTAAACCATGGCAGCAGCTCTCATGATAAGAGTAAAATGTTTGCCTTTTCCTGATGGATTTATCTCATTATCCCATCAATATCACAAACTGTTCAAAAGAAACACATGAATAGATATTTACTTATTTATCATTATGAATGCAAAAAGGAGCATCTGTGAGGGTTGGATGCAAATAGAGCTTTGAGTCTTGGGACTGCCTCTCCAGATCTTGGAGAAAAAGCATTCATTTGCCTTTTGAATCATATGCTGAAATGAAGCATTTTTGCAGAGGAGGTGAGGAGGTCAAAAGTATAATCTCTTGGAGGGTCTGAAGAGCATTGCTAACACTTTTACTCACTGGAGAAATTGTGCATATGCCTTTGTGCTGGCTCATGTGAGGACTGCCACAGGGAAAATGGTTCCCTCAATGCTCCAACACACTTATCACCCGAGTTTCATCTATTCACAACACATTCTTTGGTTCCTTCAAAAATAGAGAAGGCAAAGGTGATGTAGTGGTGAATATTGCATTATGTTGGGGATGGATTCATACAGGAAAGCTTTCTTTTAGTTCAGACTTCAAATGTGAATGTTTGACTTCTTTACTTGCAGAGTTTCATCTATTCACAACATATTCTTTGGTTTCTACAAAAATAGAGAAGGCAAAGGTGATGTAGTGGTGAATATTGCATTATGTTGGGGATGGATTCATACAGGAAAGCTTTCTTTTAGTTCAGACTTCAAATGTGAATGTTTGACTTCTTTACTTGCTTGAAATAGTGTTCTGGAGATGGAAGTCAAGAAGAGCTTTATAAAATTCTGTGTTGTAATTTATGAGTTTAACTGACAAAAAAAAAAGATACTGAGTTTGCAACATCTATAGAATTTCTATTTCTTCTGTTGATTCAGAACATTTTACAACTATGTCCTTACTAGAGACCAATGCATGATGTGTGAGTAAACACATTTTTTGGTCAGAAAGGCAAGTGAGCTGGAGTTTGACAAGCTTACCTTTCTTTGAGGACCTCTTTTTGCTCCCATGCCTTTCAAAAGAGAAAAACTCCCACACATTTAAGTTATGTAGGACCAACTGTTGAGGTAGGAGAGCAGTAAAGTCTTTTGCAAAACAATGGAAGCATGATGAAGAGAAGTATCAGGACACTCAGCCAGTCTCCTAGCAAATGAAGCAAGAACAACAAATGAAATCTTGATCTTTCAGGAAAAAGTCTGTTTGGAAAAGGCTGCATTCGGCCAAAGATATCACACTTACCGGGAGAAAGCTGTGCACTTAGGGAAGAAAAACTGTCTGCTGAGAATTAGCAGGACACCAATATCCAGGAAGCTGAACTTTGGCAATGAGTGTACAATTCTCTGAGCACTTCCTAAGAGATACGGCACAGTGGACAGGGGTCTGAATGCACGCATCCTTCAGCAGGGAGTCCTCTGTGGCTTTGGGAGTATCTCAGGCAGTGCCTTGGAAAAAAAAAAAAACAGTAAGAAACTTAAGGAATACACTGAATTTTTTTCTTTCATAACCTGTAAGAGAAAGGTTTGAGGTTTTCTTGCTCTGGTTGTTTTGAAGGTCTGTTGAGGCGTGTTTGTTTTCAAAGAATTTCCTTTGTCTTGCATCTTAATCTAAAACAAAGACTTCTTACTGTTTTCAGGAACCTCCAGTGCAAAGTGATGCCTTTTCTAGGTCTACCTGGAAGAGAGGCCAGACAGAGTAAAAAGTTGGGTATATTTATTGAAGGGCCTGCAGGTACATTTCTGACAGACAAACCACCCCAAAATAGACAATGGGTCATGAGTTCTCTCACTTTTATAAGTTTGGTCCATTTGCATATTGGGTATTAATCTTCCAATACAGACAGGCAATGAAGTCATTTTACCCCAAGTTTTCTCCCCCTTCAACTCACTTTTGTTTCCAGTTGGGGCCTGGGACAATAAGGTGCCCTTGATTCCCAGGCCTAGAGAGGAACTAGGATCAAAATGTGAAGACAATAGCTAGCACTGTGTATAGAGTTTAGAGTTATACACTAAAGAATTACAGGATTACAAATATATGAAAAACACACAAACTAAAATCCTAAGGCATCAAAAGGAGTCGTGGGAGTCCAGTTTCTGCAGACTTCCTAAGTAGTTTAAAACAACTCAAAACATCATGATTCTGGATATGCCTTGCCTTCTACATTTTAGAAGGGGGGAAGGTGTTATTACTGCAGAAAATTTAAAATCATAACAAAATACGGGCTCCACTTTAATTTGAGAACGGAAAGCGAATGGTATTATAAAGCTTAATGTTTATAGGAAGGAATGTTTTTCCTTTATAGCTTTTTCCTAAGTCTGAAATGCGTAGAGGAAGTCCAAAGAGCATGTACACACTAGTTCCTACTTGGTTATTTTCCCTGTGTGAGGTCAGTAGATTTCAGTGGGTTAATTTGGGGTCCTGAACAGCTGAAAAATTTTGAAGTCACCTTCCTGGGGTTTTGAAGTATGCTATAATAGTTCGGAAAGAAAAAGATCAGATGGAGCAGGCTTCCTGCTTTCCCTGTTTCCTAAGAAAGTGAGAGTAGAGTGGTTAGAAATGGGAGATGGGAGCGATCAAAATAATTTACAGCATCTTCTGGAACCCATCCATTATAGCAGTGATTTAAAACTTGGTGGGCTTTTTAATAATCAGCAGTCTTGAGACACTACCTCCTTGCACACTGCTGATTATAGCTGACACCTTTTGGGACAGGATGATTTATTGTGTCAGGGGAATTTTCAATATATCTTTAAAAAAAACCCCCATTTTAGGGGAGCCTTAATTTCTTTTGCAAAGAAAATCAGATGGAAATATATACTTTTAAAATCCCACAGCTGGACTGATAGTGTTATTTAAAACTGTTTTGTAAATAAAAATGTAAGTTTTTCAGTTCTACACAATATTTGCTTTCAAAAGCAGCAGTCATTGATCACAAAGCAACTTCCTCACAAAGACTGGATCAGGTTATGAGATTGGAAAAAAATCATCATTTGCATTCAGATGTGGATTTCTCACCTTCAGAAGTGAAATTTAAGTAAGGGGTCCTGAAAGATGAGTGGTTGGCAGTGAAACAGCAGTTTGTTGCAGAAATACACTTTATACACGTGGTTATCATGTTCTCAAGGGAAACTTTGAGTTACTACATGAAATTCTTAATTTCAAAATAATTCAGCTGAAAGTTTTTGAAGATGCTGAGACTGGCAGTAGTTCTGTCAATCAGGCTTATCCTGCTGTTGCAATTTTTTCTGAAGTCACCTGCAGAGGAAAAGATGGGCTTTGAAAGGTGCAATTTGGGTTCAAACTAGCTTTGAGTGCTGAGCAGTGTTTGGTTCTGCTCCAGGAAAAACGGGTCCTGAGTAGTCTCAGTTATGAGTAGTTGTTTAGGGGCTCTGTGTTTTTTACATTGCTTTCTTTTAAGGCCTGCAAATCCCAGTCTCTTTTGGAGTTTTCTCCTGCATGTTATTCTGTTTCTTCTGAGTAATTTTTTGTGATACCTGACAGCAATTGTACTGGCATACAGTGCTATATACTGAGTCTTTGTGGAAAGAAATTTACGTTGAAATTAATAAAACTATGATTTTATAATTATTATCTGTTAATACACAGACAAAGGAAATAAAATATTAAAATTCTTGTTAACCTTCCGTTTCAACCCTGCAACTCTCCTAAAGATATACCTAATTCAAGACCAGTGAGTTTACCCAAGACCTTTAAACTTGTAGTTGAGCACATTTCTGGTGTACTTCATTCAGCAGGGAAAATCACATCTTATTCCTTGACTACATTGTATAAAATGCAAATTTCTGCCTTTTTAAAATTTAAATTAAATTAATTTTAAAAAATAATTGTGGAGAGAAATTACAGTAATTTTCAGGAGTTTATGTCTTTTGGAAAAGGCTTAGTTCTTATTAAAATCTTTCAACCTGTTATGTTGAATACTAAAGTTCAACCTAATGGGATTTTCCTATAGTTTTTAAAATGAAGTAAGTTTGTGTAGAATCCAATTTTGGAAAGAGTGAAGTTTAGGGAAAATATACGCTATTTTCCTCAAAGGGAAACTATACACTATTTTATACACTTTTTCTGCAAAAAACTCACTGCAGGTAACGATATTTTGTTTTCTTTTGGATTTTGAAAGTGCATTAAAGTATTAGCTGCTTGTACTTGCAGTGTCATTTTATTATTTCCAATCTTTGCACAACTTGTAAATCTTGAGAAGCACTTTTGTAGTAGTTGTTTATTATTATATTGTTTGTTATTTATATTTTTATTTCTATTGACTATTTGCTATATTGTGGTTGTTTATATTCTTATTTATATTTTTATTGTTTTAGCTCCTGCATAGCAATTTCTAATTGCTCTATCTATGTGTGATTTATTACATAGCAGGCCATAATGTATAAGGTTTTTCTGCAATTACTTATCACAGCAGCTTGTTTTGTTCTTTGGACACAGTGTTTGCAGTTCTTTCTTTATGAATTTTTCTCAGTTTCTGCAGGTTTTTTTGCAACTTCTTCTCACAGCTCTTGCTCTGCAGTCTTTATTCAAGCATACTGTTCATGTCATTTAACTCATTCTGCTCTGCAACAGTTTTAGTTTATTTAGATGTTGTACACAACCACTCAGTTAAAACATTTGAATCCCACTGACATGATATATTCTTTCCACAGACAGACCACTTGCATCTGAAAATTCATAACCTCTTCACACTGGAGATAAATATTCTATGTTGTTTCTTCATAAGGTTTATTTTTTCAAATATTTAGCTACTGCCTACAGTAATAACATAACCATCAATCACTTATGACTAATATTAATGAAAAATCTGATTCTGTACTAAGCTGTATTTTGTCAGTGACTTGGTATATGTTAAATTTTGTTTTCTTAACTGTAGCCAGGAAAATGAATGTCCATTGAAAAATTAATCCGGAAATGTTTTACCTTTTAAATTATTTTTTTTTCCTCAGATTTCAGACAATGCAGTTAGTTACTGATCCACCACTGCTGTGATACTTGTATAGGCATTTAATATTTAACAAAAGCTAGAAAAGTACAATTTATTTTAATTGCAGAGTAGCTTGACATTTGCCTGAACCTGAGACGACAGTCCTCTAATGTACAGGCTTGAAAAATTAATCTGGAAATTTGTTACCTTTTTAAATTTTTTTTCCCCTCAGATTTCAGACAATGCAATTAGTCCACCACTGCTGTGATACTCGTATAGGCATTTAATATTTAATAAAAGCTAGAAAAGTACAATTTCTTTTAATTGCAGAGTAGCTTGACATTTCCCTGAACCTGAGACGACAGTCCTCTAATGTACAGGCAGTCTCCCAGTAGTGGTCTTAA
Source organism: Passer montanus (assembly GCF_014805655.1). NCBI lineage: Eukaryota > Metazoa > Chordata > Aves > Passeriformes > Passeridae > Passer > Passer montanus. The sequence goes on from NW_024366815.1 coordinate 1,008,535, forward strand.
TAGTAATTTGTTTTGGTTCTTCATATTGTCAAGGGTAGATATGAACTAGGTGCAAACACTGTTCACATTCATAGGCTCTAGGACGTGTGTCCAGCTAATAATTTTACAGCTTTTGAGAAGACCTTAGGAAGTTTTCCTCTTATATGAAATTCCTATGCACAAAGTGAGGCTCCCAAAGTCAGTGGAAAATTTCCTTGTACAGAACTGGGGACTGATACCTGCTTTTTTTATGCTTGACTGGAAATAGAAAATTAACAAAATTTGGGAGCCGTATAATGGAAGTGTTAAAATTTGGGAAAAGTGACATTTATTAATTAGAAACAGATTCAGAGTCTTACATGTATGCCACTGTCCTCTGGAGCCCTGGCTAGCTCCGTGATGCTCCAGGGGCAATGGTGAGAGTGGGGAACTGGCTAGATGGGGGCTTTGCCTGAGCCAGAACCTCTAAGCCAGTCACCCAGCAGTAGAGAAAAAGCAATGAGGACTGAGTGAAGGAGGCAGAGGAAGCTCTTCTGTGGTGTAAGTGTAAAGCAATTTTATTAGGAGAGGCAGGGAGAGGGTACATAGAAGACAATTGCTGAAAGGGAGCACAAGCAAAAAGAGCCCCTGCCCCACTCATGCCAGGGTTTTTAAAATCTCTCAAAACGGGGTGGAGACCATATAGTAACCAATAAGGGACTCTCAGGGTGTGGTTTTGAGGCTACAGAAAGTCAGGACAAGGGGAGGAGAGAGGGTCAGGATAGGGATTGGATCTTAGGGGGAGGGACGGGGAACTTTTAGGAATAAAGGGTAGGGTTTGGGCTCATGGACAGGGCAAAGGGGATGGGTTGTCTTGACAGACAGGGAAAAATCTGGTAGGGAGGGAAGGAATTCCTTGAGGGACAGTTGGGAGGGCATAACACAGGGGAGAAACTACGTCTAATAACTCAGGGAATGCTTGAATACAACACAAGATAACAGAACATTTGATTCAATAAACTAACACACCACAACACATATATTATTTTCTATTATTGCTAGACTTAATGGAGTGACCTCTGTCCTTAAAAATCTAAAATGCACAAAGCTCTTAACTATCTGTTAACAGTTCTCCATACAGGTAATTTTGTTTCAGGTGATTAATTATTATGGACAGGAACTTACAGAATCTTAGACTCATAGAATGGTCAGGGGTTGCAATGGGCCATAGAGATAATGTATTTGGAACCTCCCCTGCCATGGACAGGGGCACCTCTTACTCGACCAGGTTGTTTAAGGCCTTATCCAGAGGGTTGATCATCCATAACCTCCCTGGAGCACCCATTGCAGTGTCTCACCACCCTCACAGGGAAGAATTTCTTCCTAACATCCAGCTTAAGTTTCCCCTCTTTAAATTTGCACTCATTGCTCCCTGTCCTGTCACTGCAGTTCCTGGAACAATGTCTCTTTCCAGCTTCCTTGTGGCTGCCTTTCAGATACTGGGAGGTTCCTATGAGGTCTCCACACAACCTTCTTTTCACCAGGTTGAACAGCCCCAACTTTCTCAGCCCACCTTTGTCAGGGAGCTGCTCCAGTCCTCTTACCAACCTTGTGGCCTTCTCTGGACTTGCTCCAAAAATTCCATATCCTTTTTATGCTGGGGACGGCAGCACTGGACTCCAGGTGGGGTCTCACTAGAGCAGATTAGAGGGTGAGAATAACTTCCCTCCACCTGCTGACCATGCTTCTTTGGCTATAGCCCAGGGTACATTTGGCTTTCTGGCCTGTGAGCACTCATTTCTGGCTCATGGTGAGGTTTTCATCAACCATGACCCCCAAGGCCTTCTCCCCAGGGCTGCTTTCAGTCATTTCTCCTCCCAGCCTGTATTTGTGCCTGGGATTGCCATGACCCAGGTGCAGTACCTTGCACTTGGCCTTACTGCACTTCATGAGGTTTGCATAGACTCATCTCTTAAGCCTGTCTAGGTCACTCTGAATGGCATCCTTTCCCTTCAGTATATTGACCACACCACAGAGCTTGGTAGCATTAGTGGGTTTGTGAAGGTTGCCCTTGATCCCGCTGTCCATGTCACCAGCAAAGATGCTAAACTAACCTTATCCCTAATTTCCCTGTATTCCTCACAGGCTACGTGCCTTCATTTCCAACCCCTGAAAGCCGCTTCTTTTCATTTGAGTTTGCTCAGCAGTTCATTATGTAACCATGGAGGCCTCCTGGCATTCTTGCCCAATTTGGTCCTTGTGTTTCTTCCAAGCTTGGAGGAGCCGTTCCTTGAAATTCAGCCAGCATTCTTGGGCCCCTGTGCCCTCTATGGCTCTATGCCATGGGACTCTACTGCAAAGATCCTTGGGGAGGCCAAAATCCAGCACTCCTCATGTTGAGGGCAGTGAGTTGTCAGTGTGCTGTTCTCACTGCCCTGAGGAACTCCAGTGTCTCGGTGTCACTGTGGCCAAGGCTGCCTTGGAGCGCTGCATCCCCCACTGCTCCTCACTGCTGGTGAGCACAGGGTGCAGCATGGCACCTCTCCTTGTTGGCTCCTCAGTAACTTGTGCAAGAAAGTTGTGGTTGGCACATTCAGGGAATGCATTGCCATGTTTTATCTCCAACAGGTATCAGGGTGGTTGAAGTTCCCCATGGGGATCAGGGCTTATGAGTGAGAAGACACTCTTACTGTCTGCAGAGCACTTCATCTGCACCATCCTCCCTCCCAACTGAGTGGCCTGTAGCAGATCCCCACTCTAACAACTCCTGTCCCTCCCCTCAGACTTCACTCACAAGTTCTGGGCTTGTGCCTGCTCCCCAGGCAGAGCTCCAGACACTCCAGCTGATCATTTACACAAAGGACTACACACCATCCTCATCTCTCTAGTCTGTCTTTCCTAAAAAGCCTGAAATCTCCCATTCCAATGCTTCAGAGTTAGGAACCATCCCATCATATCTCTGTGGAGCCAGTGATATCATCCATGCACATCTCTGGTTCCTCCTGTTTGCTCTCCATACTCTGTGCATTTGTGGATAGGCATCTGGGCCAGGCCCTGGATAAAGCTGGCTCACTGACTGGAGTATCTGGAGTGCCTTCACACTGTTCTGGGCATCCATTACAGGTATTGGCATCTGATTGGCAGGATTGGGATGGATAGGTGCCCTCCCCCAGCAAACATCGATCTGCATTACATCTATTTGCTGCTGTGCAACCAACGTGCCATAGTTTAATAGATCTGTCTTAATTAACAAAATCAAACACATGAGTTCCCTTAAAGTCAGTGAAAATACTCTCTTCTTGTAAACTTGGAGACATGCTTCATTACTTCTTAAAATAATCACTTTTCTAAATTAATTACTTTAAAAGTTCAGTGTATCAGGCATACAAAGAACACTGACAGTACTCTTTACATGGATCATGTAGCACCACTATGTGGAAAAGACAGGGGAAACAGCCAGGCTGAAAATGCAGCCAAAGACAAAACATTCCTCTGGTGATGTGTGGTGCTAGCTGAAGGTATTCAGCCCCTCACAAGATCAGACCTTGTATGATTAAATTGCTGTACAAACCCATGGTAATAGATCCTTAAATAATAAAGTGAAAGGGCAGATAGGAAAGTTGGGTGGGAATAAAACTATCTCAGTGCATTAGAAAGGTTATTGTTTGAGTTCCAGTATTTAACAGTTGGGTTTGCAGTGCGGCGACTGAGCCCAGCAGCAGTGTTGTTCTCGCCAGTGATTCAGTGGGAATGTCAACCTGAGCAGCAACACTGTGGTATGTACAACTCAGGTCAGACACGTCTCTGATTTCTGACCACTTTTTTCTCTTGGGTGGTGTTTATTTTCTTCCCAGAAAATATGGTAATGTTTGGATTTATTCAATCTTGTGGTAGTCGTGTACTGCATATTCTAACGCTCTTGGTTGAATATGACTCACACCCTACCCCTTCATGTAAATAACTCACTTAGACCTAAGCCCTAAACCCTCTGCTTAAGGCTGAGTGAGCTGGACTGAAGGAACTTTGTACGTTCTGACATCAAGTGGAGCACAGAACAAATGTTCTTTGATTTGGAAGCAGTGCTTGCGATAGTGCATAGCATTGTCTCAGTTTGGAGGGTGCACACACAACTTGTCTCCTGTTTCATCCTTTCTGGGCTTCCACGAGCAGGAGCAGAGGGTCCTTGGGGTGTGTGTGGAATGGGGTCTTCTCTCCTGTTCTGTGACACCATGTCTTACATCTCAGCAGTGGTACCATTCACCTGTTCGCAGTGTGTTTGTAATGTGTGGGCTCGTGACATGGCAGAGAGTGTTTGTGACTCTTCATTTCATCCCTTTAGATTGCTGCTCACCTCTCTGTCTGATAGGTCTGGGGGTTAAAACTGTTAGCATAGTCCTTACCCATGGACAGCCATGGACAGCCATGGGCAAACTCCGTCTGGGAGTTCAGTGAAAAATTAGGACAAGGGATTTGGTTGAAACAATCTGCAGGAAATTTGTCTCCTGTCAGAAGCACAAGAGGGGATGGATGGTGGGTCCTGCAGTTTGGGTTCTTAAAGTGAGGGATAATTTTTTTTCCCCACAGAAATGTAGGAGCAACCTTCCTCACAGGTGAGACTTTTTAATAGTAGATAAAGAAAAAATGCATTATAACAATTTTGCAAGTAAACTTTAACCCCTGTTATAAACTATAACTCTTATTAGGCCATAAGTATTTTGCTGACAGAGAACTGAAGGCAGTGATATTATTCGTATTTCTATGGTGATGCCTGGAATTGCCAGACATAATTTCAGGTCTTTTGGTCTGGGCACAATGAATGTACACAACAGAAAGATGATTTCTCTCTCTAAATAATTACTTCTCACCAACTTTATAGCGATAGCATTCCATCAGAAGGCAAACAGATTTGTATGCTTGTTCTGCCTCTGCATGTTAAATGGTGGTGACTTGCTGAAAAACCATGATGAATGCAATTCAGCTAACACACAGTTATTACATTCGTGCTATTCAGATATTTTAGGAATCAGTATTATTAATTCTCAGTTTATTGTGAATCATCTATTTCTTGTGGGTTTTACCCTAAAACTGAAATTATTCTTCCAATTCTTTATGAAAAGCTGATAAATGCATAATTTATAGTTCATAGTGATCCTTTTGAAAGCATGCTTAAACAGTTTTAAATAATAAAACAATCTGAATGATTTAATAAGAAAGAATGAGGTAAGCAAAAATGTCTGTTGTTGTATTAGATGCCAAAAGGCATCTTAGCCTAAAGATTTTGGGCAAATAGCATGAGAATTGGTAGTATTGACAAGAAATGTAAACATTAAAATGTATGCTTATGCAAATTGTGGTCAGATTTTAGCAAGATCTGATACATGAATGTCTTTTACTATTGGCAGTAAATAAGAGATAGGGAAAGTCAGACATGAAACATGTGCCACCATTTTGGTTTTTGTACTCAGAACTAAGATTACAGACCCTGGTGTAACCTGTCATTTGCCTACTGACTTCAGATGACAACTCATAACGACTGGCAGTGGCCTTGTTGGTTGGCTTTAATGTTGACTATAGGTGAATGAGCTTCTGAATATTACCTGTTTCATAAGAAAACCAATTTGGTATGACTAATCTCAGCCATTCATTCAATGGCCAGTCATATTTTCAATTTCCTCTAATAGATATAAAGGTACACCTTGAATATATTAGTCCATATGCTTGGAACCAGGTCTCTGGTGGAAAAAACCCTAAATATAAAAACCCCACATAAATAAATTTTGTGTACTGTATTAGATTTCTTAAAGATTTAAACCACATTGGTGTGGCAGCAGTGTTCTCTCTGAGTCCCTTTTCTCATAACAATTTTCTAATTCAGTTTGACAAAATAATGTATGCTATAATGGTGTATTTGTAGTCACACAGCTCTTTAAAAAAAGTGAAAACTTCAATTAACAAGTCAGGTTCTTTATACTTGCAACCTGAATTTGGACATGCTATTTGGAAGCACTGGAATTTGCCTCCTGTATAAACAGATGAAAAGCCTGATTCCTGACATTTACTGTTTCATGCTTCTAAACATTTAAAACACATGGTCAGATGGCAAATTGAGGGGCGTGGGAGGGAAACTAAGAAATTTTTTGCTATTTTTTCCTATTATTTTCTGTTTAAATGACTTTGTTCCTTAAGGGAATGGCATCTGGTTTCATTGCAAAGGAAAGGTAAGTCACAACTAAATGTGCCAAGGTCACAATTGCTGAGTGGATTTGCAAAGACAGCAGCAGTGCTTGGATTTTACAATCTCAACCCATCTTGCAGCTTCCAATAATCTTTGGTTTTCATTCCTTCTCTAAGGAGAAGAATCCCTGTACAACCCATGAAACCAGGACCTTCATCCTCATTTTGAAATTAAATATGGATCTGCTTCAGTAATTTGACCCAAAAATGAAAAATCAGCTTCAAGTTTAAGATATGGAAAAATAGTTGGTTAAAACCTGTTTTCCCCAAACTTTAGCAGTGTTTTTTTTTTACAGCTGTCCAATGGATGGAGAAGAAAACACCTCCTAGTTGCACTGATGTACCTTTATAAAAGGCAATAAATGATGACAGGGATAGAAGGGGAAGAGTCTGGAACTATTAAGAGGGTCTTGGCTGTCTTCTTTCTACCTGTGTAAATTAGATCTTGCCAAGCACAGAGCACTGTCCTGCTGAGCCCAGTATGATTTGGATGCATGAATCAGTTATTTAAAGCTGGCTGGAGTATTTCTACACTGTGCTGGAGCCTGGAGTACCACCCTGAACATGCAGCTGGGCAGGGTGGAAAGGAGTCACACTATGGTGTATGGTTAAGTCTCTGTTATTTTTGCAGGCTTAATTTATGCATGAAATGTTAAAAGCCCTTAGTGACACCAGCCTGAACCCCTGAGGCTACAGCTTGATTAGCTAACTTGCAGGTTTTCTTTACAGACAAATGTATTTTCCATTTTCATAACTGTGGGTTTAGAAGTTGTTTTAAAGTTAACTTGCACAGATGCATCTTTTAATATGTTTTCTTTTCCAGCATGACAGTTCAGTGGAGGTGGAGAGTTATAAGACATGACAAATGCCTACTATTTGCAAATTCCAGAAAGAGCAAAAGGCACTTTTTGACTTGAAGAGACTTGGCAAGTACCTGGGAGCAAATATCAGGAATGTGCTCACAAGTATATATGTTGAACATTTCAAGAAAAAAAAAATGTTTTGTTGACTTTTTTTCTTTTCAATTTTTTTTTTCCCCAAACGAAAGGTGTGTTTTAACTTTAGAGAAAGAAATATCACAGTGTAGTTTGCAGAAGGGGCGTTCTGGATAGGGCAAGTGAAACAGAGCAAAGTCTATGAAGTTTATCAGCTAGCACAACTGTTTAAAAACAATTTCCTGAAAGATTTTGTTTAAACAGTTTATGCCATTTGACAAACCCAGCATTACATTTTTTTTCCCATTTTATCTAAAGTCTGTTAAAACTGAAGAAAGAAAGATCTTCAGGACAGAATTACTGCACAGGGTTCTGAAAAAAAGCATCTTAAACAAGTAAATTTTCGAAATCTCAAAATAGAGATTTTTTTTAGCTCTGGTGTGGTGTTCATTGAAAGAATTTGTGCTTCTCTATCTCTATTTATGCAATTTCTCAAGAAGAAAAAAATTAGGAGCATATACAGAAGTTATTTATTTCGCAAGGAACAGTTCTACCTTGAAATTGCATATCTTTTTTGAGAAAATTTGTTACTTTGAAGCAATGAAAAGGATAATTTTCTCAGAAATAATAGGACTCTAAATATCTGTAAAAAGTACTTAATTAGATTTGGTAGAAAAGTATTTGTGTCATTCAGAGTAAGATAGAAAAAAATCTACACCTTTTGTATGCTCAGTTCAATTAGACCAGAAGCAAGAGAAAAGGATACATCCCACTGAACTTCAGCTTTCTGGGTTGGTGTTCCATGTTGTGACAGGCTTATTTAGTTTTAGGGGGCATCTCTCTAGGATCTCTTTATGATGTCCCACCTCAGAATTTTTGAAGTGTTCCTGCTTATGTAAAAGAACACGGGGGTTTTTTTAGTACATGAACACAACTTATTTTCCAATCTTTTTTTAAAATGCAGCTGAATGCTGAAGTTTTTTTAGATATCAGGTTATTAATCCCTACAAAGAAGGTGTTTTGTGTGAGCTGTAATGAATACATTTTCAAAAGCACTGGGAATGGTTATTTAGTTGTTTGGGTCTTGGAGGCTGGGGAACTCTTGATAAAAGTTAGAAAGAGGTTTAGCCATAACATTCATTGTCTCTTTGGACGTCCACCTATATTAAATTGCCATACTTCTTTTAATTGCTAAAATAATGGTAAACAGGAGAAGGATGGAGGACTCTTCCAAAAAAAAGAAACATAGGATAAATACAATGGTAGCAATCTGTTGTCATATTAAGTTGCTTCTCTGTTTCTTCTCCATTTCACTAAAAATTAATTTAAAGGGAATGCCTCCAAACTATATGGCTAAGTTTTAAGAACTTTCCATGTCGCTTACCTCATGCAAAAAATAATTCTACCTGTTTGTTCTGTCTGGTTGTTTTATGAGTGCTCTGCTCTCTGAACTTTCTTGGTTTTTAATAGTTTCTGAGAGTTATTTAGTGACTGATTTTTTTTTGTTCCTGACTCACACAAAATTGTAGAAACAACAAACTAGTTTTAACAGAGACTGTAAGAATTTTGCTAATATGAAGAAGAAGGACTATTCTGTTAAGTTGATTGCGAAACCCATTGGAGGAGTTCTCCTTCTGTTTTAGTTGGCCTGAGAAAATAGCAAGTTATACACTACCAATCATCTAAAGATTGTGATTAATCTCTATTTACCTGATTGGAAGACACATTTGTTTTTCTTTACATCTTGTGTATTGTAAAAAAAAGTATCCTTCCTTTGCAATAGCTGTCCTCACAAAGGACATTGCTCTGTTTCCCAGCAATAGATGGTATTGGACCAAGGCCTAGATCTACAAAAGGCCTTAGATGCTGGTGTGGGATTTGGGTGACTAAACCCAACAGTTAGATTCTCAAAATCTTTATTGAGTTGTTGCCTAACCCTGAAGGTGCCTAAATCTGTAGGAGCCAGAGGTATTAATGCTAAAAGTACCAGTAATCACATTTCAGTTTACTTGGAATTGCACCAGAAGGTGTCTATCTATTTCTTGGTCACTTAACTGTTCTCAGAGCATTTCAGCTCCACAAATTGCAACAGCTTCTTTCTGCTGAAGTGGTAAAGTTCTCTTTATGCAGTAATTCAAAGGTTACATTCTGGGGAGGACAGTGGTAGAGGACTAGGTTCAGTTCATCTTCTTCGTGATATGTTTCAGCTTCACATCCCCTTCTCCCAAGACTTACAAAATTTAGATCTGAAGTCTTAGCTATTACTTTCTTCATGGATTCGCAAAGGTACTTTGCACCATTGGCATCTGATAAATGGCCATTGTCTAATTGTGAAACCAAAAAAGTTGGGTGGGAGAAAAAGCAGGAAATAGACACAATTGAATTAGAAACTCTTTCATTGTTTCACAGCAGATTCTGAATGGAGGCATTACGCTATTGCACAATATTGTTCTGCTCACCAGTAAAAATGTCTGTGAATGTGAAATGCAGTCAAGCTGAAAAACTGATTAAACTGGGTTGTCTTAAAAACTAGAACTTCATAAGAGGAAAATTGAAGTTCCCTCTTTATTCTCTTGCCATTATGCTCATTTCCAGTCACATAGCTGGTTTACACAGATATTTCCAGTAAAATACATCAGTAAAGTTGTGAAGTCAGACACTGGGATTAGAAAAGTCTATGAAACCTGAGGGTGGTACTCTTGAGATAATTGTGTGGCATTGTCTACATATGTGATCAGGTACCATTTTTTTTTTCATTTGGAGTTTTTCCTCCCCTCTTCTTGACTCCACCTCATCTAGTGTATAGAGGTCAATCTAAGCAGCAACTAATTTATTAATTACCTTGCTTTATCCTCCTTTTGTGTCTTCTGTAACACTATTCCCTGAAGGTGTAATTGCTGGTTTCCTCACATGTTGTTCTTCCAGTCAGGCACAGTGGGAGGCATCACCAGGAGCATCTGCAAGAGATTTAAAAAATAAAGTCATGTTGACTTCCTCCTCCTGATCAGATGGCTGATACTGAACACCCACAGCAGTGTCGTCCGTTTTAGCCTGACCCTCAATCCTTATCCATAAGTTCTCAACTCATTTGTCTGTCCCTGGGTAGAGCTTGAGGCATTCTAGTTATGCTCTCACATAAAGAACAGAGAGCCTCGCCTCTCTGACCTGTCCATTCTAAAAAGCTCACAGCCATCCATGACAATATTCTGGTCATGTGAGTGATCCCACTGTCCCAGTAATTCCGATGAGATCATTGCTCCGTGATCACACAGGATTGCTAGTCCTTTTATATTCCCCGTGCTGTGTTTGTATGCAGACACCTCAGAGAGGCAATAAAGCATCCAGATTCCCTAGAGGGATGTAAGAGGAATCACCATAACCATGGATTCAGCAGGGGGCAATCATGCTTGACCAATCTGGGTCAAGCGTGGCAGAATGGGTTGATGAGCAGGGAGCAGTGGATGTTGTCTATCTCAACGTAACCTCCTCACAGGTAAGCTCAGGAAATGTGGGTTGGATGAATGGACCCTGAGGTGCAACAAGAGCTGGCTGAATGGCAGAGCTCAGAGGGTTGTCATCAGTGAAGAAGAATCCACTTAGAGGCCTGTAGTCCATGGTGTTCCCTAGGGATTAATACTGAGTCCAGCCTTATTAAACCTGTTTATCAACAGCCTGGATGAAGGGATAGAATGCACTATCAGAAAGTTTGCTGCTGCTATGGAACTGTGGGGAGTGGCTGATCCACCTGAAGGTTGTGCTGCCATTCAGTGGGACATTGATAGGGGGGAGAGGTGGGCAGGGAGAAACTTAATGGGGTTCAAAAAGGGCAAGTGTAGGGTCCTGCTGGGGAGGAATAACCCCAAGCTCAGTTTGGGGTCTGACCTACTGGACAGCAGCTCTGCTGAGAAGGACCTGGGAGTCGTGGTGGGTGTCAGGTTGCCCATGACTCAGCAATGCTCTCTGGCAGCCAGGAGGGCCAGTGGGCTCCTGGGGTCCATTGGAAGGAGTTTGGCCAGCAAGGTCAAGGGAGGTTCCATTTAAACATGGGGAAGAACTTTGCCTTGAGGGTGGCAAAGCACTGAGCAGCTGCCCAGGGAGATGGTGGTCTCCCTCTCTGGAGACATTCAAACCCCACTGAGATGCATTCCTGTGTCACCTTCTCCAGTTGACTGTGCCTTGGCCAGGAGCTGGGACTGCATGATCTCCTTCCAACCCTAACAATTCTGTTATTCTTGGGCTAACATTATTAGCATATTTATTTTCAGATTGCTGTAGGTTAGGATGGTGCTTGTACTCTGCAGATGGGATGTTCCAGAGCTGTCCTACACAGAAATATATTCACAACCACTTTCAGAACATATTCACTGTTCTGAAAGTGGCTGTTCACTGTTCATCCATAGCTGTTGTATAAATGCCACCTGGTTTAACCCTCAAAGAATAGTGATTTGTATTGACAAAACAGCAGGCTCCTCTGTCCCACTCCTTACAGTGCACATGTGCTGGGTGAAGTCCCTGGCAAGGCCTTTATAAAAGTATAGCATTTCAGGAAGGTGAAAGGCAAGGTCTAATTGTGCTTTTGGGGATACTGATGCTAATGGTAAGCCAATGTGCTGAGGCTGTCAGCTGTTCAGGACTGTTCTTGTCTTACAGCAGAATGGAATTCTGGTATTAGCAGCTACTTACATCATGCATGCAATGCAATTGGTAAGATTGTAGTGGTATGAAAACAGGATCAGATTAACGTTTCAGGTAAGAAACATCAAAATTCCACCAGCATACAGAAGGAATTCCTACAGAATGTAGGAAGACTCTCCTCTAGGTCTGTTAGGAATTTTGCTTGTGTTTGCAGGCTTTCTATGTGCATGTGTATGTTTTGGTTTTATGTCAATACATTTGTCCCTCTGGCTTCTTTGTGAAAGGTAATGTGAAGTTCTTAAGACATGAATAGACTGTTAAATTTATTTCACTGAGCATTTTCAAACTTTGAGTCCAGAGTGAGAAAATTGCAAAATATGACACCTGAAAATGCTGAAAGCTCTGAAAAGCACTCATACCTACCTTAATGGTGGGCATTGATTAGGAAATGCTGTTACTCTGATGAAGAGAATTAAAGTGCTCTTTAGCACTTTGCTTTAGGCTGTTTTAGCCTAAACCTCACCTACTCACCTTTCTGGGGTTAATTCAAGGAATTTGGTATAAAACAAAATATTGGTAAGCACCAGACTTCCTTTTAATTGGATATGAAACCAGAGAACTTGGTTTCTGCTACCAAAACAACTTGTGTGCTTTGGGGGAAAAAAAGCCACTTGCTTGCCAGTCCTATTGAGGTAACCAGTAAATAAATCTCTGTGTTTGGTTTGGTGTTAGGATTGTTTTGAACACTTCATTTTGATTATCCGAGTTTTTTATTAGATGCTGTGAACTCTTGGCCTGAGACATTTGCAGTGCTAATAAAGCTCACTGTAAAGCAAGTTCATGCATAAATTGCAGTTTTTAAACTGCAAAATACCATTGGTGACAGAAATGTGATGAGGTTATTTTTCTACTATTGTTTGGCTTTTATACCCCATGCTGTCTTGAGCTGTGATTTGGAGAAACAGTCCTGATAGCCTGGAAAGTTATTTTATTTAGTGTCTTGTTTCTGGCAGGTGTGCATAAGTTGCAGTTTTTAAACTGCAAAATATCACTGGTGACGTGATGAGGTTATTCTTCTACTATTGTTTGGCTTTTATACCTCATGCTGTCTTGAGCTGTGATTTGGAGAAACAGTCCTGATAGCCTGGAAAGTTATTTTATTTAGTGTCTTGTTTCTGGCAGGTAGTCCCAGTCAAGGTGAAAGAATACAATTAACCATAATGTCTTTAGAGAAGTTACCTCCTACTTAATTGTCAGTGTCTGTCTGTCTTGGTTTGAAAAGACAGGAGCCTTTTGGCAAGGAAGGAAGGAAGGCAAAAGCCTCCTGTGAAATGGAAAAGATAAACCACCTCCCTCCGAATTATCACAACTTCAGAATTAAAAGGGCTCTCAGGCAAAGATATGGGATTTTATACCTCATGCTGTCTTGAGCTGTGATTTGGAGAAACAGTCCTGATAGCCTGGAAAGTTATTTTATTTAGTGTCTTGTTTCTGGCAGGTAGTCCCAGTCAAGGTGAGAGAATACAATTAACCATAATGTCTTTAGAGAAGTTACCTCCTATTTAATTGTCAGTGTTTGTCTAACCCAGATGTAGACAAATTTCAGATTTTAGCTTCTAACCTGTGCCTATTTTTTAATTGAGATGAAATATTATAATGGATACATGACTTTGTTTAATCTCATATGTGAAGGCGCCTTCAAGTGACAATGTGTTTGTGATGTGGTATTTGTTAGTCTAGGTGTTGAATGCTATTTTAGTTATGTATTTTTCCCTTTTTAGTAGCATTAAGTATTTCCATTGCATTATTTAAACTGTTGTATTTTTTCTATCTATTTTTGCCAAGTTACTTTGTTCCTTTTAAAAGATTTCTCCTTCAATGTAAACTGTGAGTTAAACTCTTTTAATTATAATTATTTGCAACTAAATATAGTTTATTTTTAACTCTTTCAATTATGAATTAAGGTATCTCTTTAGTACCCTCTTCTCCCCTCTCTCATCTCTGCTGTCAGCCATCTCCTGGCCTTCCAGAAAACACTTCTAAAGTGCAACCAAAATGCTCATGCCAGTTTAGAAAATATTAGGGGAATCTAACTAGTTTACAACCTCCAATGACTATAATTAGGTTTGGTTTCCACTTCTATGAAATAAAACAAAAGTCTTGACATGGCAAAATGAAGTACTGAAGTTGTTGGTGTGTAGGTGTGGTGTAGCAGACTGCTCTGTCCTTACCCTGTGAGATAACACCAGAGGACATTGGTTCCTCCTGCACTATGAGAACTTCAGCCAAAGCACTGAAAAATAAGCTGTGATGTCTTTTATATGCCTTTAGGGTGTTGTAGTCATGGATTCTTTTCCTTTTAAAAGTATCAGCTAGCTATATTAAATCAGATCTCTCCTGTTTTCCATAAAAGGCTCTTTGGAAGTCCCGTAGGTGTTTTATGAGTTTCTCAGTCCTCCACTGAAATGCAAAGGGATCAGATATTTCTTCCAGGTGTTTCTCAGTGTTTGAGCTAAGTAGGTGTTAATAAAAATAACTCAAAGCATTAAACAGTCCAAAAAATAAACCACTTCCCCTCTCTATTACTTTGGTTTTACTTATATACTACTGGGGTGATAATCCCACCTGTTCTTCAGCTATTCATAGTCTTCCAGGAAAAATTCAGTAGATTTCCTCATGTAAATAATAGACAGAAATCCCTCGTCCTTTTTTTACCCCTCTTAAATAGCATTTGTTTTTATGAATTTTCTACTTCATTGATTGTCTGTAGAGCTGATCTTGAGTGCTGATTCCAGAGGTAACTATACCAATATGTCTAATTTTTTGTTATAACGTGGGCGACTTAACCTTCCCTTTCTTTGCCATCAGTGAAATGCCAGTGGGTGATTTTTCACACAGCCCTGGCCTAATAATGGCTAGTACCACTTCCTTGTCACAGAGTGTTTTGAGCCCTCTTTGGTGTGTGGTGAATTCTGTTCTGCAAGCCCTGCCTCACACCCTGTGAAAGCAAAAGATATTTTGTGCTAAGTTTCCAAGAAGCTGGAGGCACAGAGTTTTTTCATAGAAAATTCTTTTCCCCGCAGTTTGTTTTATCCAGAATAACATCAAAGCCAAGACTGTTCTTATTTGGAACATTTTGTAGAGTATCTTCATCCCGTCATCTCCTGTGGGTTCATAACCACGGGAATTGAATCTACTGGCCATCACTATAACCCATCTTTGTCCTTTGAATCACTGGTGCCAGCACAGAATATTCCTTCATTGTTCAGGTTCCCAAGTGAAGCCCTGTAATGCTCCATGATATTGCAGTTTGTAGAATTTACTGTAAAACAATAGCACGGACACCAAGGCAAAGCATAACATTCACTTGTTATTGAAAAGCATCTTTTTAATGCAGAAATAATAAAACTGAATTTTGTAGCATTGCCATTATTTAAAATGAAATAAATCTTCCAGTTTTGTCCTCCCTCTTGTGATTACAAAATCACCCAAAAGGTCATTTTGTATCATATAGCTGACTATGCTGTAAAGGTCTGTTTTACTTGGTATGTTAATATATTGTTCCGATAAGTTTGTTAAATTGGCTTGTATATCCATATTTCACAGGATCACTTCAACTACTCACTCTGCTTTAGGGTCTGCACTTGGAAGTTTTTCTCATTTAGTAGACTGCACATCTTTGTTCAGTAGTGACTGAGTTACCTATCTTCCCTCACACTTCAGAGTTAATGATTTTGCATCATGTATTTTCTCTGAGTGTGATACTCAGGGCAACCAAAGCACATAGCCTCACTAACTTGAGTAGCATTTCCTTTGCTTGGTTAAACCAGGCAAAAGCAGTGACAAGTCTCCTTATTTTGTGCAGTTTGGGGAAAGCTGTGGAAGAAGCTGAGCTTTATGACTTTGTCAGTGCAAGTCTTTTCTCGTACTCTTCTTGGTCGTGCCATAGTGCATTGTCTGATGGGGTATGAATAGAACCTGTATGATCAATGGCAAGGTGCCAAACCACCTGGAGATCGCCTGTACTGCCCAGTATTACAAAAGAAAGGCTGTTAGTTTCTTCTTACCTCTGTGTAAGGTGAATTCATGAGACAGTGACTTAACTCTGTCCATTTTTATAGGTTGAGGTGCCTGTTGTTTTAACAGAGCAACAGTGCTGGTGGGAGCTGCAGAAAATAAGGCATCAGGGAATTCATAGCACCTTCTCCAGAGTTACCTATCCTAGACATGACTTCCATGTCACTAATTGGTGTAGAAATTTTCCAAGTACTTTGAAATCCTTCACGTTACCTTGAGAGCTGGGGTTTGAAGGAATGGTGTTGATGAGGCGTGTTGGTGTTTCTGCATTTCCTGCATGCTTTGATTGGATCTCTAGGGGAAGTGTCTGGAGAGGAAGAATTTTTCCCTCTCCTCAAAGCTGAGAACCAGTAGTGGATTTACTGGTAGCTAAGTTAATTTTTCTTATGTGCAAAAGCATCAGGTTGCAAATGTTCCCATTGGGAACTCTTCCTTCTCCTGGACTGATGCCCGCTTTTGAATCCTGTTTCTGCAAATTAATTCTACTTGGCTTGTCAGCCCCAACATAAGTGCCCTCAATTTTGTAAAATAAAGCCTACATTTGTGCTTCAGGGAACTAACAGATTCCACAGAGGTCAGAGCTTTTTCTTTTAACTACTACTACTACAACAAAAAAATTATATATAATTATCTAAGCAACATAAGGAAGGCTTTCAGGGAAAGGCGATAAGATTAATTTTTGTAATTGATTTTTACAGCTAAAGTCTATTTAATGTGGTTTACAGATCTGTGATATTCCAGAATGCTGTGAAAAAAATAATGTAATGCAGGACTATCTATTGAGACACTTGCGTGTGTGTTTGAGTGTCCTTTCCAGTTAACTTCCCAGGAGTTGTGAAGTTCTGGTTCCTCATTGCTCTGCTGGACTGGTCATTCACCTTATGCCATGCAGAAACCATGCTAATTTATCTTATTTTGTCTCCTCCAACACCTAGGTTTTCTCAGAAATAGACTAAGGTTCTGAGATACTGTAATGTATCCAGTTTCTCAACAAAGCTGTGTGCAGGAAAGTTCAAGCTGGTTTTAGACATAAATACAAGGAAGCAATAAAATCTGTGCAGGTAAAAAAACCTCAGAAACCCTGTCTTCTTGTCCATCTCTTCCTAAATGAAGTGTAGTCTGTAATTGATTTATTCTAATTTACTTACAGTCTTTATTAGGAAAAAAACAGAACAAAAATCCAGGTGGTGCTATGTGAAAGAATGGAGTTACTAAGCTCTACAGCTCTTTGCAGACAGCACAACTCACAAAGGAATTTCAGAAGCAAAACAAATCTCCACAAAATAAACAGTAGTATGGGCATATGCAGAGATTTGGCCTCATTTGCTGTGTGAGGGCAACTAACTGTGATACTCTGAATTCCTGACCCTTGAAAAAAAGGTAGGAGTTCTTCCTGGAACAAATGCTCTGGCTTCATCACAAATTGAGGTCTTAGGCTATGAATTAGTAAGTGAAGTTTGTCTTGCACTACAGTATCTAATAATAATATTTTTCCTAAAGTTTAAAATATGCCACTAGAACACTGATCTAAATGATCAAGAGACATAATGTTGAAAACTTGATCTAAAGAAGGAGCACAAAAGCTGAACTAATTCTCAGGGTTTCATTTTTACCTTGATTCTGCTGTTGAAATTCAAATCACAGTGGGACACAAGCTCTGCATTACACAGCTCCAGCAGTAGGTGATTTGTGTGGTACCTGTGTCTATCAGTCATGGGCGAAATAGTAATTGACAAAATATATTCTCTGGGAAGAACTTTGTTATATAAGCATTGTACTACCAGGTACTGGCAGAATAGTGTTTCTGAAAATAAATCACAGAGAGGCAGGTACACCTTTCTGCTCAGATCAGTATTTTCACTGGTAGTTGGATATGAAACATTTGTCTTGAAAAGAAGACATGGGATTTAAATGGATCTTTTGGCTCACCATTTTAATGGAGAGACTAGTGTGTAACTGAGATCAAGTTTGGTTGAAGAGTTTTGCATGAACTTACAGAATTGTGGTGTCTACTTTGGCATGTAAATAGCCTTTAGAGAAAATTTGTCATATGGCTGGCCTTCTTTGAAGAGTCTCCTAATCTCATCCTGTACTTTTTATTTGCCTTTGTATTTAGAGAGTCCTGCATGTAATTTCCTCCATATAGTTAACATATATGAAGAGGTGAGAATGCTCATTTTAGATTAATAAAATGAATATCTTTTGATGCTTCAAATACCAGAAATATCATATATGTTCATTTTAGATTTCATCTCATATATATTCATTTTAGATTAATAAAATGAGTATCTTTTGATGCTTCAAATACCAGAAATATACGGTGAATTAAAATATGCAAAGAAATCTTTCCCAAGTTCCAACTTGTAACATCAAATCAATAACCTATCTGAAATTGTTAAATCTATTCTAAGGTTTTAAATGGGTGAATCATGGCTGTGTTGTGTAGGAGGACACTTTAGGAAGTGTAGCTCCCTTGCTGTGGTAGAGAAAGGCAGACAAAAGCAGATTAAATCCTGTCTGGAAATGAACTGAATTTTTTTATATTATTAATCTGAAAGCCTTCTCCAAAAGCTCTTTTAAAGAGGAATGTTTAGATTAATCATTCACTACTGGTTCTTACCAACTAGTTCTTTTGATGTGTCATGGTATAAATATCAGAAAGGTTGTCTTTCAGTTTAAATATCTTTTCTCCACCACTGATGTATATCTGAGTGTTTGAAGAGAGCAATACTCTCTCCTTTCAGATGTAGCAAAACAAAACTTTTATTTCCCACCTCTCCTTTTGGAAGCTCTTCTGGCTTCAGTTCATCAATCAGACATGGGAGATGTGAATGGCACACAGTATTTCAGGTGAATTTTCTATTGTGTCTTGACATGAAACATATCTAACTGTGCTTCAAAGGCTCTCATATGAAATTGTCTGGGTTGCTGCCCTGTAACAAGGACGTATGTTGTTTGTTCTTTTTTCTTCCAGTCATTGCCACTCTCTGGGTGATGATAAAAAATTCCCTAATAATATGTAAGGTGTTATAAAGGCTGCTTCTATACTAAAAGATGTTTAAAACTAGGTGACACCAAAGGTGAAGATGGATGTTAAACTCAGCTCACAGCTCATTTTAACAAGGAGATGTAGAACCTAAGTTTGCTAGGATCACAGCAATTTCCACTTTATCATGCTCAGAATAATTTAAATTAATTTAGCTCAATAGAGGCATGGCACAGGACAGAACAGACCTACCATTTTTGAAGAACAAGAAAAAGAGAAAATAAGCCTAACAGTCAGCTATCAGTAAAACTGGATACATAGGATACTTGAAGCTGCCTCCTGTAATAATGCATATGAAGCTCAAAGCTTCTCTTCCTCCTCTAGTAATACATATAAATAAGTGTATATCAAGCTGTGCATGTTTTCAGTCTTCACAGCACAGGTAGATTCTGCAGACAAGTATTTCTCTCAGGGGCATTCCAGGCAACATGGAAAAAAGCACAGGGAGAGAGAGGTCAGTGGGTAAATTGCTGCCAAATTAGAAAGTGGCACTTACATAAGCTTATTATGAAACCCCCCCACCCACTAGGATTCCTGCAGTATTTTTTTAAACTTCAGAATTTGAAACATTTTGTGCGCATTTAAGTAAAATATGATCCAGTGATAAAATACAATAGTGAATTGCTGTGTTTTTCAGCCTTCTTTTCATGTTTTCTTTACCTTTGCACATTACTGGCTACTGAGATTTAGAACCACACATTACCACCCACCTTCTAGGCTGGTATTGACTAAAATTTAAGAAAAGGATTATTGAATGAGCGACCAAATTATTTTCTTTACTGGCTTTTTCCCAGTGCCTGCAAAACATTCCAATTAATTTTTAGGCATAGAGTCCATGTTTTGATATATATGTGACAATCTCTTTTTCCTGAGGATGGCATGAATGCACATTATTGGATGAAAGGAACATTTTTCATGGTCATTCAGAATGCCACTGACTATCAGAAATATAATCTTTCAGGCATCTGAATAAAGTTCAATGTCTTTGTATATATCAAGCTTCAGTGAAAAAATAGATATTTTGTCTCATTTTTCTGGCTTATTCCTGAAATGCTAGTGAACTCAGTTCTGAATCTTGCCATCCCACTGACATCAAGAATCTCAGTAAATTCAATAAGAAATTGGACATTATGCATTTTTGTCTCTATTTGTTCTGGAATGTTTGATTGTTGCCAACTCTCACAGCTGGATTGTGGACTTGATATTTCACTTCTTTCAATGTGCAGCTGCAAAAGAAAATGGGTAATAATCTGTTCAGAGATTTATCAATCATTCCAAAGAGTTTTTGGGTTTTTTTGTCATTTTGTGGACTAAATGTACCAAATAATCTCCCTGGTAGTAGAGCAGGCTGAGGATGGAACTGGTTCTAAAGCAAGCAGCCTCCCCTCCCTTTCTCTTTATTCTGGTCGGCCCGCAACTGGAACGCTGCCACATGAGGATGAGAATCCTAATTCCCAACCCGACTGCCAATAAGGTGCAGAGGTGAGGTTCAAGGTCCATTTCTCTTTCCATCCATCATTGACTAATTGCCGAATGCAGTACCTGAAGGAGCAAGCATTTTTGTCAAGCCTCCTCCCAAACACCACTTCTGCCGTAGCTCAACAGCAGTAAAAGTAAAGAACCCGCCCTGTACCAGAACAAGCGTGTGTTGGATGCAAATCACTGTGAGGATATGGCTGTTCAGCACTGTTCCACAGAGGGTCTTTTCAGTTTGGGCTGAGCACTGCCAATCCTGGAAATGCTGGTCTTGAAACATCACACAGAAACTACAGCTTCCTTGTAAAACTTTCTCTCCAAAATTGCCCAGAGCCCCGTGGGCAGCAGGGCAGGGAGGGGATTCTGCCCCTCTGCTCTGCTCTGCTGAGACCCACCTGGAGCACTGCATCCAGAGCTGGGCTCCAGCACAGCAGGGACAGGGACCTGCTGGAGCAGGTCTGTAGGAGTATCAAAAGGGTGATCAGGGCCTGGAGAACATATCCTGTGAGGAAAGGCTGAGAGAGTTGGAATTGTTCAGCGCTGGAGAACATATCTTGTGAGGAAAGGCTGAAAGAGTTGGAATTATTCAGCTGGGAGAAGGAAAAACTCCAGGGAGAATTTATTGTAGCCCTTCAGTACTTAGAGGCAGTTTAGGAGAAAGATGGGGACAGACTTTTTAGCAGGGCCAGTAGCAACAGGACAAAGGATAATGATTTTAAACCAGAAGAGTGTAGATTGAGACTAGCAATATGGAAGAATTTTTTTTATTATGAGGTAATGAAACACTGGCACATGCTACTCAGACAAGTTGTGGAAGTCACATCTGTGGAAGCGTTGAAGGCCAGGTTGCATAGGACTCTGAGCAATCTGATCAAATTGAAGAAGTCCCATCTGATTGCAGAGGGGTTGGACTTAATGACCTTTAGAAGTCCCATTCCAACCCAAACCATTTTAAGATTCTATGAAAACCTTGAAGACTTTGTGGACTTTTGGCTGCATGTCAGTCTCTACAGAAAGCAGCATGACTTACCAGGTAGTCATCAGAGTCAGCTGTTTCCTGCAATAAATACTGGGGTTTTTTGAGGAACGGTACTTCTGGCTAGCTCCTGTGAAACATTCTACCTGCTCATGTCTGTGTTGGATGGATGACCACAAGGGATCTTCCAGAAGTGACTATTAGTGCTTTTAGTGAATTTTCTTTGGTATGAGCTCTGAGGAACTCTGATGCTTTTGAGAGGCCCCTTCCAACCTCAACAATTCTGTGATTGAGTGAAATACTTTTTTTGTAATACAATGAATCAGTCATTGTCCTCTGTCTTCTCAGTTTCTGCTGTTCTCCTGGACAGCTTTATCTGTTAATGCAAGTTGGGTTCTTCCATTTGAGAACAAACAGGCTACCTGGAAGTCTGAGTAGAGGAGTTGTTGGATACAGTGTTTTAGAAACTAAGTCTGAACAGTTTTTAGTCTTAGAACTTATGGAAAAGCTCATGACAGCAATAAAATTATCCTTTTTCTTTTCCACTGTGACCTACCTCAGAGAGTTTGGAGAAAAAAGACCAGGAGTATTCTCTGTAAAAGCTAAATAAATTAATAAGGAAATCTTTATTTCAAGGCATTCCCATTTAAGCATGCTTTAGGCAGTTCTTTAAGGCAGCTGAATGGCACCCATATATTTTCTTTGTATGTTTTCTCCCCATTTGAACAATCCTAAGATATTTGATGGTATATATGCCCCTAGGACCTTCATCTCCAGCATGACTGTAGTAATAATACTGGTTTTAGAATTTACTTCTCCCTTCCTGGGTGATTCTTGGGTGGGTGATTTGATTTGGTTTTCTTGGTGGGGTGCAGTTAGTTTGTTTGTTTTAATTTAGTTGGGGCGGTGTCTTCTTTTTTTTAAAGTTTTTTTGGGTTTTGGTGGTAGTGGTGATTTTTTTTTAGTTTTGTTTATTGTTATGAGGGGTATGTGTAGAATAAAGTCCACAGTGAAGGCATGGGAAGATACAGAGGCTTCAGTGTTTTGGATTTGTGACAAACACAAATGCATAGTGATAGGCTATGCCTGAGAACAAGTTCTGTCAGCTGAAAAGACGAGTTCATGGAATTGGCAGCTGGAAATTACAACTGTGCAACAGGAAACTGATGATGCCATGGTAAAGCCTTGATTTCCTTGGGGATTCTGGTCTCCTAATGCGTCCATGCTCAACCCATCCGTTCAGTGAGCATGTTTGGTATTATTGTTTCTACTTGACTCTTGCTGTTTCATCCATAATTACTGAGAAAGACTGAGTCATTGACAGAGGTAGCTTTTACACCTGACTAGTTCACTTGTCACCAGAATTTTGTATTCTACTACTGAAAAGAAAATGAAAACTTATGACAAATACAACCAAGGGATTTTCTCACAACTTTGTTTCTCAGTGAACAATTTCCTATCCAGAACTGCAATGAAAATACTACTTAGGCTGATAGAGAACTAATTTGCAATTCATTTAAAATGTCTTTCAGCATTTTTCAGCATGTTCTCTGCTTTTATGAAGCTGGGGATGAAAAAAATAGGGACATACTGTGTTTTCCACACACAGAGTCTTGCTGAAGGCTGTGAATGTGTTTGCCTAAGTGACAGAGCATAACTCCTGGTTCCATTAGGAAAATGGTTGCCACAGTGATAAGATAGCCCAGTTTTGTCAACAATAGTAAGTATGAAAATAATCTTAACACACCCACTCTTATTTTTGCCTTCTGACTTCCACAGGATTAGTGAATTAGTGTGCTGGGGTTAGGTACCAGGGCTGAGCTCGGTGAAGTACAGTAGGTCTTTCAGGAGTTGTTCAAAACACATATTATCAGTCTCAGAACTCCATAGGTTTTGAATAGTCTGAATGAACTTCAACTGCACATCTGCACATGCTGTACAATTCATACTGCCTTCCTTGCCTGTCCTGTGATAGGTGAACAGCAGTTATCTTTCATTATCTTTCCACATTTTTGCTCCTTCCTGGGTCCTTTATTTTGCAATGTAGATGTAATCCAGAGCCCAGCTAACACACATGCAAATATGCAAGAATTTGTGGTATTAAAAAACTTTTGTTAAACAAAACAAATTGCTTCTTGGTTCATTTAAAAATAATCATGGTGCTTGATTTACATCTACTTTGGAACATTCTCCAAATAGCTGTTCCAAATCTATAATTTCAGCTACTGCATCTGGCACAGTCAGATTTAATTGGGTTAAAAAATGTAATCCAAGAAGTATAAATTCTAAATCTTTGCACATTCCTAGGATTCCAAAAACATGCATAATTTTATAACTTAGCCTTTGCAGGATCAGTACCTTCCTTGCCTACTAACTGTGAAGAGTTGAGTGCCCTCACCATATTAACTGAACAGAGGAATTCAGAGGCACCCTGGAGAATCATTACAAGTTAATTCATTCATTTGCTTCACCTCTGGGAATAATAATTTTTTATTTTGGTTAGAGTTCTGTGACTTCCAACCACCATCTCACAATCATAGAATTACATGGAATGGCCACCTCTTAGTTCTATTGTGGTTAAGTTTGTAGAGAAAAGGGGGATGTAGTTACAAGTATTCTAAAACAGATATTTTAGTGCAAAACCAGGATGTAAGTTGCCCCCTGACCTGGCTGTACACATGAAGCAGAAGGTTTAAAGAGCTGATTGTGCCCTACAATGCTCCCTGAACACTGTATTCCACAGTGCCCATTCAGTTTTGCCAAATTTCAGGGTATTCAATGCTAATGTCACTGGAGAAAGACAATTGAAAGATATGTGAAGTTTAAGAATTTCAGTAAAATACCCAAACTAGTATTTGTGGTGCATTTTAAATTTTTCCTCTAAGTCAAAGTTTAAAAATGCTGCATGTCCTGCTTTATTTATAAACCATTCATTAATGGTGTATATGTGCAATGAACACATTGGGAATTTGATGAAATGTATCAAAGAGAACTAAGTCATGGCTTCTGGTGTGTTATTAATGCTGACAAATAAGTACAGATACTGGAAAATAAAGCAGTTTCACTGAAAATGGTGTGGTGAAATACCACAAGAGGCTTCCTAGAGAGATGGTTTATATTCCCACTCTGTCAGTGTTCAGAGGCATTTAGACAATGCCTTGAATTGCAAGCTTTAACTTTTATCAGCCTGGTCAGGCAGTTGGACTGCAGATGGTCTCTGTAGGTCCCTTCTGACTGAGTCTCTGAGATTTTCAACTTGATATATAAATATAACTTCTGTATACACCTTTTGCACTTCTGTCTGACCCTTTCTTACCTGCTTACATGACTTTTTGTGGTTGTATTTGTTCTGGCTGTGTGAAATTGTTGCCTAACTCCTCAAAGTTTGCTGTCTGCAATGCCATTGATGCCATCACCTTTATACAGATCATTTGTAAAGCTGCCCCCAAGTCCAGGTCTTACCTGAAGTGCATCATCAAACTGGTAAGAAGCTGAACACACAAGAAGTGGCATAGCAGGAGCTGTTCTAGAACAAATGAACAGCTACTTTTCTCAGATGAACAGTGGCCTGTCTTACCTTAATGTGATGCCTGACAGCATTGTCTCTTCTTGAGACAATGCATTATTATTATCTTAATAATAATGCTTAATGAGGCTGACATGGAAAGAATTCAGTTCACTATTATTTCTTTAACGGTTCGAGGGAAGTGCTTTTCCCTGTTACTGTTGGAAGGATCTGAATTAAGTGAATGAAATAGGAAATTTTGTTCTCATCGGTCCTTCTTTACACATTATGAAATATCAAAGATTCATGCCTAACTCAGTAAGAGTAAAATAGATTTTTTTATGAAATTCAGATGTATCTGATGTTGATGCAGTTTTAATTGAAGCATGTTAGAAAAAGAGACAGATTTGAGAGTTAAATCAACAGAAAAGTGATGGGAAAACGAATTTCCATAATAATATCAAATGATTTAAATCTTTGAAAGTTAATATGAACATTGAAATTGGCCTATGATAATGCAGCAGCTTCTGCTACTGAATCTTCATCCTTTGTCTTTTAGGCTTTTCCATTTCTTTTCCAGCTGGGACAGGTGAGTGGCCCTTACTGTCTGTCCCTAGAGTGGCTGGATTACAGCATTAAAACATCTCAAAAGGCCTTGCTTTTCACTAACTCAAAAGACAAAAAAGAAGGAGGTTTTGTGTATGAATTCAATATTTTGTATGAAAATGTAGGCACTTTCTCTATTTTAACCGCAATATAAATCAGCACAGAAAACAATGTAGGTTTTGGCATCTCTGCCATGTTAGTTTTGAACGAAGAATACATACCAGGTTTGGGAATTACAAAAGCTGCTTGTGTGGTATGCTACAGTTTTTCCAGTGTACCTACAAGCACTTTATCTTTTCATGTCTTAAATTCTCTTGTGTCTGCCTTGGCATAGCCTACTGGGATTTCCCACTAGGAGCAACGAGTCTTCCCTTGAGATTCATCTGCCCAGGTGTGTACCACAAAGTGATTAAAGTGCAGGGCTACAGGGAACAGTGAGACATCATTTTATTTGAAAGAGGGTAGATTTAGATGAGATATTAGGAAGAAGTTTTTTACTCAGATCATGGGGAGGCCCTGGCACAGGTTGCCCAGAGAAGCTGTGGGTGCCCCATCCCTGGCACTGTCCAAGATCAGGCTGGATGGGGCTGGGAGCAGCCTGGCCTGGTGGAAGGTGTCCCTGCCTGTGGCAGGGGTTTGGAACACAGGGAACTCTAAGGTCCCTGCTAATCCAAAACATTTTATGATTCTGTGATACTGTGAATCTGTTTACAGTCTTCCATATATTGGAGGGTTATAGTCACCTACTTCTTTCTTTCTAAAAAAAGTTAAGTTCTCAATCTTATTTTTTTTTTTATACTTTTTATTCTATTATCCCAGGTAATCCATGTCTTTCAAAAGTGTTGTTGTTTTATGTTTTTTTCTATAGTCACGTACTTCTTGGTCTTCTTTCTTCTAAAAAAAGTTAAGTCCTCAATCTTCTTTTTTTTTTTTTTTAAATACTTTTTATTCTATTATCCCAGGTAATCCATGTCTTTCAAAAGTGTTGTTATGTTTTTTTTTTTTTTTTATTGGATGTAAAATACCATCTCAGGCCTCTAAATCCCCTTAAAGAAGGTGGATTAGCCTCATTCAGCTCTGTTTTATTTTGAATGTACTGCTTCTTTTTCTTAATTTAGTTTATCTCATATTTTCTTGGATGTTTTGACTTATTCTAAACTAACACTGAGTAAATTCTAAAATTTTGTCTTATTTTGAGTTAAATTTACTCACCAGTTTTGTCTGGTGAGCTGAATTTAAGAGCTTCTTTTGCGTAGAAATACTTCTTAAAGAACAAATTAATCACACAAATTATATAGTCTATTAGATAATTTCTAATACAATTAGGAATGATATAGAAAAGCAAGAGAAAATTTTCTCTTCTCATTTTTTTAACACTTTTCGCATAAATTTTAGTATTTACTTCAACAGGACTTTTTCTCCTTTGGATTAAATTCAGGGATCTTTGGAAGGCTGCCATGACATTTTTAACAGTCTTTACAGGTGTCAAATGGAGTTCATAGTTGATAAGAAGCTGAATAATTTGTTAAGGATTTTTGGCACGAGCCTCTTAGAACACACAAAAAATTCACATAATCCTGTATCTTACCTCTAGTGATGTCCATGAGCAGCATCTTAAGGAGACTCTACAAGAAAATAATTAATAAAAAATTATGGTAAAAGATGCCCAAATGGCAACTTCCTAATTGTATTTCTTGGTGGTTGCTTATTCACTGAGGAATGAGGACCCAAAATTTAATTATCTTTTGTTCAAGAGAAGATATTTGTACAATTCACATAATGCTTAACTTTTATATGAGTCCTATAATGGCTTTCTCAACTTTCTCATACAGTTTCTCCTGTAACAGGAGAATTAGTAATACTTAGGGGATTATTATTGAAAAAAAAAATCTTATTTTTATGTATTTCTTACCTTCAGCAGTTCTAAACGACTTGCCTTTCAATTTTGTCAGATATGCCTTTGATCCTCTATTACAGAATTGAGCAAACAAAAAATCAACCTTCCCTGACCTGTTCAGACGACTTCTAATTTGCACAAAAATCATATCCAGACATGACCTGTTACCATTTTGTTGCCCCTTTCTCTTTCTGCTTACATTTGGAGGTATATCAAGTTACCTAAGAGTAACTTGATGTCAGTGCTTGATGTCTGTACATGGTACAGAATGGTAGTGGCACATTGCAGTGTGAAGTGAGGGACAGGATATCTTCCTAGTCCAAACTGGTGGGAACCCCTGATACTCACAGATGCTTAAAGTCCTTGTGAGTATATATATGATGGATTTTCAGTCTGAAGAGGAAGAGTGGAACATCCCTCAAGCCCCAGTAATACAGCTCACAATTGTTGCACCATCCCTTGACTTCTACTGAACACTAACCCAAACAATCACATAGCAGGGTCATTACAGTCTGAAAATTTTGATTCAGGATTTTTGCATCAAAAGTTTTGTTTTGCTCCTGTTTTTCCTGTCTGCACCTTGTGATATTATCTCTCTCCTTTACAGGATGCAAAGCTCAAACCCAGATGCTTAGAGTCCAAAGATACCAAAAAGTCGGTTTGCCTCAGGGTGGCAGTGACCACATAAAAGCTGTAAGTTTTTCTTCATTTCATGTGGCTTTTTAGTAGTTTGAACCATAAAAATAGTAGACTGAGGATGTATAGTTTATCTGAACTTACCTAAAAAGAGTGGATGATAGAGAAAGACTGAGTACAAACAAGTGTTCAGCTGAGCATATTTTATGATCTTCTAAGCATAAACAGGGATAAACAGGACTCCAAAAGCATATATACAGTCAACAAAACAGGCAATTATTGTTGCCAGTTTTATGGGTATAGTTTCAGGAAGAGCTTCAGTCTCAATAATTAGCTGAGATGAAGCTTTATTGGTAGGTGGTGCTAATTGGCGAGAGTTTTAAATTTAGTTTAGATCACCGCTTTTCAAATGTGTTAATTCCTAGATGGTAAATTTGTGAATCAAAAACTGGTAATGGGGCTAGTAGATGCATGAGAATCTGTGGTCTGAGCAGGATTACTCAGTCAGACCAACTCCTCTGCACTCTCTTCAGCAGTGGCCAAAAGAAGATGTGTAGGAGAAGGTATATGCAGGGTAATATGTGAGTGTGTCACAATGTGTGTCTTCCTGAAGGTGTGTGGTGTCTATGTAACCTACAGGGATAAGAGTGCCTTGAACTTCTTCGGTCTCTGATTGGGCTCATGTAGACTTAAAGCATCCAGCATGATGTGGTAGAAATTCTGTAACCTGCTGTGTTCTTCTTTTTGGCTGGTCTATTTGCTCTTGAATAATTTCTAAGAGTAAGATGATTTATGTTTTAATATAGTGTGTGCAGTTTTTCACCTCCTTCAGAGGCTTTTCAAGTTAGCAGAGAGACTTTTTCCAAAGTTACAGTATACTCATAATGGACAGTTTAAAGTATGGAAAAGTGTTTCTATGGGACTCAGCTAACTTTGGACAGAATAAGGCTTGTAGTCTAATTAGTTTACCAAGCTTCCCCTACTATCAGAACAACAGAAGCTACTAGAGGGTGATTAATCAAGTTTATTTTAGGCATTCATTTTTGACTGGATTGACTTGCTTTTTGGGGGGCTTTGCTCCTCCCTGGAGGAGGAATATGGATGGCCAGCTTGGACAATCTGCTGCACTTCTAAAACTAAAAATAGGTGCCATGAATCCCAGTCTAAGAACTCATAAATACTACCTACTTTGAACTTTTGGAATTTGGAAAGACATTGTAAACTGAAAGCAAAGGACTAAGAAGCTGATGGAGTAGCAATGCACGAGCATATTATCATCCTCTTCCAAGGTGCTCCCAAGGGCTGCATGAATGAGGCAGCCTGGCAGCATAAGCACAGGCCTGGAGTGCAGAAAATGTCTTGTTGGATGGATCCTGATGGATTCAGGTCTGACTCAACTATTCCTCCAGATAATTGTTCAGATCAGATACGCTGCTGAGAGGATTAACACTGCCCACCAAACTGGGCAGATGGCAGATAAAACTTTATGTTCCTGCCACACAGAACCTTGCTGCTGAGAGGATTAACACAGCAGTAGCCACTAAACTGGGCAGATGGCAGATAAAACTTTATGTTCCTACCACACAGAACCTGTAGCTTGAAGGCCTGAAAAGCAGAGTTTGCTACAGCTTTCCTGTGTGGGCTGCCACACAGAACCTGTCTCTGTCTGTTACCCGCAGCTTGAAGGCCTGAAAAGCAGAGTTTGCTACAGCTTTCCTGTGTGGGCTGTATGACTTGGGCAAATCCTGAACAAACGCTGGGTTCCATGATTTCTACTGATGCACTTAGGGAGGATGCTCCCAGGGTTTAGCAGTGCACGCCTGTGTTCTCATCTCACACAAATAATTTATTTGTCAGTGAATGGGCTAAATCATCATGCACTTAATTGTGTTGTAATGACACAAAACTGTTGGCACAAGTTTTCCAGAGGGACTGAGCGGGGATTGCACTCAGTGCCAGCAGTGGCACACACGTGCTCACTTTTCACACACAGAGCTATCATGCAGCTGCATTGCTCTGGATTCCTTACTTGGACTGGTTGTTTACACACATCATGAGAGGTTCCCATGCTGTTGTTCATGAATGAACCACCAATGGCCTATTTGCTTGTGGTGCACGTAGAAAAACTTTGGCTCTCCTTTTTTCCAGCTGGTTATATAGGTACTTGGCTGCCTACAGAAAAAGCCTGGAGTCCTGTAGAAGCACTGCAACACTCACTAACAACAGCAGCTAGGAAGGTGATTGAACCTTGTGACAAATTCCTGACAATCATACAAGTTTGTAGTCCCTGTTACTCATCCCTGGTCACCAGTCATTAATACCTTTCCAGGGAAGAGCTTTCTTGATGTCTTCCCAGCCTACATCCCCCTCGTCAGTCAAATTAATCTCCTGTTTCTTGCTAACATTGATAATGTCATATCTTTTTCTAGTTGGTGTTTTTTTAAATCTGAATACAGCTGACACATAATATCCTTGAAATGAACAGAAGCTCAGTCAGTCAGGAGTCAGTGGCTTCACTTCCACTAACTTAGATGAGCTTGGTTGAGTGAAGGGGTTGGTTAAATATTTCTTTAACACTGAGTATAAAAAATGTATCCATCCATATGTGGGCAGAGAACACCCAGTTTGAAATTATCAGGCAAAACTTTTTATTTATTTATTTTTAAATACCATACTTTTCAACAATCCAGACATGATCAATGTTTCAAAGTGATGACTCATAGTGCAAAATGTGAGCCATAAAAGACTTCATTTCTCAAAGGGCAGTGGAAAACCAATCAGAAAAAAAATATTTCTAAAAATTAGTATTTTCAAAGAACTGGCTAGTACTTGCACCTGAAGGTTTTAGCCTAAATGTTGTGACAAGTTTTCTTGTCTGTGTTTGTGCATGTCTTTTATCTTCATCCAACAACTGTTTTGATGCTATTAGGAATCTAAAAGAAGTGAAGCTGTTCAGTCACTAAACCATATGTCCTCTCTACAGAAACATTAATTCTTATGACTTAAGGTCTGAAAATTTACCTAGCCAGTTAATATCTAAATTAATATCTATCTCTTCCTTTTCCCAACCAGCTCTTCCTCAAACCCAAAGAAAGTTTGCTGTTCACTTAGGTAGGCACTGGATCAAGCAATTTCATGATTCCTCTTGTATGATAATGCTGTTGGCCAGGGTTGAGCACTGTTAATATTGGATCTGAATCAGTTCCCTAATTTCTAGTGGTTTAAAACCAAGTGGTAAATTTTTTATATGGCAGGAATGTGACCCTGTATGTAAGAACTTGGGATGGGATTTTAGAAACTTTTATTACAAGGAGAGCTTTCTGAAACATTCCTCACGGCCCTACAAATCTCTTTGTTTTTGTTGTATTAGGGCAGGGTGCAGAAATGGGGTTTACAGAGGGCCACCAATAGTTGATTTTAAGTGGAATGAATGTACTTCTAGTGACTATAGCTACTAGATGGGTCAACTAAAGGTATTATGACTGTTCCATGCATGCAATTGTAACCATAAATTAGTGTTATGTGCCAGCATGTCTTGCTTCTAGACAACAATATAACTAAGCTGATGACACATGTATTTCCAAATTCCACTCTTTGGCTTTTGCCTCTTTCTTAAAATAATGGCAAGTCAGACATTCTGAATAGGGCAGAAATCTTCAAAACAGAACTCAGAAAAACTAAGCTTTATTTCAAAGTTCATATCCTGGTGAGACTTCAGGGAAGGCTTGACAGGGTTTGTGCATCCAGCTCAGCCAACTCATGCTTCCAAATGGAAATTTTGTGAGATGTTTTTTGATTTTGTTTGATGACCTCAGACAGGTCAGAAGTAGATAGTTTATCCATGTTTCACACTATGTTCCGGTTTTGCTCAAGCATGAGGCTGTCAAAGGCAGCAGATCTATGTAAAAAGAAAACAGAAGTACAGATAACTACCAACTGAGCCACCTTTATTGTGAAAATTCATAAATAAAGCATGAAGAAATTAGCCCAAAATGTGCTAAAGACTGAACAGCCACGGCTCCATTTATTGCTCATCTTTCTACTGTACTTATGACTACTGCAGCTGGGCATTATTAAGTACAAACCAGCTGAATGCATCTGTGCCAGTGTAATATTGGGAGTACAATCACTTGTTCTGAGAAATTTGTAACTTTATGGAGAACATTTCCCCAGGAAGGCCACAGGATTTCAAACACAAATCTCAATATGTATTCCATGTCCTGGAGTGGATCATCCAGCTGTGGTGTGTTTTCAACTAGGGAAATTAGGCCTTGGTGAAAAAGCAGGCTCCAGCTGCCATCATTCACACTCTTATCCTTTAGACCTTTTCTTCTGCTTCCAGTTCCTCCTTTATTAGAATGCTTTCTCTCTCAGTGACAACTTAATAGGGTTTTTTGCTTAATTGATGAACAGTATCTCACTATTCATCTGAGACTTTGGGAGGAGGATGACATTTGACAAATTCTGAAATGAATTGCTTTTTGCTCAATTGATGAACATTATCTCAATATTTCATCTGAGACTTTGGGAGGAGGATGACATTTGACAAATTCTGAAATGAATACCAATTCTGGCTCATGCATGTGTCCCATAGAGGACAATGACATTATCAGCAGCTACGGAAATAGAAAGAGACTTACTGGGGAAAATTTCTTGCTTTAGCCCAGAGTATAGGGTGAAGGCCCAAACTGGTGAATATCACTGCAATGCATCATAGAATCCTACAATGGTTTGGAAGAGATCATCTCATTCCAGCCCCCCTGCCATGGCAGGGACAGCTTCCACTAGACCAGGTTGCTCAGAGTTCCCTCCAACCTGGCCTTGAACATTGCTAGGGATGAGTGTCCACAACTTCTCTGGGCAACCTGTCCCAGTGCCTCGCCACCTTCACAGGGAAGAGTTTCTTCCAATATCTAATTTAAACCTGCCCTCTTTCAGTTCAAAGCCATTGCCTGGTGATTATCATCACTAGGACAAGGAGTGAGAAGTCCATCTCCAGCTGTCTTGCAACCTCCTTCAGTCAGTGGAAGGCTTTCCTAAGGTCCCCCTGAAGCCTTCTCTTTTCCTTGCTGAACAACCCTAACTCTGTCATATATTTTGTTTTGATGGAAAAAAAATCTGTAAATTTTCCTTAGAAAATAATAAGACAATTACTAATATACACTGGATTTTTTGACCACAAAAAAATCCAGCACACAAAATGTTTAAATGAAACAATAAAGTCCTATAAATCCATATGAAAGGGCAATGATGGTATGTTTGGACCAGTGCAAAAAAACTAGATCATGTGTAAAGAACCAGTGTTCAAACTGAAGATGTAGTAGCTAAGATATGAGAATGTTTCTGTTTGTCTAAGTCTTGTTCCACTGACAATCCTGCAGTGGGACTCCCCTCATTGTTGCAAGAAGCTCCTGTCTTTTTCACAGATATAGTCTTCTGCCATGTGAGCAAATTGCCTATTATACTTTTATACTTTTTTTTTTTTTTTAAATCAGTAATTCTTTTTCCTTCTGCAAGGGCTGGGATAACCATGAGCATGTCTTGCCTGTTTACCTATCCTTATTTCCTTTCACCTTTACACAAGAGTAAACTTCAAGGCTAATAGAAGTTTTTTGTGCCATCTCTCTTCCTGAATAAGCAGTGAGGCCTTTCTAAAAATGTCCCACCACTTCTCTCTTTCTCAAAAGGAGTCTCTCTCAGTGTTTGTTCTTCTGTTTCCCTTTCCTACAAACTCTGTTCTGCCTTTGTTGGTCCAGGCACTGGGGTTGCACAGTGTCAGATCCCTTATTTTCCCCCTTGTATTGGTTATTGGACTGGTGTATGGCAAATTTAGTTTATTTGCTCTATGATTTCCAGTGTCTGAGGGCAAAAGGCACTGAATATGGAAATGTACAGCATAACAATGATGCAGAAAGGCTCTGACAACAGCTTGTTGTAATCACCAGAGGGTAGTGCTTAGAAGATACCTTTTACAATGTGTCTTCAAAATGAACCAATTTCAATCATCTCCTTGGAAAGCAACTGAACCAGGTATTAAAGGAGTTTCATATTGAGAAAGAGATGAATATATGGACCTAAAGCAACAGCTTTACCTGATGATCAGACTAATTCAGATTATCTTTAGGCATAGAAAGAGGTTATTTTTTGATTTGTAATTCTTCCTCAGGTAACGCTTTTACTGAAGACAGTGATATATTCCTTGAATGTCTAAAAAGAACACTCTTAGGCTGCAGATAGTTCTCCTGCTTACTATGATGTTTAAGCATAACTGCTTTTTGCTTCTGTACCAGGGGAATAGTTGCTTTGTAGCCTCAGAGAAATGTTAACTGACCCTGAAGCAGAATTGCCAGTCTGTAAGCAACTCTTTGGGTCCAGCTTGCTCTTAACACTGTTATTTACTTACCTAGCAGGAAAACTTCCCTTTGATTTTGCTTCAACCCTATTTTTAGTAGGTATGAGTGTGGAACAAGAAGTATTACCTATCTTTGAATTGGAGAGAAAAAAAGATAGGAGACTTATGCCAGGTCTTCAACATTTTACTTAAGTTGTGGTTGGTTTCTCACTTTCTTTAAATGTGTGCATTTGTCTGACTCCAGCAAGTGGTGTGACGTGCTTTCACCATACAACTTCTTAAGCTAACAGTTGTCTTTGGCAGATAGCATAACTGCTCAGGTTCTTTTATATGTCTGGGGTTCTTACTGCACTTCGAATATAGCCCAGCCTAAATGATCTGACAAGAAAATATGGAAGTGAAATTATTTTTTCCTGTTGTGAACAAATGGCTTTAGAAATTATTAACGTTTTACAAGTGTTTAAGGCTTTTGTTGGAGCTTTGAAGCAGACCTGCAATTGTTAACATTGTTGATGTCTCCCTTGTAAAAAAAATAGCCTTGAGAGTTTACTATTTGGCTCCTTGTAACAATATTCAAATCCAAATTCATTTCACATTTCATGTCTCTCATAAAATTGTTCTATATATATTTTTATAGTGGCATTTGGGAATGATCTCAGAGGCTTTTGTTCCTACAGAAGTTAGACTCCATAACATTTATTTCAATTTTTGAAGTATTAGTCTTTAAGGTCTTTTAAAAATAGTTTTCTTTTCTTTTGTAAATGATTAGTCTATTTATAACCAAAACACAGTAAGCCTTTTTATCCTGGCATTTTGGACAGTGTCACATTAACTCCTTTTGGACTTCCTGCTATCATAAAGCCTAAAAGACAACCTCAGCCCCCGTGTATGAGCTGGATTTGTGAGTTCTGAGGATACTTAAAAACTTCCTGCAGGCCATAAGCACACATTAAACACTCCTGAACAACTACTGGACTTCCTTTACACACCAAAGCACACTACCACGAGCACTAGCGCCTTTGTCATGTAGCAGGAGTACACAGGCGTGGTCTAACAGGTTTCTTCCTAGTTATAAAGTACAATTTCTCTTCCTGTGAGCCTTGCAGTGATCGGTGCTGACACTGGCAGCTTTTTTACTTATTTTTCAAAATATCCGTGAGACTTCTGGGAGAATTGGAAAGAAAAACACCATAGTCATAGCTGCCAACAGCAGAATGATAACACCCTGCTCTTTGTCTTGTCCTTTGCTGTTGTAATTATGTCTAATGCATCAGCAAAGGGCAGGAAATGCCCCTTCAGATGACTGCCTCAAGCAAGATGAAAGCAATGCCTGGGAAGGTAAAAACACCTGGTGCTGTTTCCACATGTGCCTTGGGGCACTTGACCAGCTACAGCCCTTCCTGACAAGTGCAGTGTTGTCTGAGCTCACAAAATATCTTAAAATCTTCATGTGTGTAAAGTCTTTGATACAGATATATACCTTGCTTTTGGTTTTTTTTGGGTTTTTTTAGATGATGATTAAAGTAAGTGCTTAAACGGAAACAGAAAATGTTTTATTGAAGTCATGTTGCTGATAAAGAAGTGAGAAAAGCTTATGGGTGGATCATCTTTCCTCCAGGCTCATTACTGAATGGTTTTATTTCTCTTTCTCTTGCATTAGCTACTCATCATAAATTATCTTCTCATTGTGTTCCACCACATTTCTTGTTCCAAAAAATGTGCCTTATTTTCATACCTGCCAACCTGACCTGCCTCAATTTACCTGCATTCCCAGTAGAATTGTTGCTATTGCTACTCTTTTTTCTTTTTTTTTTTTTTTTTGCTGGCATTTTTACCAGTATTTACCTGCATTCCCAGTAGAACTGTTGCTACTGCTACTCTTTTTTTTTTTTTTTTTTTTTTGTGCTGGCATTTTTACCAGCTGGTTTAATAATTTTTTAGTTGTTTTATATCTTATTAGTTTTCGAATAGTTTTTTTTTTTTTGCTAATAGTTTTCTCTCAAGGCATCACTTTAATGGGTATTGTTTTGAAAACAATAACTTGCATAATTGGTGAGATTTTAACCAGTAACACTTATATTTCTTTCTTGGTTTTGAAGGAAAAATTTAATAAAAAAAGATTGTTATTTGGGACTACTCTAATTGAGATTTTTCATCTTCCAGACGTTTAGAAATGGATCTGAATTGAAACACAGTATCAAAACACTCAGAAAAATTGGTCAGTGCAGCAGTTCCAATTTGTATTATAATGAATCCCCAGTTCTGGCCTGTGACTAGACTGTAGAGAGATTTAGAAAAAGTTGTATGAGAAGGAAATCTCTGGCTACTTTAGAAACAAAAGTCTGTATTTTTATTCTCTTCTACAGAGAAAAAGATGAGAAAATATTTAGCAAGACATAGGCTGAGGGGGCCTTAACCTCTCAGAATCCCTGCAGAGCCCTTTGGAAAATAATATAGTTTCTTGAGTGATTTATTTGGAGATCAAATTCTCCATTTAGTTATTTGCACAGGTGAATGCTAGGCCATGAATTTAAGGCCAGAACTGTCTTGTAGAAACATTATTGTTTTTGATGAGTCACAAAAAAGAAGTTAACTTGATCTTTGGATCAGATTGCACATGAAGGGGTAATACTTGGAGAAGCCATCTTTTTGCTAAGACTGATATGTGATTCTGAGCCAAACTGAGCATAAATGTACAAAACTGTGTTAAAGATCAAGAGGCAATCACACTAAAGAGGTT
Source organism: Passer montanus (assembly GCF_014805655.1). Classification (NCBI taxonomy): domain Eukaryota; kingdom Metazoa; phylum Chordata; class Aves; order Passeriformes; family Passeridae; genus Passer; species Passer montanus. Next base: position 1,045,608 of record NW_024366815.1, read on the forward strand.
TGGGGTATTTTTTTGACAGATATGCTAAGACGAAACAGTGACTACTGTAAGATTAATGAATTTCTTGAAATTTTGTAAAAATCATTGCCCTGTCTGTACCATATTAGTCTTTAACTCACTGCCTTCACATAAAGGCCCCAAGCCTGGCTTAATTCATTCTAAATCATGCCACTCTGAAGCAGAAAAATGAAGACATAACATGATTCAGTTTAATAACACTTCTGTCTTCCCAAATGTACTCATTTCTGTAGTCAAATGTGTAATAAGAGACCTGGCTGAGCTCCCAGGCTTGCTGAGCGCCACAAGAACATGATACAAATCAGTCAATGCCATAACAAAGAAATGTATAATGATGCAGTGAATATCCTACAAACCTCCCACAAAGAACTTTTGCCTTGAGTTAACTGAATTCCCAAACAAATTAAATACAGGGCTTCAGAGGAAAAGCAGAGCCAAGTATCTCTGTACAGTGTCTCCATCTAATCAGCAGAATGTCTCTGAGACAATTTCACTTTAAGTGCCTTTTAATATTTGGATTACTTTATTTAAATCAACAGGAAAAACTTTCATTATAAAGTTAAAGACCACAGACTGGTTCATGTTGCCCTTCTCAGAGCATAAAATCCCAGTGAAGATGGATCAGAAGTCAAACTTTTTCCCTCTGCCATATTACTGAGCAGCTATGCCAGGTAACCTTATATAATGGATTTAGAAATGTGTGTGAACCTAAGATTCTTATTTCTTCATATCAGACATGAGAGGTGAGAAAACATTTCTAAAAAGAAAAAAATTGCTGTCAGTATGAGGGGAAAGGGGTTGCTTTCAGACAACTGAAAGATAAGTCTGAAAAAGCATTTAGGGATCTAGTGTGTGTCGTAGGTATCTAAACTGAATGAGCAACCTACAGATCCTAGTTCCCTAATTAAACACAAGGACCACTTATTTACCATAAGTGAATTTAATAATCTAGAATATTGCTCCTTGACTTACCCTAAGATGTTTTTGCTTAGTAGTGCCTAAATGACAGTAGTGCACACCTGAATTTCTCAAAGAGGGTTATCCCTTGAGAAAGTTTTGTGGGTGATCTGGCATCAGGATTAAGCTATTATCGTGGCCCCTGCTTATCCACTGCTCACCCATGACAACTCCACCCACCTTGGCTGAAAACATAAAGCTGGTGAAGCTGGTTCCACCAATCTTTGTGCACTAAAACTTCAGCTCACAACACTCAATCAGGAATGACACCCTATGGTCCAGCAATGCTCTGGATTTTCTGCATATTTCCCATGAAAATCAGAATTTGTGGAGCCACTGTTTGCCAAAATGCAAATTAAATTTCTCCTAAGTGCAATAACAGTTCTAGGGAATGTAGCCAGTTGCAGGAAGTTATTTATAGACATTTTCAGAATACACAGCATAGCACTGAGACTAGGACTCAGACTTCCTGCACATATTCACTCACCACTAGGCCATTACCAAAAATGTGGCACTACCAAGACCTCTCCCCGTCTTTTAAAAGAATAGAATAACCAGGGTCCTGCTCTAAATGGAAAACTTAAGTTAGATATGGGTTTGAGACTGTTAGCCACATTTTTATTCCAGTGCCTGGTGTGGTGCTGCAGAGAGTGCCCAGGTCTAGTAGGAAAAGTGGCTCTTTGGACCCCTTTGTCCATCACTGCTCCTGTTGGCCAGCGTGGGTGGTTTTGTTCCTCTTTGTGGCTCCTGTGAACGCTGCTGTCGAGGGTGTAACTCACAGAGGTTTTGCTGTACTCTGCAATTAAATATTTCAAAGTCTGATTGCACATAATTAAGTCACTTCAGCCATGGAGTAACTGTTAAGTGAACAAAGTAAAGGTCCAGTGGTCATCACAAACTTCTGGCTTTTGGTAGTGAAAGATTTCTTTAGTCACCATTTCCAGGGAAATGTGCTACTCTGGGTTGCTGGGATCCATCATTTGTTTCGAGGTGGGTCTACAGAAACACACAGAAACTTATGTAAATACCCTGAACATCTGACCTTAAATACAGATCTGAAAGTCTCTGGAGCACTAGAGAAGTCCAGCTAATGGTGCTTTTTTTGTCTAACAGGAAATACTGAAAAAATGGACTTTCTGTAACAATTATTATTTATAATTCAGCTGCAAACAAGAAGATAATGTCAGGAAAAATAAAAGTTGAAAGCAAACAGTGAAGTTTTTTAATAAAGAAAGTATGGGTATTGGTTATACTTTCAGCAGTCCAAGGCAAATGTGCATTCCTTATTTACGCATCAAAGAATATATAAAATTTATCTACAGACATTTAATGCTCCATTTAAAAGGACACCTCATAATATATTCCTTTTCAGGTGTAACACTTGAGAGCCTAAACATTCCTTTCTGTGGGACTACTTTGCTTAATTCTTTAAATATGTTTTAGACCAGCTATGATGCTGCTGCAAATGTGAACACAGCTGTGGGTGGTAAATGGTAGAGGTTTTTTCAGTTTATTGAAATATTTGACACTTTTTGTTAGCCTTGGGCTTCAAGCCCCGAAAAATGAGTGAAATGAATGATCTGAGGGTTACTGACTCATATTTTCTATCCTCATGATAATGAAACATAGCAAGAACAAATATGGAGAAATTAAGAAATAACTTGGGACCAATTATAAGCTGGGGTGCCTTCAAGAAAAACAATGATGTTAAAAAATAACTAATTCTGTTTCATTTTAGAGTCTGGCTGCAGGGTGATTTTGAAAAATCTTTCTTCTTAAGCTTAGCAGCCAATCAGAAGGTAGCAGCTGGAGTATTTTTGAATAAATACTGTTAAAGGAATACAGACTCTTTCATCCTTGGGAAAAATTGTGCCTGCATGAGTGGGAAAAACACAGGAAATTGGATTGTTATGGGGATTATGAAGCCTGGTTTCCTTACAGAAAGACAGAGCACAATTCAAACCATAAGACCCCACTCATTGCAGGCATTTGCTCAACACCTCAGAAGGGAGCGAAGCACAGACAGATCTGTGTTAAAGTGCTTTTGCACTGCTTTTCCACTTTTGCTGCCATAAATAGTCATCTTCCAGAGAGGACTGTACATCAAAGTGAATAAAGTGATGTGCCTGATTTTCTGTGTTAAGAACCTTAAAGGATGGACATTCCAACTTTTCTTTGAGTAGCCCACCGCAGTACTGTCATGCTGTCCCTTGGAGCATTTTTTCTAATCTCCAGTCTGAACCTCTTAAACTGTGGCTGGCACCTTTGTTCTGTAACCTTCCTCTACACAAGAGAGTTCAGCTGTAACTTCTCAAAGTCGTGGGCAGAAAGCATTTTGAAAATCAGAATGAACATATGATTTATTTTCTCTGGAACAACAAATTTAAAATGTCCCTTGCAGGTCCTTGTGCCTCTTCTCTAAGAGGGTCAACTTCATCTGTGTTATGAACCTAGTAGCAAGAAAAGATGAAGTGAAATATTCTGCTGTGTGATCCCAGGAACAAGATTTAAAAATGAAAAGTTATGATGGATTTTTACTTCCTGCCTTATGTATCCAAAATATATTTTCAGAGTAAGGACTGCTCTCAGTGATGCAACCAAATCTGTCTCTACAGACCTCACAGAAGCACAAAGACACTATGACATATTAGGATATCAGCAGTGCACAGAGATGCAGTATTTGAATCTGAGAACAATTTTGTTTCTCGTGTACTTTTTGTTATTCCCACTCAGCAGTTATCATGGTTTAACCCCCGTCAGCAAATCTGCCCCACACAACCACTCCCTTATTTGTGTGGTGGGATATGGGAGGGATTTGGGAAGGGGAAATTGAGAAAACTCATGGGTTGAGATAAAAACTGTTTAGTAGGTAAAGCAAAATCCAGGCATGCAGCACTGTCCATGGGCAGGCAGTTGTTCAACCGTTCCTGGGACAGCAGAGCTCCATCACACATGAAACAGTGATTTGGAAAGACAAATGCCATCACTCCAAGCACGCCCCTTTCCTCCATCTTCCACCAGCTTTGTGTGCTGACTGAGGTGCTCTGTAGTATGGAATGACCCTTTGGTCAGCTGGGGTCAGCTGTCCTGGCTGTGTCCTTTCCCAGCTTCTTGTGAAATCCCCAATTCCCTCACTGGTGGGTGGGGTGAGGAGCAGAAAAGGCCTTGGCTCTGTCTAAGCTCTGCTTAACAGTAACTAAAACATCCTTGTATTATCAACACTGTTTTCAGCACAAATCCAAAGCACAGCTCTATACCTTCTACTATGAAGAAAATTAACTCTATTCAGCCAAAACCAGCACAGGAATGGAACAAAATAATATCAGTTTCCATCCCACCAAGCATAAATACATTGACTCCAACTGCAAGAGTATGTAATTCTTCCTAACACTTTTTGGAAAGGGGTGCTGTTACACTGAGTGATGAGAGAATCCCTGCTTGAGGTGAAAGGTTCTGTGTTTTGGGCATTGCTCCAGCTGTATATATGTTGTCTATGTGTGCACATTTTCAAGAGAATAATCTTTGAGAAGGCATATTAAGGGCTGTAAGACATTATTGCAGTAGGGCCCATATACTGAATAGCAGCACTGTGTACTCCAGGGAGCTGTCATCTCCTCCTTACAAACCCATTACAGTCCATCTGCAAACACTGGCTCCTCTAAGATGTAAGGGAACAATTGACTCACCGAAAGGTCTATCCAACAGACCCCTAGCTGCACGCACTGCATACAACAGACATCCCTCTGGGGCTAGCCATAAACTCTGTATCATGTGGGCTGTGATATTCATGTTTGTTCTGCTGCTCCCTCAGCCAATCTCTCATGTGCTCTTCACCAAACAATGCCTGATATCCCTCTTCCCCCCAGCAGGACGATCCTGCAGAGAAAGAAAAACATAATGAGAATTCATTCACATCAGGCTTTCTATGATAATGAAGGCATGGGACAAAAAGCCTTTTCCTACTTCAGCTATAAAACATTTTTCCAGTTTTAGTGGGAGAGAATTCAGCAACCATCAAGAGAAGCAGACCGAATCCTTAGTGCCAAAGTGAAGTGTCTGTGTTCTCAAGATCTTAACACTCCTGAAGAGAGATGTAGAATAAGTCTTCTGGAGATGTCAGCAAGACCACAAATAGCTTGAGAAGAATTAAGTAAAATTTAAAAATAATAGACTACAGGTGGCCTGTGGGAAGACCCCCAGTACACTAGGAATATGTGTTTGGCTTATACCAAGAAGCCTTGCAGCTGTGTTTTCAATATAAGCTGAAGTCTGGGATGTAACAAGATTTAGTTAGATGCCATGTAAAATGGAATGATAGAGGTTACAGCATATAATTATATGATTAATTCAGCAAACTGAGCTGCATTAGAAACTTTTTCCCCACTGCACTGTTAATTCTCTGCAAGTAATGTAAGTCTGAACTTACAACGTAATATCTATATTATGGGAAAAGGGTAATCTGAAATAGAGGCAGGACCAAATACCAAAACAGAGAAAAATGACAGATAATTTCAATCATTTGAAACAGTATTACAAGGGCTGAATATAATCAGCATATTTTGTACAAGCTGTCATATTTGATTCCTGTCTTCAGGAACAACTAACACAAGTAAGGATTTCAAGTTTGGCAACTGTGTGCCCTGTATTCATCCCCACAGGCCCCAGAAGGATAATTCTTAAACCTACAAACTGTCTTGTGCAGCCTTTTTTTTTTCCTTTTTTTTTTTTTTTTTTTTCCTCCCCTGTAAGACTATCCAGTTACATAGTGCTGTGCTGGGAGTACCTGAGGAAATAGTAAAAGGAAATACAACTGAGAGCCACTGTGGTTTGACTCCTCTCCAGATACTTTGAAAATATTTTGGCAAAAACAAGATTTTAAGTAAAACTGTTTCCTTTGGTAACAAACCGAGGTCTGCAGGTTTTACATTTTTGTGCTCAGTGTGGAGGGCCAAAAAAAAACCCAACCCCTTGTGTGAGAAGGTTGTACACGTGGTAGTAATATTGGTGGGGAAGAAAGAGAGAACAAAGCAGAGGTGAAGAAGGTGGGGAATTTGAACAAGATGCAGAAAGAAGACAAGGAGACAACATAATACAAATATGTGTTTTCTACTGACAATACAAACTGCAAGAAGGAAATGCAAGAAGGAAAATATCTTTGGGTACTTTAGACTTCTAATGAGTGGCAATGTGATGGTTTGTTATCAAGGGATGACTGTGATCAAAGAGATGAAAACCATGATTTCTTTTAGCTTGTTTGGTCATCCAGTGGGGTTAATGAGGGAACTCCTGAACAAGTGTAAGTTGTGTTTCCTTTTCTAAAAGGAGATTCCCTGGAGTACTTATTCCTTTTTTTGCCCTGAAGTTTTTATTAATAATCAAAATTTATTGCCATGAAAAACTTTCTAAATGCACTGTCTATATTGAATTCTCTAAAGCCAAGTCCATTCCTGGCTGCATCCAGAGCCCCGTGGGCAGCAGGGCAGGGAGGGGATTCTGCCCCTCTGCTCTGCTCTGCTGACACCCACCTGGAGCACTGCATCCAGAGCTGGGCTCCAGCACAGGAGGGACAGGGACCTGCTGCAGTGAGCCCAGAGGAGGGCACTGGTGTGATGGAGCACATCTCCTATAAAGAAAGGCTGGGAGAGCTGGGATTGTTCAGCCTGGAGAAGAGAAGGCTTAGGCGTGACCAAGTTGTGGCCTTCCAGTGCTTGAGGGAGTCTGCAAGAATGAAGGTGAGGGGATATTTACATGAGTATGGAGTGACAGGACAAGGGGGAATGGCTTCAAACTGAAAGAGAGTGGGTTGGGTTAAAAGAAATTCTTTTCTGTGAGGGTGGTGAGGCCCTGGCACATATTGCATAGAGAACCTGTAGCTTCACCCTCCCTGGCAAAGTTCAAGGCCAGGCTGTATGGGGCTCTGAGCAACCTGGTCTAGTGAAATGTGTCCCTGCCCATGAATGAGCTTTCCAAACAATAATTATGAGGTCTGTGAATATTTAAATCAACTAAACAAAACAATAATACCTTTGCCCTTCAGGACTGGTTTCTTTCTTTAGAAGACCTTTGTGTTTGTTTGGCTGCCACTGATCACAACATGCCCAAATCCCAAGTCTTGTTTCTGTGTTGTCCTGCTCCGTACACATCACTCACAAGTGGCATAACAATTGGCATTCAAGAGAACAGTGTTAAGTCATTCTTATTATTCATAAGCCAATTAGGCAGATAAGCATAATGTAAAAACTTCTCTTCAGTTGTTCATTTCCAAGTACAAGAATTATAACTCCTTATCATGGCCTTCAGGCATATATATAGTTATGTGTTTCTTTCCATTTTTGTTGAACTTATGAGAGGGATTTTTTTAAGGCTGAATTGCTAGTTTTTTCTTGTAGAAATGTTCATCTTGTCACAATGGGTCAAATTCTTTCTACCAGTGGGTTAATGCCTTTTCACATCATAGCTTTTCCTCAACAGAAAACTTTTTTTTTTGTCCTGAAGCCACTTGTGACTGAGAAGGGCTCAAGGAAGGCATTCTCAGCTTTTCCTCCAAAGAAAACTTTTTTCTTTTTTTGTCCTGAAGCCACTTGTGACTGAGAAGGGCTCAAGGAAGGCATTCTTTAAAAATACCTGTAGGATGGAAGTCAACTTCCATCCTAACTGGGGTTACACAGGTGCTGACTTACACTTTTGCCAACTGTAGTGATGTGGAAGTATTGTATTGTAAATTCCCAAGCATATGAGGTGCTGTGAGCTTGGAAATTGTCAGAAGACAAGGCTGCAAATCAAAAAGAAAAAACAAAGAAGGTGTAGGTAATGAGTGCACTGAGATGGTGAGGATTCAACATAATTATTTTGGGAAGAAGGTCTCTGGAAAAGTGTTAAACAAGGGGCAGAAGGAGCACACTGATACAAGGCTTTAAGGAACTGTAAAGGAGCTGAGTTTTTGTACTTGAAAAGAAAGGCAAAAGGACTTATTAATTTATCGAATGCATTTGAAATCAGAGATGTGATTTCCATTTGAACAAAGAGTTTGGATTGATTTTTATTTAGCTCAACCAGTCAAAACTAATATTAAATTAAATCTGAGATGCTTTTCAGGGGGAGAAAAATAAAACAATGCATAATGTCCAGTAACTGGCAACTTGCCTTTTTCCTGTACCATGCTAAATAATTTTTCTCAGATGCTTCATTATTCTTTGTACCTTGTTGAATTCCTAAGTTATTAGGAATAACTACACACTGATATCTAGTATGTTTAACCATGTCTATGTAGGATACTTCTAACAGTTCCTTAATATGCCCTGTTTATAAACAAGTCTTTCTACTATTTTACCCTCTTCAGCTCAAGTTCTTTTTTGTTTGGTTGGTTTTGGTTTTGTTTTTTTGTTTTGCTTTGTTTTGGTTTTGGGTTTTGTTTTTGTTTTTGTTTATAGTTTGTTCACATGGGAAATCTGAACATGCTGTAAGGGACAAATTGTGTCCCTAACACAGGGGATATTAACCTCACAGGGGATATTACATGAGGGGATGTTAACCTCACGTAAGTGACAGTACAGTAACATCTACTGGAGCCATGCCCTGGAGTGCAGTCCAGACTTTTCCTTTGCCAATCAGTGGAAGGCAGAAGGTTCTTGACATAACTATTCTTTGAAGGCTACCTTGAGTGAAACTGGATGGACATCTTTGTTAGGTGTTTAGAATTGAAATCCCTCTTCAGAAAGCTGTCTTTCAGGACAAGGTTACAAAATAGTCTCAAACTTTGAGCTGCCATTCTGTTTTCTGTTTCTGAGACACTTGGACATGAACTAATACAAGTTGATTTTGTTAACAAGTACCTGAAGGGAAAAATATACCTATTTTGTAGAGCAGTTTGGGGAATAGCACTAGTTCAAACAGAGAAGAGTTAATGTGTGAGAAGACACTGTGTTTTCAAAAATCCAGTACATGTGGGTCAGTTGTTCCATAAGTGATGAGTCTGTTCCATTAAAGTGTTATGCCAGGAAGTTTTAATTTCTACACCTAATTCTTTCACGATCTGAAGCCAATTTTGAAAATGTTCATGTAGTTTCTTCAAAAACAAAACTTTGACGAAGAAATTCCCTAGATTGTTTCTGTAGTGATCTGTTCTAGCAGTTTGCAGCATGCTGTGGAGAACTGAGGGAATTCTTCCTGGAATTCCTTGGAGATGTGGGAGGTTTTTGTCATTTGTGTAACTAATCTGAAATTAAATGAGATTTCTGTCTCTTGTTGTTGTAGTTCAGATTACATATCTCTTTGGGACTGTCCTAGAGGTACTTACAGTTATAATTTAGAGCAATAGTCTGTGTGTCCATTGAGGCTTCAGGTTGTGCTGGGGACTGGGCTCCTTCTCCACAGTGGCACTAAACTTTGGCAGTGAGGTTCTTGTCCTCACCGATGTTGGATCAGTGTAGTCACAGCACACAGTAAGTTATCCTCAGCTCAATACCACACAGGGCATTCACAAGAACTGTATTCTCCACGTTACAGTTTATTTCCTTCCATGGCTGCCTTTTTCTTTCTATCATCATCTATCATTCTATCCTCAGCTCAGTACCACACAGGGCATTCACTAGAACTGTATTCTCCAAGTTAGTTTATTTCCTTCCATGGCTGCCTTTTTCTTTCTATCATCATCTATCATTATTATATCTACCTTTTTTTCTTCCTGTCCTCTTTGGTTTTGTCTCTTACCCTCTTTATCAAAAAGATAAGTTGTTTGGCCCATAATTCACCTCTTTATGCAAACTTACATCTATGAAGCTTTAGGTTTACCTTCAACATTCTGGCAAATACCCTCAGCTGATGGAAACTTTTCAACCATGGGCAATTTCAACATCTTGTCTGTGGAATCTCTTCAGCATCAGGCAGTATCTCAAGATCAGTGACCTTCAACTCCTGCAGGCTGGCAGGTGTCCTCCTTGAGGAAAGAGCTGAACTCACATTCACTCTTTCTCACATTCACCCTCAGACATCTTTCTAGCCCCTAGAATGAGGAAACTGAGCAATGTGTTTAATCCTGTACTATGCCCTCTTTCTACTAATTTTTCTGCTTATCTTCTAACTGCTCTTTTGGTTGTGTTCATCTTCTCTAGAGTTCCCTGCCCTCTGAGCTCTCCCAGTCACTGTCACATGAGGAATGACAGAAATGAAACAACCCAGAGAAGGTCATGATCCCTTTGCACCCTCCCCATGGGGCACCTGCACCTCTGACAGTGATGGGGCACTGTCAGTCACACCTTTCCAATCCTAAAGGATTCCATGACTGTAATTCCAGCTGCAGGGTCCTCAGCACAAGAAGGATGTTAACCTGTTGGAATTGGGTCCAGAGCAGGGCCACAAAGATGATGCAAGGGCTGGAACCACTCTTCTAATGAAGACAGGCTGGGAGAGTTGGAAGTCAGGAAGGCTCCAGGGAAACCTCATATCCTCATCCAGTATTTCAGGAGGCTTAACAAAGGTGGAAAGTGCCTTTTTGCATAAGCAGATAATGACTGGATAAAGAGGTACAGTTTTAAACTAAAAGATGAAATGTTTAGATTAGATGTTATAAAAAAGAAAGAGGTATTTCTGCTCTTGGTTAGTAGCAGTTTTTAATTCAGGCAATTTTGTTAAGGATAATTAGCACTAGAAGGAAAGGTATTTGCATTCTGGTCATGATACTGATATTATTTTTTTCTTTGAATTAGATAGTGCATTGAGATTATGTGAAATTCAGAACCATTGTTATTGCAGGTTTTTTCTTCATTTGTGTCAACTCTGTTTTTCCTATTATCAATAGCTGGGATTTACTTCTGATTAATTAGTACTTAATCTGGTACATTAATTCACAAATACCATGTGGACATTCAAGATGAAGATGCATTAACTCATGTTGAATTAATTACTGTAGTTTGACTGTTTAAAAAAAGAAAAAATCTTGTTTTACATTTTAGAATAATCTAGACAAACCAGATTCTTTGCATTTCTTTCAAAATCACTTGGATGTAGACATAGATTAGCAGGTGGCAGTGAAAAATGCCAGGCATCATTTCACAGCACAGTGTTCAAATGGGGATTTTTGATCAGAGAAAGGACAGAGGGAGAAGCTGACAGAGGGACATCTGCCGGTAACTCAGGAGAGCAGTACTAAGAATTTGGGTTTCTGAGCTGAGCCTTTCTATCCTGATTAATGTATTTGGTTTGACTTGATGGTGCTCTTACCTCCCCATTTGAGAAGCATTAAAAAATCAGTAAAAATTCATATGAAAATTAAAAAATTCTTCACTCCAATGCTGGATAATTCTTGTTTCCCTTTCAAAATAACAAAAGAAAACCAGATTTTATTACATGTGTTTAATGTAGGAATATGTGAGTAATTTCAAAACAAAAGTGAGAGCAGTAAAGTTAAGGAATCCTTTTCATGGTCATGGATATCAACCTAGTTTTAATTATACCAAGAAACAAGCTGGAATCTCTTGCAGTCTTCATAGCACAGACACAAAGCACCTTCTTGATACATAACCCTTCACTACTACTAAGAGTTTTATGAAAAAATATGCCATTTATGAAAAAAATGTTATTTTTTGTGAATGTTAATGAGTAGCAGAAAATGGAGGCTAGTAATTGAGTTAATGGGCTGTGTGGCTATGAAACAGTAATGCTGTCATGCATGGCTTGAAATTTATTTGCTCTGACTCAAGCTGAAAAGGAAGTTCTTCAGACTAGGTACAGATTTATTTTAAGGGGTGGCACCTTGGTTAATCTGAGTCATGTTCAGTCAGTGGCTGGATAGAGTCCCTCTTGTTATGAAAAAAACCTGATTCTTTTCTTGATGAAAAAATATTAACTTGGATTTCCCATTTTTACAGCAGAGAAAAACAAAAATTGAACTGACAAATGGGACACTCTGTCCATGACCCAAAATGTGCATTGAGTGTCAGCAGCATTTTCTGGAAGACACTTCTGCTCCCACCACCACTCCCTCTCCTATTTTATTTGCTTTTCACCTTATCTATTAAAGTCCAATGGGGGATACCATATTAACTCTATGATGTGCACAGGAATTAGGACACACACTGACATGTCCCAGAGTGTAAATCCCTTTATTGATTTACTCCATTATTTTCATTCTCTACCTACTTTGAATCATGATAATCTCAAGACAAGTCAAAACAAAATACTAATCATAGCATCACACGTGGTAGACAACATAGCCAGCATAGATAAAAGTACTTTTAAGGACACAGCTGAAGAAATGGAAGAAAATCTATAGCTGACCTGCAAAGAAAGGCCTCTCCTTCTAGCATCTATCTGGCTGGTACCCTTCCATGTAGGTGGTATTTAGAGTTTCAGGCTGTGCACATGCATTCCTTCTTATTCTGGAATATGCTCAGGGTTTCAGCTGCTCTTGCCTTTGCAATTTACTGCCTCTACAAATGTTTAATCTTCCTTAAATCCTTCTCCCTCAGTAACTAAGAGATAGTGTGTCCAATATCCTAAAGGTGTTTTTCACTGTAACAAATACTTTCTATTTGTGTGTGAGAAATGTGCATCGTGCAGTCCTTTAAAAAGGACAGTTGTGAACTGTACCAATGTTGTGTTAACTCATACCAACTCCCAAATCATAGATCTATTAGCCAAAATCACAACACCCAAGCACCTCACCTCCAAAGTAAATTCAGTTTTATGCCCATGTACTATCACCTACAGTCCACACCTCCACTTCCTTTAGAAGGGAGAACTCTTGATCACTGTAAAATCCCAGAAGTACCTAAAAGCATGAAATGCTTTTTAAACATATGTGTACAGAAGACGATGTGGGTACTTGCAGGATTCAAAGAAAATTAATGTCTCTGAAGAAACATTTTTAAAAGCATAGTGATTATTCTGCCATATGAGCACTACAGAAAAATCTATACTTACACCCTTATTTTTGGAAGAGTTATTTTAAATCTCAAAAAATAAATTCTATTGCCAAAATTTGGAAGAAAATTATTTTAACTTTTTTTATTTTCCAATCTCAGTATAAAAATGCTGCATTTTTTTCTCTCTGACATTATCAATTTAAACTATAATTTACTTATTAGATTTAGATTAATTTTTATATATTTATCATTTTTCAAGGAACACTAGCTCAGAGCATTTTCTTGATAAGCCATTTCCTATTTCAGTTGAGATGGCTTGTAAATAAGGATAAACTATGTAAGAATTGCCATGCTATCATGTCTGGGACAGAAAGCAGCAGTGAATTAGGAGGAATATCTTCACAGAAAGGGTAATTAAGCACTGGAATGGGCTACCTGGAGGTATTTAAGGAAAGACTGGACGTGCCATGGTCTCATTGAGATGGCGGTGGTCAGTCACAGGTTGGACATGATGAGCTCAGAAGCCTTTTCCAACCTTACTGATTTTGTGATTCTGCAAACGCTTGTGATGAGAGTGTAAGAAGAGTCTGCATAGACTGATCTGCCCTAAAGATAACTCTGTGCCCTTGAATTGTGGCCAAGGATTTCCTGAGTTAAATACTGTATCAATTAAGTTACCTGCTATTATTTTATCTGCTATATATTCTTTTTTCCATACCTGAGTTGGCACAGTTTCTGACCTTCATAGGAAGGTTCTTGTTCCCTCCCCTTAGCAGGGACTAGTTGAGGCTGAGTATCCTGTAGTTCTCCAGATTCTCCTTATTGCCCTTCTTGAACACAGGAGTGGTATTTTTTTTTCCCTTGTATATCTCAAGAATGTTCCCAGGTCAAGAACAACTTCAAAAACTGTTGAGAGTGGCCTTACAATCACATTGACCTACTGAGAAACTCTGTGAAGTTTGGAGAGGACTTCACCTGCCTGTGGTCTGAGGATGAGTAGGTGATGAATGTGTTCTGGCAGCAGAATTTTGGAAGGTTGGAAAGTTTGTGTAATTCTGGATACAATTCAAAAGTATGGCTAATACCAGACCATTGGAAATCCCCCCTGGAAACAGAAACTACTGTAAATACTGCCTCTGTCTCCCTCCTTTTAGCTTACCTCATTTTTTGCAACAAATGACAGAGAAACTATGTGGGTCAAATGGAAAGCTTTTCAGTGAGGAAAGGTGCAACTGGAAATCAGGATGCTCAGGCATTATCAGCAATCCATTTAATTCCTTCTTGAAGACTTTCCAGAAGTGATGATGCTTTTTAGCTCATATACAATATCCAGCCATGTGAGCATGTATAACAGAAGTTAATCTGGGTTACTTGGTAATGGTGAGGGCAAGGAGTGTTTACAGTGTTTTGTCTAAACATGGGAGTTATGGGAGGATGGTATCTCAGGGCAGGGTTGATCTTCCACAACTGAGCCATGTGTCTAACCATCTCCTGAGCCCTCATTCTCATTCTCTCAGAATGTAATAGAAAAAATGCTGTTTCACATTTGCACAGTATTGTTAAATATAGAGTGACTGGAAATATTGTGCTGCCTTTGCCATCACCAAGTAAGAAAAACACCAGAAGAAGGAGGGAGAAGCTATAGAAATCAGAGCCTGAGACTGTTTCTATGGAGGTGGAAAACTTCTCCTACTTGACAGCATTATTCCACTGAGTGGTTTTGTTGCACTGTCACAAATTACAGCTGCACTGTGGGGATCTTCCTTGAAGGAATCTGTGATCTCTGAGCAAAATTTGCCCTTTCCATGCTGATTTGTGACTCACTGTAAACTACAGTCTTACTGTGCAGTCACATGATCTTAATCCTTTCACCTTTTATCTTTTTTCCTTCCTTCAACAGCTGCTGGCTGGTTTTTGTTTTCATACTAATTGTAACACTTCTGATGTGAGGCTCCAGGCTTGCTCAGAGGTGTACCGAGAAAACAAGCTCATTTTAGTGCTATATCTGTACCTACATAGACATGTTCTGGAGCAAGACTTTATAACAGATTTTTTAAAGCTATTGGAGGCTGGTCTACTTTCTTTTTTATGGTTTCAAGTTTAATTTGAAAAATAGAATTAATGAGTCTTAAAACATGAATTTAACAAAACCCAAATTCAGATGAAAGGAAAGGACCTTTCAAGATGCAAACCAACCCAATTCAGTCTGAGACTGTGTACTGAAATGGATACACTATGGCCTTATTTTCTTCCTAATAGTTTCCCTCTCACTCTTCTTGTCTTTCTTCTCCTCCATATAGGAGGAAGACAAAAATGAGGAGTTTGTTGCATGGCAGCAGGGCAATCTAAGACTGGCCATCCAGCTTTTTGTGACCTGGAGTTTCTCCATGGCCATCAGATGATGCTGGGCATGCTTTTGGTTACTTACTAGGGAAGCAGCTGTGGAAAACCCTGCATCCCTGAACAGAAGCTCAGACACTACATCTGGGTTTCCCACTTTCTCTGTTCTCTTTCTGTGTTTTATCAGCAAGTCTGTGCAGTTGATTTCTATTTATGCAGCCCTGGTTCCAATAGTGTTATCACTTCAATTGTCAGTTAATTTTTCTGTGTACATATACTATATGGGACAAGATTGATTTATTCATGTTAATCTAAGAGTAAACCATGACCCATTTTATTTGCTGCGTGGTTAACTGTGGTATTCATGGCAGCTCCTCTGAATATTTTTGATGAGGTCTTTAAGTATGTGTAATGCCTAAAACACATTCCCATTCAGTAGGTCTCATGTAAGACGTTAAGCCCAACAGGGCAAACAGCTCCTAGAAAAATTCCATGAACATTAAGCATATTTATGTCATAGCATTAAGTTTGGTCAATTTGAACCTTACTGTATTGTGGTATAAGAGGCATCTTGTTTGCTTTTATTTACCTTCTCACTAGTAAATGTATTTTGGTTAACCACAATGGCAAGGCTAGGCAAGACATTTGTGTCAACAGATCCTTCTTCTCAACAAAGTAACATTCTTAGTTTCTAGGGCAGCAGACTGGATTCTGAGTAGTAAGGTCTTTATAAGTCTTGTTGTAAATCTGAAACCATAAACATGTCTACTTTTCTATTAAACCTGCTGCTGTGTTTGAGGCACAATAAGTTCTCTTTTAAATCTGATGGTAGCAAGCATGTTGGTTTTCCAATTTTGATTGCTGTTGATTTAACATTTGCCAGCACCCCCTGCCAAGCTGTTGACCCAAGTCATGGTCCCCGGTGATGTCATTAACAGAGAATTTAATAGTTGATGGTACCTGCTGGTAAGAAGAACAATGTTTTATACATCCCCTGTTTTGTTTTTTGGGAGCAGTAGCAAGGAACTGTTTCTTTTTGCAGCTGACCTCTAACTGGTTGTTTTTTTGATAATAGATTCAACAACAATTTGTGCCTGGTGAAGTTTTGATTGGGACATTTATTTGTTTTTTTATAATACAGGGTTTTAAATACAGCTTGAACACCACTAACAATGAAAATTATTTCTGAAATATCTCTTGCATTCTTCAGCTGCTGCAGGGTACTTCCCTCCTACTGAGGACAACAGAGTTGCTCCCATGAGCAAAGTCAATTCCATGGGCAAAATCAACAGGCCCAGTGTCCTTGCTGTACTCTTTTCCTTTGGGATGTATTAGGAGTTGTATGGTGAATTATATTTTCTGAATGTATAAAATAGCTGTGCTGCATTTATTGTGATGGAGAATGACACAAGATCACACCCTTGACTGTTGGTTTCACAGGGCTCTGGAGGCTGCAGGAAGCTGCTCAGGGGGAAGCAGTGTTTAGGATCCAGGTCTCATTTTGAAATGAAAATCATATATGCACTTTCATATTCAAAGTGTACTGTAACAGTTAAATTAGAAACAGGAAGGAAGCATAATATTGCCTATATTCCTCTATTATTTCTATCCTTACCTCAATGCCAACACTTAGGACACAAATTAGTGTATTTATTTAAAGGCCCCATTACCTGACACTGCAAACAGAATTTTGCTATTCCAACATGTGTAAATGAAGTCTGGAAAAGATCCAAGTTCCTTAATCTCTGTGGACAGCTGCAACTGCAAAACCAAAAATGAGTGTGTCCTGGGGAGGCCTCACATTTTCTTGAGTATTTTTATAAAACTAAATCAAGGGGTAACACATTCCATATAAACCATGGTTAAGTGCCTCCATGGTGCTTGGAAAATATGCCTACACTCCCAAACTCCTGGATATTTTTCCACTTTCTGTATAATCAGTTTGCATACTATTTCTCATGCATCAGGTTTCAGAGTTTCCCTAAACAGTCTGATATGGTTACTTGACAATTTTAAGGTCTCACTTTCTACACAAGACATCTTCTTAAAAACATTTGCTGAAAACAGTAGAACGCAAAGTGAGAGAAATTATCCTTGGAAACTAGCAGGACAAAACATTGAGAGAAGAATCCTGACTGAATGTACCATCTTCTTAAATTTTAAACTACACTCTATTAATAAATATGCATACTCATAAGGTTTAATGAATGTATATTGTGTGTTCATATGCATACATAAATGTGTATTCATATGCATAGATGGATATTATATGTATATCTCACTCCTGTTCTTTGAAATGTTCCTGAATCTTAATGTAAACTTGAGCTCTTTGTGGAGATCTGTTCCAAATGGTTACTTCAGTTTGGCAGGTTTCACAAGGGAAACTTCCCAGCAAAGGACAGGAAAGGAACATATTCTTGGTGAAACTCATCTGCTTCTGACCATTTTGCAGGAATTGCAGGAACTGCAGCTTTTTGGGGCAGCTTGGAAAGGTCCCTTGTTTGAAGGACACATGAATTTCCAGCCTTTGACATGAAGTTTAAAACAGGATTTAGAAATAAAGCTTTGTTCTGTCACACCTGTCTCACAACCTTTTCTTCTAGATAAGGAATGTGGATGCTTTTACTGAATTGAAATCCTTTGGGACCAGATGGAGTTTTTATGCCAAAATCTAATTCAAACCTGATCCAAAATACAACATTTGTGTGTCAAGGTTCTGTATCAGCCATGTCTGAGCTAATCCTGCAGAACCAGGGTTAGGAAACTTATGTGGATGGTCCTTCCTGCTTATTTAAAAGTGAAGGACAGAGTGCTCATCTGCCCCAGCACTGGCAGATTGGACTGCAAGATCTTCTCTGCTTTCAGATTTAGGGAAGGAGCAGTTCAAAGATAGGATGGAAAAACCACATATACTAAAATACACTAATAAAGAATCATTAAAATCATATACAAACAGAACAAAGGAAGTTTTGCAATTGAAACTAATGCCTTTTCTCTCCCTTTAGCTATCCTTGTACTTTTCTTCTCCACTGCAGGTCTTAAAAGTACCAAGGTGCTCTTTTAACGGTATTTCCCCCTCAAGGGTGTGTGCATTCACGAGCCTTAAGGCCCTTTAGGTGGCAAAATGTGACAGCTGGGATGGCTTGGACCATTACATATGTACAGTAGAACAGTACATGGGAAGGAAAAGAAAGGAAGAGAGGCTGAATGGCAAAAATTATTTTAATATCCTTAGTAAACAAGTGTAACATGAACAAAGGGACATGCTGGAGCATGAAGCTGATTGAAGGCAATGGGATAAGAGCAGAAAGCACAGCAAGATCAAAAAGACAAATTATCTCACCAAATTCTGCCTGAATAAAAAGCCCTCTTAAATTGACTTGTCAAACATGATAAAAAATTGAATGGGTATTTGGGCTGGTATTTCACCTAGGGCAGCAAATTGCCAGAAGCAATTCTGACTCATGTGTTTGTGAGTCAATTCTTCATCAGATAGCTGCTAGAACAAGAACAATTTAATGTGAAAATATATTTTTGTGCTGATCTAAACAAATTGAAAACATTTTCATTTGTTTTTCATAAGCAACACAGATGTTGTTTGGCAACTTCCATACAAAACACCACAGATAAAAACCGTAACAGCACAGCGGAAATGGATGAAGTCTATTTTTTTAGCAGAACCAAAGCTTTCCAAAGTTTTTATGTGCTTTTTTCCAGGGAATGAAGGAGATTAAATGAGTTTGGGGTCTCTGTGTTTGTGTAGTTTCATGCATCTCACATGGAAACAAAAGAAAAACCGCTGGAGGTTTCTCTCTCATGCTGGAAAATCCAGTAGGCAGGACATTACATTCTTTTAAATTCACTGAGCAGTTTAAATTTATTTAGTTGCACTGCATATGTACTTTCTGCAGATGTAAAACAGTAACAGACAAGCTAATATTGGAGTTTGCAATGAATGTGTAACCTGCACAGAAACTTCCAATTTTTGATAGCTGGATGCTGTAGTCCTTATACCAAACACTTTGTTTCTACAATGATTTAGAGAGTTTACATTTATAAATCATGTTGTTTGTCCACCCAGAGTGTAAATTCCATGTAATTACCCACAAATTAATTTTTGAGTGAAATTGCCTCTAATGCCTGACTTTCTGCTCCCTGGCCTGCATACATGCACTCTTAATAAACCTGCAGCAGATAATGTGGCAGTAAGACCAAAGACTATTGCTGCATTATGTGGCTGAGGCCCTTTCTCAAGCACTATCACTGAAGACTATTTCATTAGCCATAAATACATCCTCTTAATATCTCACTAAATAATTCATATGATTTTTCAGCCTCTTTGGCATTTAAGTTTTTGAATTCTGTACTAACAGACAATGAATGTCTCCCTTTAGATATCTCATAGCCAAGTTATGTATATATTTAGTTGCTTTATCTTTCCTCATAAATCCAGTCATTTAATAATTGTTCTGTTGTTATCTGAGTCTATTCCAGTTTGGCACAATCACCCTTATAGTAAGTTGCTCAAAACCAAAAGTATTTTTAGCAATGGTCTCACCATAACCCTAGAGGCAGGGTTGTACAACCTCTCTTCCCCATGACCTAATGCCCTGTAGCTTGTAAATTAGTTTTTCTTGCTACCATATTGCACTGGAAGTCGTATTAAATATCTTATGGTAACTCTCTTTATTTCTTCCTACATGTTTCTCCTTTTGTCCTCATTTGGCAGTAATTCCCCAGAATTGCTTGCACTGTATGTTTCTGATTTTAACAGCAAAATGAGGGCTTATGATACTAGTAAAAGATTGGAGAATTCTGTGTTTGCTTTCCAGCTCTGTGAAAAATGAGGCAATATAACTCTTTGTGACTAAATGGTGCTGTGAGTCTAAGTGCATTTCACCTCTGCAAAACACCTACATGTGCTGATATTGAGGCTGTTTAAATGTTATTAAAAAGTCTTGCTTTGCTGTTATGTTTTCAATTTCAGTAAATATTTGAATAGTATTTTCTGTCCTTTGCAGTATTTACTGCTTCCTATTTATCTGGGATTTCACAAAATCTACTTGCATGTACTGGCCAAACAGCTGCCTAAGTTTAGCCAGACTCTAGATAGGTTGACACACAAAACAAAAGGTGTGTTCACAAAGAGACTAAATCCCCTAATGTCTATATAGTGTCTGAATGTCTGAGCAATTGCTTCACCAAATAAATGCTTCTGAGAAGCGCAGACTCACCAGCAACTGGTGCTAGTCTTGGTGCAAAGCAGTAAAATTACTCACACTGTTCTGCAGCTTGCTTGTACTTGGAGCTAGACCTGTTAGGCTTAAAAATGGCACGGTGGGTGAGCTGGCTGTTCCCACCAACAATTGCCAAAGAATTTGTGCTGGCTTCTATCAAACTGGAAAACATTCCTGCTGTTTATTAAGGTACACTCCTGTCCACATCAATGAGCTGATATGTGCAGTGTGTGTGCAGATCTGGCAGAGGAAGCTTGGTTACCCAGGATATGGAGAAGGCTGAGGTACTCAACAACCCTTTTACCTCCAGCAAAAGCTGCAGCCAGATTGCCTGAGAAGGCAAAGGCAGGGATTGGGAGAATGAAGAACCATCTGCTGTAGGAGAAGATCAGGTACAAGAACATTCAAGGAACCTGAAGTCCATGGAGCCTGATGAGATGCATCCATGGGTCCTGAGGGAACTGATGGATTAAGTGGCTAGCCTTTTTATTTCAGAAGCCATGGTGGATCCCTCTGACTGGGAAAGAAATCATAACCCCCCGTTTCTGAAAAGGAAAATAAGGAAAACTTGGGGAACTGCAAGCAGGTTAGTCTCACCTCAATTATTGGATCACAGAGCTGATCCTTCTGGAGACTCTGTTAAGGCCCATGGAAAACAGAGAATTGACTGGTGACATCCATCAAGGCTTTACTAAGTGCAAATTGTGATCTTCTACAACAGGGATAAAGCACAGTGGATAAGGGAAGAGTAACTGACATCCTTTTCCTGGACTTGTGGAAAGCATTTGATGCTGTTCCCTACAATGTCCTTGTCTCAGAACATGGATTTGGTGGATGGATCATTCAGTGGATAAGGAACTGGCAGGATCAACTGCTCAGTATCCAAATGGAGCCCAATGACAAGTGGTGTCCCTCAGGGGTCAGTGTTGGGACCAGCATTGTTCAACATCTTGGTTGGTGACAGGGACAGGGAGATCGAGGGTACCCTCAGCAAGTTCACTGATGACACCGAGCTGTGTGGTGTGGTCCCCTCTGGAGGGAAGGGAGCCATCCAGAGGGACTGGACAGGCTGGAGAGGTGGGACTGTGCAAACTTCATGAAGTTCAACAAGGCTGAGTGCCAGGTCCTGCACCTGGATCAGGGTAATCCCAAGCACAAACACAGGCTGGGCATGAACAGCCCCAGAGCAGCCCTGCCCAGAAGGGCTTGGGGGAGCTGTGGCTGAGAGGCTGCACATGCCCCGGCCATGGCACTGCCAGCCCAGAGAGCCAAACGTGTCCTGGGCTGCATCCAGAGCCCCGTGGGCAGCAGGGCAGGGAGGGGATTCTGCCCCTCTGCTCTGCTCTGCTGAGACCCACCTGGAGCACTGCATCCAGAGCTGGGCTCCAGCACAGGAGGGACAGGGACCTGCTGCAGTGAGCCCAGGGGAGGCCACGTAAGGATGGTCATAGAACTGAGGCATCTCTCCTGTGAAGACAGGCTGAGAGAACTGGGGTTGTTCAGCCTGGAGAAGGGAAGGCTCCCAGGTGACCTTACAGCATCTCTGTAGTCCTTTTAGGAAAGGATTACAGGAGAGCTGGAGAGAGACTTTACATATGGGCATGTAGTGATAGAACAAAGGGAAATGGCTTCAAAATGAAAGAGGGCAGGTTCAGATTAGATATTAGGAAGAAATTCTTTACTGTGAGGTTGGTAAGAAAATGGAACAGGCTGCCCAGAGAAGCTGTGGATGCTCCGTCTCTGGAAGTGTCCAAGGCCAGGCTGAGTGGCAATGTGATGTAGGGGAACAAGGTTTGAATGAGATGACCCTTCCAACAAAAAGCATTCTATGGTTCTGTGACCTTATAAGAAAAAATTAAATTATGCCTAAATTATACTAAAATCATGAGGAGAAAGAATCTTGATCTCTAGTTTAAAGCCTTTTCTTTTCCAGTATTAAATGCTAGGCCTTTCCAAGGTGAATTTTGCTACTACATGAAATGAAAACTCATAGATATTCTCAGGAAAAACACAGCAGTTCTCTGCACTGAGGAAGCAGGCTCTGGGGAACTGTAGGTAATTATGAGTAAATGTGAGTAAAAATTTACCTTAAGCCTAGGAGCAAAAGGCATGGGCACATGGACAGCTAAGTGTATTTGTGGCCCTAATCTAGTGAACCACTGAATTACTATTTTAACCCCCAAAATGGATCCTGTTGCGTGACTTTCATGGACAATGTTCAAAAATGCTTGACTTAATATACACCTCACGTCCAAAAAAGCCATAAAACAAGCTTCACTAAACTCTTTGGGATGTTGTGATGTTATTTAACTTCTGCTCATGCATGTGTTAAAGGAACCTCCTGAGGTCTCAAATAACAAGATTAGTAATAATCTGCCTTTTTGTTGAAAATCAGAGGGAAAATCTCTATTGTATTTTTAGGAAATTTTTCGTTCAATATCTGTGAGCTTGCATGGAGAATGTCTCTGTAAGATCTTCTGTCAAACCAAGGCTCACTGGCACAATGGCACGAGGTCTTAATTTGCTCAGAAGTTAAGCTGGCAACTGTCAAAGGAAGAGGCTCTTACCTGTCTGAACCAATCCCTGTTTTTGACATATGGCATGGGCTGTTGATTCATTTGGAAATATCACAAATGCTGTGTTTTGTAACTGACAGCCTAATTACTGTCTAGTGATTAGTGTTTGGCATAATAGACTGTCTCTTGGATCACTTTAGCTGGTAATGCTTTGCATGACCATTTCATTTCATAACTTGAGAAAAAAAGGGAAAGCTAAATTAATTCACAGGCATGAATGGACCTGAAAGGTTTTACCTTGGCCACATTTTTCCAGCTAGTTATCCATTCCCAGTAATTCTTTCTTGCTAGAGCACGTGCACATACTTTGGAAAACAAAAGTATCACCATCACCACTAAAACTTAAATGTCTGCACCTACAGTGCGTGAGAAGTTTTAGGCAGGCAAAAACCTCCTCCCCGCCACTTAGCCTTAAAAACGCTTTTTGTTTCAAATTGTGTAACTCCTTCAGCAGCCACTGAGGTGCCAAGAGCCCGGCTTTGGCTGGGGTGGGTTTTCTTTGTGTCGGGGGCAGGAGCCCTGCCAGTGTCTGAGCCCCAGGGGCAGCGGCTCCTCCTGCCCTGGCTGTGCTCTGGGCATCGGATGGACTGCCCTGGTGCTTCCAGCTGCTCCCACACCTCAGCACCGCTGGCTCCTGCAGGAGCAGATGCTGGCTGAGGAAGGGAGCAGGCAGTGAGGGATGGAGTGGTGGCTGTAGAAGAGCCAGATGTCTCAGTGCGGCCATGCATGCTGGCAGAGACCTTGGAGAGTTCAGAGCTGAAAGGAAAAACAAGGGGAGGCCAGTAAAGAGAAGAGGACCACTCATCCTCTGCAATCATCAAGGTTAGATAATAAGTTCTGTGCTGTTTTTTCATGGGATTACTGGTTTTGTCACCAAGAGCAATGATTTGTTGTCAGCTTTTCAGGATATTGGTGTTCTGGAGAAAGCTGTGTCAAAAATCACTGTGAAGCTGATGTTCTCAACCTCAACACTTGTCCACAAAATATTTTATTTCTAGGCTGTCCCAGCAAACTCAACAAGCTACATTTTCTTCAGTTATCAGCCTAGAAGCACAAGATTGCAGAACAGAAGGGACAGAATGACTGCTCATAGCTGCTCATGAAGAAAAACCTCGTGAGCTAATGTCTACAGTGACTGCTGTTCTGCATTTCAGAAGTGAAGGCATGGAATGTGTCAGAAACATTTTCTGCTGTCTTCAGAATGTTGTGATGATTAAAGTCTCCAGAAGCTGGAGCACTAGTCTAATGACTGTCCCCTAGTAGCACCACTATAATAGCAACAAACTAAAAAAGAAACCATTGGCCCAGGAGATAATTCTGATTACCTTTCAGAATTAATTAATATCACAATATTAATTAGACACACCTGTAGGTGGACACACCTATTTCATGGATGTGAAGAGCTCTTTGCAGCTGTGCAACCATTATCTACCCCAACCATGCAGTTTGGACAGTATTTACCTATTTAGGCACCCCAGTTCCAGGGTAGCCTGATCAGAACAGCTGACTCCACCAAATGGACAACAACAGGCCTGGAGCTGAGCCATCAGCTTTGTATGAGTCTGATGTGTGAGCAAAATAATTTTTTTTTCAAATTTGATTTACTGAACTTTCAGAAAAAAAAATGGGCCACTTCTAACTTAAGGCTTCTGTTCCCTGTGAATGTTTTGTCATAAGAACTCCAATTAAAGGAAACTATCCTGAATTCCTGCAAAATCATGAAGGAATCCTTGAGCGTTTTTGCTGCAGGAATTGGTCACCTTTTCACACAGGTCCAAGGACCTGCCAGCCTGAACATCCAAAGCAGGCCAGAAAACTGAACAAGTAAACAGATTTCTACTGCTCTGTTGTGATTTTGGCTTTCTCAAATATTGCAAAATAGAAGCACCAGCAAACAACTATGAGAACCTGAACCTTTACCCTAGTTTTTTGTAGGTTGGACCATTCTGAGATCTGTCTCTAGGGAGTGTTTATTTGTGGTGTAAAAGTGTCCCAGGCTGCCAACACATCAAAAAGCAAATGGAGCAATGAAATTTGGGTTGTTTTTGTTTGTTTTGTTCACCCGGCTCCATAAAGAGGGAACTAGCTGGTTAATGAAATTATATAAACCTATTATGTGAATTCCTACATAAATATAAAATCCAGGTTTAGTTTGTAGATTGACTTGTAGGGAATTACAACATTATTGGATCATGATCACGATTATTTGGACAACTTTCCTCTCTTTTAGAGAGTGCAAATAAATCATAGAGGAGTTGTGGATTCTAGCACAAATGATTAATGATAGCAGAAATCTGATCTTTTGTCTTCCCAGGTTTTCTTTCAAGACTGGGAACAAGAATACACTGTGCAAAATACTTCTGTCCTGTTTTTCTTGTAATCTACAACTGGGCCACCCAAGGCTGCCCGGGTTCCACAGCACTGAATTGGGATTCACTGGGATTCAAAACTGGAGTGGGTTTCTGTAAGTAGAGAAGTTTTTAGACTTCTAAAAGTCTGCTGACTGGACCAGGAACACATCATTCACCTATCAGAGGTAGGGAAAGAGTCATAAGTATCCTGAGGTCTGGCCACAGTAGTGAAACCATGCACTGCTCCCCTTTCCAGGCTAAATTTCCTTCCTGTTTCCCAACACAAGATTCAGACAACCAAACAGAAAACTAAAAAGAGATCTATAGACAATACTCTAGAAATTGTTTAGCAGAGCCCTTGTTAACCCTTTGAAAAATAATGGGTTCATTTAAAAGGAATGAGAATCTGTTTCTGATGGGTCACACAGACTGGTACCTTGGCAATTTTGGTACACAAGCACAGTGCAACTGATGGTAACTAACACAGAACACAGTCACACCTCTCTACTACAACAACCCCAATGTCTGAAATCCCACTTTAACATATTCCTAGGACATAGAAAAGATGTGCTAGTGGTTTTCAAACAAACCAGCTGATGCAAACATTAAATAAGAGTCTTGTGCCCTATGGGAGACTACTTAATCTAAGCACTTGAGAGTTTCTGGGAAGTACCCTCTGCCTCTTTCCTAAAAAGCTGAATATTCATCACTCCCTCTCTATGTCTAGACACCATGAAGGTGGGAAAATCATTTATAGCCTGGATCCAGCAGGCAAATATGGTCATTGAGGGCATTGGGGCAGGCAAATAAGGCCATTAAGGGCAGTAATCTTCTCCATCCCTTAGGATTAAGGTATGGAAAGGGAAAGGCTCTGAACTTCAAGCTGCTGGTCTAGCTTGCATCAGGCAAAGAGCACTGCACACAGCCATGCAGGGGACTGTGAAGAACTAATCAGCCTCTTCTAGAGCCCAAAACCAAACTCTGCTGTAGCACAGAGATTGCTAGTAGCACTAAATATCAGGTTTACTGGCAACTTGTTAAAACATCAAGAATTAAAGAAATTATCTGCGCTGGGTTCTGAACTTGGTAACACCAATATTAATTACATCTGAATATCTGTACATTTGAAATAAATGACATTTATATTGGTTTCTTACCATTACAGCTTTTGATCACAAGAATGACTCAGCCACACTGATTTGAGGAAACTTCTACTCTCTCCGTAGTTGTTATGTAGGTAAATATTGTGGTTCAAGTGCTAAAATGCACACAGTTGAAAAATAATTATCCATAATGTTGGCCAAGAAAAACTTGGCAAGCACTCTAATGCCATAGATCTGGAAACAGAGCTGCCATAAAGTACCTTTATTTTCTTAAATAAGTAGGATTAGGTAAAATATGTCAGTAAAAGAGACCTTTTCAAAAAGAATTAGGTAAAATTATCTTTTTTTTTTGTTCCTAAAAGAATGAACATTTTGTTAAAATTGTGAACTGAATTAAACAAGAATATATTTCTTTTGTTTCTTTGGACTTTTCTCTCAAGGAATCATATTTTAAGGAGTAATAGCTAAGGACACCTAGAGAAAATAAGAAAAAAATAAGGAAAATTCATTCCTGGATATGCTGAATCAAGAATTGGACCATAACTATTATTTACTAGTTCCATTTAAATATAAGCAAACCCAGATGTAAAGTGTTTATAAGTATTTATTATGATTATTTAAAAATAAGATAGGCATTTGATCACTTGGATACTAGTATTAAATATGTACTATACTGCCCTTATTGAAAAATTCCCCTGCGTTCAAAAACTTTTTGAATTAGAATAGTTTCACAATTTTGGAATGATTTTCAATGGAGGCATTCCTGGAAATAGGAATCTATGAACAACAAACTATGAAACAGAAAATAAAATAGTAAAATTCAGCTAGCGATTTGATCACTGCAATTCTGTCTCTTTCATTCTAATAACTAAAATTCAAACATTTTACTCTAAGTATTAAATGACCACCAGTTTTAAAATGACTCAGCAATTTATTAAGATGTAAAGAGGGACCTTTCACATGAAAAACATTCAGCATTTGCCTTTCTGTTTTGATAGCAGTGTTGGAAATGGTTCAGAGATTTCCCAATGTCACACATAAAAAATTTTACATCGAATTTTATTAACTGTGCCTTTATTAAATGTACCTTACCTTTTGTTCCTTGTACACTGTAAGACAAATAAGATTAATTCCTAGGCAAACTTAGCTAAATAAATATGTTTTTGTACTTTATGGGAGAAAGGGTTACTTTATCACTATCAAAAGCAAAGTGTCTCCAGTTTGTTATCAGTGCGCAGTAAATGTTTGCCTTAAGATGAACTTAATATCAGGAACCTTACAAATAAGGAAATAAAAACCAGACACCGATAAAAATGTGCTGAAAGTGTTCCTTTTGTCAAACACAATGAAGGTGCACTGTGTCTCGTGCTCTGCTTCACTCTGGGGCTGGACAGGATTACTCCTTTGACATTTTGTTCTATTTTAACTTCCTGGGACCCACTGGAGAACTGGGAGGACTCAAGAATTCTGGTGACAGATGCTGGAGGCTTGTTATCTTTAAATGAAGAGTTTTTGGGGCATTCCAACATGAATTTCTGTCTTTTGCTTAAGCTCAGAGGAGATCCATCTGGTGTTCTGGCAGCACAAATCTGCTATTATTGCCTCCTCCATGTGCTGCAACCCTGGCTTAGATAGTGCACCTGTAGGATTGAGAGAGAATTTCCCCCATTCCACTCCACCCCACTCATTTGCTTTCAAGATTGACCTATCTTGTTCTGTTGTGATTGCCAATAAAAGGCTGAAGTCATGGTAGTGGTATTTTTTATCTTTGTGCAACTGAGAATAAAAATGAAGCTACTAATTAGTTCTATATGCAGCCTGGAACAGTCACTGAATTTTGACAGGCTTTGTCCCTTCCAGTTCAGCTCAGTGATCTAAAGCCAAACTGTTATGTTTCTCAATACTAATTCCATCATCCCAGGAAAAGTAGATTTCTCCAGCTGTTTTACTGAGAAATTATAAAACAGAGTGGAAAAGCAAGAAAATACAGGGATTTTTCCCTTTCAATTTAAAATTAGTCCTTGAAAGTGTTAAACCAAAATCTGACATTAGAATTTTTTAACCAGCTTCTCAGTTCTGTATGCTTGCTGGAAATTTCATGGATTTCTATTGACCAGCAGCTGCCTAGGCTAAATGGATCATAAATGCATAAATGGATCCTGAGCTCCTTTGCTTGGTGCTTTTGCAGGTTACACACTCAGACTGTTCCCCTCACACTCTCTCTACATCCCAATGCTCTCCTCTATTTTAATACAGTTGGAACGTCATCTCCTGGACATTCTTCTAAGAAGTTCCAATAAGTAAAAAAAAAAAACAACCCACAACCCAAAGTCTTTCTCATGAGAAAATTATGTTGCCCTAATTTTGATAGTATAAAGCAAAACGGGTCAATAAATAGAAGTTACCTGTCACTGACCCATGTGACCAGAGACAGAATCAGCTCTGTCCCCACAGATCCTGAAGAGAAGCAGACTCAGGAAAGGCTAAGGCCAGGGAAAAGCCCTCCTGAGATGCAAGGTGCTGGCAGATGTCAGCAGGATATGCAGGGATGTGCAGGGATGATGCTTCTGACTTCTGACTGCCATCTCTCCAAAGTCTGTCCTGTCCCATATGGACTGACCACACTGATGTGGTTCTGTCTCACGAGCAATGGGGCTCTTTGGGGGTCTTCTCACTAACTTGGTTTCACATTCACTGGACATCCTGAAGTTTAAAAGGAACCTTTTAAAAATCATAATCAGAATACCAGGAAATACAGACTATTTTTAAATAGTTAACTTCTGTGAATCCTATTTCATGGTGGAGAAATGTCACTCCCTTGCTCTGGTGCCTATCAGATGACGTGACCCTGCACCAACATCTGTCATTTGATGCAGCCAGGAAGAACAAGGTCATTCAGAGGGTTGCTTTCCTGGGGCAGAGCCTCCAGCTTTGAAAATAAACATCTCAGCTTTTTCTCAGCATTTTGTTTTGATAGTGACTTGAGTGCACTTTGGCATTTGTCTAGTAACAGGAGATAATTGTACCAGGATGGGATGGTCTCAGAGGGCCCTGCTATTACACTTCTGGAGTTCCTGTTGGGATCAGTTGCTGCCTCTTGATCTTCTCAGTTATCTGCCATTCTGTGAAGTATCAGGCAGCACAACAGATGCAAACAATCTACCTTCACCAAAGAAGTCAGCTGGAAAAATATTTTCTTTTTGAAATTTGTTCTATCCATAAATCTTTTCTACAGAATCTTTAAAAAAGAAAAAGTGCAACCAAGTAAAGCCAATATCTTAAATCTCAAATATCTTAAAGCCAATCTAAATCGCATTTTATTTTTATTTCATTTTAAATTTTACTCCTACTGCTACAATACAAAAGTATGCAAACTTACAAAACCACACCAAGTTAAGTCTATAGTTTCTGTATACACTCTTACATTTCTCTGCATTATCAAATATGGCGTAGAGACTTTGAACAAAACTCTCCCATCTGTATTTATCATGTTGTTTGTCAGAACAGCTGCCTTATTTTAACTTTTTTAAAGGGTCTGTTGCTGGCCTATCACTCCACTCCTATCCTGTAATCAGCTTTTTTTGTCTAGATTTAGGTCTTTAATCTCTCAAACTATATGGATTTCCAGGAATTTAACACTCACCAGTCTAAGTCTTACTGGATTTCAGAACTTTCCTGCCATTCCAATACACTAAGGAAATGTCTCTAGGGAAAATGCTGTGTTTGTGTTGCACTGTACTACCTCTTGAAGACTTCCCTATCCTGTCTTGCTATGATTATGTGGTTGTGACCAGACCATCACCTAACCTCCACTTTGTTCTTCATTTCCTCTCTTTGGAAATTCACTCCATATGAGAGTGAGAAGAGAGAAAAGGTCTGAATTCAATTCAGTGTCTGGCTATTCCTGGGTCAGGTTAAAAAAGCACATGTGCTATGTTTAGTTCTTTTCCTTTTCCTTCCATGGGATCCTAGCAAGACTCCTTGATGCCAACACTGCAAGGAAATCTTGGCTCCCTCCTGATTTTGCTGATATGCTTTAAAAATAAGAAAAGGAACAAAAGAATACACACTCTTAAGTAGGTGTCTATAATGCTCTACTGACAGTGTGATCTTTATTAACAACTTGCTGCCTGGTTTAACATGACAAGTGTGCAATGAGAGGTAGAGGTGTTCACAACTTAGGTAGGTGAGTTGGCACTGCTCTTTTGGAACCTGCAGGGGTGTAATGAGGTGACATATCCAGAGGCTTTATACTTAGGCTGGGTTTCCATATGGATTTAAAACGTATTCAAACATCTTGAATAAATTGAGAGAGCAGCCTTCCTTAAGACATTTGGCACTTTAGATGCAATTAGAAACCAAAAGTGGAGAAGACTTATTGAAATAGTTTTAAACTTCAAAAATTAGTGCACTTTGGAGGTAGCTGTAAGAATGGGGAAGGTTCAAAGATTATAGCAAATATAAAAACATTTCTGCATTTGCCATCCAGTTCAAACCTCTGAACACCAAACCCTTTCACCACTTTAGCCATCTTTGTTATCCTACTTCATGCAGAACACTCAGAAGAGTTGGAAAACCAAATTTTATTCATCTTGTCCTTTTTAATGTCAACATTAGGTTTAGATTAATCAAAAGGTATTTATCTGCCAAGAACTGAGTCCAGAGTTCTGGATTTCTTCTCCAACAGCAGATAATTTTGCTCCCACTTCAAGCATATTTTCTATTTTAAATATTAGTTTTTCATACAGTAGAAATTCAGAGGCGTTGTTAGGTTCTGACAATATAAGCAAGGGTGTTGATTTGCAGACAATTGATTTAAAAATCCAAGTATTCTGAACTTGCTCCTGTGTTTCTCACTGTCAAACCCCAGATGAATGTACTCGACACCCTGTCTTTAGGGAAGTGAGGATGTGGATTCAAACTGTGTGTCTCAAGCCTGTTCCTGGAGTTAAATGGAATGTGCAACTCTATCCATATTGGACTGAATCTGATCTCACACTGGGGCAGGTCAGAGGTAGCTGTACTGCAGTCAGTGGGACAGACCCCAACCTCATAACTTCTGTACCATTGAATTCCACTCACTTCAACAAAGTTGATTTTGATTTGCACTGATTGAATGAGCCTCATATTAAAAACCTCTTGTTAAACTAATTGTTTTTCTTTTGACTTTAGTAAAAATCCCAATACATCAATACAGCAATAAGATGAGATTATTTTTTTCTCCTTAGAGTGCTGGGTATTTTTAAATTTCTTTAAAATAAGCATATGAAAAGTTTTGTATTGTCTTTGTAAAGAAATTCATGCTGATAGTTGCGAGAGAGAAGAAATATTTTGCAGCATTAAATCATTTTTTAGAGTTCAATCTTCTGGAGGATTTCCACAGGTCATATTTACACTCACTTCCTATTTAATACAATACAGATTTTTTACATGCATCAACCTTGAAAGAAAATAACATATGGAGTAGCCCATGTAGTTATTTTTCTAATGAAATTCCATGCTTTTGTTTTAGAAAAGAATTTTAATGGGGAGAGTGCAAGACCCTGAAACATGACTGTGTTTCATTAAATCTACTTTTTTTGCATTTCCACTGCCCAGCTCAAGCTGTGACATGGGCTGAGAAAATGTAAAGGTATCATGTGTTCCATCCAAATAAAAGATTTATCAATTCAGTAATCACAATGAATGACCATGAAGTTACAGAATCATAGAAAGGTTGGCAAAGACCTTTTGGTTCACTGAGTCCAGCCACTAACCCAGCACTGCCAAGCCCATCACTAAGCCATGCCTGTGATTGCCACATGCACATGTCTTTTAAAAACCTCCAGGGATGGTGACTCCACCACTTCCATGGGCAGCCTGTTCCAATGTCTGACCACCCTTTTAGTGAAGAAATTTTTCCAAATACCCAACCTAAACCTCTCCTGCCACAGTATGAGGCTGTTTCTCTTGTCCTCTCACTTTTTGCTTGAGAGAAGAGACCCACCCCCACTTGGCTACACCCTCCTGTCATTGTAGAGTGATAAGGTCCCCCCTGAGCTCCTTTTCTCCAGATTAGACACCCCAGCTCCCTCAGTCACTCCTCATCAGACCTGTGCTCCAGACTCTTCCCAAGCTCCATTGCCCTTCTCTGGACACGCTCCAGCACCTCAATGCCTTTCTCATAGTGAGGGACTCAAAACTGGACAGGATGCAGCCTTACCAGAGCTAAGTAGAGTGGTGTTTGAAAACTTGGTAGTCAAGCTCAAATATCCTGAAATGCTCTTTAATGGGCTCTGTGCTGGCCTTAAAAATGCAATTTTGACCTAAATTCCAGTTAAAAATTCTTCCTGATTGGTAATTGCTACTTCTGTAACCTAGAATCTATAAATGCTGGGTTTCTGAGCATGGTCCAGTCACCCTGATGGTTAAAATGTGCAGCAGAGTATTTCTCTATTGAGGAAAAAAGGTTTATTTTGGGGATTGTAGGAAGTGACAAGATAATGAATGTCTTAGCCTCCAACTTTGAAGCCATATTCCACCCTAGATAGACTATAAAATTCTACTGGATTGTATAAATCAAGATTAGCCTACAGACTTCTGACTACTTTATATTTAGGCACCTTGAGCTGATGGAACTCATGATTAGAAATTTGAACATGCAAGGAATGAAATATAGCTGTGTTTGTAAAAAGGCATGTTACAAACAAATCAGCTTTGTAAGTCTACTACCACATTCAGATCTGCTGGAAATAAGTGCAGCTCCAGTGGAAACACCTGAGTGACATTCAGCATGGCTCACAGGAAGCAAGCAGGGCAGAAAAAGAGAGAGAGAGAGTCCTATCTTACTGCTGGTCTAAGAAAAGCCTGCATTTCTAGCCTTGGATCCCCAGGATATAAGGGGTCTGTCTGGAGATACAGCAGTAGCCTTTCAGGATGGTTCACTACCAAGAAGCTTGACAGAATAACAGTCAAATTTATGTGGTTTTCTGGTGGGTTGGAGTGTGGAGGAAAGATGAGGGTTTTTGTTCAACACTCTGTCTCTGTTCACATTAATCACTGCATCGTCAAAAAGTGGTCCTTTATTTGCTGCTGACTATTCAGGCAAGAAGACTGATTTTCACAAATGATAGAGTTATGAAAGATCCCCACCAGTGCCCTGTTTCTATGCTGTAACATAACTTATCTGCAAGCAAAATATGCTGAAATGCTTAAATGTGAGAATTACTAATCATGAAAGGAGACTGTGATTCCATCAGACTTTGGGGAATGGTATCTCCCAGTATTTGCTGTTGGATTTGCAATCCTGGACAAGGGCCAGACTAGAGGGAACACAGAAATAAGCTTCAAACACATTGCTGTACTTCATGTAGCAAAGCAAACACATTTGCACTCCACTTACTCTCCCTTGATAAAGAAAATGTTTTTGTGTTCTGTTTGATTACTATTGAATAAAAGACCAATGCTGAGTAAAAGTAAAAGACCTGTTGCTGGATCACCACTGCTTCTGGCACATGTAACTCATGGCTCAGAGGCAATCTTTGTGCCTCTGGCCCCCCACAGCCCCTGGGGCCAGGACAGACAACTGCACTGATCCAGGGAAGGACAGCTGGCATCTGAAAGCAGGCAAACCATGTGGCTTGGGCACCACACCTGCTTCACACCTTGCAAGGATTGACAAGAACCAAGCTGATTGACATGTCTGGATTTACACTGTGTTAAGCTGCACTGAGTGGGTTTTTTGTCTCACGTTCCAAATACACAATAATTTCCTAAGCCTCCTTTTCGTTGTGTGGTGTCAGTGCAGTCTAGGTAGAATGCTAGTCTTGCATGTGTGCTGTATTCAGCAGAAGGCATTTCTCCTCCAAGAGGGCTTTTCACATCCTTAATTTTTAGGGTTTTTTTTTCAAGGAAAAATCTTCAAGCTCATTGACTTGATTGTGGTTTTGCATCAAAATGCTGTTTTGAGCTAAGTCAGGAACTCACTGTAAACCAGTCCAAGCTGACTTTAAATTTTTGTAAGTACAGTTCCTGACTTGAGTAAACCTGACCTCATTAAAAGTTTGCAATGAAGTCCAGGGTAATTTGCTACCAAATGTTTTGTGTGAGGCTTAAGATTCCATATCCTCTTCCTTAACAACCAACTAATCACTATTTATTTTTTGCGTGGTTGTACCAGTGAAGACGTACTAAAGCACGAACACAAACTTTATTTATCTGGACACTGCTATCTGCTACCTATGTCAGTAACACTGCAGATTATGAGCACTCACTTGGCACTGCCTGCTACTGTTGATAGGATGTGGTCTTTGCTCCAGTCCCCGTATTTTGCATGCAAGGAGCTAATCAGTCTGACCATTTGCTGAGTGACTTGACAACTGCAAGAACCAGATGTTAAGTTCTAGAATTTATTTTTCCAGTAGGGTCATTTAGGTCTCTTGATTTTTTTCCTAGCTAGCTCTTCTTAAGTCTTTTATCTGCCTTCTTGGCTGATTTCCAGCAAAACAATAAAGCATTTATAAGTCTCAGTTTCCGCATAATCATCATCTCCAACTGCAATTCCAAGAAGTCCCCTGTGTAATGATGTGAAGGTTTTATTTTCCTTGTGAAAGCTGTGAATGAGGTACAGATTTTGTTATGTCAGATACAATACTCATATCTTGTTTATAACCATTCAAAAGAACATATTGTGAAGCTTCATTCACAGAATTGACATTTCAAATTTATCAGAACAGGATTTATACTCTGATGTTGGTACAACTACAAAAGTTATCTCTAATGGGTGGAGAAACAGGTTTGTTTTGGGTGGAGTGAATTCATCCAAGTCTCCATAGGGAGCAAAGAAAGGACAAGAAAACCTGGGATAGCCTTTGCAATCATACTGATAACAAACAGTCACCCTGAAAGCACTAGGGAAAAATAAATTAAACACTACGCATTTTCCTGGTATGCATTCTGATCCTTTGCTTACTTGCATTCAGAGATTAATATTAAATCAAACAAATGTGCAATATATATATATATGTACATATATACACATATATACACACACATGCGCACACACACGCTATATATATATATATATATATGTATACACATCAATTTAAGAGAGTGCGGTTTTCAAACTCCATATATTTTGGTTTTGCATGAAGAAAAACATGAAAAAAAGAAAATATTGCCTGATATGTCAACACTCACTAATCAATACCTAACAGAATTGTACTTGCACCTGTAAATTACTGCTTCCTCATTAGCAGATGTGCTTCTCTCAAGATTTGGATTACAGTTCTCTGTCTCTTTTGCAGTTCTGCTATGAAGGAGTACTTGGTTCTAACAATCATCAAAATTACTTTAATTACTTTTCAACTCTTTGTATTTACATGGTGATACTATCCTACAAGCAGTACCCAAAAATGCATGACTAGTTCTTCCAGCCAATCAGACACTGAATGAATTCACTGGTCCAAATGCAAATTCTGTCTCAAAAAGTCCATCTGCAGAATGCCAGAAGACAGGGTGTACTATAGAAGAACTTTGTTAACACCTCACCTCCTTCAAAACTCTTCCCCTTGGTTTCCTGTTACTGGTTACTGTCAGAGAAGAACTACTGGATAGAGGGTGTTCTGATCTGAATCACTCCACTGGTACCCATGTCAAACTTTTATGCTTTTATGCTTTAGCATTTGTTAACAGAATGCTAGTCTGTTAACGTTATTGACCTCCATTTGCAGTGCTGGGTTGACAAACCTGGATTTTCATGTCAAACTTTTATGCTTTGGAATGCTACTCTGTTAACGTTATTGACCTCCATTTGCAGTGCTGGGTTGACAAACCTGGATTTGGCTACAGTATACAAACCCAAATCATCCTCTCACAACAATATCCAAAAATAATAGTTGTGCCATCCTGAAGCAGTACAAAGGTGTAGTTGTGGTTGTATGAAGCTCAGAAGACACTGTAGTTACTACCTCAAAGAAATGAAATTCAAGGAGTTGAATGCTTCTCAAAGGTGTAGTTGTGGTTGTATGAACCTCAGAAGACACTAGTTACTACCTCAAAGAAATGAAATTCAAGGAGTTGAATGCTTCTCTTTTTTGTCAGGATAAGTGGAATTTCTTCTCCACTCTAACTGAGGACTTGGTTGCCACTTCCCTTGAGTAATCACAGGACCACAGAATCACAGACTGGGGTTTATACAGTGGTGCTGGTAGTGACATGCAGTACCATTTTCTCTAAAATACTCTTTCAGAGGCCAGGGTGCATCTCTTCCATGAACAGCATAAGTTAACTCCTTTTGTTGGCACAAATGCATAAGCATCATAACTATTCAAGCCTTGTTAGAGGTTGTTATTTTTCCACATTCATGGGTTCTGTAAATGTGCTGTTTGAGCAGTGTTGTTGGCACACCTAATTAATATCCTCGAAGAGCTTGTCCTTTCTCTATGGATGAAAAGATTGAAGGAATTTGAAGGGGAGAAAGCAAATAACAGTGATGAAGTATTTGAGTAGTGAATAAAAAATTCAAAATTATAATTTTAGCCACCTGAATGAAATATATCACAATAATTTATTAATGGCATCTCATCATGAGAGGAGGTGCTGTGAAAGCAAACACAAACTCTGAATGTTTCTGGCACAGTTCTGGTAATGTTCAGTCACTTCTCTAGTATTTAAGAGAATTCACAAACTACTGTTTGTCTCACTCTTTCCAGCTGTGACTGTCAAAGGGGCCCCCAATGCCATCAGCCAGATGATGAGGTTTTCAAAACTCAGTTTGAATTCTCCCCAGCAGATTAATTCTCTCTGTTTTGTTTGGGCAGGATGGCTTCCAGGGTTCCTTAAGCTTCAGACAATTTTCATCTCTTCGTTTCCCTCTGTTTATTCCCTCTAGATAAAGAATCAGTTGTGACATCTAAAACACTTGGGTTTAAGATCCCACCATGTCATGTGACAGATGGATCATGTGTATAAAACTTGCATGACTTTTCTTACTGTGTATATCTTGAACATTTCTTCCTTTAGTGATGCCAGTATCTTTCTATCCTTAGTGCTACAACAGAAAGAAAGGCTTTGCCTGCATCCTCTTCTGACATGCAAGTATTAAGGCAGCTGCATGATCCTCCATGCAGTAGTTTGATAGTGCACAAGGTGTGTTGGTGGCCAGCACAAAAAGGCAGTGCTCCCCTGATGCCTATCCTTTCCAAACATGCTGTGTCTTTCCCTTATGGGAAAGGGAATGTGGACATGTCTTTGTAAGGAAATTTTCACCAGTGAGTGAAAATAAACATCTATCCTCCATTCTGAGCATCTGACAGAACATTCAGATAGATCTTCATTTCCTAGGGGCTGGCCGTGAAGCTCTGGTGACAGTGAGCTGACTGAAGGGTCTTTCAGTCTTAAATTAACACCTCATGTGAAACAGAAAATGCCTAGCTCAGCCTTCTGGATTTCATTTCAGTAGCATGCATGTGTGCCCCTATTGTGTCTAGGTCTCCTCCAGGCCTGGAGAAGGTCCTGTAGCAGAAGTGTGGACTGTACTGAGAGGTTTCCGTCATGACAGATTTACTGGTTCCAGTATAGGAGACACTGTACTGGAAACTGCTAAAATTTGATTGTGTGGCTCTGGATGCATCTCTTGTTGGGTCTTTGTTGGCATATTTTTCTGTTCCAGTTGATAAGGCATTCCAAACTGAGGCATTCAGACATCAGGTTGAATTTTCCCCAACAGACAGTTTAACTTTGCAGGCAACTCAATACACCAGCAAAGCTTCGAAGTTTAGATGATACATTAACTTTACAGTAGGTTGGGGTTTTTTTTAAATGTACAGCAGAAATATAATACCATCAATTATTCTTCAAAAACTGTTCCTTTTTTTTAATCATCCACAAGGTCAAATCCAATGCAACTGTCACTCAAACTTAAGAAGCCATCAGGAACCTTACATCTTTGATTTTGTTGTTTTAAAAATCATCCCTTAAAGACTAAACAGCTTTCCATATGCTTGTAGTAGCTAGTAGTAAAATACTATGGAAAAATTAATAGTATTATCAGATAACTTGATGTTGATAGATATGTCATATACTCACTTTTGGTTAAGAAAACAACCTATTTAGCAATTAAATAATTTGACAAAAGTTTTAAGGCAAATCCAGGCCCATACAAAATCATTACTTCAGGGGCAAAGTTCTTGACTTCACTGAGAATGAGATCAACATCTTAGCTCAATAAGCTTTCAGAAAAAATATTCTTGTAAATGTTTTATTTTAAAAAGTATTTTATAAATAGTATTTTACTGTATCAACAAATTGATAAATCTTAGTGTTACCTTTGCATTGTCTTGCTTTATCTAGAATCTTATTTTGTGTGTTTGTAAAACTTGACAAAAAGGAACCATGACTGAATTTATATTGTTCGGCCTTGGTGACAAGGCAAAAAGTATTTCCTAAGTCCTGCAGAGTAAGAAAAGAGACTGAGAGAGCATCTAGTATGGCTTTTATTTCAGAGCAGCAGTTCCTGGTATAGTTCTGAAGATCTGAAGATCTGAAGATTCTGAAAGTGCTTCTTTATTGATTTTAAATGGGTTGATCAATCTTTTCCACCCATTTCTGCCTCTTAGCCATCAAGCTGTAAGCATGAGCAGGCCTGTGACTGATGCTCCTCTTAATCAGCAGGCCTTCACAGAGGAAAGGGAAAAGATTTCCCATCTCTGTTCATCTTTCTTCACAAAGAGGGTTCAATATGAATGTATCAACTTAAATATGGTAGAAATGCATGACATGGAAAGACTAGGGCAGATTTATTTTTTAATATGTAAGTGGCCTGTTTGCATTTTGAGGTATAGTCGTCTTCCATAAGAACTGTTTCTGTTTGTTCCTGAGCTGGATTATGCAAATATCTGTCTTCTCCTTTTCCAAAGTGGCCTATATGCAAATGCCAATGGTTAGCCAGTGTAAAAGTCCCACTTTAAATTACAAAAATTACCAGTTGTCTTAGAGATTTTCTTCTGCTCTGTGGATGCTAAAATGTGCTCTATTCTATTCCCTGATTTCAGTGGCAGTACGTGAGGAGGGAGAGATTCTGCATTACAAATGTGGCCAGCCCAGTATTCTGTGACTGAGTTCAACTTTGGAGGTCAGTTCAAAGAATGGCAGTCAAGTTCAGCTCTGGAGCTGATAAAAAATTTCATGTGCTTTTCCAAAGTATGTTAAAGAACCTACCATAAACCTGTAACAGCCCCAAATCTTGTAAGAAAGCTTTTTTTAATCTTAAGATATCCAATAATTGTTCCTAGATGGTTATATTTGTGCATAATGAACTGCCATATGCTTTCAATTAACATTATTTTGATTTTAGATTAAAACAACAAAATAGGGAATAAAGCAAAGTTTCCATGAAAAACCACAAAATCTGTATTTCTTTATCTTTAGTGAACTCTACAAGAAAGTGGGTGTCTCAGCCTTTTCCTTGTTTAAATTAGAAAAATAATAGAAACAATCCAAAAGCTTAAATATTTGTTTTTGCAAGTTAAATCAGAAGAAATTTCAGGCTACAGCTATCCACCTTCCTGAACTCATTCATTCTACCTCACTAACACTCTATAGTGTAAGTCTTGAAAACAGGAAAAAAAATTAGGTTTCTGGAAATTGTGACAGTTATTTCTTTCAGCTAGGTAAAGGAGTCATGTTAGATATATAAATAGTAATGCTTTTACCTTTATCTGAATGCTAGCAAGAATTTATGTCCTTAATTCTGCCTAAATAGGAATGATTACAATTAGAATGTTTTCACTTTCTGTCTTTGCCAGATGTGGATGTCATAGGAAGAAAATTACATGAGACAGGTATTATTTTGTGCCCTGAGTATGCCACTTTACATGACAGATTTTTAAAACTGTTTACAGAAAGCAAAACTCTACTTGTCAGAGAGAAAAAAACAGGTACAGGAGCCAATTAAATGATCAAACTGCTTTCTTAAAATATACCAGGCACTTCACAAAGTGCACCAAATCATGATTTTCAGAAGTACATTAAGAGTTGTTACTTGAAATGCCAAATTAACAAAAAAACAAAAGATTCTCATTCTGTTATAACATTCTTCCAAATTGAAGTTCATTATGCACTGGGGTATAATTTTCATTAGTTATGAACAGCAAGATGTGATTAATAGCCACAGTGGTATCCATTTAGGTAGAAAGCTGCTTTGTTTGAATGAATAGGAACCACAAAATAAATACATTTTTTTTCAAGATTTTCTATATAATTTTACAGTTATTGCAGATATTGTTCTTCTTCCCTACATTGCATTTTACAAAGAATTGCAGTGCTCTCACCTAAAGAACAAAATAATAGCTTTGAATTTTAACAGCTGATTTTGATAGTGCAAATAACATACAGCCTTTACTAATCAGAACATCTCGCAATATCCCAGAATAACTATCTGATCTTGGAAGAAGTTCTGCTTGGTTTTTTTAATCTTTCTTTATCCTCTGTGCTGTGGTGGATGACAGACTTCAGCCATGCTTTTAGATGAAGACAGCATATTTTTTAAGAGCAACTTCTATGAGTAGAAGAATCATGCAATGCCTTGGCCATGCAGTTGACTTTTGACTGAGTACAAGAGTTGCTATGTCCATTAAGGATTTGGTCCAAAGTCCAGTGAAGTTGAAGGACACTGTTTTAATCCAAATTAATGATTGAGAACTGGATCAAGCTTGAAGTGATCTAAATTAAACCTAGTATTTTTGAAAAAAAATATTGTATTTTCTTGCTAGATCTCATCCCAGGAGATGAGATTTGTAATCTGTTTTACCATCTCAGATAACTTAATATTTTTTCTATTTATCACTGAGCTTTTAAACTTCCAGAAAACATAGTAATTTTAGCCAGAAGCAGTGTAAGTTGTTTGCTTTCTTTGGTTATTTTCATATGACTCTCCTAACTCTAAGCTCTTTCATAGTTTAAAATTCATAGCTAAAGTTACAAAGCTTCTTTTATCCACTTACTCAATGACCTTGATATTGGAGTGCCTATTAAAAGCAATAAAACTAGTACTGCAGACCTTGAGTCTCCATCTTCACTATGCTCTTGTCTGTGTTTTCACTAGTTATGAGCCTGTACTT
Organism: Passer montanus; assembly: GCF_014805655.1. NCBI lineage: Eukaryota > Metazoa > Chordata > Aves > Passeriformes > Passeridae > Passer > Passer montanus. Next base: position 1,087,149 of record NW_024366815.1, read on the forward strand.
CTCCCAAAAACCCTTTAAAAATTATAGCTTATCATATTCAGTTGCACACACTAAACTTGATAGGGCTGAGCTGTCAGTAAAATAAGCAGAAGGAGTTTGCACTATAACTTTTTACACACCCCTAAAAAACTTCTAATCTACCTCAAACTTAATGACTGATCCATGTGCTTAAGACTAGCTGTAGTATAAGATTACATTAATGGATAAACCAGAATGGATTTTTGCCATGTTTGTTGTAAAGGTCTTCTTGTCCATACATAATTCTGAATTATGCAAGGTGAAGTTATGTCTGCTTTATTTCTTTTTTTTTCTCTGTCTGTGAAAAATAGGCATAAATGGAGAGCTTATTCCTACACATATATAAAAAAAAGACCATGCCACTTAAGTCATGGCAGACAAGTGACTGACAAAGCATTTTTGAGATGTGGGCTCATTTCTTCTTTCTTCTACTTTGTGAGTTTGAGAAAGCTATCATATCCCTCTGTACTTCAAGTCTCCTTCCAAAAACTAGGAACTTAGGCATTTTTATAGTAATAAGAGGTTAGATACCCATCTTGTACATAAATGCCTGTGTTTAGACATCTAAATACCCACAGGTTATTGTAAAGAATTCTTTCTATATTCAAATCCAATCCTATGTAGGAAAAGCAATTTCTGTAGGTGTATTCCAAGAAGAAAAGGCAGTGGGATTGTTATTATGGGAGACACAAGCACTCTGCAAGTGATCATAAGACACTGTCTGAGCTAACAGAGCTTCATTAAAGTTTAAGACAGTTTAAGGTAGGTAGGAATATAGAGACAGTATCAGAATATGAAGACAGTATCAGAATGTGATTTAAAGCAAGTTTTCTACTGAGAATTAAGTGTTACTGTGGCCTCCAACCTCCTCAGATAAAAAATGAAACCTAAAAAAATGCATTTTTCTGCATGGCAAGGAATAACTATAGTACTGTTAGTCGTGCTGTGCTGTTTATTCTCCCATGAAAGTGGCAAATTGCTGGCCCACCTTCTGTTCTGCGTCTGCTGCTTGACATAATTCAGGCTTGCATATTTAAGTCCTACTGGCATCCATTGAAAATAAAATGACAATACAATGACCCTTTACAACATGAGCTGAATAATTCTGCTGTCATACCTCAGACAGAACATAGCTACAGCCAAAGAGAAAATAATATTAAGACACTGACAGAAAATGTGCATCAAAAGTACAAGGAGCTTTGAAAATTGTGGCAAAAACTGACTTGACTGTGAAATATTTTGTCAGGAAGGCCTTTGGATTACTGAGTACCTTCAAGGTGCTCAGTCACATTGAACAATGTTATGCTTATACAGAGTTACTCGCTCTTCAGTTGTATGTGAATTAATATATGAGGTTTCTTTGTTCTTCAATAGATTTGAATCACAAATTAATTAATTAAGAATAAAAATATTTTAAAAAAGAAAAAGAGAAGGAAAGAGAGAAAAAGAAAAAAGAAAAAGAAAAAGAAAAAGAAAAAGAAAAAGAAAAAGAAAAAGAAAAAGAAAAAGAAAAAGAACAAAGAATTAAGCTACATGATCCCTGGGACAGCTAGGAAATCAGTAAATTTTATTTCCTATAAACAGAAAGGTAGAGTTGATCTATCTGTTTATTAGGGTAAATACTCTGAGCAAACAATACTTACAAGCAGGGAGGACAATATTCTTCTGATTTAGACAAATCTAATCCTGCAGAGTACGGCTGAGCTCATTCCATTAGGACTATTATGTGCTGACTAGCAAGTTGGAGTTCTCACATAGCACAGATTTACTGACTCCCAACAATTTTAAAGCATGAGGAATACTGATTTTGATTTTCATGACACATTATCAGTTCAATGCATACTTCCTGAAAGATTGATATGTGTAACAGCATAGCCTGATTTTTCAGTTTCTGTTCCAGATTGCTGTGAATTTGAAGGAATTTCAAGATGGAGCATTTCACCTCCTATGACTGAGACACTTCCAGAGTCGTGAAATTAGAATTGAAGTCAAGCCTGTTCAGCAAGCATTTAAAAAAATACATTTGATGAAGGACGGTGGATATTATGAAAGCTGGCAGAAAGGCAGAGGCAGACTTAGGAACAGCAGTATCTATGCAGAATTTTTGGCAATGAGCCCACACCCAGAGCCAGGCACTGGGGATGCTTCAGAGAGGATGATTACATGGAAGACCTGAGAAACCATGCAAAGGAAATCACGGCATGGGTATCCATGAAAAAGACCAGAGCATCCTGTCCTGATATCTCAGATAGGATATCTGTCCAAACATAACCTTCTACTGAGCAAGGTACACATCAGCCAGCTATCCAGGTTTCCTTGAGAGATGATGGAGAGAAAAGGGCAGTTTACTGGTGTCCATGTAAGCTGGACAACCAGTTCTCCTGAGTGCCAGTTTCTGTGTGTTGAATAAGAGGGGAACACAGACAGCCAGCTCAGATCACAGAGCTTTCACTGGGGACTCCTAAAACTGGATGTGGTGAAATTTTGCTTTGCATCTGATAAAGCTGGGTTGGTGTTTCAAAGGGACTGCAAATGTTCAGGGTATATTGTAGTCATAGCGTGGGAAGCAGGGGCAGTGTCTGTCCCTGTATGCCAGGAAACAAATACAGAACAATCCAGACTTGGAATGAGAGAAATTAAATTGCTTTTCTGAAGGAATAATTGCATTTCATTCTTCTCAAATGTCTAGAAATATCTTACATTTTCTAGAAAGAGAAAATAAAATACACTGTCACTAACAAATTTGTGAGCACTCTGTGTTTCTGTCTCCCCTGGCATGCTGGGCAGTCTATGGCCTGGTAATGCAGCCCCCCTGGGTTTAGAAAGCTGCACACTTTTCCCCCATACCATTCACCTTTTCTATTAGTTGCTGAAGGTTGAAAGGGATGAATGATGCAATCACTGTTCCTGTGGTAATTATCTTAACACTCATGTGCATAGCACACTAGGATATTTCCTTCTTCTTTAGCCTTCTAATTCAGGAAACAGTGCCTGTTGCTGCTAGTGGGATGCTATACAAATGCAGCATGAATGACTGTAAACTTCTTTAACATTCAATACAAGAGCCTTCTGCTCTGCCTCACAGCTTACTAATTTGTGAAACCCACTGGCAGCCTGGATTTTTTGGTCTATGACTACACTGCCTAAGGAGTTTGCATCCTTCTACCTGGATATTTGTGCTCTATCTAGATACACAGTGATCCTACAGAATAAGTACAGCATTTTATTTTATCTGTGCTCTCTCTGCCATGAGAAACATTCACATATTTTTAAAAGATTAAACTCAGGCCACTAAACATTTCACACAGTCCGCATTGCCCTTCCAGTGGGAAGATCTGTCACATCCACACTCTGCAGCTGCTGATAACAGTAACTGTCACATTGAACTAAAAAAATTAGTATATATTTGAATTTGTTTGTTTTGGCCATCTCACTGCTGAAATCTCTCTCTAATCCTCACAGAGTTATCCCTGACCACAGAAACTCATTGCTTCTGATACACTGAACAATGTACATCAACTCCCACTGCTCAGTGCAGAGTTACATTTGGAAACTATTATTGCTCCAACAGTATTCATGTCAGATGTAGATACACTAGAATTTTTCTATAGGGAGCATTGATAAATAGGCTGGAAATTTTGTTTATAAATGTATTTAGACTACACATTCATAAGGTGTTTAAGCTAACGTTTCTCTTTCTTTTGATCACAAGTCATTCCCAAATAAATCAAATCTCTACAAATGTATTAGATATGCACAGAATGTCCACAAAAGGAAGGATGAAGAGCTTGTCTGTTCTTGTAACACAGTATAGATTGTTCTTTATAATTCACAAATTAATGATAAGTTAGAGATGGCAAAATGCAGGTTCAATATTAGAGTGTCCTCTAAAAAGGCCTACAATACCAGAATAGTGTTTTTGAAAAGCTTGAGGAAAAAAAAATGTATTTTTAAATATAGAAAACAATTACCACTTCTTTCACTGATGTGTGATATCACAGCTGTACTTCTACAGACTACAGAGATTCCCAAATTGCATTAAAATTAAGCAATCCACACTGTCTATATTTCACAGTGTAAAATTCCAAAGACTTGGCTCTTTAGAGCTAACAGTTCTCATGAGACAATTAAAAGAATCCTCACAAGGATTAAATTCTTCTAACACTGTCACACTGCAGCAATTTGATCCCACTGAACACATACTGACTGCTGGAGAAAGATTTTAGGAACCGTAATCCTTCTTCTTGGGCTCCTGCTGCAGTGTTGATACCTCTCCAGCTGCACTCAGCATCACAGCTTCACATACACCTTTTTGTATGGGATGGCAAACATTTTGTCAATTTCTTTAACTCAAAAAATGTAATGGGGAGATGTCCTTTGATATATGGGAAAAAACTTGTTTTCAAAATCTTAATGGACATTTATCTAAATACTGTTACTTGTACATGTCTAGGAAGAAAAAGATTGTCTTGGACAAAGAAAAAGAGATGATTTACAAATTAATGTAGTATCTCTCATTAGACTACCTAGGGTTGGTAGAAAAAAGTAGCCAAGCTCATGGGCACAGCAGTCATTCTTAAGGTTCTGAGGAGAAAGATGACACACTGTACTTGTAATTATTTTAACACTTATTTCTACGACTCAGGATTTTACCTTCCATTTGCTTTGTATCTAGTCTGCACATCTTGCATTTATGAAGACATAAGCACCATGAAACAGTTTGACACTCTCAGTTTCCTTCATCTGAAGCAGCGGCATTATCTAAAATAAACGGGCTGCCTGGCCAAGAAAGGAGACAAAATGAGTGCTTTTGCCTGCATTTCTGCCAGGGACTCCAAGGCAAGGGAAGAGGGGAAGTGAGGCAGGGCCTGCCATGGGTGCTGCTGGAACAGCCAGTGTCCAGAGAGATTTGACAAACATAACGGAGAGACAAAGGGGTGAGGGCAAAAGGGTGGGTTTGTGCCAGTAGAGATTAAAAAAAACAACTTCTTGGCTCAGCTTGTGTTGAGACTGCGGGTTATAGCTTGTGTGCTGAAGAAGCATGTGTATTCTCACATGCTTTTTGTACTCTTTTGAGATACAGGGTGAGTACACTTAGAAATAAGTACACAATGTACCTGAACGTTGTCCTTTCCACAAGACAAATGTTTATGTTCCCCTCCGAGGACCCAGTTTTAGTCCATAGTCACAGATTCTTCCATAACATGAAACTTCTGATTAATATGTTTACTAGGAGATTTTCATTAAATCTGAATTTGGAAATTCAGTCATCCCCTAGCATATCCTTCATTATTACCAAAATTCTGGTTTTAGAGTCTCCAAATAGTGCATTACTATGACAACTTATCTACCAGTACTCTTGGGAGAAAAAGCAGCAGTAATGACCCACTATGGAAAAAGGGAAACTGAGGCACAGAGTACTGGTTAGACTGCCCAGCATTGTGTCTTTTCACTTCATCTTCACGCAGCTCTTCCCTTCTTGTTATTAAAATGCCCTACACCCTAGCAAACGCAAAACTCTTATTGGCTTTTCTATAACAGAGTCCTCCTTAAAGCTTGCTCTGTCTTCCAGCTGGCTGCAGAAACAGGTTCTGGAGCTCCTACACTTCAGTAAAGGCAAAACTCTTGCTGGCTTTTCTATAACAGTCCTCCTTAAAGCTTGCTCTGTCTTCCAGCTGGCTGCAGAAACAGGTTCTGGAGCTCCTACACTTCAGTCAGCCTGGAAAACTGAAATGGACAGGTTGCTCTCTATACTTAGGCTCACAGAACCACACAGTTCTTATATTTTCCTTTTGTTTTCTTCTTTACTCATTCCTACACAAGCATAAAAGTTAGTATATTTCTGGCTTTTTTTTGGTAACTTTATTAATGTCCTTATTAATAAAAGAAATTTTCACTGATTTTCTTCACACAAAGTAAGTTCAGGAACCTCACTTACAACCCTGACATACAAAGCCAACCTTAACAACAGAAAGCACATTATATAAACCATTTTCCTGGATTTCTTGCAGAAACATAGTTCAGGTCAGTGCTTTTCAGCAGTTGCTACTGCATCAAAAACAAAAACAGCCAGCAGGCAAATTAAAAGTAGTCTTACCTCAGTATGGCACATTGGGAACCTGTCTCCTTGTCCTTCTTGGCCCCGTCATTCTCCTCAGGCAGCACTGACTCACTGGACCAGTAAATTTCTGCTGGTTTTTCTAGAGCAAAAACATAAATTAAAAATATTTGTCAGACCTGTGTACAGTGATTCCAAATTCTTCTGCTGTATTCTAAAAATGAATGTCAAGTGATCCAAGTGAAAGAGATATCTAATTTGCTTCTCCTCCCATGCTTCTGTCTATGTGTAAAGCTGGGGCTAAACCACAGAGACAGATATTTAGGTCCTTCCATGCACATCATTATCTTGTAAGAGAGAATTCTCTTTGGTGCTAAATGTTTTGTTTTCCTCCCTTGCTTTTAACTTCTTTTAGCAGACTGATTTTCAAGTGTGCAAAGAGCAGACTTTTGTGACAAGCAAAATGGACACAGTAAATATTTTAATAATCATCTGTGCCCTTTTTAGTATTTGGGCTCCATCAGCTAATATATTTGAGTTCTTTAGCTGAGCTGTTTATACTCACTGATGATAATATTATGGGTTTAAGAAAAGAAAATTTCAAAGTGAAAGCACTGAGATTAGCCATCATCCATCAAAGAGCTAGCTAAATATTTACTGAATATGAATATCTGAAATGCAAAACAAAATTAATATAGCATGGGGGTGCAGTGTAATAACCATACAAGAATACTAAAGTCAGAATTTATGAAAAAGAACAATTACAACCTGCACAACAACACAGGAAAATAAAAAGGGCAAGCACAGTAAATAGTCTAGAAACTACAGCTCTCCTGTATCTTCTTTAGGTGTTTCTGTCCTGTCCTACTCCACCAGTGAATCCATGCTTGGATTTCTTCCACACAGTGCTTTCGAGTTTGCATTGATTCAGGATAGTCCCTTACAAACTACCACAGAAAATGTATAAGAGTATTACATTCATTCTTAAATCCTCCTCCTCCCTCCCCTGTAGCATTAAGAACAGCAGAAATCAACAGAATGCTGGTAACTGAGTAAACACTGATAAAACAAACCACTACTGCTTCAAGTGGATGTTAGGAGAATCAGAAATACCTCGCTGAGCAGCTCATCACTGAGTGTATGTGTAGGTTTGACTGCAGTTCCTCTCCACTCCTATTATTTGTTACAGACATTTCACATCATATTTTAATAAACTCTGTAAGTTCTCTTATGGGGTAGGGAACATACCTTCCCCTGTGCTGGTAATGGCATGTTGGTTCTGTGCCCTGTTTCATCCTTCCCTCTCTAATGGGAACTGAAGGCGTGACGATATTTCCTGTACCCAACTCTGTGCCAGTGCTAGCTTGACTTTGAATTGGTCATAGTAATTGGCAAACAAATATCAAAACTAAAGGCTAACCTCAAGCAAGTGAAGCATCTGCATTCCACTGGCACATGTGCACACCTTGGTTCTGGAATACTGCAAATCAGATCTGCCTCAGGTTACTGGAGGATGAGGTGCACTGATCTCTAGATAAATTAGCTCTGCTGAGCTCCCTGCAGCTACAGTGCTGCTGCTATCTCTGCCCTACACTGCAAACAAGTAGAAACTTACCTAAAAGCCAGAAAATGTTATCCAGTCAGATCTCCCAGAAAGCAGAAAACATAGAATTAAAGAGTAATTTCAGTTCTAAGGCTGGAAGAAACCTCAGGATGTCATCTTGTGCAACTCCCTATTCAAAGAGGGACCGGTTTAGATTAAGATGCACAGGCCCTCAAGAATTAATTCCCATGTCAGTGGAAATTAACTGACTTAAAAAATTTCTGGGAATTGAGAATTCACTATGAATCTACAACTCTTTCTGTAACCAGTTGCCACCAAATATGTTTTCGTTGTTGGATTTAGTTTGATTTGGCTTTTTCCCCAAAGACTCATTTTTAGCCTTTATTTGTCTAGCTTGATCATCCTCTCTGTTAACTCTGATTTCTTGTTTTGATACTGCCTGGCAGAGGCTGTCATCACGTAACCCTTTGAATCAGACTGAGCTTCATGAATTTGTTAATGTATTATGTTTTTAATGTTCCAATTGCTTTTGCAACCCTGCTCTGAGTTTTCTCTAATTTATCAACTCACGGATTACAAGAGGAACTGTCCAGATAACAAGATCAACTGTCCAGTCTTGGGCAAGAGAGCTGGACAGAATTTTCATAGTTGCAGCACCAAATACAGAGCTAACATATGCCTTTTCTATCTACCGTAAATGTTCCCTATTTATCCAAGGGTTTGAATAGCAGTTTTGGAAATGGCATCATGATGGTAGTTCATATCCAAGTTAGCTTGCCATGAAGCCCAATTTGCTCTTCCCCAGGAAGGCCATCCATATGCTACAAGAACATTTCTAGGTATAAGAATGCCCATTTACATGTATTGATCCAATGATTCCATTGATTTTTTGTGACTTCCTTGTGAAATTATTCATTTATACTAAACAGTTCATTAATTACATTACTTATCTATTTTTTGTGGCATCTGCATAACTGTTCAGCAGAGATTTCATGTTTTTCTCAGACCGTCTATAAAATTTGATAATTATCTCAGCATCAGAAAAGGGCTTTTGGAGTATCACTAAAGAGCAGACCATTCACGATTCTCAATTTGCATCTATATTTCAAGAAATAATATTTGATGTCATTTTATTAGTATGTGCAATATTGGTATTTTAATTTTTATCTTATCTTAATCAAAATGTTAGCAGGTACTAGATGAAATGTTTTAAAAACCCTGAACTGTATTGCACTCATACTAATTTGGTGGCCACATGTAAACGTCAGAGTTGGGGCTACATATGTGACAGAACTGTCTCTCCACAAACTACTAGTGTCAACTTTCATTTGAAAACCTGATTAGAAGAGAGTTTTGTCCCTGAGAACTTCTCAGTTGCTCAGTATAGAAACATTTACAATGACATGTACTATTATTCTCTGGTCATGACTTTCCACATGGACAGCTTTCTTGCACAAATATTAAAAGCTGCACATGTTAGAAATGCACTGAGGTATTTCACTGTTCACTGCTTCTAAAGAGGGAGATTTTTTTTTTTTTTTTTTTTGTGTGTGTGTGTGTGTTTGCTTGATGTTTTCCTTAAAAGTTTATCTTAAATGAAGGAAGGGAAATATTTACAATTGCAATGGAACAATGGCCTGGAACTAAGGAAGGGAAAGTTTAGGTTAGGCTGTAGTAAGAAGTTCTTAACTCAAATAGCCTTAGACTCCAAAAGAAGTTTTTTGAGACAGCATCAGGGAAGATTTTCATTAACTGTGCAGTTGAGACACTCTGGAGTAATACTTTATAAAGAACACAATCTAATGAAAATTGAATACTAAACAATCATCACCTTGTAATATAATCTTTCTTTTTTATAATTCTTTATCTATAATTTTATTAGTGACACAAAGGAGATTTAAATTTTAAGCAAATTTTAAAACCTGACATACTTAAGAGGAGTATCCACCATAGCACAGATCCTACCTAGAATGACAGCTCAATGAAAAAAAACCAGATCTAGTTTTTTATTCATTATGTTTGCAATTAAAGAGGAACATTCAGGTGCTGGATTATTGAAAATCTGCAGTACAGCCCCCCAGAGTGCCCTAAGGATACAAAGACCTTTAGAACTGCCAGCATACCAAAGATTAAACAAAAGTGTAGGGGGAGATTAAGGTGAGACTTTCTGCGATTTTTTGAAAAAGACAAGAGGCAGTACCAGACAAGTCAGGAGTTCTCACTTTACTCTTTCTAATTCTCTGCACGAAACATCTAAATGAAAAGAAGTTTAATTCACTTTGGTGCTTAATTCTATTCACCTATTCAAAGAAGTAAGGGAAGTTTATTTAACAAAATAATCAAAAATGTAAACCAGAATTTAAATATGCTTTGTTGCATGAAACTCAATTTTCTTAGTTGTGCCATATACAATAAGCTGGGGGCTGGATAGCATCTGTTCTGAAGCAAGTGCATTTTATGTAGTGAAAATGCAGCAGATTTATGCTAACAGAAAAGTGTTCATTCTGTTCTGCTTAATGATATCTGAAATTATCAATTTCAGTACTATGAGCATTCATTTCTTCTTTCGTGTCACATTCATATTTAAATTGTTAAATTTAAACAATTTCTCTGGCAGTTCTTTGCCAGAGAAACATCTGTCTGAGCTGAAGGGAAAAAAAATGATATGTCAGATAACTTTGAGGTATTAAATTACTTTCTGTTTTAGAAGACAAAGAGTAATGATATTTGGCCTGCTACATGCAGGATCCACTACAAACAGTGCCAAAAATACTTATTCCTTGAAGCTTCACTGTCTTTGGCTGTGACACACATCCAGTATTGGAGAAAGAGTAAAACTTGTCCCCCTAGTGTACTGTTGCTGTAAAATATTTAGCTCTCTAACCTGCTGGAGTTTGTCTAAGGGTTCATTGTGACCTCTTCTATATCTTCAGTGAGTTTTTACTGCACTGAGCACAACTCCTCGTGAAGGACATGTCTTCTGAACAATTTTCTTATGACTCTAGGCTTCTGGGATGGAACAGATTCCATCTAGCAATACAGTTCCTATAGAATGTAAGATAAGAACTAGATAATATTTTGCTTCATTTTATCAAAGCTTATAAGAAGCTATCTTGGCACTTATTCATGCTATTAGCATCTGTATTTTTGTTATAAAATGTAATTTTAAATCTGCGTCTATATAACAATTTTCATTATGTATTTCTGAATAACAATTGAATAACTGAATTTCCATTGCTTTGGAATACTCCGTTAAAAAAAGGGTCAGATGAGATAGGCAATAATTATTGAAATGATTCATTAATCAATATTTTCTTCTGGGAGATGGCTCTAAAATAACTTATAGACAATATTAATCTGGTATTATTATAGTTTTGGAGATATATTGTCTAAATTATATTTATAGTAAATTATTATGTTGTTCCCAGAGTATGAAAGACAATTTAGTTGTTTTATGCAAATGCATTGAACGGACTGCATTAAAATAATGAAAAATATTCTTGACTGCTCACTGAAGAGCCTCACTAAACCTTGAAGGGAGGCTGTGAGGAGCATGTAAATGAGCGAGTACCAAATCAGATGCAAATTTGGAAATTCACAATAGGATATTTAGCAAAAGAAGCTTGACTAGAATGGCCACATGCAGCATTAGTATTGCAAAAAATATTTAGCATTTATTTGGAATGCTGTCTGTGAGGCTCTGTCTGGGAGCTGTTTGTGTAGGGGACTGTGGAAGAACCTACACTGAGAAACAGATCCTTGTGAATCTAAAGGGAAGGTGGAAGGGTTTTGTTTCCTTTCTGTCTGAGGTTGTTTGGCCTAGGAAGGGAGTGATAAGGGGAGATTGGAGTGTGTGCACAGTGTAATGCAGCATCGTGGTGTGACAGCCAGCTGCTCACCCCTTCCTGGCAGCCACCTCAGACCACCCTGCTGCACCCACGGCTGCTACTCTGCACCTCAGCCACAGGAGTCTTCTCCTGCAAAGTATGAAGGAAAAGGTTTAAGCCTAGGCCATCAGATTAAGGGTTGCCAACACATCTCTCATATCCCCAAGCAATCCATCCACTAAGCTTAGGTATAATTGGGTTGGGAAAACATCACCTTCATGTATATTTTGAAAACATTTAGCTTTTTTGGATAGATTTTAGATGAGATCAATCTTGACAGGCTCACCCTTGGAACACCCACAGACTGGTTCTCCAGCAAGGAGGTTGAAGAACACCTCGCTGGTAAATCTCAGCAGATTGAAATCATAAATTAAACAGTTTTCACAATTGCCATGCACAAGAGGACAAAGATACTTCCAGAAATTTCTTCTGCAAGTCCGAATTTCCTACAGACTTTGCAATCTTCCACGTGCTGTAGTAAACTAGAATTTTGTGGTTTGCCATTTAGACATATAATCCTGTCAAAGTCCTGATTAAACCAACTTAATCTTACTATAAATTTAACACAACACTTAAGTAAGTACCCCAGGCAAGCTGTTGCAGTGAAGAATCTCCACTGCTTTTCATGCACTGTTACAATCAGTGTATATCCTTGTTTGTATCAGGATCAGGTGATGGAATTTAAAAACATTATAAAATAAAGAATATGATGGACTGGAGATGTGTGCCTTGCCTAGAAAGGACATCTGAGGGGACAACTTTGAAAACAGGTAATTTGCAGCCCTTCATTTATTATCTGTTAATTGGAGTTTCATGGTCGTATTTATTCAAGCATATCTTTGGAAAAATATTAAAATTATCTAAATAAACTGGCCACTTTCAGGATGCTCTCTGTGTTTTCAGAGCATTGGCATGGGCAAAAATCTATACATGTAGCACTCGATATTATGGCATATAAAAGATATTTTCTCTGGGTCAGAGTTATAGAATGCTTATTAAATAAATAGCTAGAAAAATCCTAATGCCATTTATGTTTGTTTTCTCAAGATTAATTTGTTCAGATTAAAGGGCAGTTTATTACCAGTAATTTATTTGTAGATATAGGATATTAGTTCAGTTTTTTACAGCATGGTACTAATAATACTAAAGTTGTATGTTTAATTTCTATATGGGCCATTCACTTTGTATATGGGCTATTCACTTTGGGTCCCTGTGTTTAATTTCTATATGGGCCATTCACTTAGGATATGGGTCATTCACTTTGTATATGGGCTATTCACTTTGGGTCCCTTCCAGCTCAGAATATCCCGTGAAATCCTGTGAAAATCCTGTGAAAATGTCATGTCCTCCCTGGAAGATGGAGAAGACTTGGATTTAGATCTCACAGCAACTCATTCTACCTGCTTGTCTCTGTTAGTTTATAAATGGGAATTCCAAACACCTCAAATTGTTCTTAGAAGAATATTTTTCCTCAAAACCCTTTCAAATATGCTTGCACCATGTACCATTTCTACAAGCAGCATTTTTCCTTAAGCCACCTGAAATTCCTGTCTTCACCCACAGCAAATGGCACATGAAGGATTTGGCACAGTCACCTTCAGGACAGAATGTGCTCACTCATTTTGTCCTCTAAGCTCACCCTAGGTAGCACAGCTTAGCTCACTGTGTGTGTGTATGGACGCTGAGCTCCATCTTGGATGTGTTTCAGATGAACTCCCATGGAATCCCAAGCAATCTTTCTGGCAGAAGATTTTCCAGTGAAGAATCAAATCCATCATATAAGGGGAGGACATTTTCAAAGTTGAGGGTACATTTCAACAAACAAGGCTGTCAGCCTTGCCCTCAAGGTCAAGCCTTAATTTTTCAACCTAGTGATAGGAATTGTTTGATTTAGAAGAAACTCTGCATGCTGACTCCTTAGAGAAGAATAACTGAAATTTCCTTGCTTCATATGTTACCTAAAAATCCTTTGCATCAAATGGTGCTACACTGTGTGATACTGTACCAAATCCTCGGCTATTATAAATCATTCTTATCAAATTAATTTATTTTTGCCATCTGAGGTTCTGACTCTTCTGACTTATGCTGTCCTCCTATTTAAGGTTAAGAAAATATCTCTCCAAGTTGTACAGCCCAAATTTATGTCTTTTGAAAACAAAGCTGATAAACTCCCCATTAGACCAACAATAAATAAATACAAGCATTTAAAAAGAATTATTAAACACATCCCAGGGTAGCTGGTTTACAGGCTTTTCTCTTAACATGTTCCATGAGTATCTGAATAAAAACTTGTTTACACTTCTTAGAGGCAAGAGGGACATATCTAAAGAAACATTCAACCTGAGCATGGTACAGATCATACCAGGAGAGAGTGAGCAACAAATTCCTTAGAGAATTTGCCTTCTCAGCTGGTGTTTGTGGCTAAACTGAAATGAATGTGATGCAGAAGTGTAATACAAAGAGTAACTGTGTGAAAATAGAGAAGCATGTGTGACAGATTGCACATAACCCTGTAAAAAAGACACAGATTGAATTTGATTTTTAATCGCTTCCCTGTGAACCTGCTGAACCCACTAGGGTTGCCTGGGGATAAGTGAAATACAAACCTGATCCATTTGGTTTGCTACAGCCTCTGGCAGACTAAATGTAATTTCAACCAAATCAGAGCAGCAGCAGTTTATCCTTAGCCGGCACAGATGCAAGAGATGACTCAAGAAGAAATGAACCAGTAACACATTTTGGAGCAAGAGGATATCTCTGACTGTTTAAGAATTCCAAAACAAAAAGGAATGTAATTTGCTCCCCATTTTGTAGCAGCTGAGGGCTATTTAACATGTGAAAACAGTGGCTGTAAAAGGGACATCTTGCTACATTGTGCGTTTCCTTTCTTTGCTAGAGCAATCACTCTTGTGGCTCTTAAAATTGGAAATTCAAGTTCCAGTTTCTTGAGATCTTCTACTCTTCTGTTGGAGCCGAAGAGCAGCCTTGATGCCTATTCACTGGTCATGGAATTCCTTTTACTGGGAAACAGGTTCTGCTCTGAAAGAGCAACTGGGACAAACACTGGATTGTACCCTTGCACACACTAGGCCTCTGCTCCCCGTGGCCCCGAGGCAGAAACACAAAGGAAGAAGCAAAAAGGGGCTGGACAGGGCCTGAGGAATTCTTTCAGCTACATCTACCAGCTCCCACACTTCATTTGCTTCTAATCAGCAAATATGCTTTCACATGCTGATGATAGCACATTAGCAATTAAGCAACCTGGAATCAATGCTGGCTTTAGACCAAAATGGTTGCTGTGGATATATCAAGAAAAATTGCTGAACAACTGCCAGCTCACATGCTGTATGCTGAATTTACCTGGCTGGCAGACACGTGCAGGGAAACAAACTTGTTATTGCTTATCAAGAAGGTGAGAGCACTGCTGCTGCAGGAATGGAGAAAGGACATGAATGTGGAAAGATTTGAAATGCAGCTGCTGAGCTTTAAGAACAGAAATGGTTGCCTGAAAGTAGCTCAATGAATGAGTTGATGTATTGTTTAAAGTGACAGAAAGTACTGTTCAGACAGGATTCAGAAATATTTCTTCCTGTTTTCTAGGTGAGGCACAATAATTGCTTTAGTTCTCAGTTTGGAAGAAATTGCTAATTCTTTGGAAGAAGCACAGGATAAATGTAATATCTGATTTTTAGTTCATCCAGTGGAAATAAATCAATTCCAAAATGTGAGTATTGGATCTCCTTCCACATATTTTATTAAAATAGAGATTCCTTGAAAGATGTCATTTTTTGAGAAAAATAATTTAATGTTAATGGAAACATCTGAGTTTTACCAGAACTTGAAATACCTTTTAAAAAGAGCATAGAAATATACTTTTGACATTTTTCTCTCACTTGTCTCTTTCCCAGACCTTTTTTTAATTAGCAGTATCTGACTAGAAATCAAAGTAGAGGAGCAGCCTTATATGACTCCCACTTGTGTCATCACAGACTGTAATGTAAACTTGCATATTAGAGATGAACAATGGTTTGAGGCTCAAAAAGAGAAGCTGAACGATTTTTAAAAGGTGGTAATCAACTGAATTGGTGCTTTCTATTTTCTTTTGAATCCAGGAAACAGAAAAGCAAATTTCTTCTACAGGTTTGCTATGACATCCATGTAAGTTGGGTTAATAAATCTGATTCTGGAGTATCCATAAGGTGCCTAAATTACCAGCTCATTTGCTCCAGATTCTGTCTACATTTAATAGACAGGTAGATGACTGGAAATTTTCAAAGATGATTTTGACTTAAAGGTGGCTGACTAATTTACAGTGCCTTTCCCTCCATTGATCAGAAAAAAGACTGAGGAAAAAGGTGTATTTAGTAGTGGGTCACTCAAACAAGCACTTACAGTTAAATGGAATCAATCCAGACCTACAGGGTTTTGTTTTACCACTGAACCTATCTCCCTCGCACTTCTTTTCTGTATACAGCTCCTGTTTGAAACTAAATTTAGTAAAGATACATGTCTTAGGACTGCCAGCCTTAAATTTCATTGCTACTTTATTCAAGCATAGCTTTTGGTTTTCTTAGTGCTGCTCCAGACAGTGACATTTAAACTGAAAATGCACATTTTCAGTGGGATGCTCAAAATTTGTACACACATTTTGTAAAAAAAACTTATACATGTAAATCATATTTCCACATGTAACTACATTTCAATAATCTATTGAAACTTAGATCTGTCCAAGGTACATATGTAAATCTGAGGTCCCCTTTTAAACCATATTACTTGTTCCAACAAATATTTATTATTAAAAAAAAAAGCAGTAAAAGAAATTTTGAAGTAGAGTATGTGTCCACTTCTTAGCCCTAGAGCAATTTTATTCTGAATGCATGCTTAATTAATGTAACAGGTTCAAAAATTCTTCCTGTTTGTCCAGGATGATAAAGCATGTGTTAATGGATGGAACATAAAAAGTAAATCATGATTCTTCCATTCTGCTCCCTGGTGTCTCATAAAATTTCTGTCATCTGAAGCAAATTACTTTAAAATGTGTTAGACTTGTAAAGGTGAACTCTATAAATTAAGCTTTTACAACTCAATTTTCATAAAAAGGGGCCAAGAAGGGATGTCATTGCACATTGGTCAGTGGAGATCTTGAGCTTTACTATATTCTTTCAAACAAACCACTCCATTCTGGTGTTCTGAGGACCTAAGCTGTTCTCTCCCCACATATTTCCACAACTCTAGCTTAATATTTCAGCTGATTTTAAGGTAAAATGTGTCCTTTACTTCTTCTTGGGCTATGCCCTTTGCACTGCACACTAACTACTTGTGGTTCTGCAAATCTATTCTGCAGCTCTGGGTGCCTTTGAACAGGACTATACAGTCACCAGGCAGCTCTCTAAACAGAAAGGGATTCTTCTCTGCACAGAAATCTGAAATATGATACCAAGCAAAGTTCTGTTTTACCCTAGAATTTTTCTAACCCTTGGAGGGGAGTAGGGCCTGCCTAGTTTAGAAGAGATTTGTAGGGTGACCTGACCCATGCCTCATCATTTGGCATCCCACATATTCTGAATTTGAGATAGGGAGGAAGACAAAGGAAGAAGTACACATTTAAGTGCTTACCAGGTTTGAAAGAAGGCAAATTTTGATGCAACCACAGTCTTTCACCTTGGCTTGATAGACGGAAACTCTTTCCACCGTTGGGTTCTCCCCTACATAAATATTAAAAATATTTAATTTTCCAGGAGTCCTTTAATCAAAATTTACAGATCTTGACTTTTCTTAATTGAAAAAAGGGGGACATCTGGATGCAAAATCATAAAAAGTTAATAGTTTTAGTATCATTCCCACTCCTAAATATTAGCTGATATTTGAGTCTCTCCTCTTTGTCCACGTCAGTCCCACACACCTGAGTAACTGACACATTCCACAATGCCAGGAAAATACAGCAACTTGATATCCATCATAACCCCAGATTCCTGTTTATCATTACTCTACACTAGGTCCTTAACAAATAAAAAGGAAAACATCCTGTCTCGAGGAGTTTTGCAACATAAAAACATCAGGAAGAGTCCAAGAGCAGATGGCAGAGGATGCAGAGTACAAAGAAGGAAATCAGAATTCTAGTGCATGCTACAGATGGAAACCTCCAGGGTCAGACTGGAGAGAGTTCTCAGTAATCTGATCCAGCTAAAGATGTTGCTGCTTGTTGCAGGGGGGCTGGACCAGATGACCCTGCAGGTCCCTTCCAACCCAATCTGTTCTGTGATTCTGTGCCCTTGCGAACCTGTTTGCACCAGCACAGACTGGGGCACTACAGCAACACTAGGAAAGGGAAGCAGAGTAAAAAGGTGAAAGCAAACAGCCTTGCCCTGAGCTCAGCTGAGCAAAGCACATTCCTGGGGATTGCACAGCAGGACTTGCGAAAGGCTTTCTAAAGTTCCATGCATTTTTCAGCTGGGTTTTTTCCTAGCGGTGTGACGCACTTTGAAAAGCACCTGTCGTCAATAGGAGCAATTTTTTTTCTTATTGCAAGTATACGAAACAGAAGATTTCTTTGTTAAAGAGGGGCTCTGCTGAGAAGAGAAAACAAATCAGAGTCAAGGGATGCAGTCCAAACCAAAGGTTCCCATCCCTTTGCTCACCATCTGTGTAGTCAAAGATAGCAAAGGCTTCCTTGCCATTGAATAATGCAAACTTGGGGACTTCCTTGACGTCATTGTGAAGGGTGGGTGGTCTGTGTGAGACAACCAGCAGAATGCCAGTGATCAAACATGTTAGAAAATCTTCAGTGGTAAAGCATAAAAGGTAGTTCATGAAGAAACTGTATACAAGTCTTTAGGCAAACATGTATGGTCCTTACTTTTTAAAAGAATATTTGACTCAGATTTACTATTTTTCTAATAAATTGACTCCCACATGCCAGTCTGTAAAGCTGTGCAGAAAATGTTTTAAACACCACACAGACATCCAGAGAATAAGATCTAGAATATCATATAGATAGGTATAAGATAGAATATCATAAAAAAGATCTGTTTCTGAGATTCTTTGAGCAATCAAAGCTGCTAAAACAATGATGGAAATGCTGGAAGAATTGCAGCTGTCTTCCTGTTCCAATTCCAGGCACAAATTCTGTGAGGAAGAATGATATTTTATAAATCATTTCCTGCCCCTTTGCAGAAACAATGCAAGTACTTGGAAGTTCAATATTTCCTAAACCCTGAAGTGACCTCTGAGATGAGTTTAGAAAAAAATACTTTTTTTTTTTTTTAAGTTAATGAGCACCAAGATGACATTAAGTGCAAAATCAAGAGTTACTAACTGAGACATCTTTGCAGGGTTATCAAGGTTTTATCTGGCATCTGATTCAGCATTTCTAGAAGTCAGGGTAAAGATTTTCCATAATGTGGGAGTTAAAAGAGATTCTTCCATTATGTTCACCTGCTGACAGAGTCTCCTTTTTTTACTTTAGTACTAGACAGTCCTAATCAATCCTCACTTACACCACAGTTTCAATGAACATATTTAGCCTTTCTCTTCCTTCAATTGCTTTTAGATTTCACCTGGTAAAAACCAGGAAGATTAGATAAAAATGGGCACAGAGCAAAAGCAGAAATGGTAGGGAGGAAAAGAGAATGAGATTCCTGTGGCCCAGCCCATTCCTTCAATAAGGAACCACCAATTAACAAAATATTACCTGCAGGGATCCATCATGTTTGGTGTTAACTTGGCCAAGGAATCACCCTAGATCTACAGCTTTTCCCAGGGAGGAAGATCAAGACTGTAGGCCAGCTTATTCTTGCAGGTGAAAGCTGGCAGGTCTGTTCTCCACAGCTTGATGATGTGTTCAGAAACACTATGAGGCACCAGCTGTTCCCTGAAGAAGTTTGTGAAATGGCTCAGAGGCTTTATTGGTAGTGGCTAAAGAATTCAATAATAAAGGAGAATCAATTTTTACCTCACCATAGAAAATGCAGATGTCTATTTACAGGGTTTATAAACATACATATATAGGTATGTTCTAAATCTAAAAAATTAGGCAGAATGCCTATAAATAAGGTGGTGATCATAGTTATCATGTGGTGATCTCAAGTACATGCTAAGTTTGGTTTCCAAAACCAGTTCAAGTTACTTCCAGCAGCTAGTATCAGCACTGATAACCTCTGTGCATTTAGTATCAGCTTGTAAGTTCATATTTGAACACTTGTAAGTAGTGATGTCCTTGTTCTCCTTTTTCACTGCTCACCTGAAGATGATCTGAATGTGAATGTCATGGCAAATACAGGACACTTGCTGCTCTCACAACCATTGCAAATCAGCCTTCAGATCAGGGTGGTATCAGCACTGATAACCTCTGTGCATTTGCAGCACTCTTTAGTATCAGCTTGTAAGTTCATCTTTGAACACTTGTAAGCAGTGATGTCCTTGTTATCCTTTTTCACTGCTCAACTGAAGATGATCTGAATGTGAATGTCATGGCAAATACAGGACACTTGCTGCTCTCACAACCATTGCAAATCAGCCTTCAGATCAGGGTGGATCAAGGCAGACTTGATCCATCCATGAGCACTTTGCTGTAATTTGTGACTGCACACAACCCGTTCCTCAATCCTCTCCAAGCCCAAATTTGAGATGCAGTAATCTCATCTTCACCTTCGCTGCTCTTCAGATGATTTGCATCTTTAAAGGTTAGGTCTTGAGCAGAAGACATTACTGTCTTACACTGAGTTTTCTGGAATTATAGCAACTCTGGCTAAAATTGTGGAATGAAAAATGTCAGGCATAAGTGGATTTCAGAAGGAAGAAGATGTTAAGATGCACAAAGAAACAGAAAGGAGTCACATAATATTCCTTAAATACTAATGAATAACTCAGATATCGGCATCTTTACAGGAATGTGACATATTACAGTCCAAGTATCATTCTTGTGGTGTACAGAAATATGTTTAAAACGCATCTCAGAAGCATACAGTTCAAAGATGTAGACAGCCTCCTGTTTCAGACTGAAAATCCTATTCTTCATCTTCCAGTGACAATGAGTGTCACCTAAGAAGTCATAATTCACCATGCTCTAGGATGTGTCCTCTGTTTTTGCCAGCCTTAATGGAAGAAAAAATGGAGAAAAAGGCATTTATGCTCTATCAGACCACAACCTACTTTCCAAGAACTCCTGTGAGACATACATCTCCCTTGACATCACTGCTGTATTTATCCTGACAATAAAACAAAATACCAATGCAGTAATATTTCATACCTCTGCGGTGCCATTTAGACATCAAGACCAAATGCTTCACAGTTAGACAGTACTTGCAAACAGTATCTTAAAATAACGAAAACCATGGATTTAATATTGGCAGTGCAAAGAGGTCATGTGTTGGGTGAAAATAGTGATTTATTTACACTTTGAAACAGCTGGAATGGCAGAACACTTATTTTCACCAGAAGTTATCAGATGTTAAAGTGACTCACTGTGGGTAGAAGAGCAGAAGATGATCCTGAAAAAGCTAGCTACCATGTAAAAAATCCACAGATTTTACTGTGGATTCTGTGGAGGCAAAACCCCCAAACTTCAAGACTTCAAGCAGTGTTTAGAAAGTCACTTCATTTAGTGTGAGAGGTGTGAAATTATACATGCATGTGTAGAACTGACAGAAAAAAAAGTATTGTATAAATGTCATCAAATGCCATCAACAAAAAGAAGATGGGAGAAGGAAAATTACATTACCTCTACTTCACACTTAGAAGATTAGAGAGATTAGGGATCTTGCCCAAGAAATGAAACCCTGAATTCCAGCCAACAGTCTTGAATGAACAACATTCTATTCCTTTGTCTCTGTTAATGTTCTTGTCTTTGATGTACCACAAGAAACTCAGAAAATGGTGGGGTTTTACTACATGGAAATAAATAGGTTTGTGGTATTGCATCTTCTGAGCTCCAAGACTGAAGGGTAGAGGTTAAAAAGCTTTCTTAGATCACATAGCAGACCAGTGAAACTGAAGCATACCAATTACTAATGTCCTGCACTAACTATGAGCCCTTAGGACATCATGCCTGGCTGCTACATCATGTCATGTCCAGAGCTGCTGCTGGGTCAGGATAGTGAACAGCACAGGTAACTCAGATGGTTACAGAGTGCAATTCATCATCTCATAAAAGAATACACAATATTAAAGGCAAATACTAAACCCAACAGATCAGAAAAAATTAGTCTAAAACAATTAGAGTGAAAATCAGCAAATATTATGTACGTAAAAATAAACAGACAAAACTTTCAATTTCTTACTGTAAATGTTTTCTGAAAGTTTTAGAGAACTTAATCCTGTCAAAAGGATCTGCTTTGCACATGAAACTGAACACCATTTTGAATGTCAGTATTCCTTTAAATTTTGAGACTTTCTAGTAACCCTCACACTGCTTTCTGCTGTTCTTTATTGTCCTTCATGTCCCAGAGTAAGTGACCATGTATTGAGCTCAACCTTGTAAAGATAATGACTGCAGTGCACAGGCCTCCTTCAGCAAATCTGTAAGGATGAACCATGCTTTTCTGTTGAATGAATACTACGAAAGTAAAAGACACCAGCAGAACACATAAACACAGCAAACACAAACAGAAACTCAATGGAATTGAGTACAAACCAATCCAAAAGACTCCCTCGAGAGCACAGCACCAAACATAACAAGAAGCTATGCAATCAGGTTTGGGGACTTAGAGGTGGCTGGCATGGGGCTCAGTAAAGAGATTATAATCTCATCTCTCATTCAGGAAAACAGTCTTTGCAAATGAAAACACTTGAATCAGTTGTCCAGTTTTCCTTGTAACTAGAAGAGCTTACAGGACTCTGCTGAATGTTTGGGGCAGAAAGCAGAAACAAAGCAGAAAGATAAAATTCCTTTACTGCAACTGGGCTGAGGCAAGAGGGGAGAGTGAGCCCATGGTTTTAATGTTCACTGCGTTGAGGAACTGCAGAGCAAGCACTTTTTCACTCGTGACCTGACCAGCAACTCCTCTTCCATGGCTGCTAAGCCTGGTGTTGCACAGACTTGCCCACAAGGCCTAGCCTAGGTAAAATAGTAAAGCCCTCACATAAATACTCTAGAAATTCTTCTAGACATTCCTCTAGAGAAGCCACAACAAAAATTGGGAATAAGTGCATTTCGATTTCTTGTAAACTGCCCTTTTTTTAAACCAGTTTGCACAATACAGCTAACCTTAGCAGAATCCTCAGTGGGTTAGAGTACATTAAGCACATTAACAATTCTAAATGCAATTACATATGCTTGGATTAATTTTTATAGGTGGCATAGGCTTTGAGAAGTCTATCAAAATTAGGTTATGTATCAAATTATATACAGCATTAAGGCACACTCAAGAGACATGGAATCCAGAAGGAAAATGCAAAATCACAGCAAAGTTATAAAGACTAAATAAAATTTTGATTTTTTCACTCTGCTAAATCTGAACTTTCTGATTACCCACAAGCCTAACATGTCCCGAATCAGGCTCAGCTTTATACTTGGAAATTCCCAGTGATTTAGTTTGTTTGTTTGTTTGTTTTTTGGTTTTTGTGTAATTGAGGAATATTTATCACACAGAACTAAATATTACAAGCTCTCTAATATGCAAACACTGTTCCAGGTTTTTGGAAAGAGCTTAAGCCTCCAAACAATTTCTGATTTCTTGGTAATACATGGTCCATGGTTGCTCTATTTCTATCATGGAAAACTGAAGGGGAAGAGAGAAAAAACAGAAATCAGGCTAATTCTTTTAAGATGAAACAACCACTTACTTTTTCTATTGTTATTTTCCTGTGCCTTTCTCAGAAAGGAAGAATGCCAGATCATGGGATGAATGTCATTGATTTTGGCAAACTTAATTCTGCATATACCAAGACTGATCTCATAAATCACATGCTGACTAAAGAAATGGACTCCATTAACAAAAACAGTGGTTTCCATCCCCTGTAAGTGCGGCAGGCAGAGCCTGAGTGTCACTATCCTTTCCCTGACAAATGACCAGACCTGAACAAGAACAGATCCCTGCGTAGAAGACCCAACATATCTTACCATGTGTGTGCTACACAATGCATGCACATAGGCAAACCTCCTGAGGGGGCTGCAAAAAATCAGATTATTACACCTGGGGCATGGGGTTTAGGCCAGACGATTCTCTCTAATTGGCTGAATTCAGAATGGGGGGGGCTATTGGCTCAGCATCCATTCATAGATTATGCACTGCATTAGGGAATAAATATCTTTGAGGACAGGATGCAGGATGATTTATGAAGTTCCTGAAGTCAAAAATATATGGTGTACTTGTAAAATGTTTGCCATACTGCTACTCTTCTCTGTTCACTGTTATGATGACAGGAGGTATGGGTAGGCCTTGGGCATGTTGTCAGATCTGTACTTTTGGGTAGGCCTTGGGCATGTTGTCAGATCTGTACTTTTGGGCAGCTGAAAATGAAAGACCACTCTGAGTTAAGCTACAGTACATGAGCTCTAAACAAATATTAACCTATATGGGTAACTTTGAACAAAATTTCAATTTGCTAGCCTTATAAATTTTGGGTTATTCTGTAAACTTAAACTTATGCTTAAACATAACTATAACTATAAATATATAAACTATAACTTAAATATAAGTACTGCAATTTGAGAAAAATAAAATGTTTGGGTGTATGCAAAATCCTGATCTCAACCAATTACTCTTGAAGCAAAGCCAGAATCTTACAAGAAGAAGTACTAGCCACTTCTCTGTGAGTTCTTCCTTGACAAAGGCTGGGCTGAAAACACAGTTCCATTGAAAAAAATAGGAGTTCTGCATTTCATTTTCTTGAGCCAGGATCTGGCTTCCACCCCGGTTCATAATTTGTAATCTTTAAGAGTTGGTGTTTAAAACAAGTCACAATGAAGTGTGGGATGCAGCTTAAAACATGTTTAAACAGAAAAATGTGCTAAATGCTCATTTTTCACAATATATGTTCATTCTTGAGTAGATGTCATGAGGAAACATGAACACCTATACTTTTCAGAGTAAACTAGTAAAAGTGCTTAGGTAATGAGCCTAAGCTTAGGTAAAACTCCCTCAAAAATACAGCTTCAATTGGCTGATCTTTCATGGCATTTTTGTATCATACAATAATAATTTCATTGGGAATATGATCACCATTTTTGAAAGAGGTTAGATTTCTCTCTTATATGCTTAAATTAACTTGTCCAATATAATGTGCAGCCACTGTAAAAGGGATGTTATAGTAGAAGACTAAAGCATTTGGGTATTGAATACAAAGTTATTTAGCAGATGAAGCTCTAAAATCCCAGTTTGGCTCTTTTTAAAGGATTAACTCTGTTCATGTATGCTACGCAGAAAGCTTAACTGAGATACAGGTAACAGATATGAACTCCTGAAACAATTAATAGTTGTTTATGTCCTGCTGTGGGTAGAATGGCAGAGACAGCACTCAGGATTCCCAGGCCAACTGATAACACAACCTTCCCATGGCAGTTCTAAGGCTGAAGATACGTCAGCGTCGAATTGCTGAGGTCACTTCTCTCCTTTGTTATTCCCCTATTTGGCTCTCTCCTAAATTCAAAATTGTTTTAAAGCTAACAGGATTTACAATCATGTAAATAAAGGACATTATATTAGCTTGCATATCAGATATGCTTGTTTATTCTGTCTAAGGAAGAGCTAGCAATAGCATTTTCATGACATCAGAGGCGAAGCAAAGGAAGCCATTTCAACTAATTAATCTCAGTAGTGTTTATAAAGAAATATAGGCAACTGATCTGTGTAATTGTTCTAAGGAGTCACAGTTTGCACACTGTATTTAAACAATGTATGACTATTAAGGGCAGCTTTGAGGATGGATTTTTAATTCATCAGTACAAGGTACTTTTCAGAGTTTTTCAGAGGTGTGAGGTCCACAATGGTGGAGATACAGAAAATTTTCAGACTTGTCTGTAATTAAAGCCCACATGAGTTTGTAGAAGGAATGACAAACCTTGTCTAACATCACTAATTTGTAAACTACATAGCAGACAGTTAACAGCAGGCACCAGGATTAAAATTATTAAGAAACTAGATTTCCATTAACATTACAAAATTTTGTGAGACAGTAGAGACAGTAAAACTTAAATAATAATTCTGAAATATGGTTCTAATTTTCTGAAATATGGTTCTAATTTTCTGCTACCCAATTTTCACCTGAATTATTTGCAACTTCCTAAGGGATTGATTGAAACTGCAATACACTGTACATATACACTGAAAGCATCACTGTGGTTAAAATGTGAGTTACATACGGGAATTAAATGAGGTAACACTGTTTTATGAACACTTAGTGTTCAAAATTCACCCTTTTTCTCTGTAAGATTAAATTTTATAGTGATTTCGGAGCAGATTATTTAAGTTCAAATTAATTTTCCAACTTTCTAAGAAATTGCATGTGAAAGTTTTGGTTTATTTAACAAATATGTTTAGTAGTCATTCATATTTCACTTTAAACTTCATTGAGAATTTTAGAGGAAACTGAGCTATAAACAGAGCAAATTGATACCACCCAACAACATTATCATTGCAAATTCTTCCCCTCCTATATTTAATCAAATAATCACTGCATCTTTTCTCTAGCTTGCTTTCTGTCAATACATGTAGATCAGTGGTTTTTACACGTGCACTGGATAGTTAGTAATATCTAGGTCAATTTGAGTTTAACTGTAGTGCTCATGATGCTGCTGAACACAGAACTGAAGTCTAAATACCCTGGAGAATTATGGTGTGGGAAGGACAACTGGTTGTTCTCTACTGCATGCTGTTTTGCAAGCAGAAATCCTTTCAATCTAATAATTTAAAAGAAAAGATGTGTCTTTCACCCTCTGTACTGTATAAACTTTTCCCTCCATGTCCCATTGCACTCCCCCTCAGCCTTAGCTACTTGGAAGTGGTCCCTTTTCTCCTCAGTGCCTGCAGGTCAGGAGCTGAGCTCCCCTCTCCTTAATGCCCCTTGGGTTTTGTGGGAACACTACTACCACTTCCAGCTTCCCATGGCTCCCTCCAGTCGTTCTCAAATCATGTTCCACCTCCCTTTACCTGACTTCCCCACAGCAGCTCCCTGCATCCTCAGCCTTCCAAATTCCTTCACCAAAACAGCTGTCACTGCCCTGTGAGAAGAGAGGGAATACATCTGAGACAGGTGATTTCTTCCACCAGAAAGCAGGACAGAACATGCCTCTTTTCAATGCCAAAGGCGCAATTGAATTTTTTTTCATAATGTTTGAAATACACCAAAAGTAATTCAGAAGAGTCACACTTTGCTAGTCAGCACCTGCCAGCATTTAAAATGGCATCACCTCAGCCAGGCCCCAAACAAACAGAAGCCACACATCAAAAATCAGTGTTGATACACTAAATTAATCTACTTTTAGGGCTCTTCAGTTGAACTGAAGGGGTCTGGTACTGGCTTCTAAGGTTAATATTTGTCCTTGAATAGCCACCCACAGAGCTCCTGAAGAGGCGGCCTTCCCCCACACACTGCCAGCCCAGCCTCAATGCCCCACTCCCATCCAAAACCTCTTCCAGCTCTCACTCTGCTGTCTCCTTCCTTGTTCTCTTTTGCTTCATTCCACTTGTTCTTCTCACACACTGTAGGGTGACAGGGCAGTCATTTTCTTGTCTCCCTAATCACTAGCAGTAAGGGGAGGTGGCAGACATTTTGTAAGTAAGACGATTCAGGTGTTGAAAGCTTCCCTCTAGGTCTCTATGAAAATTTTTAAAAATCACTAGATCCACAGAGGAATAGTAAATTCTGCTAAAACTGGCTCTGTTGTGACTTTTCAGAGAATTTCTTTCAGCTGCTAGCTGAGCAAGGTCACTGCTCTCAGTGACCTGTGGCCAGCACAGGGCCACCGGACCTGTCACCCAGCCAGTCTGTCCTTGCAAAACCTGCTGAGGATAAGGAGCAGGGATGACAGTGGAATTCCTGTGTTTACATAGGATCTATTTAATCGAAATAAAGTTTTGCTGTCATACCTTCCTGTTTTTAGAAGTTATCCAGCTGTGAGCTTCCTAATCAAAAGAGATGTGGCAGCATGCCATGGAACAGCCTCCCTTCCAGCATGTAACCCAAAGTATTTCCAAACCCCAGACTGTGCCTAGAAACACATGCCTTGAGTGAAAATTTGACTTTTATGCTATGTGAATCAGAACATACATTCATTTAAAAGAAAACAGATAAACAGCAGACACCAAGATCTACAGGCCACTTCGGAGAAAACCCCAATGAGGAGTGAAGCCAACACAAAATTCAAGGGTTCACTTGTTTTTCGACAGATAGGTATCTGTCCATGAGGGATATATCTTACCAAACTGCACAGTTGAATCTTCATGTATTTAAATTAATGTCTGAATTTGCTTTCAGCACACTATAAATTCCAAAGCCTCATGCATATAGCATTATAAATCTTTGCTATATGCAGTAAAAATGAGGTAACAGGTCCTCTGGGTCCTTTGGTTGGTGGCATGAGCTATCCTAGTCCTTTCATGCTTCATCTGAGGGCAACATGAAACAAATTCCAAGTACACTGGAAATTTGACTGCCTGGAATTACTTCCAAAAGGGATTTTTTTTCCTATAGATTTTAATTTTAGATTACTAATAAATAACAATAATACAGGGTCCAGGGGTTCTGTCAGCAATCTATAGGCATACTTTATTTATTTCAAGGATCCAAGAGAAATATTCCTGACTTAGGGCTAAGTGGAGGTCTCATAGCAGCATAGCATTGTTTTTTTCTGCATAGTGGGTGAGTGACATGTTCCTGACTTGAATTGAGCTTCTCCCATTGTGGAAGAGGGAAGAAGACAGAAGGTTTGAGGTTCTTGACCTGAAGAGGAGAGGGTACAGAGCAGCTGTCATTGTTTAGAGGTGCAGTGGTTCCCCCAGCCACAGCTGCTATCCCACAAACTCTGGCACTCACCTCGGACAGCAGGGACGCTTATGATGATGCTAGGGCTGTCCCTAGCCCATATTCAGCAAACTGTACTAGAAAATCAAGCTTTCTTCATCAATGAGCATATTCTCCATGAAAATTTTGCAATAAAACACAATAAATTTTTATTGTAGTTGCTAAAATTATATCAGCTCACTGAACTCAGTGGTGCATTTGTTTTAATGCTCCTATAAATCCTGTGATCACAACCTCACTATCCTATGTTACCCAGATGTAAGGGTTAAGGCTTGAAGGAATCCTTTCCTTGACATCTGTGAATCTACAATTCAGCTCATAATTTGTTATATAGAAATGCCATGCAAGTGTGGATTTGACTTAATCTCAAGTAAAATCTCTAGATACAACAGTTTTGATGTGTGTGTGAGATCCATTCCCAGACATACCCCAGAAACTTCAGCTGAGCCGAGTCATGGGCACAGCACTGGGACTGGAAAGCACTTAATCCCTCCTGCCTTGCATTCAGCATGAGCCTTGGATTCCCGTGGTGCACCTCCCAGAAGTCTGCTCCACATGATTCTTAAGGAAACTTCAGGCTGCAAAATTCCCACCCATGTCAACTACCTACAAGTCTCAATTCAAAACCCTTCTGTGAAACTCTTCTGCTTTATTTTGCATAGAGACCAACTGAAAATGGAAGAAATGGTAATGTGAAATCTTTTACCTAATCACCAAGATTTATCTACTCTGAAGTCAAGCAAGATCCTTTTTTCAAAAGCCAGCATGGCCTTGATATTGAGATCGTATCTGGAAATTGTTGCCACCTTATGAATGAAAATGTTTTCCTCATGGCTAAAGATGTGAAGTGCATACTTTTTCACTTTCTTTTCTGATGTGCATCTGGACATTTAGATTTGCCAGCCTGGGCAGTGCTGTTTTACTAAAAGTATAAGCATGATTTTTGGGCCTTGTCACACTTTCATTGTGTTGTACACAAATCCCCATAACAGAATTTGTGGGTTATTATTGCAAGAGACATCAGTGATGTGGAATCTGTCTGTGAGCTCATTTATCATTTTATCTCTGTAGTTGGTTTTGCCCATGAAGAAAATGATGTGGGTATATATAACCTAAACATGAATGAACTCTTTCTTGACAATTTTTCTTAAAAAATGGACATCATCTGGACATACCAAAGCTAAGACTACCCACATTTGCTGTCTTTCACATCTCCCCACAGATAACTCACATTAAACATCAACACTGCAGTTTTCAAAAATTAAAAACATATTTGTAAATCTAAAAATAGAGAGAAACAGAATCTTAGATGACTAACTAAACCTTACCTCCTACTCTAACTGCATAAAGATATAGTCTGGATAATTTATAGAAGTCTTTGAAGTACAAACACTAAGAAATATTTCTTCTTTCCATGTTAATGAGGAGTCTGTATCTCCTCTGGGAACTCAAGTGAAATCAAAGAGAAAGCCTGGCCTGGCCAACTGAAAAATCAATTACTTACACAGGGCTATATGCAAATATCTAGAATTGAATTTTTCACACCTGATTGGAGAGCATAATTCCATGCATTTTCAAAAGCTTATGAACCTGAGCTCCATTTTGTGCAGTGTTTACACACATGAATTAGACAAGTAACTTCTTATTAAATGTTAAGAGAAATCTTTGCCTGGTTCGTGGTTTGGCAACGGGAAATTTCCATCAGTATCCATGGGCATGCCTGCATCAGACTATTTGCCATGTGTACTCTTTCTGCTGTTTTTCTTTGAGAATTTACTTGCCAGTTGGTGTGACTTTTTCTGATGACACTGAGAAAGGTTCCAGTTTCTTGTGTTTTGCTGACTATTATTTGCTGACTAATCTTTGCATGTGTGTAGCTGTCTTCCAGAGCTTTTCCATTCTCTGCTGTCTTCCTGGTTGGTACTCTGTGCATCCCAATGATTCTTCTACTTTTCTATGTGTGGCTGTTCCATCATCCAGGATTGTGGAGGACAATGATAAAGAGACTAACAAGGTATGGCCTAGTTATTAATGATAAGCAGCTCCTCTTGAAAGCCAGGACTTCTTGTTGACACAGTGACTGCCCCAAATGTTTAGGACATCTGTGTAGAAACCTGGAGTGCATCTTTAGCCTACTGAAGAGCCCAAGGGACGTTGTCTTTCAGTGCACAAGACAGACAGCATGGCAGAACAGTACAGCAAGAACACATAAACAAGCATCTCCTTTCCAGCTCAGTTTTGGAGGAGTTTACTTGGTTCATCATTCTTGCACATTTCTTCAATCTTCCTTGTATTGTGAAGAGTCTCTTGTACTAACATTAAATCCCAATATTAATACCCAAAACTGTAAGGGCTGCCTGCAGACATGCAGATGTAATTGCAAACCTGTACCCCCCCAATCCACTCTTCCCTTGCCTCACACTCAAGCCTGCTCCATGGTTTGAAAGCTAAATGTGTCCCAGTCCACACTGTAAAGCCAGATGCTGTTGCCCTTTCGGCCAGACCATTACTTCACACAGGCAGTAAAAGTATGTGATTCATGGTAGGAAGATTCATAATTTGGCCTGGAGAAAATTCAGCCTAAGAAAGGAAATGTTGACACCTAGAGACAGGGCCTGTCCTTCTTTTAACCATTATCTATAACCAATACAAATAAAGTGTCAAGACACCCAAGGTGAGCTCAGTTATGATCTGCTAACTACTGGCTAAATGAGATGGAAAAAAGAAAATAGGCTAGAAATCGATCAAAATCACAGCAGAAAGTGAAAACAGAAGAGGTCTTATTCAGTAGGAAAGAAATAAAATGAAAATTAAGTGTGATGTCTTTGGGCAGCAGAACTCTTATATGAGAGAGCATTTACCTGTACTATAATAGTGCCCACAGGGCAGAGGCAACCAGAGGAAGCTCTTGAAGCTGATGGAAAGGCAAATGATTTTGCACAAGTGCACTTATTACAGCTGGTTTCTTAGAGACCACAGCAATCTATTTACCTGTACTGTAATAGTGCCCACAGAGGCTACCAGAGGAAGCTATTGAAGCTGATGGAAAGGCAAATGGTTTTGCACAAGTGCACTTATTACAGCTGGTTTGTTAGAGACCACAGCAATCTCAGGCAATGAAATGATCCAGCCAGAAACATGAGTTGTTGAGAATACTGCCTGCTCAGAGGGGAGATTTTCTGGGGCACCACCCTCTGTGTATCTCCAGCTCCCTTAATGGCAGAGCATCTGGAGATGGTACATGATCTGCTCTGAAGTTAAGTTCATAGTATGCTGCTGAACTCATAAAGAAACATGTAGAAAGTTGGACCCTCTCCAGATCTTTACTCTTTTTTCAGTGGTTATGTCCACTGATGCAATGTTTGATTGATAAGAACGTTTTTAACATCTGATTTGATTCTTGTAAGGCAAAGCAGGTGAGGCTGAATGCACAGTGAGTGGCTGATAAAACCATTGATCTTCACACACATCAGCAAAGTAAAGTATTGTGAATTACAGTGGTCTCCACTGCCAAAGCAATATATTTAATATATTATGTTCTGTAAAAAGTCATTCTATTTTCTATAAAAGCACAATTCCCATGCATATGATGCATCTGATTAATAAAACCCCTTTTTTTGATGTTCCATGTAGGAACCCAAATGCTGTCTGAATTTGTTGTCATTGCCAGTTGCCATCTGAGAACACCTCTTGTTCTTTGACTCCATGAAATACAGTCTTCTTTTTTCTCATCAATCTGGACTAAGAAAGCAGGCACTCACAAGGCAGGTAGTGCTCACAATCAGTCACTTAAGCACTCTTTTCCTGCTCCAACTCGAATTACAGTGGTCTCCACTGCCAAAGCAATATATTTAATATATTATGTTCTGTAAAAAGTCATTCTATTTTCTATAAAAGCACAATTCCCACGCATATGATGCATCTGATTAATAAAGCCACTTTATTTTGATGTTCCATGTAGGAACCCAAATGCTGTCTGAATTTGTTGTCATTGCCAGTTGCCATCTGAGAACACCTCTTGTTCTTTGACTCCATGAAATACAGTCTTCTTTTTTCTCATCAATCTGGACTAAGAAAGCAGGCACTCACAAGGCAGGTAGTGCTCACAATCAGTCACTTAAGCACTCTTTTCCTGCTCCAACTCATAAATACACTGTCTCCACTGTTAATCTGTAGTATCCCAGGAAAAACTAATACATCTTTCTGTGCAGGACACTTGCTTAAGGACAAGGGGAATTGTAAGTATTTTTTTCCAAAGCAGTAGCAACAATTTAAACACCATGAGTATCCCCTGTGGATTTTGGAGCAATGTCTCTTTTCTGTTCAATGGATACATGGGTTTGTGACTGTGGTGTTGGAGAAGCCAATGTACTGAGCAAGTAGTCATCAGAACCTATAGAGAAATTTCAGTTTAACCACATTTCTTTAGAGTGTTTCATCTTGGTGCAGCAGGCAAAGTACAGGAACATAGGAGTAATACCACCAGGACTCTCCCATGCCTTTTATGTTTCATGGTCTATGCTGCTATGCTGTTGCCATTTCTGTAGTATTGTCATGGCAGAGATTCAAAGAACAGAAACCATCACAGTTCTTGTAATCTGCAGCACAGTGCAGTTCCCTAGCATGTTACCTGTGCTCAGAAAATGAATTTATTTCAGAAACTGCTTATTTCTGCTTAGTATTCCCATCTTCCTCCTGGTGCACTCACCTTATCTGAGCTGCTAAATGACCTGTCAGAATCCTATGGACTTTCCACACACAAATTCATTGAGTATGGAGATCTCAGCTCTTTTGTTTGAGAGGCTCCTAGGGCCATGGCAGAATGAAGAGTTCCCTGATGGCAGCTTGAAAGTGCTTTGATTCACCAAAAGAAAATGAATCAGTGCAAATATGTAGCCTGACCACAAGTCCTGCAGTTCTGCCTGATTCCAGCTGGCTCTGCAGTGCAGTCACAACACGTTGCAAGAGAGGATCCAGAACACAAGCAGCTAGCTCACCATCTGGAAAAAACAGCACAGGATTCCTGCCCAGAATAGGCCCCTGCTGTCTTTATGCCATTGTTATAGAAATTAAGTAGGAAACAGCTGGCCATGTGGACACAGTTATTGCAGAATATCACTTCTGCAATAGGGTAGCAAGAAAGGTCACTGAAAATGTCCGTGTGAAATGAGATTTTCATATGCACATGACTTGGTCAGCTTGCAACATCTATTATACGGGTGGGGCTTGACTTCTTTTGCTGCTATCCTTTGCCTTCCTTCTAGGTTAAACCTCATCAGTAATGCCAAGAAAGAATTTTGCACTCCTTACAGGGATAAGAATAGAAGATAATGATAATATATTAAAGTTTTTGATGACTGTGCATCCAAACAGCATTGCAGAGAACTGTTGCTCAGGACAAAGTACTTCTTCATGTCTGAGAGCCTCAAGACAGAGAAATTAAACAAAATTAGTTATCTTGTCATGGTAAAGTAATTCTTTAAAAAACCCTCTTTTCACTAGTAGACACTTCAGAAAAGTTGAGGGAAGAGCTTGTTTCAAGTCTGTGCTTTGAAGGAAAAGTCAAAGTACAGTAGGAAGAAAAAAATGCTGAACTCCTTAGAAGAGTAACTTAGCCCAAAAGAATGCTTAAGCATGAGGAAACTGAAACAGGCAAATGTATACAGAGCTTATTGTGTGTCTGGGTTTGTAGATCACTTGTGCTACCAGAAGTAAAGATTAATAGATTTGGATCCTTTTCAAGGCCTGTGTCTGTCTGCTTCCACCACTGTGCATCCGTGAATACATGAAGGCTAAGTGAGATTGCCCATGAACTGGAACTCAGTGAAAGGTTATGCTCAGGCACAGGGGAGCCCGTGGCTGCTGTACTAATCACAGTGTCTAAACTTAGGCACCACAGCCTTCCAGCTCTCAGAAATGGGTTATTAAGCACCAAAATCAGAGGGAAGAACAGAATAAGCATTTTACTATTCTCAGCAACCTCAGGAATGTGCAAAATTGGTGGCTTGATCATTTTTTTGAGCACAGACACTTTGCAGAACTCCCCTTTTGACACAGCATAAACCCCTTCAATTTTTCTCTTCAGATCTTTTAATGAAAAAGGATGCTTGCAAATATGCAGATGTGTTGTCAGGTTTGCATTACCTGAGACACATAGTTTTTGGTTCACAATAGAGTAATACTTTTTGATCAGTACTCTGTAAATCCCTGCATGAGAAGGAGGGAGGATTTTTTTTATATATATAATTTGGTTTAGGGTTGATTTAGATCAGCATGCCTACAGACAGGCAAGTCTGCTTAATTGCTCTAGATTGCACTTTAAGAATTCATGGATGAATACATATCAGGTCTGATAAACAGCTATATATTGAAGTCTGAACCATAACTGGTGCCTGGATGATTTGTGTATAATTCCACCAAATATGTACTCCATGCATATGACATATACTTGGGTATTTATATGTGGAGTTAAACTAGCATTAAACTCAGCATAAGCAGAAATCAGAGAAGATGAAAAAGAGAGGAAAATAGATGAGGTGAGATTTGAATTAATGGCAAAATGCTTTAAGGTAAATATGAGAGAGCAAAGAGTGATTTTTTTGAAAGGGTCAGGGAGTCAGGGTTATTAAAATGGTAGCAAAGCATAATGCACAGGGCAACT
This sequence comes from Passer montanus, assembly GCF_014805655.1. Taxonomy (NCBI): domain Eukaryota; kingdom Metazoa; phylum Chordata; class Aves; order Passeriformes; family Passeridae; genus Passer; species Passer montanus. The sequence goes on from NW_024366815.1 coordinate 1,122,296, forward strand.
AGCATGTGTTAGTTTTTCCATTTATGAAGATTTTTTTTTAAGCTGAAAGCCACACAGACATGTTTGGATTAACTTCTGTATTTTCTGCTATCTGATAGCAAATGTTCTGTGTTGCATTTATACAAAGCTAGCCTTCTAGACAACATAAGGTTTTTCAATTACAGCAATATACCAGCTCTCTATTAGTGCTGTGGGAATACATCCAGCAGACAGGAAATAATTTCTATGAGAAATGATTTGCACTTCAGCTTGATTAAGGGCAGACCATCAGGGTCAGCTTTCTATTGCATGGCTTGCTGTCCTGACTATCATTTTCCTTCTACTTGCACGAAAGTGAGAAATATTTAAAAACTTTAAAATTATGTGAGAAACAATCACCTCCAAAATTCCTCCTGGAATGGCTAGACAGGCTTTTTTTTTAACAACACAAGGCACTGGGAAAAATCAACATGCATTCCCTTGTGTCCATGTACTCTTGTGAAAGCTCCAAATCTGGCTGAAGACTTGCCCTGGGACAGAGTTACTGTTGTGGCTTCTTGCTGTGGTTGTTGTAGCATTCAAGTGCCTCTCTCAGGAAAGCTGTAAAAGGTTTGCACAGCCTCCAACTTTCCTTTAGTTACTCTTCATGCTAGATGTTCACTGTACCATGCAACTTTCACCTAGACCCACTCTGGTGTTTTAGCATAGAAAAAATGTCCAGAGAGCCCATTTTTTAATTGTGCTACATTCCATTTTCACAGATTCACTAAAAAATGGGGTTTAATTTGCTTTTTAAAAATGCCCAAGGTGCAGGAGTATCTGACAGAAATATTCTGGAAACCCATCATAGAAAATGCTGTCTTTTCACAGACAGATAACTGCATGAATTCAAATAGGAATTGTAGCTTATGTTTATGTATGAATCCTTCGCTTCAGGACAAAAAATAATCACTAATTTATACAAACTGGGAAAAATTCCTCCTCTGGGAAGGCTTTATGTGATGAGATTTTTCTCAGCTTTCTTTAAATCATCTAACCACTGCAGAACATAGGGTAAATCCAATGAAATTAAAGATCCCTTGGAAAATCTGAGTTCTTTCTCATTATTATTATTCTCCTGAGTAATGCATATATTTCTCACTATTGAAAAAAGTAATAATGTCCTTCATCAGGAAGAATCAGCCTCCCTGGTTTCTTTTTCCAGCTACAGCAATAGAACTTTTATATTAATCCAATATCCACATCCAAGCATTAAAATGAAGTCTTGTTTCAAGTCAGTTGAGATTCTACAGTATTTTAAAAGGCAATAAGTGAAACCCCAAACAAATCTGTGTTCCTTAGTTTTTTAAGTCATGCTGACTATGAGTGGTCAGATGTTTGGCTGGCATGTTTTCTTTACCTTTAAAAATGCTCATTATCACCCTCTTTAAAAGTTTTCCTCTTGCCTCCACCTCAAGATTTCTTCAAACTAGCTGCCAGAGTGAATTCTCTTACCATTGTAAAGAAGAAAACAACTAAACAAGGGTTTTTCTGTCCAATGGTCAGTAATTATTCAACAGAGAAATCCCATAAGAGACCAGGTTCAGCAACTGTCCAGGACAGCTGCAGAAAACTGAGGAAGAAACTGAATTTTGCAGGCCACGTTATGTTTTCCCCATCAGAAAATAAATCCTAAAAATTGTTTCAACTAGTAATACCTAGAGATTTCAAAAGCTCTTTCCCTTCTAGAAGTACTGAGTTATTTTCTCCTGTGACTGCAGTAGTACTATTTCTAAAACTAAAGACTGGTGATCATAATCTCTCAAATCTGCAGGTTCCTAGATGTGCCTTGATAAGTAAATCAGATTAAAGTGATGACTCCTCTCACATGCCATGTTACTCCCTCTCAGTTCAATCAATGTCATGGAGAGAATATGGTTAAAAATAGTGCCCAGCACTGTGCAAAAATCAGTTTGTAATATGTGTAAGGGTTTCCCGCCTAATTAAAGAAGTTAATTTAGTTAATTTATTTAATTTAGTTAACAATATCCCAAACATTTTGACCATTAAATTACTTATTTCAATTCCATTTCAAAAATGTCTATTAGAAACATCAGGTAGTATTTCTCAAGAGAAGGCTCTTGAGAACATAACCACAATTCAACTCGGCTAGGTGTTACTAACTTCCCTCGTGCTTGTGTACCCAGAGTGTAGTCCTATGAGAAAATTCCCTGTTGGGTACTTTTCAAATCCTCTCTTGCATCCCAGCTACCATGCATCAGCCCAGCTACAATGAAAATGAAGGATTTTATTTGTGAGTTCCACAGAGGTGCTTCTTTCCTTCTCCTTTACTTTAACACAGGTTTTAAAACTTTTCAGACCAGAAAAGAAGATCAGAAAATACCTCTTGTAAACAAGAAGTGGTGAAGTATTTTGCTTGGAGACAGAGTTCCTTCATCTTTGGGAACAATGTTCCTTGAAACATTTGTTATCATTTCCTCTTTTAAACAGTTAAATAAAGAGACCTTAAACCAAGGGTTCACAGTGATACTAGCAAAAGGTTAAGATAATATTTGTAGATTATTTTTTCATCAATGATTTCAAAGGGGAAAAGCAGCATAATTTAATTTTAATTGCTGCTCCCATTTCCACAGAATGTTGCGCATTGATAAAATAGATGTAATCACACCGTCTGTGAACACTCTTACTCACTGTGGATGTGGACATGGTAAATTAACCAGAACTGAATAGGAGGAAGTATGGGCTACATGAAAACACTTTAAACTAGTATGTAAATACTTTATCAGAAATATGCTTTGTACAATGCTGTTTGAATCATTTGGCAGCCAGTCCTCCAGAGGCTGATTCCGCAGTTGCTCGTGGTCCCAGTGAGACAGAGCTCCAGGTGTGCTGGAGCTCTGCAGAGCAGCAGAAGGATCAGCTGCATCAGTAAATCCCCATCTCCTCTCACCTGGGGCAGGCATGGAGGTGCACTGCAGGGTTTTGCCTTCTTGTTGCCATGGCCCAAGGGACTGTTAGAGTACAGCAAACTTGCACACTAACCATGTCTCTAAACTTTTCCAAAGTGTCCTCTTTGTGCCATGAAATACACCTTACAGTGAATGCAAGCCCAATTTCTGTGCTGAAGGAACCTGCTGGAATGGTGGGGGAAACAATTTGCAATTTACTCCTGGTATTCAGGAATCAATCGAGACTTGATGAGTCTCTCAGAAAAACAAGTTGTATCTGTGGCTTTAATAGTACAAAGAAAAGGTCCCACAGGATGGAGAGAAAAAACATGAAAGAGTAAGGGAGGAAGATTGGAAGCCACTGATGTGAAGAACAGATAAAAGATCCAGCCAAGCAACACAAGCATACAAAGAAGTTCTAATCCTGAGGAAAAGTGTAAAGTAATTTACGAGCTAAGTTTTCATACAGCTTGGGCTCCATGCACATTCTCTAGTAAAAAAAAAGCAGAGTCTTTTTCCTCTGAGGAATCTGGAATATTTTAACCTTTAATGAAAGCAGGATTAAATGATCTTGTAATATACAACCCAGTTAATGTATTTTCTTCATTAGTGATTAATTAAGTGATCTCAAAATATCTGAAGACAGAGAAACAGATTCAGATCAAAATTAAATCAAACCAAGTTGTTTTCCCAGCCAAGAGCAAATAAAACCACCAAAATATTTCAGGTTACCTGAAGTGACTGCTAAACATAAAATAAAAGTTTTTTTCTAATGATTACTTGGTTCTGTTCTTTTGCCCTGTACAGCTAGAAATGTTTTGTCCAGCTGCACAGCTGATACAGGCATTTGGCCTAGAGGGCAAGAAGTGCATTTAGAAATAAAGCCAAGTAAAAAGTCAAGAACAAATGCTGCAATATTTTTTGTCCTATCTGTTTTTCTGCATCTCAGATAACAACCCTAAACTTTAAGGAATTCCACCTTGATATTCAGATCTTGTTCAGAAATCTAATCTGACATCTTTTTCCATGTTTCAAACTACAAGAATGACAAAGAAAAAACAATTATTTGAAAATCCCTATTAAAAATCTTATAATGAAACTGTTCTCATAAGTGAATGAAGTAGGTTTAGAACTGGCCTGAAAAATTCCTTATGGGTTTACAAGTTGCAGCAAGTCTCCAGGGAGCTAGATTCTGAGCTATAAACCTGCCAAAGTACACAGATCCATGCAGTGTAGACAACGTTTGGGAGCTGATAACTTTCCACATGTCTCCTGTGTTAAATCACACTTTGCACAGACTTAAACGTAAGGTAAAAATGATAAAGCTAGGAAGAAGGAAAATTCCAGATAGTAGTAGAAAAACAAAAATAAGAGTAGTTGTTCCTAATCTAACGAACTTAGGAGGGTTTCTTCCTCATTTCCTTTGATTTGCAAACTCCTGTAGAAATGATTTAATGTTCATTAGTGTTTTAGATGTGTTTTGCAAAAATGTTTATCCTTCCCTTTCCTTGTCTTTTTCCTCTGTTTATTTCAATGCCAAATGAAAAATAATTACTCCAACTTACACTACCATTCAAAACTGTTATTGTGAAATGAGCCTGGGATGGCTGCTTGACCAGCTCATTGCTTGGATTTGGCCTGGCTAGCAGCAGGACGACAGAGATAATAAATGCTGAACCCAGCTTTGATTTCTTCCATTAATAGAGACATTTAGCTGCTTCTCTGCCTCTCACTCTTATCACCTCCCTGTACTCAGCATTTGCATGAAATCTCTGAACCCTAAGTATATTTAAGAGTTATCCACCCCTCTATCAAACACAGCTGAAACTAAAGAACTGTTTCAAAACTTCCCACTGATGGACAAACTACTGGAGGGCACAACCCCATTCCTAGAAAACCATGTAGGCACAGGGGAAAGCATAATGACGCCCATAAACTACAGAAAAGCTTTGCTACAAAACTCTTGCTTCAACCTCTGATTCTTTTTCAGCAAATAATGTTGAAGGTAACATTTATCTTACCTTTTATTAAATCCTACGTGTTCCATGCTTGAAAACAGCTGTTTAAAGGAAAACATAAAAGGACTATTTCTCTTGCAGAAAATACTGGGGTTTTTTTTCAATGGGCTGACGGAGGGGTTTTTTTTCCTTTTTTTTGTTCAAGAAGTAACAGCTTTCCAAGATTTTGAAGGAAAGATTATTAAGAGCGGGGCTCAGTAGTGTTTCCTTTTTTCACTGTGTGTATTCACATTTTTCAGGCAAGCTCACATATAAAGCTTTTTAGATATGATCACAAAATCATTAGTAAGAATGACAATAAATAGAAAATAAAACAAGAAATTTCATAAGCTGAAATGGGCATTGAAAAACTTTTTATCATTGAATATATTTCTCTTTGATATTATTACATACAAGTATTTGTGAGAATCGTGCACACATGTCTTAAGGATGGGACAGTGGAAAAAATTCAGTCAGAATTTATGTATTTTGGTAGATCATGAACAACTTCTAAAGCTTGACTTTTATTTTTAAAAGCTGTGTTTTCCTTTTCTGAACACTTCAAACTCTGAAGAGAGTTTTGCAAAGAAGGATGTTCCAGGAAGAGAAAAGTGCCCTCATTTCCATTCAAAACTGTTCTTTCTCAATTAGTTTTGTCCCCAGCTATTGGAGAGAAATCTATGTATATATGGAGGAGGAATGATTTTTATGGCACATGAAGCATTTAGGCTTGATATTTTGAAAACACCACACAGCCACACAACCTGGCTCTGTTTCCATACGTACTTAATGTGTGCTTGTAGTGTTTCCAATGTTTATGTGGCCCAGTCAGACAGAAGACAATGCATTGTGCATTGTTGTGCAAACGCATTGATATAATTTGCCTACATTTAATAAGCTGCAATTAAAAACATTAGTTTTTGACTAACAGTGTAGTATAATATGACCACCTTGATTTTTAAACTGGAACTACAATAGGGAACAATTTTTTTTACAACAATTTTTTTTTGCCCAGCTTCCTGCCTCCCGCCTAGGATACTAACCTTCTTAAAAATCATGAAGTAATCCAGTTACCCTTGCAGCCACAAGGGAGCCTAAGCAACACACAAAACACAGAGCACTGGAGCAGTGTAAATGCAACCTAAATAAGTGGGCATTTAAAGCAACCAGAGCTGCAGACCTGAAAGATGATGGTTTTGGTCAAAAGCCCTGCTTCAGATTGCATTTCTAATGCAGGTTTTAGTCACACAATGACTCATGGCTTGTTACATCCACAGGGCTGGTGGTTCCTCTTTATTTTCCAATGTTTTGAATTTTCCTATACACTTTTCTTGCTATTTCAGTGTTTTCTCCCATATGTGCATTTGTGAAACTACTACTGAGAAGAAACACGTTACCATGTTACCAGGCCATAATAATTTTTTATGTAGTAACTAAGGATTTGGGGGGTTAAGAAGATGTGAGAACTGACTTTTTTTTAAATACTCCTGTTTTCCAAGTGATTAGGTGCTTTTGGATGCATTGTTTATACATGTGTCTACTTGAGTCATCTAAAGTAGATGTGATTTTCTCAGGCTTTGACAAAGTCAAGTTACATCAAAGTATCTCAAAGTAGGCATCCTCTGCACGGAGAGGTTTAAAACCACTAGTTCTTTTTCAAAGCCTTGGCTGCCACATTTGGAAGCATTTTAACCCAACCACCTTATTATGATGCAAGTAAATTGTGGCATTTGCCCCATAGTAAATTTCAATATTTAGCTAAATCAACAACAGAAATGCAGGGGCTGCATCTGATGCCTGATCTGTCACGGGGCAGACCAAACCATGCAGAGTTTCAGCTGAATAATTTATTCCACAAGTAAAACCACACTGGCATTCAGCCAGAAGATTAAAACATTCTTTGGGAGGCAGCACTGCTGATTGTCAAGGCTATGTGGTATGTGCTGGTTGATGTTTCCATAGGATTTTCCTAACCTTGTGAAGCCTTGGGTAAGGAATGTTACTACCAGGGTCTGAAAATCTTATCCTGCCATGCAGTTCTCCTTGCTGCTCAAACACAGGGCTGTAGCTCTACAGATAAACTCAGCTTCAAATTTTATAGGCCTCGAGGGATAGGAAGGATTGTGCTGGCACCATGGGCTGTGTAGGGGTGTGTCTTTGCCTCCTCCCTCTGTGATGGCACTATCCTGTTAACATTAGTCTGCCAAGTTAGGTACATCATGTTCTAGCAGGACACGGCCTCCTAATGATGCTTGTTTGACAAACAACAAACTTTATTTCCAACAGGTGGTCTGTATGGGATTAAAGGCTGCGATATTGCAATTGGATTTTGGTCACTCTTACAGTCTGAGAAATCAGAGCAAAGCCACTTATATCTAGTAAAAAGAAATTAAAAATCAAAATATTCTATGGAATGTTGTGTGTTGTATTTTCTAGGAGAAAGGAAGAAATCATGACACTGTCTGATATCCATTAATGGATCCTGAAGGAATAGAGTTTTTTGTAGTTAGTTTTACTTCTGCTGTGGGCCAGAAATAAAATCAGAGTCCCATAGAAGTAGAGTCCCTCAGTATCAGCCCCTGCTGCAGTTAAGGGGGTAAAGCAAGAATCAGAGCAGGCCAGTGAGAAAGGAGCAGGGTGCAGCACCCCTAAGCACAGCCTGGGGGACACAGTGGAAAGACCCCTGATACTGAGATTTGTTGTGTCAGGCTTCCAGCTTGGCTGGCACTTTTCTTCCAGCAGTATACAATCTGAGGGGCTCTTAAAAGTAAGTCAACAAAAAAATTTTAAATGGCACTAAAGAAGAGAAAGAAAGCACTTAGGAAAACTGGCAGGCAGAAGGAAGGATATAGGTTAGGTGTGGAGTAGGGGGATTGGAGAGGATGCTGGAGGAAACAAAGGGAAAAAATAACACAGTGAAAACAAGTAATGAAAGGAGTGACTATAGAAACAACTGACAATGTAAAGGAGCGAAGTAAAATATAATCTCTTATGCAGACATTCACGATTAGGAAAGGTTATTTCTCTTTCATTTTTATTTCATTGGCAGAGAACGGGGAGCTGTAGGGAGGAGGAAATTAAGTGTTTGTTACTGGTGCTGATGGAAAATTTTGTTTCAGCTTCAGCACAGGCAGAGAAAGAATTTTTCCTGGTCAGACCCAGGTGAGGGGTTACAGAGCAGTGGTATCTGTGTCCAAGGCAGAAACCCTTAATATCTGTATTAATTTGTCAGGTCTTGACTAAGGAAAGCAATATTAATGAGACTTTAACATACTTGCCACTGGCATGTGACATGTGTCTATAAATATTTGAGGAATGATGGGATCACTTAACCACTCTTTCTTCATTTCAGCCTCAGTTCCCATCCCAAACTGAACTGGAAAATTTTTTATGCACTTTGGCTTCTCTCAGTTAAATTAACACCCCCACCCCTCTTTCTATACCTCCTTTCCTGTCTAGTTCTTCTGAATCACTCTCTCAAGCTATGTCCAGGCTGCTTTCAGCTCTGGTGTTGAACTGCAGCTTGTCACTAAAGGCACCTTGGCATGTACATAAAAGAGATTTGAAGGTGGAAATGACCACCCATTAAATCACCTCATCCCTCCAGTCAGTGTGGGATTGTTCCTGCAGCACACACCCCAGGGCCTCAGGTTTTAATGCTTTGAGCAACAGAAATTCTACCTCCACCCCCTTTGGGAGGAGTGCATGAGGGCTAATAGATCACACTCTTATGCAATTTTTCCTGATACACAGCCTGCATTTTCCTTTGTTTGATGTCTTCACTCCGTTATTCATCGTTATAACTGGTGCTGGGTGAATCCCAGGTGGTTCTAAGGTTTATTTCTGTTTAAGAAGGCATGCAAAAAGCCAGAGACTACTCCACATTCTTTAAACCTTTTGGTGCCTTCCTGACAGGGTCTGTTATTTCTTCCCTGAAACTTCCCAGGACCCAGTAGAAAGCCCCATTTCTGTCTATCCCAGAAGGGTAGAAGGTTGGATACTGGCCAGTCCCCTGCTCTGGTAAATCTATCCTTAGAACAGAGACTAAAGCCTTTGTCTCCTCAATCTACAATATGACTTTTTCTCATCATTACCCAGTAGCTTAAGTCCTCCAGTTTAATTTCCTGTACTCATCAGGCTGTTGCTGTGCTTTTTGTGCTCCCTTAAATAATTGAGGGATCAATCTGTTTTTATTGCACTGCTTCCTTTGACGGATGAGCACAAAAGATACTTTAAGAATTTTTTCTTAAGAAAGGCATTTCTTAAGCTGTTCTTTCAATTGATATCCCATTAAACTCTGCACTAATCAAACAGGAGCAAGGGGGATCCTTAATTTGTTCTGAGGAAATCTTGCTCAGCAGGATTTAGTTAGGGCTGTGGATTCTTCCCCTGGACCCTCCATCCTGCCCATGGAGCCAAATACTGCAGAAGAGTCTCAGGGTACTTCATGCTTTAAGCATGCCCAAACAAAAGTCCAACTTAATGGTTCCTGGCAATCCAGTTTAGCAGGGGCACATTATACATGTGTCCAAGGTAATGACAGACAGTGCTGCCAGGACTTTCTCACTATCTGAAATTCTTCATTATGGGAGCAGGCTCCTCCCTCTTCAGATCCTCCTCCCCCCCTTCAGCCAGAGGGACTGCTCCTAATGCTGTCATTTTAACAAATGCCAGTTACCAGGGCTGCAGCATGTGCCAGATCATACCTTTCCTATGTAAGGGTTGAAGAGAGATTTAAATCCATATTGCTGTAAAAATGGCCCCTGTACTACAGTGAAGTCTGCTCACTCTTCCCATTTGAAGTTTAAATTATGATGAAAAGTTGTTCTGCTGCAGCAAGAGAAAAAGTGAGAAATATCTGCTGTAGTCTGGTAGTCTAGGCATTCAGATTATGGGAAAATTATTTTTAAATGCCTTTACCTGAGGCATTCTCATTTTTTATGCAACAGTAAATTGAGTACACACAGTTCTACAAATAGCATGTTTTTTCTCTTAGGACACAGGAAGACTCCAGTTCTACACCTCATCCAAATGCAGGATGCTGGATTTCCTCCAGTCACGCCACTACAGCTCTAACACCAGGCAGGACAGGAGGAAGAGGCACAAGCACCACTTCTCCAATGTGCTTTATATAGTTTAAGTGTGCTTTTAGCCTGCTAGACCCCAAAAGGGGAAGCTTGCTGGCTTACAGGCAGCATGGTGGTGCTTGTTGGCCTTTGGAGGTGCTCATGCAGTGAGCAGCTGGGGACCTGGTCTGTTTTCATACCACAGAAATAGATGTGGGAGAAAACCAGAGCTTACAAAGACATGAGCTTCCTATGTCCCTGTCCTGGACAATTATAAATACATCAGCTTTGCCATCAGCTCATTTTTTGTCATCAGCTCATTTTTGAACTATATACACAGGAATCAGACACCTGAAAGCAGGGATTTATTGTCTAAATTAAAAGGCAGTATCAAGAAGTAGCTGCCACTCATAATAAACTGCCATGCTGCCAGAGCAATTAACTGGAAAGAGTACTTACTTATAGAAAGGGGAATACAATTATTTTTTTCTGAGGCAGAGGACTAAAAGCCATCATATCAACCCTAAAATGACACAGGAAGACTTACCAAGAGTAGCATATGTATGCAGGGAGACCCTTTTTGGCTCATACAGGCTTTACAGACTGTAAATTACGGTTATTCCTAGGAGGAAAGAAAAGAGGTTCTGTCAGTTGTACAATTACTTTTTATTGGCAGTGCTCTTTCAACTCAAGAAAACATTGGCTGAGGTTCAAGACCAAGATTTGGCTCAAATGCCACCACAATTTTTCAGAAATGTGATGAATGTTCCTCAAGAAATAGTTTCCTAAGGAAGCCACAAAAATGTGTCCAGCTAGGTTTCAGGATATCTAAAATGATATCCAGAAGTTGCTACCACTGAAGATCAATTGCCTAAGTAATTTCTTAAATTACATTTTTACCTGTCAGACTGGCTGAGGCTGTCTGACAAAGGGATCTCTGACACATTTGGATGAACAGTTTCATAAACTTTGATGTATGTATACCTCTACACAATTAATCACACCTATCTCAAGCATTTATTTTGAAGGATAACCTATTAAAAAAAAAAATTACCCATCTAGTGACAGTGGAAGACAGTCCTGTCACTGTGACATGTTGGCCTGAGGGACATACACTGAATATAAATACAGTCAGTGATCTCTCATGCCTGAGTGAAAATATTCCCAAGTCTGAGTGAAAACTTCATTTTAGAAAATCTGATGAGACATTTTTCAATTGCTGTCAATGAAGGCAAAATGTCAAAAGTCTGTCTGCCTGCTGTCTGCCCTGAAGATGTGTCCCTATGACATAGCAGGGTTAAAACATTAACTTCTCTCAATTCTGGAAAATTTAGAAAATTATCAAATATTGGTAAACTAATCTTTAGCTTACCCTGACCTAAATCTTAAATTGCTAGAAGAGACTGGCAATATTTCATGTAAAATATCCACTTGTGTTCCCAAAACATCTTTAATGGTTACTCCAGTTATCTAGAACACAAAAGGCTAAATGTACAATTTTTCTACAATGCTTTATACAGAAATACTGGAAAATTTCTAGGTATTTCCAGAGGATTCCTGTCTGTAGTGGGATGAAGATATAAAAACATAACCATCAAGTAAAAGCAAGAGAAATAATAATTTTTTGTAATCATATCTATAAGGAGGCAGATTTAAAATAAGCTAGATTGTAACAAATATTTGGAGTATCTTCTACATTTTCAGAAGATTAGTATCTTTAGACTTTTAATCAGCTATACAAACTGGCATATTTTTTTACAGTATTGAGTTAATTAAATGTAGTGACATATTTAGAGATTTACCAGTGAAAGGCATTGCTGCTAGGATATTAGTTCAACCCTCCCCTAACTGAATGGGCCTCTCCAAATCTGTATTTTTACTGGTTTTTTTTTTCTTTTCTGCGCTGTAGAAAGGTCCATAGTTAACCCAGAGGATGTTTTTATCTCTTCATCAACTCTCCAGTGAATTCTCAATACTTTGAGTAGTTTTGATACAAGTGTGACCAGATACTTCTTCCTCACACTAATTTCCAGTTATTTCAGGTTATAAAGGTCTGGCATACTCTCAAGCACAGATTTTAAATCTGGCAACATTGCTCCAACAGACACATGCATACAGAAAGCAGAAGGCTAGACAAAACAGGATAATGTGAAGACTGTATTTAATAACACAGGAAATCAAAATTCCCCAAATTTGATAAGATTGCTGCTAAGAAATGAAATTGTAGCTCAGTGAAATATATAAGTTTTGCCCCTCTGCAGGCTATAAAAGTTAATGCTTGCTAGTTAAGGTTTCAATGCATTTCAATAGTTTGGTTCATAATTGCTTGCATTTCTAGACAATTGAGAATAAATACAAAAATATTCAAAGTTCATTTGGAGTTCACTGACTAAAACCTTTACCAGATCTTAAAATGCAGTGGGGGAGATTTTTTCCCAAGAAAAGGTTAGATTGATTCCTGATTTAATCAGTTGCTAAGCATTATTAAAATCAGTGGTTTATAGAGTTTCTTAGACCAAGAATAACCCTCCTGTTATTGACTCTGTACCATTTGACAGTACCCATCTGAGACCCTGCTATGTGGAACAGACCAAGGATGTAAATAGATGACAAAAGACACCATAGAAACGGGTGATAACATATTCCTATGTCTTTAATGGAAACATATTATTACAATTTAGGTTATGTAATATTCTTGCATTTTTAAAACGTGTGAAAGAAAATGCACAGAATAAAAAGTCAAAGGACACCAGTGAATGCAGATATTTTAAACAACCAAATCATAGAAGAAATAAAATACATTACACAAATAACAAAGGTTATATCCACAGTCATGAATACGCACTCTCCTCTACACAAAAACAACAATAAATAAAGTCACATTATATGCAGATAGTTCTACTTACATCAGTACAATATACTGCACAGCTTTCAATTTGTTTTCTGCTCAATTGGCACTAGGTTTCTCTTCATCCAGTATTTTTCCATTAATAGGGAACAGCATCACCTTAAAAAAGGGGACAAAGTTCCTGTCCAGGAAGTGTCTATCCTGAGTCCCATTAGTTTTTGATTGTTACAACTTATGCACAAGAAACACAGCAAATTCTACCCATTGCCTTCATCCTGCCTGTCCAAATTTCTCAGCACTTTCAGACCTGGCCAGTACAGACTCTCGTTTCTGAGAGAAAGAGAAGTCCAGACCATCCCCAGGAAGAAAACAACACAGCTGTGCTCCTTGTGCCTGCTGCTAATGCACAGCATCAGAGAAAACTCTGTAGATAGGGCATGGGGGGCAGAATTGTGTGTTCCCTGTGCAGACCAGTTGACATTACAATAGAAACCCCTAAAATAATATTTTATTTTTTTTAATACCAATTTTGGTACCTTTTTGTTGCTCAGGTGTCCTCTAGAAATATTCACGTGACAGAAACACTGAGGAACAGTTCACACAGAGTGGATTTTAACCTTTTCAAGATTTTTCATCTAATGAATCCACCTAACATTTCTGAATATAGTTTAACATACAAACTGTAACAGTGTCAGATTATTCAGAGTAATTTGTCTTTGATGCAGAATATTAATTTAGTAGCTAGTGAGAGATTTTGAGGGAACTGTCCCTCCTTTTTGCAAGTATTTTATGCTGTAAATTTGTTTTATGTCAGTTAGGACCTTCTAAAAGGTAAATTATGGGATAAGTAATTGCAAAATAAAAGTCTATATAGTGACATACTGGACACAAGAAAGGAACATTAACTGGAACATTAACCCAAGAAAGACTCAAAACTGCAGCAGCCTTATCTTCTTGATCAAAACCAGCAGTAACTCCATAAAAAGTCCAACACTAACCTTTTTCCTTTCTTCCTCTTTGCATGAGATAAAGGGGGAGCTGCACTTATGACAGACTTAAGGCCTCACTGGAGCAAACCACAGTGCTCAGGCTTTATGTTTTTATTCTTTAGATGAGAACAGACACTATTAATGTCTACTGCACAGCTTGCTGACCCTGCAGACAGCCAGGTCTGCTGTCTCTCACAAACAGCTATTTGTTTGAATTTCAACAATCATTTTTCATCAGTCTCAGAGCTCAGATGATAAAAGGTATCTGAGAATGGAAAACAATTCAGCCCTCAAGCCATTTGAATTAATTTCTGCCTCTAAGCAGGGATATGCACAGTGCAAACTCTTCCATTTCTTCCACTTGAAAGTTTTCACACACACACAAATCTTTTTGTGCTTTCAACAGTGAGAAGGAAAGGGGGGAGGAGAGGTGACACACACACAACATATCTGAAAGCAGAACTTTTCCCAGCATGTCCTGAAAAGTACATTCCAAGAGCAACGCCTGTGTTTCTTTGTTTCTAAAAAGGGCTAAAACTGACTCTTACAAAACATGCACTTTGAAATTTGTCCCTTTACAGCTCACTGTTGTGAGGTGAGTTACTATTGCATGTTGCTAATCAACAGAAAACGTAATGTACCATTAGAAACTGACATTTCTGTTGCCATGTGCCCTGCCATGGGGAAGGTGGTTCCTAGACTTGACATCATGTTATAGCAATAACAGTAAGGACTTAAAAAACCCAACAGGTAATTCTAGGTCTACAACTCTGATGGTGGCTGGTGTGGCCATGGTGCACAAGGTGCATTGACAGCTGAGCAGTGCTCAGCAATGAACCATGTCTGAAACTACATAAAAGCCAACACTCTCAGTGGGAAGGAGTATTTCTGACTAAATGATAGAAAATGGCTGTCTTCTTTTCAAAGTACTTCTGAACCTAGACAAAAGACAGTTGGGGGAAAAAAGTAATTAAAATTGTTCACTTGACTCTTGGAGAAAATGAGGAAAAATAACCTTAACTGCTTTACTGAAAGAACCAGAATGCCCACATGGCTACACTCTGAAGCATGGAGGAGGGCAGTGAAGGATGTGGAACTGTCTTGAGCTCCGGAAAAGGTGGACTGAATTGCCAAAGAAATTTATGACCAGGGCTATTTGCTTCCTGTCTTTGATGTCTATTCTTGGCTCTCCAGGAGCATTATGGCATTCATGAGGTGAAAACATCACTGGAGCCAAGGTCAGCTAAGGCTGATGCAGCCTGCTCCACTGCAGAGCTGAGAAACTCTGAACTGCTTCAAGCCTGCAGACACTCACTGATGTCCTGAATTTACTTCCACTGAATCAGTAAGAGGGGTTTTTTGTCAGTTTAATGTGTGATTGTATTTCTAAGCCAAAAAATGAATCAGAGACCAACCTCCCAGTAAAACATGTTGTCAGGGAGAACACTCTTTATTTTGTCCAGCAGAAATGTTTTCAAAGCATTAGCTACACCTTAATAACTCTCCACCGAAAAACTCCAACAAAATATTTCCAATAATGTGATGGCACATTGCTTAAGAACAAACTGAAAATAGATCAACATGGTTTATTTTCAGAAATTAATTAATACAACTCTTTAATAAACTGAATTCTGGTCACAATCCTCCAAAGTGCTCTCAATCACATTCAGTCACAAGTTTTAGCAAAGACTGAATGTTTTCAGAGCTCAGCTAGGTGTGGTCTTCAATGAAGCACACTAGAGCAGGAACTGGTGTTGGGGGTAGTCACAGACAACTGAGAACACACAAACTGTCCATAAACAGAAGTCTCAGAACTACCAGTGGCCCAGGACAAAGCACCTAGACATCTGACTCTGAAGCTGTGGGTTTCAGGAAACTAAATAACAGATACTTTTGAAGTTCTGCTTCATCTTTGTCCCTTGCAGTAAAGCCTGGGTGTTGAAGTTATGAAGGTAAAAAGGCAGGAAAACTGCCCATAGAACTCTCAGCAAGAGGATTCTGAGGTGAATCAGATATTAAGCTGATCACCATTTAGTTATTTTAATAAATACAAAATTAGGAGAATTTGTCAAACTTTAACAAACAGAGTGTGAAGCCACTAGTTCAATTTCAATTTAACAGGTACAACTGTAAGAATTAGCAATAAATATGGCTACACAGCCAGCCTTTCTTAAATTCAAACACATGGCAAATCTCCCTTTGGTTCAGCCACAGCCAGGATCATACCCTTTGGTCCCAAGCGAGCAAAGCACTTAGAAGCTGAAGCTGAGCATATTTTAAGTGTGTTCTGAAGTGCTGAGCTGAGTCAAGGGTCTTCTTGTGCTTCTCTGTAATACAGATGTATGTTTGTAATACGAGCAATTTGTTGAAGCCAAAAATGTAGGTTTTGAAACCTCTTTTGAGGATCAATTATTATTATTTTGATTAAACATTCCCTTACAGAGTTCGGAGCCTAAACATTGTGGCATTGAGCTAATGCAGATGAACCAGAAAGGAAAAGTGCATTAGCCAGTAAAGACTCTCTCTGCTGAATAATCTAAACTCAAGACAGCTTCTGATCTATGCTCCATGGAAGACTTGGGAACTAATAGCAAGAGGCCTGTGAAAGGCAGCTAAGAAGAGCAAGTTTATTTATGCTATGAAGGAATCTACTTATGTGAAATGTCTTAAATGATCTCCACACTTCCATGGGAAAAACACATACATGTGTATGCATCAATTTGCAAACATTAAAGCCCATTGATCTAAAATGCTCTAAGGTGCACAGAAGGTTCACCTTTCTTGGGAGGTGCTGAGATTCTGGCTAAGCCTAGGTCAGCACCCCACAACAGACACCTCATAGAAACACTTCCTGAGGTCATGATTTAAAACCCTACATAAAGGTTTTAAAGCATTAGAATTAATATTCTTTTTAAAAGTGACCTTTCACTACACTTTTTTTATAGGTATCATAAAATGACATAAAAAATAAACTGTCATAAGAATTTATTGTCCCAGCCAGATCTCCCGTCTTCTGGTGTGACTCAACTGTGCATGGCACAGGAAGAACGCACATTTACACAACTGTCTTGATTCCAACCTAGCCACTGTTTGAGTACTACTTCATACTGCAAAGCAAGTCACAACAAAAATAATTTCCAAAAAGGTCTTATGCTTCAATCATACCCTCTTTTCTCTACACATCTAAAAATTTTCCTCGACTTTTTTATTGTGGCAAAGAAAGAAAAAGAAAGAGTAGTCAAAAGGGTAAAAGAAAGTCAAAATACTGAAAGGCATATTTGCAAAACCAGAAGTAGAACAAAAGTATCTCAAAAAAATCCCAAACTTTAAACATGCCCAGGGAGGGGGGAACTCAACTGCTTGGGGGGGAAAAAAAATCTGGAAACTAATCAGGAAGTCGTTTTTCCTCCCCAAGTCCATATCAGTAAGAATGCTGCTCTAGACTACTTCTGGTGCCCATGAAATAAGGAGAATACTTCAGAAAACTGTCCACTGATCAGTGCTGCTTTGGCTAAAGCACCTTTGTAGAGGTCACACAGGCCCAGACTGGGAAATGGATGCTGGAAATCCATTTCCTGTAGTGGAGCTGCCCTGACAGTCAGGAAGGTTTGCTCTCTGGCTATCCAGGACATAGGACAGTATATCACAAGGGCAGGTGATGAACCCTCCATATGCTAGGAATAAATTTAAATGTAAGGGGAAAACCCATGTCCAACAACAAATAAAAGGTGGCAGAAAGCAGACACAGCGAGTTCTATCTGGAAACTAATCAGTAAGAATGCTGCTCTAGACTACTTCTGGTGCCCATGAAATAAGGAGAATACTTCAGAAAACTGTCCACTGATCGGTGCTGCTTTGGCTAAAGCACCTTTGTAGAGGTCACACAGGCCCAGACTGGGAAATGGATGCTGGAAATCCATTTCCTGTAGTGGAGCTGCCCTGACAGTCAGGAAGCTTTGCTCTCTGGCTACCCGGGACATAGGACAGTATATCACAAGGGCAGGTGATGAACCCTCCATATGCTAGGAATAAATTTAAATGTAAGGGGAAAACCCATGTCCAACAACAAATAAAAGGTGGCAGAAAGCAGACACAGCGAGTTCTTGCTATTCACTCCCAGGTATCCCAAAGTGGTTTCTCAGAGTTGGTAGCCTGGCCAACTGACTTTCAGGGCCTAGAAGTTTTGTATAAATCAGGCTTCAGAGCCAGATTTGAGATTAACTTTCAAGTTTGGCTAGAACTGCTCAGACCAGAAAGCTCTGCTTATGAAATCAGAATAGAATAAACCAAAATATTTAACAGACTCTTAGAATCAGAGTCATAGCTCTGTTTTCCCACTGACAACACTTTTGTGGATCTTCTTCACCACATTTGCAGTAAGTACAGTTAATTTCCATTTGTTGACTAGAAAGTGCAAAGCTCTCCTTTGTCTAGTATAAAATAACCTGTCAGTAGCTAATTCAACACAGATTCAGTTTTTCTCCTGGTACAATAAATGGCAGAATTTCCAGGGTACTGATGGCAGCAGGATTAAAGTCAGCCTCAAAGAGTGTTTTAACACATGATTCCTGAAGGTAGTTCCATGGGTGTTTAATTGTATACACATGGATGGTTAACTCTCACTGACTTCTATAGGACTCTTTAACATGTGAAAAATGCATTATTTACAGCATCAGGGTGATCATCACAGAGACAATTCAATAACTGCATTTGTGTTTTTTGAGTAACTATTTGAATGTTGCATAAGACTGGAGAAAAAAGTTGGGAAAAAATTCTATTACCATCCACAAAGTCATTTCTCCTCCCCTAAATACTGGTTCTGAAATGTATTTACAGCTGTTGACTTTCCCTGCATATTACTCCTATCATACAAAATATGTCTTCAAAACATCCTCTTCCTTAATTTTTAATCCTACCAAAGCAAAAATAGATACTTTAATAGAAAAATACAAGATTAAAAATATCCTAAAAAATAAAATGGCTGCATGGAATGTCATTTTTATACACAAAAAAAATCCCCTTTTGAATTGCATCAGCTATACAAACACTTTCATATTTACAGTTATGGATGCAGTCCTGTGCTCACTGAAGTTAATGGGATTTTGCCATTGACTTCACTAGAAACAGGAGCAGGCTTGACACGGACTACATCTGCCCCTCTGAAAAGTCATGGCAGTGGAAAGAAGAGTGTGGCAAAGCACATATAAGACTGAGGAATTAATCAGTCCTCTCCAGAGATCTGATTGTCTTCTCCGTCTCTATTTCACATGTGTGAAACTCCTCATCCTTCACTGGAGTTTTTCCTAAGTCCCACCAGCTAAGAGGGACAAAAAGTGCTTTGGATTGTGACACCACACAAACAAGGAAAGAATGGTTTGTGTGTTTCCACCTGCCTGACTTTCTCAGAGGAATTAGAACGAAGTGCCAGTTCTCTCCCAGAACTAAGGCCCGTACACCAACTTTCATATCCCCTGTTATCAATGTCAGTGATTCAGTGATGTAGGATCATACCCCAAACCAATCCCTTTTTTCCTTTTGACAGCAACCAGCACCTGTGTCTCTGAAACCATATTTGATACCCATGGGTGAGATACAAATATGGAAGGAGGTGGTAGAAGCTAAAAAAAAAAACAAAAACAAAAAAGGAACAAAATGAGGCATTCCCCATCAACTAAACCAACATCTGCTAGCCTTAATATATGCCTTAGGAAATACTGTTTTTACATATTAAGTACATCCTATAACATCAAACTGCATAATTTTCTTTTCTCATGAGATGAAAGGCCATGCGGCATAACGCGATTAGTAAATCATTCCTGAGCTTCTGAAAGAAATTAAGACAAAATTACTGCTTAAAGAGTGAGTTCTTCAAGAGCTTCTTCTTTTTACACTGATGTCTTTGGTTGTATCCTTTTCTCTAATTCTTTCTTTTCCCTAGGAAGAATGGGATTCCTTTTCATCTTCTTCTTTATGCAGCAGAAAAATGAGATCTAATGGAGTCTTCACGTAACTGCCGATGTTTCCCCATGTTACAGTCCTCCTGTTGAGTTCGTCTCTCAATAGTTATTCTGTATTTCTTTCTGCATGAAAGGAGAGGAACAGAATGAGAAATGCCTCTCCAACTACAGGCTAACAGACTTCCCCTATGAAGAATGCCTGTAGGGGACAGCTGGGTGCCATTTGAAAAATGAAACGTGGCAGAATGTGAAACCCTGGTCAAAGATTAAAGTAGTTTGCCTCAGAACATTTTACCCAGGCTCAAGAATGCCTGTTAATTTCTACATGGCAGTCTCAAAGCACTAAGGCACGGACATTTGCTTCTTTGAAAATTTCTGATCTAAGTGATTAGGAGTTTTTGTGAAGTGTCATGTGAACTGTGTTACTTCACTGCTTTATATTGATCAAAGCCAATTTTCTTTTCAGTATGCTGGGTGGGAGGGAACTTTCTGCAGAGTTCAAACAACAGCTCTGACTATTCAGCTGCGTTTCTCACTGAAACTATGTATTAACTAACTAATCTTCCCATTTCCCTCTGAGAAAGCGACTATGTTTGTAATGTCAGAGGAGGTAACATGATGAATTAAGAAGAGGGATGTAGAAGACAGATAAGAAATAAACACAAATGCTCGTGTATCAGACACAGCTCTTCCTGTGTGTCTTCCTCTAGGGCCTTTTGAAGAATTCTGCTGTACTTTGTATGTCAAACCCTCTGACTGCCTTTTAGTTTTCCCTTTAGTACCCAAATCTCCCCGCAAAAACCATCAGATGATTCACATTTACTTTTTATACGTTTCGGCTTCTCCTCAGTTTCAGGACAAATTTTTCAGAAAGGCATTAGTCCAGCCCCAAGTGCTTGCTGAGGAGATGCATGGCAAAAACCTTGTATGCCAAGGAAAGCCCTGTTCCACCAGCACAGGTAGCAGGAGTCACATGTAGGTATGCAGCAGTGGAAGAAAGATTTTTACAACACCAAGGTTTTGATTCAAGCAACATGGCTGAATAGAAAGGGGCAATCTAGAAGTTCTGAAAATACTCCCTCAGTACTTGTGTCTGTATCAGTAAGCTCCAAAATAACTTGAAATACCTGTGTTAATTTTTTTATGTCTTTTCGAGTCAGACGCTTACATGGGTCAGAGCATGCACAGCAGTAGCTCTTGCACAAGGACCAGTCCAGACTTTAGATATACAGGTGTTTAAATTAAAATCTGGTCAAAGTTATGCATCAGAACTACTCCCCAGACCCTTTAACTTTTGCATGCACACTCAAAACTGTATTTGTATACTCATTTGTGACAATTACATATCCAAATGAAAGGTAATTGTAAGGGTGTATTTACAGTTTAAAAGCTACAGAAGCTGCAAGTACAAATTACTTCAGGCACATAAATGCTAAACGAACATTTTCTGAAAATCTGACCCATGCACCCTGATTTGTTAGGTTTCAAATATTTATTCTCGTGGTGGAATAAGGAGGTTGTCCCTGCTCCTGCTTTAAGCAATTGCAATCAGATCTCCAGAGTGAAATTCACCCACAGGTCTACAGACATCTCCAACATATCCATCTGACAGCACCTGCAGGTTGCTTCAGAAAACACAGAAACAGGCCTCTTCTAAGAGACCTGGTTTAGCTTTTACATGAAGATGACATGAACTGCACAGACGAAAAGTGCTCATTTCTCCCCTCTGACCATACATAAAAAGAATGGGTTTTGAGCTCAGGTGTATTACATCTACTTCTACAGTTATCCACCTTTGGTCACATGGATTTCCAATCCAAATCTTTGTGTCAGATGAGTTTAAGGAGTTTAAATTCTGTTCTTACAGTGGTATTTTTCATAGCTTTATACCACACCAGGATATTTATTCTTTTATTTCTTGTCCTTACACACCCGTCCCTACACACCAATTCCTTCCCAACAACCCACACCTAACAACTGTCCTCTCTGGTTGAGAACCTGTGTAAGATGCAAGAATCTCTGATGACATAACATATAAAGACAGATTTTTATTCTCTTTTTCTTTTAAAGGTAGTCTTTATTCAGTCTAAGACAACTTAATTGTATATCAAAATCCAAAAAACACACTGAACATACACAAGAATAAAATCACCCTGCAGAATTTCAGTTGCAAGTACCTGATTAATAAGCTTGGTTCTTTGAAACCCTGAAATGTCCTGATGAATTGAAGCAAGATTTGCTTGTTTTATTTTGTTAACATTTTTTATAAACAGTTGTTTTTTAATTGACAGAATTATTTGATTCTTGTATGCAGAGTTAATTCTATTCTCCTATCTGGCTTTTCAATAGTAGGAGGATAAATTACTGTATACATAAGGTGCTGAAAATGTATAACTAATTTATTCCATCAGTAGAGGATCAATTTATCAAGACTTTACATTTGCTGACTAACAGTCTAAGAATTATTTAACTTAAACACGAATAAAACACTGATCACCCTGCACTGACCTCAGCTTATTAAGTTAAATGCACAGCTCTGGAATCCAAATGCTCTCTTACACCAAAACAGAAATCTCTTTCTGTTCTGCAGTACAATTCCTTTCAATACCAGGCAAATGATATAAATCTCTTGCAGATCACAGCCTGCACAACTGTGCTGGCATGGAGCAGCAAACAAAGGCAGCTTTCAAGGCCAGGGCACTTTACTAAAGCAACTGTGAATGTCTGGAACTCACTGGAATTACTTCCATGAGTAACATCACTTAGGGTGTAAGTAGTTACAGGATGAATACCCAAGTCAGTAAAATTATTTGAATAAACACAAAATGACAATCAAAGTGTGTTCAGTGTCTCTGGTGAAAATGTTACCACACACTATTATGATGTCTCTGTGTCTCACATCAAGAATGTTCTCCAGAAGCTGACAAGTCTGGATGACAAATAAAAAGTTTACAGAACTTTCAATGAATTGGACTAACCTGAAGAAGTAAAAAGCCATTAGCAATCCTGCTCCAAGCAAGGCGCCCACAACTATTCCTGTAACTGCTGATTCTCCTAGACCACCTGCTTGAAAAGGGGAAAAAGAAACAATCAGGGTTTATATTAAGAACTATCTGCACTCATGTATTGGAAAACACACACAATTAGGAAATTGGTGACAAACACTAGATAATAACTAAAGCCTTTTAGAGCTCAGAACTCCATGGGAACCTGTGTCTGCATGTTTACTTTTTGTCCTTGCTTTCCTTGGGGCTGAAAAAGCCCCCAAATCAGTACCAGATGAAGGCACAATTCTGGAGATGTGATACAAGGGAATATTGTTAGGTAACTGGCTAGGACAGCTTGGTTTGAATCATAACATTGACCATGGTTACATGATGCACATAATGGGCATCGGCACTGAATATGCCTTGAAGTCACTGTAACAGAAACAAGCTCATTTTACCTAGATTAGAAGCATAATCCCCAATCACCCAGGTTTATTAAAATGACTATGATTATCCAACAGGTCCTCAATTTTTTCTAATTTCCTGAAGATATGTTGTTTCAAGTTAAAGCCATATGACTTTTGACTTGCTTCAAACCTCAACAGAGGCAGAACAGAAACACAGTGGCTGAAGGGGAGCCCAAAAAGGGACTGTCTCTGGGAAGTTCAGGGAAGAACAATGGCATTTTCATGTGCATGTAGTCTACTCCCACTTCCATTCCCACCTGGGTTTGTGGAAAGGAACAGAGAAGGCAATCAAACTGCTCCCTCCTTTTCCTTCATCCTTGACCCTTTGAGGGGATTTTGTCTGTACAAAAGGAGGAAGGTGCACAGCTACACCACACTGAAGCAGATAAATCTGCATTCACACCAGTTTTTCAAGGGTTCAAGAATTATCAGGCTGGAGTTACCTTTTCACTGCAGGACTAGAAATTTGTCTCCTGTGAAAAGTTAAGACCACCTTTTGTCACTGAAGCATCAGTATCCTCCTACCCCAATCTCCCTGTGGTGTCCTACTCACTACAACACAGTCTGTGATGTCAAGTGTGCTGGAAAGAATGGACACCTGCCCTTTGGAGAGTAGTCTCAGCCTTCTGAATTCACAGATGTCACCGCATTCAACTGTCATCACTTCTCCTCGGCCTACTGAGCCCCTCACAGTGCCTTCTCATACCACTGAAAATCATTCTGCACTGGGAGAACGCTGCTCCCACTGGCACAGCTGCCAGTTATCAGTGTGATTATTCTCTGCTGGGGTTTCAGTTACATCCCTCTTTCTGGCTAAAAGGCTCCTGCAAAGACCTAAGGCCTCCAGGGCTCTGGCCTGTGCATGATTACTGTTATGTTTAAATTCAGGGAAGTGATTCAGACCATGTACTACCCACGGCTGTCAGACCTTAACCTCCCAAGCAGTTGGGAGAGAGAGAGAGCCAGTCACCACGTCTCAGTTGTACAACTGTGCTGAACAATTTAATATGGCCCATTAAGTTGCAGAAACTCATGGATTCTCCTCTTTGGAGCTGGTGCAGAGGCATTAAGTCACTAAACTTACATGATTTACACGGTGTATTGTTCGTGTGCTCTGAAACTCTGCTTTCATCTAGGCGCAGCCTGCCGTGGTTCCACGGGTATTTCACATTCGATCGGATTTCAAACCGCCCCTGCTTTCCATAGTAGTCCCCGATCACCTATGCAAAACAAGAAAGGGATGAAAAGATCTTCCTATCAGTTTGAAACAAACAGGAGAGAAGCATCACTCACTCGACTGCTGCGGCATGATGTTGAATGTCAGAGAAGAGGGCTGAAGGGGTCTGTGGGAGGTTATGTAGTTCGTGCCCTGCCCTCGGGCAGAATCAGCTGAACAAAAGCATTCCTGACAGATGTTTATCTAATCTGTTCATGAAAGCCTTCAGAGATGGAGACTTGACAATTTCTGCACCAATTATTCTGGAACTTAGCTAGCCTTACTGTCAGTTGTTTTCCCTAGCATGTAAAATAAAATTCTTTTTTTTGTAATTATCCATCACTTGTTACCAAATTGTCAGTGGTCATAGAAACCCTTCCTTTCTGAAACACTGCTTTTCATAATCACAGGCTTTTATCCGATTCTGCCCTCAGGCTTCTCTTCTATATAAATCCAGTTTACACTAGCTTTTTAACCTTCTGAATAGTTCTCCTACTCTCCCTGGGCTTTTGTTAATTTGCTCCATAGTGAGTTGAGTGCTCAGGATTGTCACCCAGCTTCAGCCCAGAGTCCTGACTGGGCATGAACAGACCCAGAGCAGCCCTGCCCAGAAGGACTTGGGGGTGCTAGTGGGTGAGAGGCTGGATTTTTTCATACCAATTCTTGGTATGAATTCAGAATTTCAGTCCTGTCTTCAGCAGTTTAAAGATAACTTATGTGGAATCTACTGTAGCAATATGCCTGAAAACACCTATGTACAGCAGCAGGACCATATACTGTGACAGTGAAGTGGTCAGAAGCAATAGCAGAACCACATCAATAGATCTATTTGTCCTCCCACAGATAAAACCCAGATATTAATACACTAGGTTTAAAATTCATGCATACCCTCTTCAAATCTTTCACCTGAATTTCATTTTGAAGCCAATGACTTTAAAGAATGTTTCCTCTGGTTAAATACACAAAGGTATATTTTAGTCTAAATAAAGACACTTCTTTCTCTTGCAGTTGAAACTGGGATATAAATCTTTTGAAGAATGAATGTGTTCAACATTTGTCCAAAAATTAAGGCAAATCGAGTAAACTGGAAAAAATAGAGACTATTCACAGGCACCAGATTATTTATTAAGAGATTGTTTAATTTATCAAGCAGGAGTGAGTGAGTCCTCTACGAGCACAACTTACTGAATAAGAAAATAAGCAGAATGGGTTCAGAACAAAAAGCTGTAAGCAGGAGCCACATGGATTCAGATCAGAAGTAGGATATAGATTTTTCAAGAGCAGGAGTGGTTGATCTGTGGAACAAATACTGAGGGCACCAGCAACAAAGTCCCTGTCCTTTCAGTGTCTCCAAACCGAAAATAAATGCCTGTTACAACATGAGCTTTAGTCACATGTAAACTACAGGTCTCCATAAAGGTTAAGAAACCTGCCCTTGTCTAATATAGCATAGGTCAAACAAGGAAATCCAGGTTTTCCTCTAGCTTTAAACTCTGTGAATAGACCTGGGAAAACAGCTCTGCCCAAACACCCATCTGTCTGTCACAGTTCAGCTGAGAAACATTCTCATACACAGAAAAAAATCATCCAGATGAATAGAACAAGTTGTCAAAGAAACAATATTTTTAGAGTGAGGCATGTAGGTAGAAATTATATGGCAGACAAAAGTAGTAAGCAATCACGTGTAAAATGTTAATTGCATATATATTTATGTACCTAATACAGCAGAGGGAAATTCCACAATAAGCTAAAAGAATAAATGGAACATTAAAAAAAAATAGTTTAAATTGCAAGTGAAAGAGCAACAGAAGGAATGGTAAGAGAGGGAAATTAAATTGATAAATGTGACAAAAGGCTACTGGGCTGAACAAACAGAACACAAATTGTTCATACCAAAGTTATCCCAACCATTTTGTACTCCTACTGCCCCTGGGAGTGTCTGCAGTTTACTGCAGCGCCTGCAGTGTAGTTTTTATATCACTTTTACACATTACAACACACAAGACATCCTCAGACTTTTAAAAGGGCTCCTTGATTTTTTTCTCTGCTGCAGTACCAAGAACAATATAATCTCACTGGACTCAAAACCACACATTGAAATGTTCAGCTCAGATATTGCTACGTTTTGTTTGAGCTTGTTGAAATTAGGTAGACCAGCAAAGCTGAGACTGATGCTGATTTTGCAACTAACAAAAGCATCCTCTGCAGCTGGACTTAGGGCACTGCATGTATTAATAAACTCAGCCCAGACATGCTATTCTCTGTGTGCAGCTGGTGCTGTTTCTCACAGACTTTTTCACAGTCCATCTCTTCCAATCCCTCTACATTTAGTGGAAAAACCTATCTGGTACATATGGAGCCATCTGATTAATATGTTTCTTAAACGCTGAAAAGAAGGCAAGTCAGGAATGTCTGCCTGACAAACAAGGCCAGGCAAAGTCTGCACTCCTGCTTGTGGCCGACCACAGAGTAAGATTCAAATACCTGTACTTCTGTGTTAAAACATCAGGACAATTTGTGCATCACTGTTGCTGTAAGATTAATCTTTCTTTCCAACAACGAATAAAAAGTCTTGCTCATTTTTAAACAATGATTTCCCTATTCAAAATTAGCGGTGCTTAGCCAGCTTGTGAGAATCCACTCTTTAGTTAAAGCCTAGCATGATGTGAAGCTGTATTGTTAAAGAAAAGAAGGAAGTTAAAAAAACTTGTTATAACTACTTCAAGATAGCTATTTTACAGAAAGGATTTGGTCTTTAAGTTGATAAGATTAAACCTCCAAGTAAAGAGATGATATCATGTTACTTTACACTGAATTACTAATTCATCAGTGGCCAATTGCAATCACGTTTGTTTCCTTACCTCCTGTGTGCCTGCCTCCGGGTCCGTCATTCCAATCACAGAGAAATCCCCATATCTGTCTCCATTGGCATCAATGGACACCTGCCCTGCAATGCCTAAAGAATGGCATGTGAGGAATCAGAAGATTAATTAGTTAAAATACTGAGCCGTTCCAAGCAAAACATGAAAACAGTGGACAGGTTTTTGCAGACCGATAGGACAGGAAATCTCATCAGTCTCCCTGCATTTTTGTTGGCATTCCAGAAGAAATTGTAATTTCATCTCGGTGTCTGCATTCCTGAATTCTTAACATTTCTCCTTTTTAAATATTAAACGTGTGAAACTGGTGAATATGCGAGAAAAATCTAATGCAAAAATGAGCATGTAAGACTAAAACACAGATACATTTAATGTGAATTATTTACAGAGAGCCTAATCCTGAAATATCTGATGACGCCTCATTAAAGAGAGTCCAGTTCATGTGGACACAGAGGCAGAGATATAGGCTGAAAGGCCTGCTGCACCCATATAACCAGTCCAATGCTGATTCCACCCAATGGAATACTGGAGATGGCATGGACAAGGGGCATCACATGCACTACAAATGCATTAAGCCCTGCATTCACATACTTAAGATTAACTACATAATACTTGCAGTTTGGTTTATATTCTTAGAGCCCCATTCCACTTCCCTGTTTTACAATTTCTAGAAAACTTTGGTGAAACTGGGACTCGTTGATTCATAGGATATGTCAAGTTTGAAGGGCCTTTGAAGATCTTGAGCCCAACCTCCAGCTCAGAGCAGAGTCACCCAGGATAATGCTCAAGGTTTTATCTGCTCTGCAAAATCTCCAAAGATGGACACTGCACAGCCTCACTGGGGAAACTTGTTTGATCTGTCATGGGAAATTAACACATCCTTGGATTCAATCTAAACTTCTTTTTAAACATATGTCTGTCCTTGTGTGCAAAAAACTTGGCTTCAAATTCTCAAGGTATATGTCAAACAGGTTCTTAAAATCTACCACACAATACTAATTAACTATGGTGAAGACATCTTAAGACTGCTGATGCACTTTTTCACCTCAGATATTCTCAAATGATCCTCCACTGCCTGACACCAAACACAGCCAATTACACCCATGCAAGGCAAACAGGCATCATTGTACATTCATGTTACACCAACCACATGCCTAGACCAGGCAGAAAGCCCTGGAGATTCAGGCTCTCAGTGACAGTCAATCAGAAAAGACAGGTCAGATATTCAGAGTATAAATTTCTCCCAACATGCCTAGTGATAGTGAGTGTGCAACAGACTTAACACACCTCCATTTATTCTGTATCTGTTCAGATTTAGTGATGACAGCAGTATTTCAGCTCACTGTGGTTTTCAAAACATGTAGTGGTAATCAAAGATTATTGCCAAACACCTATTTCATTACAGCAACACAGTAACCAAGCCGCTGTCAATTCAACTACTGCAGGGAAATCAAATGGGTGTAACAAGCACTTGGCTGTGAGACATTGAAAGAAGAGGCCACTGAAGAACTGTGATGTCCCTGCTTACACATCAATTTGGATTCTGGATCTGACAGGAGGCACTAACTGGAACAGATGCTTTTGTGACCTAAGACAACCATAATTCAGTTTTTGCGAAGAGGTATCAAAATTGAAACCTAGAGTTCCTACGGGATTTTTTTTCAGTCATAAAAGATTAATTTCTCAATTTTTCATCTCAATCAGAAATATGAATTTTAAAAGTTGCCATTTCCTGTGATTTCCTTAAGAAATGGAGGTAGGAAATTTTGAAACTACCTTAATGAAGAATTGCATTTGCATGAAGGTGGGATTATTTTATCTCAACTTTCTGGAGTTTTTTTATGTGAGATAGCTACATACAAAAAATTTTGCTACTTTTTCAGAGGAAATGCCCATGACTAGCAAATATTCTCCACCAGATGTGACCTGAAGCTGTACCATGCTCTCTTTAGCAACTCAATCGCTAAGAAATCCTTTGATCACCCCATCCTTATCCTTTCCTAAGCCCATAATGTCTGTGCAGCTGTGACAGGCAGATGGAATTCTGCAGGAAGCAGCATCTACATTCTGTTGGGAGTCCTGATAAATCAGAGCAGTCTGTAAAATGAGGTACCAAGACAATCAGATGTTAAATATGTCAGAAGTTAAAAGAATGTCATTAGGGAAACTGGAGTTCTCATTATCAAGGCCTGCAAAAGTCAAAAGGAATTACAAAGCTTCAGTCCTGCAGCAGAACCTGATGGGTGTCCATGAGCCATACTCTGTGATGCTGCATCCACTGCAAAGAGGGGCTCACAGGCAGAATAAAGTGATGGGATCTTCATTAAGGGACTGGATTGTAAGACACTGAGTTAAAGGCCTCTTTCAACATAAATTTTATTGTCCAGCAAAGTACTGCCACAGTGAGGAAAAGGCATATGACTTACAAGAATTTTTTACCAGCTGCACCCTCAGCTGTAGCCCAACTCAGCTACATTTTCAGAACAGGTGGAACAGGTCAGCTACCAGCAACACTCTGGTTTTCACAAATGGGGAAAGAGAACATTGTTTCCTCCTGCCAGGTTTTACAAGCAAGGTGTGAGAATCAACCATGTAGCCCAGGTGGAGCACATGGTACTACAAAGGATGCATGGGCACACCAGTTGGTGGCTTCCTGGAGCACAGGAACAGGAGCAAACACAGGCTGATCTGGGGCATCTGCTCCTGCACAGCACAAACAAAGAGGCAAATCCTTAGACACCAGACTCCCTCCCTTTTAAAACAGAGCGTTTTGGGGAGCCACAGACATGAAGAGATATAGTAGGATGCCAACCACAATGTACAGATGGTGCAGGGCTGCTTATGGGACGATTGCAATCAGCATAATTTAAAGCAATCCCTTGTTTTAAAGTGCTTAAGTGCTCCCTTAAGCTGCCCTGAGTATTCTTTTGCCTCATGTTCACATCACAATTTGAGAACAGAAAATTGGTTTGGAGCTTCTGCCCTTCTTGCCTCCCTACTGCGTCCAATATGTTCTTAGATCTGAGAACCTGGCTTCTGGGGTTTTTCTTACACATTCAGATGAATCATTCACTTTTTATCTAGGGGAAATGTTTCCTTCTCTCAGGCATTTCCAGAAGAAATCTTGCCAGTCCTACATCAAATGATTGGACTATCATACGAGATGGATGGAAGTATTTTAAGAGACGACAGATGAAACCAATACTCTTCAGTTTCTCTATTACAATTCTTACCTGGCAAAAGCATCTGCATTGCCTTGCATCAGCAAGGTGACACACAAGTGCCAGCTGCACTGCAGAATTGCAGCCTTGAGGATTAGGCACAGAAAGGCACAGTAGTGTTCAGCTGCTGCCTCTGAGACAATACACATAGCTCCTGAAAGGAGGCTGGGGGAAATCCTTCTAGGGCCCAAAGGAATCCCATTGAGAAACACAAAATAGCCCCAACCCTGGCACCTGCTTGCTTCTATCCATTCCCAGGCTTTCAAGATAAAAAAGTGAAATGGAAAAAATGAGGCAATCTGAGAGCTGATAGATGAACATGAGCAAAGCGAGCAGCTGTAATCTTTTCAAAAACAAAAAAGGAGCCTGAGAAAATTATTGGTATTTCTTTAAAACATCAGTGAAGGTCATGAAATTGTTAAGAGTTTTTTGAAGTGAGTCAAGACCTTGACAGTTGATGCAAAAAATAAGACTGGTGAGATTTGTGAACCAGCCTTTAAGATGCACATGGTTTCATATGTTTGCCTTCCTCTCTCTTAGGAGTGAAATAAGCATGGGTCCTTACTTTGCACAGAACAAAAACCTGAAGTTTTTTGACCCTGAAAGCTGGAATTCCATACTAACTCTTACCTTCATATGTTCTGTTCCGTGTTTGCTGAACAATTTTTTCCCCATCTTTCTTACTGAAACCAATCTTCAGGACTTCCTGTAAAGCTAGAGCA
Source organism: Passer montanus (assembly GCF_014805655.1). Lineage (NCBI taxonomy): Eukaryota > Metazoa > Chordata > Aves > Passeriformes > Passeridae > Passer > Passer montanus. The sequence goes on from NW_024366815.1 coordinate 1,153,572, forward strand.
TAAAGAAGAATAGCATCATGGAATCCTTCCACAAACATGTTCACCTAAAAAGAAAGAAGAAAAAAAACCAATGGCAATTGACACATAACAAATTTTTTCTTTCCTAGGTAATTGATTGACTAGAGAGAATCTACAAATTAACCAAAGTGACTAATTTGGAGAGTTACTTTCTCAGCTGCTGGAACAGAAAGGAATATGTCTCAAAAAAACCTCAGGGGAACAATGGGAACTTCTGACCCATTTTTAAAAACAGTTAACCACTATCTGCTCTTCTGGACATTCATAATGTTGTGTCTGAATAGTTCTCAGATAGGAGCAAAATTCACAAATCCCAGTTCCCATGCCCAGAGGCACAAATTCTGCACTTGACCATGTGAGATTCTGTTAGGTGCTGAGCACCCTCATCCCACAGCAGCAAGTATAACCCCCGCCCTCTGCACAGGGGACTTGGCACCTCTCAGGACTGGGAAGTATGTTCTCTCATGATTTTTTTTGGACTGGTGGATTTGCTTGTTTAATGATTACTACTTCCACTTCTGGCCCTTGTTCAGCCAAGCATCTCTCCACTAGCAAATAAGCAATGGAGAAAACTACTTACCATCCCCAGTAATGTGTTCTCTGGAACTGCCAGAAGAACCTTTTCCTGTCCTTTATAGCTTTCTCAGTAAGTTACACAAAACAAATGAAATAACCCTAATAACCCTAACCCTGCTTTACAACCCTAACACAAAAGAAGATTGCTGCCAATGAACCTTCATAGGCAACCTACAATTTTTGGTCTGTGAGTTACATAAACAGTTAAAACCCAAGTGCTGCATAAACATCACAAATTTTCTCTCAGGAGCATGACGTGCTTCAGTGGTGAAGCAATAATTATTTCAGGAATGGAGTTCAGACCCATCAGCAGAAGCTGATGCAGAATGACCAGAGCAGCACAGGCGTTCCTCTTCTGCAGGCAGCAACTCACATTTCAGCAGTGCAATGTACTCACTAAAAGCATAGTAATTCAGAGCTAATTAACTTTTCAGCTGCAAGAAAGATGTTCCCATCCACTCAGAGTTTCACTGCAATAAAAAACTCCTTGTATCCCAGGAAAGGTGTTAACCACATTATGGTTACACCTTTATGGGTCTCTTACTGCCACTTCCAGTGAACCACTCATCTCTACAAATATTCTCCTGGACAGAAGTAACATTTAGCTTATCTTCTGCTTCAGTGTATCTAAACAATTTTAAATGCCAGTAAACGAAGTGCTACTCTAACTCTCACAGGTTTAGCTGGACATTCAAAAAGTTACAAGAAAAAACATGTGGCCAGTTAACTAAATAACTGTTCCACAGATAAGAAGTATTACATAGTTGATTGGCTAAGCTGAACTAATCAAACCCTGATAGTGTAATTACATCCAAGACATTCCTTCACTCTCAAAGCAGCTGCCAACAGTAAGGAAAATTTTACTGAAAATTTAACAGTTTACATTGCTCTGACATTTAAAAGTGGACTTTCAGTAACTCCAACCTATGCTACAGTTGAATGCATCACATTCATCACAGGGAAGAGCCCGTGGTGCTACAGGAGGGGCAGAACAGTTCAGCTCACTCTGACAGTCACTGACTAAAGGGCAGCTGGAGTTATTCTGAACTAAAGAGAAAGCCTGAAAGAAGAGGTGAAAGTCAGGCATTTGACAGAATAAAAAGAGCTCCTGGACAAAGTGCACACTAGGACAGGCTTTGCCAGCAGGGGCTTTAACTTTTCAGAATTTAAAAAAACCCAACCAAACCAAGAAACCACAAAGCTCGACAACTGCGTCGTGTGCCAACGTTAGAGTCCAAGTGGCCTGTGGAAGATCAAACTTCAGCTTTCTTAATGTGACATTCTTTCTCTCAGGAGAGAAATTAGACTCTCCAGAAGCTATACCTCCCTGCTGGCTGATTTACAGTTTGTGGCTGGCATTTGTTTCAAGGAAGGCTTGTCACTTCTTTTCAAGGAAGTCTTTGTCACTTCTTTTGTCCACGACAGAGACCTCTCAGTGTAACACAGCAACCTTCAAAATCCATTTTGTCAGCTAATTTGCTCAACCTGACATCTACTCATGCCACCAGCCTGAAAAGACACTGTAGATTTGCCAGATAAGCCCTGTCAAAACTCATTTGGCAGTTTGGAAGGTTACTGCCACAGTGTCTTGCCAAAGCTCCACTTGGCCAAAACCCCTTCTATTACATGTGAAAAATCACATTAGAAAATCATCAGAAAGTCATTTATGCCACTGCTCAGTTGCTCACAGCCCAGCATTTTAGCTCATGTTGTCAAGGAAGCTGAAACTATGGACAATTTATGCCATTTAAAATCTTCTGACAGAGTTGTAATTATTGTTTGCAGATGGGATTGCACTTACACTCCCCAGCCAAACCATATGCTGGACACACCTGAGACTTTTCACATTAATCCAGGAACACATTTAAGCAGCAGTTCTTGAAAGGTGATACAGGATTCCATGAAGGGAATAAGGTTTTCCTGCATATCATCTTGTTCAATCACTCGTAAGTTACCACTATTCCACACAGACCACAGGCTGCATGATGTGTAGGACAGAGGAATAGTAAAATGTGAAGTAACTGCTGCAAAACTTTTTGAAGGGTTTGCTCTTTGCTGCAGGAAAAGCATTAAAAAGGGCTAGACTATAAACTTACATTCCAGGAATGCTTCAAATAGGAATGAGAGCAACTGTGAAGATGTCTTCACAGGCTGCTTGATGGTGTCCATGGTAATTAATAATGTGTTAGTTCAACCTTAGACACCTGCAGGATAAAAACTGAACAGAGTATAAAATCTATTAAAGGCCCATTTATCTTATTGGTAATTTAAAGTTATTTTAGTTGACCAGCCTGTTTTTATTGTAGTGTTTTCCATTTTCATTCAAGCTGCCTTTCAATTACAGGTGTGAGCAGAGATCCAAATGCTGTGATCACAATTTGCACGTCAGAGCTACTGAAACATTGCTGTCCAGGGCCAGCAATGTGGCAGCAATGCCACTGGCAGCAGAGAAGCTGCCAGGTTTGCTGAACATCTTTGGAGGCTGCAGTACAAATGTGTGGAAACCTCTCTCTCAGCTATCTTCTGTATTACTTTCACATTCTATTCTAATACCATACACCTAAAAAGCAAGTATGCCAACTGCATAGGTGAATAAGACATATACCCCTTTTATCTTCCTGCCTTTCTACTCTAATTAATCATCTTCTATCAGAAAAAAGAAAACAACCAAAACCCAACAACCCCTCTCAGTGGAAATCACATGCATAAATTTTACCCAGTTCGAAGTTATAGTTCCCCAAGCAGCAATATTGTGACCACACTGCTCATATATACCAAGGTGTTAACAGCACACACAGCAATGCAAAATACTACCGATGTGGAAGACAGCCAAGATACAGCTATGCAGGGCCCATAATTTTCCATATCCTGCCTACTGACTGTAAAATAAGATTATTCTCCTGCATCTGGAACTGCCCAGCTCTGAATCACCGCAGTTACAGCAATTCATACCACTTCCATGCTTACAGGGAGCATCATTCACCATCACTTTTTTATATTGAAAAGGCAAACAACGTCTCCCACACTTGGTCTCTGCATCTCCTTTCCAGTACATCCATAGTGATAGTCAAGTTGTCAAACTATGGTTTCAGCAAAGACCCTGGGGAACTGCAGAGGGCTGCACCCAGACATTTTGCAAAAATGTTTTGTGTATCTGATAGTAATGCTCCTACTTCTCACTCTGTCACACTGTATCTCAAGAGAAGTATTTTTCTAAGCAGCTGCAATTTAACTGTCAGTTCTCCCCTTTTAATCCTCTTTCACCAAGCCAATTATAATTATAGTCCCTTCTTTATGAGCTTTCCTAAGAAGTCCTGACATAACTAACTTCTCTCACATGCATCTTGACAAATATTTTCGGTTGTCTTCTGATGACTCACTATCCACTTAACTCTACAGCAGGGATTTCTTTCTTTAATACCATTTGTTGATGTTGCATATTCCCATTCAGGACACTGCCAGAGATCATGCTGTTTTAAGTGTTTATTTATGGTCCTGAGATGGTCAGAGGCCTTGAGTAGTTCTTTGATCAGTTGCTACACCTTGCTCTGAGCAGCACAAATCTAGAAAAAGGTGCTCATGATTCTCATACAATAGATGATCAAAATATAGAAATTATTCATGTTTAATTTTTTTAAATATAATATATCATTACTACACATTGATTTTGTGTTAAACTTCTAGTTTACATAATCCCAGTGAGAAACTCTGGGAGGAACTGAGGAACTACCACCCTAACAGGATTATCAAAGTTTTCACTAACCCACCATCCATCTCCTCAGATCCCCACAGGATTTCTTCATTTGATTCTGCAACAGAAACTCACGGAGCTCCTGAATATAATCTATGGATAACGGCTAGGTAATGCTGACATGCACTGGGACTGGGATTTCAAGGACTCCCAAGCACACCAAATGCAAAGCCATGGGATATGCCAGTAGTCAGCTGTCATAAACAGCATGTCTTGGGGTGCCTACAGATAAGAGATGCATCACTGTGGAAACAAAGCAGGAACTGGAAAGGAGAATAAAGCTAAAAGACAGTTAATCAAATCTGAATGTTTAGATGCCTAAAATGAAAAATACAGACTGTTTGCTTGGGCAGCCATAGTGCTCCCTTACTGGACCAGAGTGCCTCAAACAAACAGTAAGGAAAAGGAAAAAATAATAGAAGCACATGCTTTCTTCCAAGATGGCAATTTCCACAATAGTTAATTAAAAACGAAAAAATATATGGTATTACACCAAACTCTGGGCAACACAGCTGTAGCCAAGGAGAGCGTCACACTGTATTCACTGATATCCAATCTCTATAAATACATAAATGGGCACCTGCTCAAGAACATGAGGCCAGGGCTCAGGACTTGGTTTTCTAAAGATATATCCAAACCCACTTTAATATTTGGGGCTGGAACTCACATGTCACTTTAGGAAAAGAGGAAGAGAATAATAATAAAACCCTGCACATATCTAAGAGAGATTTATTCAAGTACTGTTGCATCAATTTCATGTTTCACAGGGAAACAGTGTTTATGTGGAAACCCATGAGACATTTTTCTTATAGGGGAGCACATGACTGTATTAGTGGAATTCTGCAGGCTGAGGGTTATACTTGCTCTAAAATTTATAGCTGAAAAATTCAGCACTGCAGTCGAACAAGTCCTCACTTCCCTTTAAGGAGGCTTCTTCCAACAAGGCTGCCTGCTTGTGTTCATTTCCTTGACAGCATTTGCTGGAGCAGCAGTGATGCTGAGAGCAGGGGAGATGAGGTGTGTGCTCTACCCAAGCACTCTGCACACTGAGCAATGTCCCTTGCATGAGGAATTTGCAACTGAAGCCCACAGTTAGAGAGTCTCGGGCACAAGCACTGCTGGCAGCTCAGCAGGCACCCATCTCCACCATGAAAGAGCCTGCATGCACCATTTGAGAGATAAGATGTACAGCGAGACCCCTGCTTTTTTTTTTTTCTGCACTTCCTGTTTGATTTGGACACAAAGATGTTCTGCTGCAATTAAACTCATTTATTCGAGGGTGTGACCGTGCCTCTGCCTGCCTGCACTGTTCAGCTGGTACAAAAACTCGTGTGCACTCCGGGCATGCCAAACCACTGCTGCCTTTGTTCCACTCAGACAAGAGGATACTTATTCCAACAGGATTGAAGTACCACTGGGGACAAACTCCAATCTACTTTAAAGCCAGTTGTGGACCAGAAGCCAGCCCTTTGTTCCACGAAAAGGTCTGCTGAAATAAAATAAATTAACAAGAAGAAAATAAAAGTAAATTAACAAATGACAGCAGTATCTGATTTACTTAAAAAACCAGCCAAATCCAGGGAGTTAAGGGTATTTGTCAGTGAAGGTCATTTTCTTGCTATGGAAAGAAAACTAACCACAAAGCCAGTTTCTTTGCTATTGTATCTCATCTCATTCTTCAAGCCTTCTTCCTTGTTTTTCTTAATATTCCATTCTTGAACAACTAGTAGATTTACCCACAATCATTGGGCTGGGGCAGCCACAAGTTGCTCTATTGTCTCGATGGTGAACTGAAGCAAAAATCTATTCAGTCCCAGACTACAGGGCAGCTGCACTGTGAAATATCAGCTAAAACACATCAGGCTACAGTGGCAACAGGGATACAAAGGTGTGGAGAAAACCTTCCACCCCACTGCCTGCAAAAGCTGTCTATTCTTTGTTTATTGCTTGCAACACTCTCCTAAGGTTATCTGGAAAATGGTTGTAAACCCAGAGTGCCTGCTGCTAACAGGCTGGGCAGAAATTTCCCGCTGCAGCCAAAATGAGCTCCTTCCATTAAACAAAGAAAGAGGAACTACCACCTCAGCAGAGTTAGAACCTTACCCACAGTCAGTTCACACCAAGGGGCTCTAACTGCTGCTCTCAACCCACAGCCTTACATCACTGGGCTCTCAGACTCTCCCCAGATTTCCACTGGCATGGCCAAAGCAGGGGCAGGCTGAGCTGAGAACTGCCCTGCTCCAGGAACAGGATGCTGGATGCTCTTCTAGACCAGATTTTCCCCCTGAAAACCTGTGTGGGATTTATTTCTGGCTCTGTCCATTGTGTTCACTGATTGCTTTTGCAAACTGCTACCAGCCACTTTACCCCTCTGTGGTTTTGGCTCCTGCATTACCTTTTAATGTTGCACTAAAAGGGGTGCCAGTGATGTATGTAAAGAGCAGAACTGTTTTGTACCCAAACTCAACTACCTACAAAACAATCATTTTAGAGGAATTTATCCTATAAAGCAGAAATTCCTCTAAAATACATAAATGGGCACCTATGTATGATTTACACACACACTATTCACCTTAATAATTTAGCTCTAAAGGGCTCCAGGTCACCTATCAAGGAAAAGGATAGAATAACAGAACACATTATTGTGCTCCTGCAGCTAAGGTGAAATATCCCATGTTTATATTACATCTCCAACATCAGATAAACAGCTAATGCAAAGGATTTCTAGCACATAGCACTGTACTGTGACTGCCTGAATACTGAACAGATCTTAACCATAAAAGGTACAGCTGTCATTTATAAAATTAACCTTCCTACTTTTTTAGGATTTCTTGCCTTCTAACAAACTATGTGGCCATTCACATGATGAGTTCCAAAACTATGTCCAGAAATTATACATCTTGTCGTAGTGAATCACAAGAGATACTAAAGAAATTATTCTTTTCAGCTGAAAACACACAGACATACAGAAACTAAAATATGCTTGTTTTAAATAGATTTTTCTGAGAATCCCCATTGGTAGTCTGATAATCTGTTACACAGTTGTAATGAATGCTAACATTTTAAGTTGGCATTTAAATTGGAACATTTTAATTGCAGATAAACACTTAGTAGCAAAAAAAACCCCAACATTCCACAACATTCCCCCATCCTTTCATTAGATATTAAGTTTTTTGTGTCAGCGGGCAGGAATGTTTTACAAGCAGGAACATCTCAGTTTTCAGGGTGACAGTTCTTCATCTGAAAAAATCTGTTCAACTTGCTAAAATAAGTTAAATTAGTTTAAATTAATGCAGAAATAGGACAAAAAGGAAGGATTTTTTTTTGTTAAATTTTTATCCTTTTACAATGTGCAATTGTTTTGAGTTCTGGATTACTAACATTATCACCAAACCACAAAAATCACAAACATATTTTATTTTTTGTATTAAAAACTCTCAAGGTCAAATCAGTTCTCATGCAAAACTTAGAAAAATCACTGTATCAGTCTGGAGACAACTCATATGTTCAAACTGAATTTACCCATGCTATACTAGCTGGTGGGCTAGTAAAATCCTGGATGGGGTAAAAACCACATCTGATGAAAAGGACCATTTGATTTCTGCTTTGCAGCAAAGATTACCCAGCAGAGGATTTGCTTTACTGTCCTTATCCAGTCTCTGGATAAACACAAATGATTCAGACACAGCCAAAAGTGGTGCTTAGCTCGAAAGCATGCTTGGAGCTGGGATGATTAATCTAAGATCCTTATTCAGTACTAGGCAAAAATTAGGGACACAAAACTAGCATTCATAAGAACAGCATCCCACCTCACCTTTGCCAGCAGAGGAGGTAGAGAATGAGGGATGGTGTGACCCTCTTATTCTCACACACACTCTCTCCACTGCATGAACTTGCAGTAAAGACCTTACAAAACCCCACAGGACACCAGTCCTTTTAAATTACCTCCCCCTTTCATCTAAAAGCCCTGGGCCTCCTATTACTGAGTTAGCATGAGAGAACTTCAGGGTCCAATCTCTGCTTTCAGAGAATCTGAATTCCATCTTTCCCCTGCCCTGTCTGCAGGGCATCCTGAGGTGGAGGCACTCTTGGAACTGAAACCCAGGTGCTGGGGGAAAGGCATGACCTGCCAAGACCTGGAGGACCTCTGGACTGGGAGTAAATAATTTGCTAAGAGAGCCCACCTGAGGCTGTGGTTGCCATGACAAATGATCCTTTTATTAAATACCAGAGTAAATGTGCACATGAACTTGTAAACTTTAATGACATGGAACTAATGCAAACCCTCAGGCTGCTATTAGTCATGCTTCCATTCCAAATAATTTAAAATTTAACTATTTGGTTTTGTTATTTTCTTTCAGATAGTGAGTATCTGATGAAAGGTGTTCAGCTGGCTGATTAACCACCCCTTTGCTGGCATCCCTGTGAGGATCCCATTGGCACAGGAGGGGCACAGCAGCTGTCTCAGCAGATATTTGTGTGTACCTGTCAGCAGGCAGTAAGGTTCCAGCTGCACACCTGAAACATATCCTCCCACTCTTCAGCAGCAGCATGGTAGTTAATACCTCTGAATCTGAGGATTTGCAGCCACTCCAGGAAACTAAAGACTCACTCTCGTAGCTCTTTGCATCTATATTTACTGTCTGATCCTCGAGATCCTCCTTGGGTTTGCTCTCTAAGGTATTTTGTAGTCTGCAGGCTGACAGATGCATTGTACACACACATTTCCCATCAAATGTGTGTGTACAATGCATCCTGCATCCTGCTCAGTGAACATCACCTTGTTCCCAGCCATGGAGCAAAGGCATCCTCACCTACCCTCTCCCATTGTCCCATGCCCCTTTCTCATGCCCCTCTTATTCATTTGCTCTGGGACAGAGACACTCCTTGTCTTTTCAATACGCTTTGATATATTCGTTCTTTTTAGAATGGGATAGACCTTCTAATTTTTGTCCCACTCTTCTCTTCCTAATGAATAAAAGTATCTGCTAAAGAGGGAAGGAAAGTTTTGAGTGTCTTCCTGCAGGTTCCTATGCCTCCTTGCATGCATGAGAACACCACTGCCTCTATTCACACAGCCCATTCTCACAGGATGACTACATTACCCCCTCTGCATTAGCAAAATTGCTAAATATCCCCTGAAAAAATAAATAAAAAAATCAGAGCTGGCACATGGTACACTGACCTTTTCTTACAGCCCGATGGAGTGGAGCACACCCAAGCTCTGCTGCCTGTCTTGCCTCTGCCAACATTCAGACACCAGGGTGACCTGAGTCGCCCACGGGACTGGCCTGCCCTTCTGTTAAAATATTTTTTCCTCTCTGGAGAATGAGCCTTTCCCTGAGCTAGGTTCACCTTAACCTCCCAGCACTCAGCCATAAGAAATGAACGTGCTGACACAGCAGGAGATCTCAGACTTGAGGTGTTAATGATTGCCACTTACACTGGCTTTTTAGAAGACTAGTCACTTGTGAATATCGCAAAGTTCAACCCTGCCCAGCTGTCATTCAGAACCACCTACACCATATCAATACCCCAGATGAGTGCAAAAAAGCTTTCCTGGACCACCTCAGTGTGGAGACAACAACTCTTCTGCCCTGGTGCTCTCAAACAAGGAATTAACATTTATTGCCTTGAATAATTGTTCTTCCTTTATATCCCTAAAGAAAACAAAGCACGGCTCCTTCCCCACACCTCCTGCCACCCTCATAATCAAACCTGATTAAACTGCTTGGCTCATAGAGCATTCAAACACTGGACTCTTAACCCAGTCTGTGTGACCACAGTGTGAAGGCAGCAGCACGGGTGAGGTGAACCCTCCACAGCACCCAAGGTGCTGAGGCTGGAGTATCACATCAGCCATCTAGCAAGCGCTCCCAAAAAACTGCTTCCAAGCGCCTGCCCAGGACCCTGCTGCTGGCTGCACCATCATCCTGACATAGAACAGACCCACCCAAACCTCCTCTTCATGCCTGTTGAGCTGAATATTCTTTCAGTAAATAAGGAAACTCCCAATTCAGTGATATTTTCATAATCAGTGATATTTTCATTTTCATATTCTCTCTGGACCCAGAGAATAAGACTCTCAGAAAAAGGAGATGACTGCTAAAAAGTGTATTAAGCAAAGGTATTTCATTCTTCAAGTGACATTTTATACAAAATGAGATAGTCTTCCTTCATTCAAACATCTCAGAGCCCAACCATTCTACATCAGTGTCAAAAATCCTACAAATTTACATTAAAACAATACCTCAATGGGACAAAACAGCTTTTGGTTTACTGGCAATGCAAACTGCATGGAGAAGCATTAAAACCAGAAACAGGCTATGTATTTTACAGGAAGACATTTTTCACACTTGATTAGTGGAAAATAAGGTACATTTCTAGCAAGTACTTCAAAAAGCACCTTACCCATAAAATTCTGACTGCTTGTTTAGTAAAATGGAATGTGAATATCTGTGAAATCCAAGTTAAAAACATGAGACTGTGGAAAATATACAACATAACCATGAAGATCAACTCTAAACTTTTATATTCCCAGAAAGTTCAGATGTTACTATTTCCAGATATACACACAGTTTTACACTATCTCCTCCATGGTTTAAGACAGCTCCAAAAATATGCTTAGATAGGCTAGAAAAACCTAAATAAATGCACTGGAAGAGAGAAGAATAATTTCTTTCTTTTACTGTCTTTTATGACATCTGTTATTGGCAAATAACTTTCTATTACACTGTAGTTTTGCCTAAGACCCTGACGTGGATGACACTGGTCTTTCATACACTGAGAAAGCATTAACTTTAGGGGGGAAAAAAAGTGTCTGCTGTATTCACCAAATTTAGCAACAGGTCAATACTCCTCTTACATAAAATAAAGACACTCTCATTAATTCCAAGGGGTGAAGGGTTGGTCATGAAAATCCTAAATATGTTTTACTAATAGAATTCATCTTGTTAATAAGCTGGCATGTGAAACCATTTTTTCCTGCTGCTGAAAGCAGCTTGTGGTTTGCTTTTATTCTTTTGAACACAATTAGCAAAGCACTCCAGCAGCTGAATAGAACCATTCATTTGAACAAATTATTCCCTGGCAGGGTTTGGGGGTTCTTTCCCCGCCCCCCTCTTAAATCTCCTCAAAACTCTCTCCCATCCTTATGCAGTCAGAAGACACAAAAGACTGCCTGACATTAATCTTGCCTGCCTGTGCCTGAAAAAAGACAAGTGAGAAGGACATTGCTGAATAAGTTACATTTTCAGCATCATAGCTACAAGACTGAATTGCTCACTTCTCCCAGCCTTATCTTAGCTGGTGTGCAATCCTAATTAAAAGGCTGACGTAAGGAATACACACAGGGAAGAGTCTGGCACGGATGTTATGGATGAGATGATAAACTTTACGAGCACAGCTACCTCCCATGAAGCTTTTGTAGTTAACTGTTGGAGCTAAAAAGGTTGCTCTTGAGTGCACCTTCTCTCCTTTCAGAGGGCTGAAAATGTTAAATAAAACAGAGTTCCCCTTTCTAACAGGGAGTGGTATCTTTCTGATCTAATTAATCTACACAGCTCATTCTTTCACTGAGATAACTTTACTGGCAAATCAGGCTCCAGTTCCTTTCTCCTGATGCTAATTTTCAGGGTGAAAAAGGCTGTGGGTAGGGAAAAAAACCCTATGCATCCACCTCGTGAACAATGCTGTCATGTAGTTAACACAGCAGAAATATTTGTTTAATTAGTTACATTTTAAGCTTTTAAATGAGAAGAAAAAACAAGCCATGGGTGGTCTGTAACCTCAGAAGAGCAAATATTCCTGGCTGTAAAATCATCTGAGCTCAGAATACTGGGTTGGACATAAAAAAAGCATTTATTGAATCCTAGGCCTGAGTCAGGAACAGAAGGTGCATTAAGAACTTCCAAACTGCACCCTACCACCAATTCATTAAGTGTTCAGCATTATTTAATAAAAATGGCTTATGCATATACTTCAACTGAAACACTGTTTATTCATAAACATTTTTAACTACAGTATGTGTTGGGAATTATTCACACACCCCTTTAGAGACAGTTTTAAATTCTTCCTGCAAGTAATTGCATGCAATTCCCACTGCTGTCTGCCTCAACTAGGCTATAGGTCTGCAAGCAGAGCTTGCCCCATATTTTGCAAGTAAACCAAGGATGTTAGTTGGTTTATAGAGAGCAGGACTCCCTGCTGGTAATGTCTTGTTAATGCATTAACATTACAAAAGTAAAAAACGGCCACCATTTATATAAAAGCATTAAAGCAATTCTACTGCATGCTTGAAACCCAAATTTGAGTAGATTTTTGAAAACATTCCTCCTTTTTTTTCTTATTTTATCAGAGAAGTCGATCTTCATGTAGGCACAGAATAAAATAGTCAGACATTCTACAAAACTACAGGATGTTTCTTGAAAAAACATGAGACACTTGAATGCTGAAATATTGGCTGAGCAGATTTATTGCTTCAGCCCACAGTTCTTTGGGTTACATTAACATGACAGTGACTGCTTTCACACTGAGACTGGTGAACTAGCAAACTAACAATATTTGCTAATGACTTCAGGGCTGCTGCAACGGGACTTTGCAGACAGGGACCATCACCATTGCCCCATGCTGTGCAATCCAAATATTTCTAAGATGCTTTCTCAGAACCTCTCTGCCCCTCTTGTTTCCAATGCTGTCTAATTAAAAGGTGCTTAAGGAAGCTTCTTACTTCACAGGAGAGATTCCTAGAGAAGTTGTCTTTTCCACTTTCCTGCTTCCTCACAGGGCATAGCTTCTCCCACCTTTCCCATTTCCAAAGCAAAACATTCATGCAGAAACATTTGAAACTTCTGAGCTGGGAAAGACATACCCAAAACACGTTTTTCTCTTTTCTGTGTGATCTCACAGCTGGAGATGAAGACAGCCAACACTCTTTGACCTTACTCCTCCAAGGGCCGTATGTGTTCTGCATCTGGCAGTGGGACAGCTGCTGCTTTAGGACTTTGCCCTTTCTGTCTCCCTTATCTTTCCTTCTGTCATCTGCTTATTTTCCATTTTTATTATATTCTTTTTTGGTAGATAATAATGCCTTTAGGATTAGTGCTGGCAAGAGGCCAGGACAAAATGGCAGCACTAATGATTTTTGTTTGAGTTAGGGTCACTGTGAGATAATTTAGACCATGGGCCTGGGGCCCCATTTTCCCATGACATTGGAAAAATCTACACAGAAAAGCAGACACACTGAATGCTTCAAATCCAAACCTCCCTAAGCGTCTCCTCTTGGGACACAGCTTGCAGAAAAGAATGAGGACTATATTTCAACACCCGTGGATATGACTTGAGATGGGCTGTACTATTGATTATCTTTCTACATAGTTTTTGTTTTCAGGAGCAGAATCCAGCAGAGCAAAATCCATCTCTGTCACTTCCCACTCACTCAGCTCAAGGACTTTTCCTTCCCAATCTTCTCTTGGAGGACACAGCTTTGCCTAATGCATACCCAGGACACTTTTTTCCCATGTTGCCAAAGAAAGCACACTTAATGGGTGCCCACTACCCAGAAATTTTTCAGATGGGAAGGAATTTGCCTTCGGTCTAGATTTTTTTTTTCCCCCCACTAGTTTTCAGAATGCTTTTTCTTTCTTAATCCTGAAGGCTGCCCCAAAATGTTTCTGCTCTGAATAGGGCAGCAGGACAATCAGTTAAGGGAATATGATGCATGCCTTTTCCACTGTCTAAAGTGAGGAAATGTATAATTCATCACAAACGATGCAAAGCAAACCAGAAAGTTAAAGTTCACACACTGTTAATGAAGGAACACAGCTACGGGGTTCTTCGCTATACTCAACCAGAAAACTAATTCTCTTAGAGACGTTTTATTTTACCATAGTTAGAAAGCTGTGAAAAAGCAGGGAGGGGAGGCTCTGCTGAAGTCAATTTTATTTAAACATCCATCTAATAGCAGGATACTCCGCATTTGAAACCAAACCTGCTTCCCCCATAGCCATGGCCTGTATCTCCTCTACAGAGAGCTGCACTTCCCACTGGCCTCCACCATGGAGGCTGCCTGTGAGCCAAGGGCTGATGTTTTACATGGCAGGATTCTGTGGTAGGTGTGCACAGATCACAAGATGTTCTCTGTGTCCCATCAAGAACAGATTGGGAAGCAAGAAGAAAGCCAGGTGGGAAAGGAAGAACAGGAAGAGGAGTAGGGGAAGGAGCAGCAGGAGGCCTATGCAGCTTGCCTGGCTCTAGCAAAGGTTTTGTGTGAAGGAATGCTTGGAAAAAGGTGAAGGACTCCAGATCACAGGTGGAAATGGGACACAGGGAGAGGCAGCTCTCAGAGCCAGGCAGAAGGTCAAGGATGAGATGGTAGGGAGCCAGCCCCCATTGTTGTTCCAGGACAGCCAGGAGCAGTGACAGCACACACAGCAGCCATGTGGTGAGGAAAGACAGAGAGGATTTCTGGCAGTGGGTGTGCAGCTGTGAGGGAGTCTCCCCAGCAAACACATCAGCCTGCAAAATCTCCCCCAAGCTGGCACAGGGTAATTTGCTCTCCCCTAGATCCAGTCCTGGCTGACAGGATACAAGCCCAGAACAGGGCTTATATTTACGCAGCCTCAATCAATACTGCCCAGGGTTTGCAGTAGGTCCCCACCCTAAAGAAGAGAAAAGCATCCTTTTGCCTGCCTCCAAACTGCCCACAGTAGCCTGAGCTCTCGTCAGTATAAAGCTTTTCTTATTTGGGAAGATATCACACTGCCCAGACTAAAAAAACCCACAACACTGCAGATCAATGGATGTAAAGTACTTAAAATCACATTTTTCACCAACCACAAAGGCACATAGAAGGTTTCCAAAGGACATAGCTTGCTAAGTGAAATTTGCAAAAGGACACATGGAGAGAAAAGGGAGCAACAGCACAAATTGAAGTCCCATGGCCTTCTTCAGAACTCATTTAGCAGGTTCTTCACAGCAGCACCTTGAAACTGTGAGGTGGGGTTTCTCCATTAACCCAAGACAAAACATGCCAACAAAAGACTAAGACTAGATTTTGAAAGTATCACAGGAATAATATAAACCACTGTTGTGATTCAAATTTAACATTTCAGGTAAAATACTTAAATGAAATACAATAAAGTTCTAAGAAACACATGTTTTCTAAAGGTAGTCAAAGTTATACAATAAACTGCAGGAAAGGTTATTAATTCTTTAACATAAAATTCAAGCACAAAGTGATGAACTAAAGATGGACACTATGCTTAAAGCAAAAGGGATGAGATGGAAACCTAAGTGAAAGCTGGAAAATGAAGGGTTTGGGTTGCTTTTTTGAGTTTCAGGCTCTCATTTGCTACAGCTAAGGACTGACCAAACTCTCTTCAAGCCTCTTTTCTCTATAAGAGTATTTGGAAAGTTGATACTGCACTATGGAGAAGGCTGACTGCCTGGGAACTACTTGTATCAGCATGCAGAAATCCCTGCAGGTATTTGCTATGCATTCTTGCTTCCACAGATGACTTTTCTATGAAAATGCCAAATGAACTAGCTTAGCATTAGCTCAGCACTAGCTCAAAAGTAATTTTCAAAAGCATTTTCCTCCTACATTTTAAGAGGTTAAAAAAAGGCATAGCTTCCCATGTCCACCTCTGGAAGACACTGGCATTCCCCAAGGCTTAAAGCAACTCAAGGACTGTTGATGTTCTAGACAGTTCAAAATAAAACCAGCAACTACTTAAAGATTATTTTTTGAGAAATAATACCACTTTTCTCACTCACATCATTGTATGCAATACAGATAGTGTGACTTTCTGAGACTGGATTCTAAAAAATAAATTTAATTATTAGGAGAAAACAAAAAAGAAGGCTGTATTTCTTTGCCTGTTAAAAAGACTTACCGGTAGTAGTCTTGAGAGACACCTGCCTTTGCCCAACCTATCTGCTGATGAACAAAGAGATGAGCATAGGACAATTGGTCATGGATGCCGGTGCACAGATATAGTGCACCTAGACCAAGCCTATCCTTGTACTTTGAAGTATTCACAAAAAAAAAATTATATGTGCAACAGTACAATTTGAGCGACTGAGCCCAGATGATTCTGTCTGGTAAGGTCTCACTGCCACTTCTGCTTTAATTAGGACCATGTTTTTCAAGATGCTATGACTTGACTGTCATCAAATACTTACATAGTCATCTTCATGAAGACCTTGCTTCTGAACAGAACTTTTCACCTCCAGGGAAAACTTCTCAAACTCAGGCTTCACAGTCCTCAGCAGAGTGACAGTTTGGAGGTATGAGTATGCTTTCTTGGCTTCAAGGTCATGTTTGTCTCCTCTTCTCCAGGAGCCATTTCCTAAAGAGGAAAACAAGCATATTTCCAAACTAGGTACATTATGGGATTCCTTTTTCTATCCAAAAGTCCCCTTTTCTGATCACTAGAGGGATGGTAAAGTACAAAGGAGAACAGACACCTCCTCAAGCTGTGCAGGAAACCAGGCAGCAAGGAATAACTAAGAAGTAAATGTGCAAACCAAAGGACAACTCTACTCCCATGATGTGTTTGCTTATTTTAAAAAGGTGGAATAAATCCTAAGTGTGAGATGGCATCTTGGAGCCAAACACATATGCCAGATCAAAAAGCAGAGATATTTAATTTAGAAAACGTGAGGGAGGATTCGTGCACAAAGTTTTGTTACACGTCACTCCTCCTGGACGGTCAGAAAGGCACCAGTAAAGTCAAGAGCATGATCATCACCCTGAATGGGAGGCACATGGCGCAGCTCTCCTACTGTGGTCAAGGACAAAACCATGTGTGCCATGGCTGCCAGACCAGCCCTGCTTTTAATGGGAAAGGAATACATAGAAATAAAATGGAATCCTGCGCCCACGCTGTATTTACACGTGTTTTGTGTCACAGCAAGGGAACAATTTAACTCAGACCACCAGTAAAGAAACCACATTTTTAAAAAGCAGGATAGCTGATTGGTTGTTTATTAGGAAATAAGTCCTTACAAACATATCCTGGCCTTAGCAGGCCCTGAGATCCTGATCCAAAACTTCAGGAGGTCAGTGAAAAGGTTTATGCTGTTCTGGAGTAGGTTTTGTGCTATTTGATGTTAATGATAACTAAAAAAGGTTAGAGGGAACAGTGGTAGCCCTAAGCAGTGAGCCTTTAAATGTTTACAAGTAATTAAAAGCTAGACAGCCTTTATTTTTTGAACAACAGCAACAAACCCCATTATGGCTAAATGAGCCAAGACAAAACTAATGCTAAATTCCCAAGGTGACCCAGAGCCACACAGGAACCTGAAATCAGAGAAGATGTGGTTATTTTGCTTGGATTGAGGACCATATTGTCATTGTGTCGTTGGACAAGGAAAAGCAAGTTGTAGGGACGTTATAGGAGATGGAGTACAGGTGAAAAACCCACGGTGCTCCCTGCACAGTGCTTCCCAGCTACATCACACAGCTGCAAGAACAAACTCTTGGACCTGAAGCAGGTAAACAGAGCTTGCTTTTTGTCCTCCCAGCACTGCTGCTGGGACTTAACTGGAGATTTGCTCTGCTTCCTCAGAGAGCACAAGGGAAGGAGTAAAGGCCCTGCACTACTCTGGGGGATAAGCCCTTTCTCCTGCAGTTTTTGGGTCCAAGACAGCTCCTGTCAGTCCCCACACAAGGCAGGAGACACAGGAGCACCTTTCCCACATCTCTTGTCCACCCTTGGAAAGCCTTATTTACCACAGCCCAGCACCACCTAGGACTGTAATCTTTAGACACAGCAGGAACTTTGCTACTTTTTTAAGTGATATAATTTTTTTAGGAAGGAGTTCTAGATACATATGCCTTGGTTGAGGTATTTATTTCCCAATACAAGGTCAAAATCACTTACACAGAACCATATTCATCACACCCAATGGAGACACTGGATAGCAGCTAACATCCCACTGCCTGGTTTGGCCACTCTCTCTCCTGCAGAGCCTGCACCTGACCTCTTCACTGCTTTCACAGAGAAGGAAATGTACATCTCGCAGTTGTAGGCAAGAACACCTTGCTACCTTCCCCAAAAGAGTACAAAGCCTTGCAGAAGCCTCAAAGCTGAACAGCTTCTGCCCCAGCTGGGCACCTGCATGTTGGAGGTGCTGGATTCAAGGAGTACAGCAGAGACTACAGCTCGGAGGGCTTTGCTATAGCTTTGCATTTGCAAATGGACACAGCTAAAAAGCATGAGATTATAGACATTGAAAATACATAAATAAATTTAAAAAGTGGTAGTGCCAGTAGAACATAACTTTCTGTCCTGGACACTATACATGTTCCTTCTTTAAATCCCGAGACTGGGACTGGGGAAGGTTCACTTGCATAACAGCGTTCCTAGAATAATTTACATATTTAAATTCCTTCATGGAGTATTTTGTGGGAGGTCATCTTGTTACAACACTTGTGTACAATTATTGCAGTCTTGGCATTTAATAAGCCTGGTCTTCTGAAAAATTAGAAATATTCAGAACAGAGGGCAACAACAAACTGCAATAAAGTCATCTGAACACAAACACAGTGCCAATTACCCAATCACACCCACTCTTAGGTTTTATGAAATACAAAACCTAGTATCACCAGGCACTGGGAAAAAGGATTTTTGGGAGCATTTCTCTACACTTCTCTTGTGTTTGCTTTTCACATGCAATGACTATGTGTGCAAAAGTCAACTTCTGGTGCACAGTCATTTCACACTACATGGGAAACATATCCACAAGCAGAAAATTGGTTTAAACCAAATTTCAGGAAATGCCACATTTTAACTACTCTACATCAGAAGCCAGACATTTTTCATCCCTCAGAAAAGCTACAAGAACACTGGACTACCTGTGATGCAAAGGAGGGTGGTAATGAGGCTCCCACACTGGCTGTGATCTTGACCTACAACTTCATGTTTTAGATACTTGAGTGATTTACTTCTTACCTGGCAAAATTTGGCATTCTTTAGCCAGTCTTGATACATGTAGCAGAATCTGTACTTCTGTACATATCTAGATCTCTGAATTGATACAGTTACATACCTTCATTAAACAGTGTGTCACACAGCGCTGTTCACTGCGAAATAATTTCAGGGGTAGTAGATGAATAACAGAAAGCTTATGCAAAAGAACTTCCAGTTAACAGATTAATTTAAAAAAATTATCCTTTTTTAAATTCAGTTGTTTCTGTTGGACAGACTTTGCAGCTTTAAGAATGTAAACCCCCACACTTTGCCTTTTTTCTCAGCTTCTACTTAGTTTTTAACTTGAAATGTTATTGTAGTGGATTAGTTTAAGCAGTCTGCATGGAGGAAATTATTTTCTTTACATCTGCAAAAGAATCTGCTCCTTTTAAGAGCCACATTATACTTCAACAAAACTTGCCCCCGCTTCAGCCATCTGATGTTTGACCTCAACAAACACATAGCTCCAATATTACTTTGAATTTAGGTGAGACAGCTGCACCAGCTGAGAGCAGGTATAGTCCCTGCCATGCACTGATGCAACATGCAGTTACAATTATATTTTGGTACACAGGTTTTGGTATATTAGGTATATTTCAAAAAGAAAATGCATTTAATTTACATTTTGAAGTCATATTTTAGTTTGACAAAAATGACTCCTTTTACTTATGGGTGTAAACAGCCACTTTTATTCACTCTGCTCTAGAAAATTTGGACTGCCTGTGTCCCATCCAGTGCGTTCCCTTTAAGACAGCATGTCTGAATACTTTTGCAGACAGAGTCTGCGATCAAAAAAGATAAATAAATTAGATGTGTAGGTGTCCCAGCACAGAGGTGATTTCTGGAGACCCAAACCTTGCAGCCACAACGGTGGCTGCTGCTAATTACTCCTTCCAGCCATCTGCTCAGCCCACAGGTCACCAGGCTGCCAGGAATGCCCCTACCCTGAGAGCAGTCACAAGGCTGGGGATGGTGTAAGTCACCTAGACCTGAGAACACACTGCATAATGGGGTACCCACACCATAACCAATGTCTCTGTCTGGTGCTACTTCCCCAAAAATTAATTACTGTAGCATATTTAGCATCTTGTTACCCACCCAGTAGCAACTACAGCCACATGGTCTGTTTTATTTCCTGCAACACCATAGCCCAAGTGGAAGATAACTGCAACAACAGGGAGAGACAGTGGTGTTTTCTGGGACTCAGTGCTATGTGTTTTGAGGCTAACAAATCTAAAAATACCTCCACGCTTACAAAACACTTTGCAACACACTTGGGCAAGAAAAACATTACCATATGATGAGCTGTTGAAGAGTTCAATATTGAAGAAAGCATAGTCCCCGTTGGTCATTCCTTGCCGATGAGCAGCCAACATGATGTTCCTGATAGTGTCACCACTGGCACACATGATTACAACTGGAAGAAAATGAGAAATACAGATAAGAAGCAGCTCAAGAACTTCAGAGAACAGCCTGTGAAGCAAGAATGCTGCCAGAGACACTGACCCCAGCTGTCCCCGCAGTTTTGCAACAAACATGAAAACACAGATTGCAAACAAAGCTGATTTCCCAAAGAGCTGGCAAGACAGGTAGTGAACACAGAAAGGCTTCCTCTTTCCTTGTCTCCTCTGAAGATAATTAAATAGATCCTCTGTGTGATCTGGGTTTTTACCACTGCAGAATGTAGTAAGTTCTGGCTCCAAAGTTCTTTACATGTACTTGTAGACTAGACCACAAGCACAAGCTTCTGTTGTTATTTCTAAGCAGACATAAGATGAAGATGGAGATACCATGACTTACCCTTTCAATTTCCATTCCATTGAACAGTTTGATGTAGACTGAATTTCCTACACCTCAGCTACCTAATATGTAGGTATCTGGCCTAGACTTCGCTGCCTCCCTGCAATTAAGGGAGAGCAGCACCTGTGCAGCAGGGACAATAGTATGAATCTTTCCAGAATATGACTTCCACTCCAGAGACCATGCAATAAGCCTAGGCAGCTTGTGATGGGATGCCTAATGTTAATAAATGGAAAAACCAAGCTGCATTGTATAAGCATGAAGATTAAAGGTGGGTACAAGCACCACAGAGCCCCATTTATCCTGGGCCAACAGCTAAGCAGAGGCTCTGCTGCTACGATGAGACCTACAAGCCCACAGGTGTGCCCCTGTGTGGGCACCGTGACTCCCACTGTGATGATTGTGGTTGCTAGGTCTCTTCCCAGATCTGCTGGGCAGGGGGACTACTGCCCTTGCTACTCCTTCCTTCTGCAAAAGGAAAGGAGATTCCCAACAGGTGAGGTCTTCAACATCAGGGAGAAAACTCCCACATGGAGCAAGTTACACTACAAGCTTTTACACCAGTTTACAAGACTACAGGTATGAAGATCCTGCTATCAGAGTGTGCTTCAGGACCGTATCCTAAAGCAGAGACATAAGAGATCCTGTCAGAATGGTGATTCAAAACCAACTGCACGCACGTTTCCAAGAACGCCGTCACGCATGGCAGGACTCAAAAGCTGCAATAATGTACGCAAATATTTTCAACCCAACAATAAAAATTAATCAAAGCCACATTCGGCTCTTCTGGGTGGAAGTGTTTTCTATTATAAGAAATGAAAACGCCAAACAGGCCAAATCTTTTCGCACACAATGAATCTTCTCCCATCGCCTTTCTGGTTGGATGCCATCACAGGCACAAACCTCCAGATGTGCCGCTGGGGTGAGTCATATTCAGTACAACCCCACGCTTCAGGAGAATTATACCATGCATAGCTCTGTCCTACTGATTATGGCAGAGTAATATAATAATTTCCAGAGCAACAGAGCAAGATATATTTCATGATCATTGTGAAGTATATTAGCATGAAGGAAAACGAACAAGAAAAAAATTTTCTTACAATAAAATTCGGACCAAATATTTTCCAGATGCACATCAGGAATGAATTTGTCTCACTGTTCTTAATTTCAGTATAGGTGAGAGATTTCCTTTTGAAATGTTTCCTTGATGCCCTCCCAATTCTTCCTTGACTCTGCCTTTGTAACTCACTTCTATCATAAAACTGTAATCTGTAGATGGAATCAAAGGGATTCCCACAACACCAATAAAAGACGTTGAGCAAAAGGAATAAAAGAAAGAGAGTGTGTGGGGAACTACTTTAACATACATTAAATCATATTTTGTATGCCTCTAAAGGAATGTAAGGGAAGTAATATTAACTGTTTGGAAGGGGTTTCTAACCCAGCAGGAAAGCAAAGATTACATATCTCAAGATTCTGAAGCAAATAGGCTATGGATATGTTTCTCACAATCTTCAAAAAATGTAAATTATGTGTTTATTTTGCAACTGTACCTTACCATGGTGTACATACAAGCGTGTATGTGCAAACCCATACAAGGTGTTCTCCCTCCACTATAACACACACAGACCACAGGAAGAAATTCTAACACTAATATGCTGAATTTATCGACTAGGATTATTGGCTCATCCTGAAAAGACTTTAGAGTTTAATTCCAGTTTAAAGGAGTAAGTGTAAGGTATATATTGCTGCACACATGCCTTGGACTACGTGCTTATACATTAAGCACAGGCCTGCATTTGTGAACCTTACAGTAAACCTGACCTACAACATGAACTCTGCAGCAGGCTTAACTGAGCCTATAAAGAAGCCTGAACTACTAATCAAACTAATTTTAGACAAGCACTTAACTTTAATTATAATATTTTCATCACTATTTTTTGTGGCTCCAAGACTTCAGTCATTTCACATGGCTCCAGGGACTGAACACACAGTCCCTGGTTCACAGGAGTGAATGGCTGACTGTGCCTCTTCCTCCCAGGCATCTGAGAGGTCAGTGCAAACCCCCAGCCAGCAGCAACCTAACCCCTGGGGCCAGTCTCCATCCTCCATCCTGCTTCCCACAGGACAGCTGGTGGGGCAGTTTCTGTCCCAGCTGTGGGAGAGTTTCAAGGAAGAATCCTGTATCTGCTCAAAAGCCCACTCCCGTCAGGGAGTTCAGAGAAGGCTGACCTGTCAGGTGGGACCCCAAACAGCAGCAGTCTCTGAAAGCCAGAGAAGGTCAGGACTTAGAGCCAAGGACAGCATCACAGCAGGTGACACAGGAGTCATTAAAAACTGGAAACCAGCCAAGGAAAAATATTTCTAAAAAGTGCTCTGGACAGTGTGCTGCTGCCCACAAGTCCTGCTGTCCTGCTGGGGGGATCTACAGTGAGTCTCCAGAACAAATAAAAACTCTGACTGATCTTCAGACCTCATCTGATGCACCCTCCACATGGTGTAGAACTCTTAAAATATTGTGGTAACCTGAAGGATGCCACGAGCAGCAGGGCCAAAGGACTCTGCCAGGTGAGTCCTGCAGTCTTTAAGGTCAGAAAGGCACAAGTGGAAGCTGGAGGGCCCCACTTGAGCGGCAGGAGTCAGAGAACAAATAAAGTGGTGAGATGGAAGGAGGGACCCCACAGAGCACAATAGGGAGAAAGAAGAGGGCTGCTTCTGTTCAGTCATTTGCAAGTTGCAAAAATTGTGAAAGATCAAATGTCTCAGCTCAGCATAGCATTTCAGACCAGGCTGAAAGCATGGTCTGACTGTCAGCATGGTGTGAAGAGTGGGGCTGGGGTGAACACTTGTCTTTTCCTGCTGTAAGCATGCTGTAATTCTCTCAGCATCAGGAAAGCCACACACACACTTGACAAGCATCTTTCCCCACACTGTGGTTTCCTCCAGCACTGACACATTTATTTCTCTCCATTCATTCTATTTCCCCAAATGATACTTAAAAGGAAAGCTCTATTTAAAGCACCTGCTTCGGTGAATAGGGAATTAAAAGCCCTATACTGTTAGACCTCAGTTCTCACACACTCCAGCACGTTAATGATTTCACAGCAGCGTAACATCAGCAGTGCAAGGCTGCTCCATCCACAGCCTACAGCACCATAGCACCAGTTCTGCCTGCCACACACAGCATGATCTTTATCTTCCCAGTTCTGAGGCTATTTTAACACTCTACAACAAGATATGCAAGAATTGTACAAAGGGCATTGTACACCCATGGCTTTCTTGGAAAATACCTGAGGACTTAAACTACACCCTCCAGTTCACTCCTAGAATACATATTTTCCTTTTGCATTACTTACTGGAGAAGTCTGTGGCTGGTAAGACCCTCTAACAGGATAAGTGTTTCTGATAAGCCCATATAGTCATACATTGCTAGGCAATACCTCACTTTAAAGCACATCTAACTACAAACCTGCATGTTCCAAAGCACTTTGCTTTGCTGCTCTGTGATGCAAAGTCAGTTCATTCGGCCCAGACATGACTGTCCCAGATGTTTTACAAGCCATTTATCTCCACGGTGTCTTGCTAACTGTTGGTGACAATATCACGGCAAGCACTCAGGTGTTTCGCATGCACACATTCTCTGAAATTGCCATTTCCCCTAAATGCATCTATTATTTACGAGGTACTCGACGGGGTTCGAGGGGCAGAAGCCGTGAAAAGGTCTCCCGCTGCCAGGCACAGCGGGGTGAGAAGACAACATATTTGTTTAGTCCCTGAACTTACACAGTGTCACTGCAAAAATCTCAGAGAGTAAGCAACAGATTTGCTGCTCTGCAGACATGGATAATTTGGGTAAACCCGACCGCCAGCAGAAAGCTGATTTCTTACAACGCCACAAAGTCCTCCTAAGGTGGTCCCCGAGGGCAAGCCGCTCCCTACGCCGTCGGGAGGCAAAACTCTACCTCTGTGGGCAGAGTTTTCACTCCGGGCTGCCGTTCCCATCCGTCGGGGGATGCCTGGCTCCGGGCTGCCGTCGCAGCACCGCAGCGGGTTTCCCCACAAGCCGTGACTCTTCCCCTCCCGCAGGTCCTTCCCTCCGCGGCATTCCCACCGCCCCAGCCGCCCCGAACGCCACGGAGGAGCCCTGCCGGGCACCCCGCCGCCACTCACCCCTCTCTCCCGTCTGGAGGGCGCGGACGACGTCGTCGATGTCGAGGTGCCGGCTGGTCTCGTCGAAGCTGTGCACGGCCATGTGGAAAGCCTCCTCCTGGAACACCACATGGACGCCCTCCATGGCGAAGTAGCAGCTGCGCTCGGGGTTGCTGTCGCTGTAGAGCAGCGTGGCCCGGTTCCACTGGTGGTGGCGGAAAAGGGCCAGCAGCATCTCTCCCATCTTGGCGTAGGCGGGCGCGACGCGGGTGAGGTGCGAGTACTCGCCGCCCTTGGCGCCGAAGCCGGCGGCCAGCGCGCCCGCCGACAGCATGGGCACGTCCCAGTGCGCGGCCAGCCGCGCCACCGGCGCCGCCGCGTACTCGCACACCGGCCCCAGCAGCAGGTCGGGGCGGCGGCGCTGCAGGGCCACCATGTCCACCAGGCTGAACAGGGCGCGGTTGCCGCACGCCGAGTCCTCGTAGGTGAGCTGGAAGGCGTAGCCGGGCGGCAGACCCGCGCCGCTCTCCCGCAGGCTCCGCACCGCGTACTCGATGGCCGGCCGCACCCGCCCCAGCGAGAAGAGGTAGGCGTCGTCCTGCGGCAGCAGCACCAGCACCCGGATCAGCTTCTCCTCCTCCTCCTCCTCGCCCGCGGGGCCGCCGCCCAGCGCCGCCCGCGCCGCCAGCACGCAGCAGAGGCTGCTGAGCAGCCAGGGCGGCATCGCGCCCGCCCCCCCGGAGACGCCCGAGCTCCGGCAAACTTTTCGCCCCCCCTTCCCCGCCCGCCTCGAAATTGTTCGGTCGTGCTTTATTTCTCAGGTGTTTGGCGGATTCACAACCTGCCCCTCCCCACCCCGCTGGCGGGTCACGGACGGAGCATCTCGGCTCTGCTTTTCTCGTTCTCTTATAGATGGACGACTATTACTACGATCACTTTCCCCCCACACGCCGGATCCCCCCGCGGGGCTGCCGGGCTGCGCCCTCCCCGCTTAAGTAGCGCGGGAGCGGCGGCGGCGTCTCCGCACGCCCGGCGCGGCGCGGCCGGGTTTGTGCGCAGGGAGGAGCCGGCCCGGGCGCTCCCTCCGCCCGCCCCCTCCCTGCGGCCCCCCCGCCCCGCACACCTCCGCGCCCGCGCGGGGGGTGTCCTTATCGCGCACATCTGGCACTGCTGTTTGTGTTTCGCCTACCTTCCTGCTCGGTTGCTGCCCTCCCTTGCCAAGCGAGTCCCCGCAGTCGGGCCCGGGGAGTGAAGGATCCTATTGCACTTCCATTGGTTTCTTAAATATTTTTTGGGGGTTGTTACAGACCGCTTAAGATGTCCTTTACTGCTTGAGGAAGGCTTTTGAGGCAACCCGAGGGTTCAGGGATTCGGCGCTCGGCAGGGCTGGGGGATTTGGGGAAGGAGGGGCTGCAGCATCAGCACCAGCGGATGCAGCCTGACGTTCGCTGCGGCAGGGCACAAGCCCGGCTGCCCTACTCCCATCCTCACCCGGAAAGGTGCCCATGCACAACATTAGTCTGCGGGAAAGTTGACAGTGGATCTGTGGCCCCTACCTGTGTCCCTTTGGGATCTTTCTGAGCACCCCCGTGCCCTGTAGATACCGTGTTTTGTCATTTCCCACTGTGTCGAGAGATTCAGTTTCGTGCCCCAAGCATCAGAGGTTAATGTCAGTGAAGGAGAGGTCTTGAGATTATTTTACTGGGAAAAAAAAAAGATCTTTTGGAATTACTGGGGTGACACTGCCTAGTCCTAAGAGCATCCCTGTTGAGTTCTACTCACTGGCCTAAAACTGCTATGCTTTAGATTTTGTTAGCTTTTTCTGGAATAAAGTGATGTGAAATGCGAAAGATGTGTTGTGAAAGAGGCTTTGGAACACCTGATGCTTTTTGACTGCAAATCCTAAAGGATGGTGCTCTGTGGAGCTTTGTGTGCCCGGTAGCAGCACGCATCCTGAAAGCCAGAGCAGGGCTGCACAGTTTGATGTTTTATGGTTGCTAGAGAGTGCCAGGTTTCTGTTTGAAAGGGGAGAGAACTGCTCCCGGCTTTCCAGAAGGGGTTTGTTTAGCTCAGCACAGAGGTCGTTGTCAGGGCAGTATGTGTAAACTTAACTTTTGTTGCTGCCTTCACTGTGCAGGCTGTGAATGGGAAACCTGCACTCCTGTGGTGACCATCTGCTCACCTTTAAGATGCCTCAATTAAATAAAGCAAGCTCAAAGCGCTTGTGCAATTACAACCGAGAAGTGGAATGAAAACAGCAGATAACATGATGTACAGAAATAATCATCAACATTTATCTAACAAGGCTCGGTAAAATAAAGAAGCTCAGAAATTCAAAGATGGGTAGTGTCTCTCAGAAATGTGCCTCTCATAGTTTTATTTGATTACTGAATCAAACTTCAGAGTGTTCTTGAAGATTACATAAACATCCACCCTGGCAAAGCTAGTTTTGTGTGTTCCTGTGCTGTAAGTTATGTCAGGCATTTTTTGTTGTAAATGACTCCATATAACATAGAGGAGATTAAGCAGAATGTTACAATATACAACACACCAGCCATCTTTACCACAAAGCTTGCAAAAACATTTTCTTAAGACACAGTTTGAAATGCTGACCTTTGTAGTCATTGCTTTATGGTGACCCAACAGATGTGTTTACAGCACCAAAATCTGGTCGGATCTCTCTTGATTTCCTCCTTCCCCCAGCATAATATCTTTTTCATTTTACATGTGAGCTCCATACTCTTATTTGAGTATAAGCTATGTAAACACAACAGAAGAGATAGTAAGCCCATAAATCACAGGGCTGCTGCCCCTTTACAGGGGCTGCTCCTTGTGAGGTAAAGTACTGCTGGGAATGAATAAGAGTGGGAGAAGCAGAGGATGCAGAGGAGCAGGGCCAGCATGAGGCAAAACAAGAAACAAAAGGCATCTAGCCAGAACTGTGTAGCAGTAGTAGCATCAGAGTCCAATTTCAGTGTTTTTATAAAAAACATTTGGCCCAAAGTATGTGGCTGTTGCTCACCTGAGTAACTGCATTCAGTGTTATGGGAGCCAGTGTCTCTGTAGACTTAGAGTGCTATAAACATTTCTGTTCCCCTTGCCCTAAGTATTTTTGTGAAGAAGAATCCCAGTCTGTGATGGACTTATTTTTCTGAGCCAAGAAGTTATTCATGAGAATTTACTTGTTAATCCCAATTCAAAATGTCACTTACTACACCATCATCAGTTCACTTACAGTATTTTCCATGGCTATCAATTCAACATTTCTCCACAGACATTATTTTTTTCAGCTACATAAATGCTTTTTAATAGGAACAAATCCTGCAGTTGCAGATTTGTAGCAGGCAGAATGCCCACAGACTGCAGTGAGAAGAGAGGTTTCAGAATAGCCCATTAAGGACTAAAGTAATTTCGGACACAGGCTATTTTCTCCCCAGAAATAACTCAAACACAAGTCAAGAATCACTTGACTCGCTCCAGCTAGCATTAGCAGCAGCCGGAGCTGCCTGATGCCAATTCAGAATTTTTTTCACAGATGGATTCGCTGAAAACACAGTCCCACCTACAGGCTGAAAAGATGAAATGCTTTAACAGCGCCTATACTGCAAATATATCCAGCCACTCAGACTTGCAAACTCTTTCCCTGTTTTTCAAGAAATCTATTATCTTCTTATTTTCAGGAATCTATACTCTTTTGGGAGGCACCTAAAGGATTTCTAAATGCATCATGATGTATCTTGTGTCTCTTTTTGTGTTCTGTGACCTTACCTTCATATACATCTGTTATGTAAAAAATCCACATGGTTTTCAGGTGAAAATACTGCAGCATGAAAACCCAAGATGAGCCAATCTGATGCTAAAAAAACAGATGGAAATGTGAATTTTTTTCCTTGTAAATGACACCAACTTCTGTGGAGATATAAAAGCTACAAGGTCACAAAAGTGCACAAAAAACATGAATGTACATACATACATATATATATAAATGCACATACATGCATAGTAATAACACTTTGCTACTGTTGCTATCTGAACAGCTTCCACTTCACAACAGAAAGTAGAGTAGGCAGGTAGATGTCATTTCTATTTTATTAATGAGATGCTAGGATGAAAAAGACCAGCCCCCACTCTATTCTTTTCCATAAATAATAAAGGTTAAACTTGTCATGAATGTTTAAGGGGAACAATACCTCTTTTCTGCTACCTGCCACTCCAGACAACATGCAACATGGGCAAAATGCAACATGCAACATGGGCAAAATGCAGCTTTATACACAGCAAAGACTAGTTGCATTAGTCATTAGTCTTTTACAGAACACCTGTGTTTCCATTGAAGCCTATGAAAGAACATAATGGTGAGAAGTTGACATCACAACCTTCCAGATAGGTTTTATTTCTAAAAAAGATGGTTTTGCTATTATTTTCACTTTAAAAAATGTATACCTACATTACCTATTTTGCAAGTACTGGTAGTCAGGATAGTAATATTAAAAATGCAACTATTGCATTCTTTTTAACGGTGTAACCTTTTACATACCTTGAGTCATACTGCCTCTCTGCTAAACTCATTTTCTTCTTCTGACTGGATTATGTTAGAAAATACTCATTTTGTTCAGGCAACCAATTTTTGTATTTAGAGACAATATCTGGATATGGATAATGTCTGGGTATAGAACAGACTACTTTTGCTAACTAAACTAAATTGGATTTAACTAAACTGAATTGGCTTGGATCCAAGCTGTTCCTGTGATTTTCACTCTTGCTTTCATTTCCATGTCTTAGATAGGTCAGCACTGGATAGTCAGCTGGAGTGCACAGGATGGTGCCCACCTTGCTCCTCATGAGCATCTGCCTCCATCAAACAGCTCTGTCATGGTTTGACATAAAGAGCGAGTGGTGAAATACAAACACCAGTTGTACCTTACCAATATAATGGCATTTCTGTCCCAAGGATTTTAAAGGTTTTAGAGGAAAAAGATCTTTTCTGCTTGAGATCAAGTAACCCTACAATAGGTAGGGTTATTGCTTGTAAAAGAGTAGTTAGAAATACTATCACGGTGTCCCTCAGAAAGAGAGTTGGGATCAGACATCCCAGACCACTGACAACCAAGGAGATGCATTGCTGTTATGTGTAATCTCAAGACAGGAACTATTCCAAAGTCTACCTTCACATGTATTCCCATATAAGAGGAACAGAAGTCTCACAGCATAAAGAAACCAGACATCTATGCTTTGTCTGGATATTCAGCTCTGCAGGATGTGTCAGTTTACACAGTAATATCGTCCCAGGAACTGATTGATCTTTAGAAGTATTCTGAGGCAAAATGTGGGTTATTTTTTTTAACTAAATCAGCTCATTGATATGGTTTGTGGTTGTGTTGGCACAGCAGAGCAAGAGCAGCAAGATGCCAGAGATGAGAGACAGGAAGTCCTTAGAGGAAATTTGTGCTGAGATTTCTGTATGTCTTTTCGCTTTCATGTTAGTTAATGATTTAATTAAGAATGCATGGAAAAAAACATTTTTAATCCTATTGACAGATCTTATTCTACTGAGCTGATACAAAGATATTTTAAATATTCAATTAAATAAAAATAAATTATATTAAATAAACTTGTGCTTCATGAGTTCTGTAATTTCCAGTTTATTAAAGAACTAATGTGGTTTAAAAAAATTAATGTATGGACTTGGTGGAATAAACAGTTGTCATTTATCATCACATCACAGGAACGGGAACAAATGAGATTACTGACTGAGGCCAAAAGCTTCAGGAACAGATGAGTTGATGGAGGAAGACAAAGTGCAGAGCAGAGTGAGACACCAACAGTCAATAAAGAGATACAACAAAGCAAATCAGAAAAGGAGACCTTACAATTAATGGAAAACTGGACATTTCACACATCAGTTAATATAATTTAATTACACCAAGATGGATAAGGGCTCAAAAATTAAAGTGAACAGTGCTTCACAGGTTCTAGTTCCTGCTAAAAGGCAGGAACTGAGCAGCGATCACTTCTGGCAGAAGCAGAGTGGGAAGAAATGGAGGTGTCCTCATGCTCTATGCAGAGAGAGAAAGGCCTCTTGGAAGTGTGGCTTCTATTTGCACTCTGATAACATAGACCTCTGGAAAGTGATATATTCTTTATGATCAGTTTACAATGTATTTCTTAAGATCCTGCTTGTTCTTTCCATTTGTTTTATATTTTGCCCTTGCTGACAGCAAAAGTGTTTTTAGCACACACACAAAAAACCTGCTCAAAAATATTTCACTGGTTCTTTTGTATGTACACTTGTAGACTAGGTCAAAAGGACATAAGAATACCTTATATTTGTAAAAAAAAACCAAAACCTTCCTCATGTCTTCTGCTGCCAAAGCAGACAGAACAAGCAAACATATGGAGTGGTGGAAATGTTAGCAGGAATTAGACATCTTTCAGAAGAAGTAAGCAATTTTTCCCTTCCTTTTTCCTCTTAAATTTCCCCAACAGTTTTCACATTAAAAAAGGACAGAAAAAGTTGGGGTTTAATTCATTTTTTCTTCAACCTTAATTGTTATATTCTTCTTCTTTTAACACCAGATAAATCTTTTTAGGCAGATGTGTTTGGCCAATTTAATTTTCTCAAAGGCAGCTGGGAGCTGGTCCAACACAGGACAGAGAAGAGCAAGACACCAAAGTAATTTGTAGCTGAAGCAGGACTATTTGGTTATTGTGTACAACTGCCAAAATCAATAGGACTGCCATGAGTTAAAAAAATAAAAAGGAAAAAAAAAAGACTTAAGGCCATGCCCATTCTGGCAATAGCTGATGTGAAAAATGGGGCTTTCTGGCTGGTTTCTGCTGCCAGACTTTACTGCCCTTCCAGATATGTCAGGACAAGTGCGTGTGTAATTACTACTTACCCTCATTCTGTCAGCCTGATTTGAGTGCAAAAGGTGTTTCTGCTAAACTAGGTCACTAAAACCGGGCTAGGGAGCAGATCCTCAAGAAGAAATGCCAAAAGGCTGGAGGGGGGATAATCTCCTGGTGGAGAAAACAGCTCCAGGTGAGCTGCAATAACAAATTTCTTATCCCAAGGCAGCTGCACCTGGGATGGCATATTAGGCTCAGGTGATACAGATGATAAAATCCACAAAAAAAGTAGAAAATATGTATCTTTTACTACATTTCCTTCTCCTGTGGTTAACCCTTGGTGTCAATAAATATGTATCTTTTACTATATTTCCTTCTCCTGTGGTTAACCCTTGGTGTCAATATTAAACTGTGCCATTGTTTGAAGGAGTGATTGAACCTATGATGTTTGTGAAATGAGGGCTTTATGTAGCAACATGGGCTGTGTACAATGAATGATGCAGTGCTTTCCTTATCAGGGAGAATCACAAGAAGACAGAGCCAGAATCATGCCAAACTAATGGAGAGACGTCAGGGAGACATGGGAGCAATGAAAAGTGCAACTAGTTGAATTTATTGAGACAAAAAGGTCTGAATTAATATAGGCTGTATTAATTACTGAACACTTCCGTGATTGAATGAAACTGTGTTAAACTAGAAGGATATCTCAAGCTGGTTCTACCCTGATTTTACTCTGTGTTTGGTTCTTGCCCAAAAAGTCATTAGCTGTTAATGAGGGAGGAAAGAGTATATGTTAAAAATCTATGACATATCAAAAATCAATGAACTGGAAAGGTAGTTTGAAATCAAAGAAACAATTTGCTACTGCTCAGTGCTTTTCAGTTCAGGGAAATGTACAGAAGAACAGGACACAGTATGGAATGGAGCTGCTCATCCTAAAAAGCCACCAACTGAAGGCAAGGGCACAATACTGAGCTCAAATATCAAATGAAGTGCTCTATGTCAGGACTGAGCCATAGTCCTCTCTGCTCTGCAGGAATACTGTCCTTGTTTTAAGCACCATTGTTTTGAGAAAATCACAGACTGGAGAGTTGAGAAGGAAGAACCATCTGGAATTATGTTTCCTGAGACAGTTTAAAATATTAAGTTTGCTTAATTTTGCTTTTCTTTCTAGGAAAGAAAAGACTGAAAAGATATGCTGTGGTCCTTCCATATGGAGCAGATGTTTCAAAGATATGATGAGTTAATTTTCTGTCCCATGCTATTGCCAAGACATCCCATCCCATCCTTCTAGGTGAATTGTGAATAATTTAAACTTTGTATGTCCCCTTGGAATATCTTTTTCCTCTGACCAGCACCTAAGAATAGAGTCCCTTCTGTCCTCTATCCCTGTAGTTATAAAACTTTGAAATAATTTTCCAGTTTAGTATTACGTTTAGTAATGTTCCAAATACTTCCAAGTGAAAAGGACACAAAGAAAAAAGCTTTTATATAACTTGTCACAAGAGGTCTGACAAAATTCACAGTTATGATGTACCTCTTTTCATCAGCTTTCATGTGTTCCTTTATTTGAAGCAATGTTACTGGATTGTGTCCACGAAACATCACTAAAAAGGGATGTTATTGAGAACATCACCAGAACATTTGAGTCATAGCTAAAAAGAGAAACTAAGAACAGACTTTTCAAATAAAATAAGTTTTTCTGGAAATGTGTAAAATTAGGACATTACTGCAATGAAAAATATGGTCAAAGAGAAAAAAAAAATCCTAGAATGCAATATTTGACTTCCCTCTGTTGTCTGCAATTTCCTCCCAAAATTGTCAGATGGAGCATTAGCAGAAGATAATGCAAGCATTTTTTATACCTTGGTATCTGGAGATAATTTCTAGTGCTATGGAGTGTGACAGATATTGCCTGGTGTAAGAAACTGAGTCTGGAAAATCAAAGGTTATGGACTGTACCCAGGAAATTACTGGAAAAAGCATTTCCTGCTTCTAATGGCATCATGCAGAGTAATTCCTCCATGTGCTGTGTCATGCCATGGCATGGAGGACTTCACCCACAAAGAAGATGGAGGAACATCTCAATCTCAGTAATGTGAAAATCAGTGCATTTTCTGGTAAGAGTATCAGAAAATGTTTTCTTGGTGTGGGGTTTTTTTGCCTTTTTTGGTTTGTTTTTCTTTCTTTTCTTTTTTTTTATTTTTTGGTGCTAATTATTTATTAAATTTTAAAAATTATAAAATGTATCTTCTAATTGTATAGGTATTACATAAATATATCCATGATCTGCCATTACAGAAAAAGAAAATATTATTCTGAGGGAAAAAATATCAGTGATATCTATAAGAAAAAAAAGGGAATTCCGTTATTACAAACATATCTGTCAAATCCCACATTCTCAGACTTTGAATTCTGATGAATGAATAATATTATATATATAATATATAATGTATACTATATACTATACACTGTACACAGCAATATAATATATAATATATAATATATAATATATAATATATAATATATAATATAATAGATAATATATAATATATAATGTATAATATATAATATATAATATAAAATATGTAACATATAATATATTAATTTGGGGGGGGTAAGAACAAAATGTTAACAATAAAGTAGTTTGTATTCTGAAAAATTACATATATAACCAAAAAAGTTGTACATAGTGCAATATCTTGGTGATGCTCAGTTAAAGTAAAAGCTAGTTTTAACTTAGTTACAAAAACCAAGAATGCATCCAAGATCCAGAAGTTTGGCAAAAAATATACCAATGTGATTTTTAACGTGGTATTTAAGGAAAGTCAAGGACATGTGATTTTAATTTTTTTCTTAGTTTATCATCCTTCCTCACTACACAAAATAGCTAACATTTAATTTTCCTTGTAAAATGACTCATGCCTCACTGTTTGATAACCTACAATCAGGAAATGGAAGGCAAGGGCTCGGGATCCACATCTCACAGCCCAGTCATAAGACAGAGTGGAGACCAGAGTGGGAGTCACATCTGCAGACAGCACATCTTCTTCTGAGATTGGTATCCAAAATAAAAGCTTTAAATGAAAGCAAGAGTTTTAAGTGCATCAAATCCTACTGGAAAACAGAATACAATAGGAGGAATCTGCTGTTATACTATGAAGCAGGGGCAGTTCATCCTGCAGGTAGGAGTCTAGAAAAGTATCTTAATCCTAGATCCATCAATTAATGGATTAACAACGCACCCTCTGAAATTACAAGTCTAAGCTCTACAAAAAGAACACAGGAAAGAGCTGAGTTTGTTTGGATGCATGCACACCTACATGCATGCTACTACTTTTTATGAGATCAGTATCCAAAACAAATATTGCTGGCTCAGCTATACATGCTAAATGCTAAAACATTCAACCAGGTGAACTAGGGGTAAAATTGAGATGCAGGGAAAATGAGACATGAGTATGTTTGTTATGAAGAAGCAGAAAGCCAAATCTTGTTTTACTGAAGGGAGAAAAAGCCAGGGAGGGAGGGAAGAAAAAATCACCTAGCATCTCCCTCCTTTAAATGGATTAAATTGATTAAATGGATTCCTAGTAGAAGTCTGATGCCCGTCTGATGTCATGGAGTGAAATATAAAGATTAGGTTTGAAGTTTCATCTGGAATATGTAACCTCTGATCTCAGTATCTGTAAATATGAGGATGAAATTGGTTGTCTCCCGGATTTTACCAAACACACCCTTACTGTGTTCTTCTCAAAAAACCTGCCTGGTCATAGAGAACAAACTGACCCTGAGTAATTTGAACGTATTAACTGCACTGCTGCAGGTACAAAGTGGCTAAGAGGGGAAAGAGAGGACCTGCTTCCTGAGGGCAGAGGTGGGATGAGGCTGTCTCTGTGACATGTGATTTCAGTTTACAAAGGTCTGGGACTTCTACTGTTAGTGAGGGTTTCCTCCCCAGCATGCACAAACATGTATCTCTCGTGGAAAAGGCAGGAACAAGCCCAGTATTTGGGCAAACCTCTTGGTGCATGAAGATTGCCAGACTACACATGGTGGTGGCTGTACACAAAGCCACCATGGACATAGAACCAAACCAAAACTGTCTCTTTTTGTGTGAAATATCAGTTGTTTCTCGCGCTGCTAAAAAGGTAAGTATTTAATAATAAGTCACCAGAAGCTGAAGTAATATCAAAAGTCATGGCTTAGATTTCATTTTCCTGGCATGTTGCAGTTTGAATCAAGGCTTCAGTTATTTTCACAATATTTAAATGTAATGTCAAATTAATTTTTTTATTTACCTTCACACATTTTTCAATTTCTGAATATACATTTCTAAGGCTTTTATACTAGATTTCTAAAAAGTTTACTGCTTTGTTGCATTAGCCCATAGGAAATTAATACAAGAGAAAAGTATAAAAAAGTATTTCAATTTTAAACCTGAGATTCTCACATTTGTTTGTTTTCTTAATTTTGAGATAATAACTCTTTGCTTGAAGTGGACTTATGAAAATCCACTAGGCCTGGAATTCAAATGATATATTTTGAGCCATCAACATAAATGGTTGGCATTCATGCAATTTTATTTTCAAATCAATTCAGAGTTTGTGAAATTAGTAAATACTCTGCAGTGAATAGAGTTGATTTAATGTACACAAATATAAACAAACCCAGACATTTTACAGATTGCCTAGTGCTGTATTACAAGTCAGATGGTTTCCCTTGAGCAGCTGGTGCAAGTAAATGGTGTAAATGTGTTACATTCATTGCTCCAAATTTTTACTTGCATTTTGATTTCATTTTGATCTTTAGTTTTCCTAAATGAAATATAAGCCAAGTAACCCTGCAATTCCACTACAAATTTCTGACCACATTTTTTCCCAACAAACTTCTCATGAACCAGAAATGTCTATTCATTCCTGATAATCATTAAAGCACACTGAAATCAATTTACACTATTAGAGCACGGCTGAATTTAGTCGCACATCTTTAATTACAGTGCTTAAGAGCGAAGTCAATAAAACATTCATTTAGTTTTGTGCTTTTTGCCATAAAACCTACTTCCTAAAGCCAAGAGCAAGCGGAATTTGTGTCTCAGCAGATCAGCGTGTTTCTCTGCTGCCATCTTCTGGCACAAGAGACAGTTCTACAGGTTCCAAATTTCTTTTGAAATACCTAATAGTTTTTTTCTTGAACAGCATCAGTATACGTTTTTGTTCCATTTTGGCCTTAACATCATTTATCGATAAGTTTTGTAATGTTCTGTCTCTTAGCCACTTGTAATTTGTCCAACAGAAAAAGATTTTAGGAGACTTGCAAATATAAAGAATAGCATTATAAAACAAATGCCCTTTGTATTACTAAACATTGTATTTCTACAAAATATCATACATATATTCTTAAATTCAGCTGTTTAATAAATGTTTTTGCTGTTTAGTAAATATGTATGGTGTTCATACTTTATTTTCAGACAAATGAACTATCCAAATCTAGGCTTAATTCTGTCTTTATTTACTACAACTTCCTATTTTCATATTTTAACTAATAGATTAAAATATTTTCATTATTTTTTAAGCCCCTACACTTGTGGTCAAATAGCCCACTGACATTCTCTCAACCATCTTTCACCACTACATAACAAGTATTTGAAAGCTATATAAAACATCCTTTTTTTCCCCTCAACCTTTGGCTCATAGCACTTAAGTCCACGGAGTTTGAGGTGCCCAATATCCATCTGTGCACATTTTAGACACTCTAAATTCCCCAATCACTGGTGCAGATGAAGAGAAGGTAGAAGGAGGTAGAAGTGGTGCTGGCAGCAGAAATCCAAGGCAAGACCTGACCCATGATTTACTGTCTTCAAAGTAAGGATTTTATGCCAGGATTTCAGATGAAATCTGATACTGATTTGACACAGCAAGACGTTCATTACTATATGAAATCTGGTAATGAACATCTTGCTTAAAGCAGGCTGCTGGGCGAGTTCACTGGCATACTAGTATGTCTAAAATTACCAAACACATGAAAGGCCTTGAGACTGGCCACTCTGGGAGTCCCCAGCCACCATGAGATTGTGCTGCAAGACAGTAACCTTCCTAAGTGAAACTATCATTATTATTGTTAGCTGAAAACAGTAGGAGAGGAGGGAAAGATGGCTGCAGAACAAAAGCCATGCCTGAATATCGCATCTTTTCCTTAGAAGTGTCTGTAGCTTCCGAGCCACTGAGCTGTTCCCTTGGGACAGCTGCAGGTGCTCCTGCAGTTCAAGTGTGACACAACCACCTCAGAATCTTTTCTACTTTTTTTTTTTTTCTCCTCCCCTGGGAAATTAGACAGTGGTGAACTCAATTTTTATTGTTTACTCTCTTTTGCAAAGAGTGCTCCCAATCACTGGTCCATCCTTGACTGAACATCCGTGTCAGGGGGAATGGCAGGCGGGTGTCCCAGGTTCTGGAGTGAGTCCAGAGCAGAGCAGTGGCAGTGGGGAAGGATCTGGAGCACAAGTGTGATGAGGAGCAGCTGTGGGAACCGGGAGCGTTTGGAGAAAAGGAGGCTCAGGGGGAAAAACCTGATCACTCCCTACAACTCTGACAGGAGGAGGAGGGTGTAGCTAACTGGGAATCTGCCTCTGCTTTCAGGCAACAACTGACAGAACAAGAGGACCGTCTTCAGCTGCGCCATGGAAGGTTTAGGCTGGACTTTAGGAGGAATTTTTCCACAGAAAGGGTCATTCGACACTGGACCAGGCTGCCCGGGGGTGGTGGAGTCACCGTCCCTGGAGGTGTTAAAGACTGGACATGGCATTTAGCGCCGTGGTCTACTTGACAACGTGGCGCTCGGTCACAGGTCGGACTTGCTGCTCTCGAAGTTCTTTTCCAAGTTAATTGACTTTGTGATTCTTCCCGCCACAGCGAGCAGCGAGCGGTTGTGCGAGGGCCGGGCCGCGCTCGCCGCCCTCACGGGCGCGGACACAGCATGGGCCACGTCCGGCCGCCGCACCCTGTGCCGGGCCGCCTTCACTCGCACCACCCCAGGGCGGCCCCGCACAGCCCCAGCACGCCGCTCGGCTCCACCGCTCCGCTCCCGCTGGGGCCGGGCCGGCGCGGCCGCCCCCGGTTGCATCAGCCGCGGGCCGAGCGGCGCCTGCGCCTGCCCGCCCCTTCCCGGGCGGCTCCGCGGCCATGGCGGGCGCTGACAGCCAGGTGGGCTCCGCGGCCCGGCACCGCGGGCAGGCGGCGGGGGGAGCCGGGCCTCTTTCCCAGCATTTCCCCGGCTCTGGGGGGCTGTGGGGTGTGCCCCAGGGAAAAGGAGCTGGGGGTAGGCAGGCTGTGCGGGGCGAGGAGATCGGGTTTTTTCCGCGGTGTGTGGGGCACGGGGGAGTTAAAGCACCTTAGGTGTGAGGGACTGCCGGGGTGTGACTAAACGGTGCTCGCTCTCCGCAGGTGGACGCTGGGGAAGAGAAGAAAGCAGAGTGCGGGAAGAAGAAGATGAAGGAAGGGGCTGGCGATGGAGGGCGGTCGGAGGTGAGCAGCCTCTGGGGGCGGGGGGATGCGGAGTCCTCGTTGCTGCGCTGTGCGCTGCTGCCATTGCTGCAGTTTGTCCTTCTGGGGTGTTCTGTCAGGCATTACAGTTGCACCTCCGACAGCGTGCCTTGTAGTGCCATTGTTGGCTTTTTTACGTTAAGCTGCATTGGTGTAACAGGAGAACAGCTCGGATTCCCATAGCTCTGGGTTAGGTTATGCTTTTCCCTGTGCCTCTTTGCAGCGTGAAGCAGGCAGCCGATTGCCGAGGTGAAGAAAGCCTGCTTAAGGTGCTCTCGTCTTCGTGGTGGGTAAACACAGATGCCTCTGAGTCCGCAGAGGGCCAGCTGCTAGTCAGCAGCCGTCCTGAGCCAAGTGCGTGGCTGTGTCCGGGCGGATGGTCCCACGTCATTACACGTGTTTAAACTGGAGTCGGTTCCTGCCTGGGTGGCTCAGACTAGAGTGTTCCCTCGGCTTTTTGACCTAATAAGAAAAGTCTTGTTTTATATTGAGTTTACTTTTTTTTCTAGTTGGCTTTTGTCCTTGTGTAGTTGTTTGGCAGCATGTGGTTTATTGAACAGGTGTCCAGTGATACAGATTTCATTAAGATGAAGCTGTGTTAAATTATGACATAATTAATACAATCTAACCTGAAATAACGGTGATTATTTGTTACATGTAGCACACATAAAGATATGACATAGTTGCTTATGAAAAGTGTATCTGTTGTGTTTGCATTCTTGACATGATGTGCTGTCAGATTAATAATCAGATTAATCATTTAGATTAATAATC
The DNA here is from genome assembly GCF_014805655.1 of Passer montanus. Classification (NCBI taxonomy): domain Eukaryota; kingdom Metazoa; phylum Chordata; class Aves; order Passeriformes; family Passeridae; genus Passer; species Passer montanus. The sequence continues at coordinate 1,194,002 of NW_024366815.1, forward strand.
AGATTAATCATTTTCCTTTGTCTTTATTATATACAGCTAAATCCTTGGCCCGCTTTTATCAATGAGCGTTTGGAGATGTACAACAAACTTAAGGCTGAACATGATGCGCTCCTTGCAGAAAGAGCTGCAAATGACAGTAAACCCATTAAAGTTACATTACCTGATGGCAAGCAGGTTGATGCCGAATCTTGGAAGACTACTCCTTATCAAATTGCATGTGGAATTAGGTATGTTTCTGTTCTATGATGCCACACAATCATTTTCATAAACAGCGAGTTTAAGGGGATGGGTAATGTATATTTTGTCATTTATCTCAGTTCTTCTCAAAGCATCTTGGATGAAATGAACTGAAGGTAACCAGCTGGGTTTTAGTTTTGGAGTGCAGTTTTCTTTTGCCTTATAAAGATGCAGTTTCTAACATTAAATAAGAATGAAGCTGAGGTATTTTGGACACATTCTAATAGCATATTTTTCCATCCAAGTACTGGTGTTGCATTAAGACCTGATTTGCTAATAAATTACCAGATGGAATGTTAGCACTGCAAACCAGTTTGCATTGACCTGAGGAAGATGGCTGCTGCATGATGTTTCAATTGATTACAGAGAAATTTAACAGTATGGGTATTCTTCACTTTAATTTTCATGGGAGATATCTGTTAAAAAAAGCATTGCACATCTCCAGGTTACTTACAACTGCTGTGGAGTATTTTTGAATGATACACAGTGAACACCCTGACAGTTAAAATTGCAAAGATTGTGTGATTCCTAAAGGTGAAATGCCTTTTTTTTTTCCCCAGTCCATAATAAGGTGCTATGTTTTTGGAACCTCCTTTGCTTCTGTAATTTGCGATCATGAAAAGAGTATTTTACCTAGTGGATACAAACAGTAAAGCTACTATGTCAAAAGTGGTATTTGATAGCTTTTAAGAGAGTGGTTCTTGCTTATATTGCAATAGGATTGTGAAGGTTTGTCCTTGGAGAATGCTGTCTCTAAGAGAGATATGTGTGAAGGTTAAGTATATAGCACAAATTTCTTCCCATATTCCTAAAATAGAAGTGGGATTTTTCATGAGTGTTCAGGACTGGCTAAACTGGTCATTTATTTAGAATTCATTTATGACATTATATCCACTCTGAGCACTCTGAAGTCTCATTCAAACTGGAGTGCAAATTTGGGAACTTCTGCTTTCTGATTTCGAAATACAGTGTACTTTCTTACAATTGTACTTGTGTGTTTGTACTGTAGTCAGGGATTAGCTGACAACACGGTTGTTGCCAAAGTGAACAAGGTGGTTTGGGATCTAGACCGTCCTTTGGAGGGGGATTGTTCCTTGGAGCTGCTAAAGTTTGAAGATGAAGAGGCCCAAGCAGTGAGTATCTTACCAAAACGTTTTCTGTTTGAGGTTTACATTTAACTCAGCCTCTTGCAGTTATTGAAATATTTACTGTGTTCAGAAGATGAAGAAAACAGGTTTGTGGTTTAGGTACATCTGCATTTCCTCATAGCTCCTTACCAGAGCTTACCAGAGGAGTTGTGGAACTCCAGGTAATTTACATTCTGCTGCATACTTGTGGCCAAGTCTGCTTGCTGTTGCTGTAGTTCTTGTTAAAATTTTGTATTTTCAGCCTTCATGTTAATGTAAAATAGGTCTTTTGAATTGATGTCTTCAGCACTGATTTTGGGAACAAAATTGACTACAAAAATACTTTCTATGTAGAATCATAAAAGTATTGAGTACACAAATAAAAAGAGACTGCTCTTTTTATTTGTGTTTGCAAAAGTATCTACTGTTTTATTTTGGCTACTCAGTCACATAAATGTGCCCAGCCAGTAAATTTGTGATTAGGTTCTTTAGAAACAAAATCGGTACAAGAAACTTTCAGTCAAACTCATCACGGAAGTCTTACATTCAAACCTAGGGTCTTCATATTGGCTAAATGACAGCTCTCAATTTATGATTTCAATTTGTGCTAACCAAGGCAGACTAACTCTTAAATGATCTGGTTTTGTCAAAACCTCAGGTGTTCTAGAAGATGGCAGACTAACTCTTAAAAGATCAGGTGTTCTACAAGATGGAGTGTGCAGGATTTCTTATGCATAAGATTACTGGATTAGAACTACAGCCTAATGTTGAAAGCACATCTTTTGGTTGTTATGCAGATCTGATTGATTAGAGTTCGTAGAAAAAAAATTTTCTGAATTAATATTTTGACTTCTTGATAATAAGGAAATCATGTCAGCAACAGTTGAAAGTAGGAATTGTTTGCTACCGGAATGTAAGTTTTCCATTTCCACAGTTTTCCAGTGGAAATGCTGCTTTTTGGAAGCATTGATGCTGGGGATGGGAGTGCTGCTGGGCAGGTCACTTCTGTTCCGCACACTGCTCTAATGTGGGATGTGCCTTAAGTATCCTAGAAAGCAGGCGTTTCAGAAGAGTTTTTAAATTAAACAATTGGACATGCATCATGTGTATTCAGACTGATCCCTTCTTTTTTTACTTCTGTTAGGTCTACTGGCACTCAAGTGCTCACATAATGGGTGAAGCTATGGAACGAATCTATGGTGGCTGTTTGTGCTATGGCCCACCAATAGAAAATGGATTTTATTATGACATGTTTCTTGAGGAAGGGTAGGTTTTGTATTTTTCTTTATTTAGAAGCTGGGGGTGGGTGGCAATCACAGCAAAATTTTTGCTGTGTGCTTGTTCCTAGAACAGAGTCATATGTACTGCTGCAGATGGCTTTGTGTTTTTGCAGGACGTCCCGACTACGGGTTGGTGCATTGCACCAGGATCACAAATTGCAAAAAAAAAACCTCACTTCTCCGTGTGTGTTTATTTTAGGGGTGTATCAAGTAATGACTTCTCTGCTTTGGAAACATTATGCAAAAAGATAATGAAGGAAAAACAAGCCTTTGAAAGACTGGAAGTTAAGAAGGAAACACTGCTTGAAATGTTTAAGGTGGGTTGTTATAGAACATTGTTTCTAACCTCATGCAAGTATTTGTAACTTCAGAGCATGCATTATTAGTGGTAGAAGAAAGTATATAAAATTAACTTTTTAAGGTGATATATTCTTAGAAAGTCATTTGTGATATTTAACCAAAAAAAAATAAAAAAAGAAAAAGGAAGTAATTTGTAGGTTCTTGGAAGTAGGCATTCTGATTTTCTAAAACTGAGAATATTCATTCTTCCCCAGAGTGAATTAATTAAATTCTGTGAAGCCACATTCTTTATTTACTTATTAACTTCACAGAAATGTAAGTTTGCGACATATTATCTATGCAGTTATGTTGTGTTACCTTGTCTGTGGTGATACTGTGACTGCATATGTTGCTGCTGCATTCAGAAAGCTTCATAAAACATTTTTTAGAACAAGGACTTCTGAAAGAGTGCAAGCAACACCAAAACCTTACCCTTTCTCTCTGGTATCTAGCTGCAAATAATTTTTTTACATTCCTGAGGTAGACATTAATGAGTTTTCACTGTTAGGACATCAGGAGAATCATAGCATCATTCAGGTTGGAGGGTACCTCTGTAGGTGTCCAGTCTCATGCACAGGACATGGGGTCAGACATGGGGACACTGTGGTCAAGTTTCCTGGTCTTGTCCAGTTGGGCTTTCAAAACTCTTAAGGACAGAAATTGCACACCCTGATCTCAGGGCACCTTGCTCCACTATTGTCTGTATTCCTGTCTGTCTCTTGCAGGCCTGTTCTGATGCAACATAGCATCAGGTTTGCAAGTAGTTTAAACTCTTGGCCACTTGTCTTTTTTTAACAAGGAATTAACAAGTATGTGTGCTACTTTTCTTCTCAGTATAATAAATTCAAGTGTCGCATCCTGAATGAGAAGGTCAATACCCCAACTACTACAGTATACAGGTAATTATGCATGGATCATAATATTACTGGATTTATGGTTCTAGGATTAAATATACCAAATAAGTGCTTTCTTTTTCTTAGGTGTGGTCCCCTGATAGATTTATGCAGAGGGCCTCATGTCAGACATACTGGCAAGATAAAGACCATAAAAATTCATAAGGTAGGTGCAGGATCTGCCTTAGACAAATGTTTTCACTGCATCGCTTTGGATGTGTTCCTACCTTTAGGCTTACCCAGGAATGTACTGTGAAATGGGTAACCTGGCCAAAAACTTGATGTTACAGATTGTAAAAGGGTTGTATGCTAGAATGATATTCACATGGTGTGGAGCCCAACCACATGTCCAGGACCTGTACTTCCAGCACAGGAGTGTGAGTTTGGTTTAAGGTTTGGCTGAACAGTGTTAATTAGAATTTATAGTGTTTGCCTAGCTGATGATTATAGCTATTTGTGAATAAACAGTTGGAATAGGATAGCTACAAAGCAGATAGGCTTTTAAAAAAGACAAGAGCCTGAAACCATTTTTGTTTACTGTATTTACCTTTAGGGATTTTTCCAGTCAATGCTCTGAATTTCACATTATGCATCTCCTTATGACTTAGTTGTTCCACAATAATGATTTATTAATAATTGTATGCCTTGTCATAGCAGGCAGAAGTAGTGAAATATAGAGGCTTTTCCCTTTCTTCAATGTTTTGTTTCTTTCTGCATTCAGAATTCTTCTACCTATTGGGAAGGCAAGGCTGATATGGAATCCCTCCAGAGGATCTACGGAATTTCATTCCCAGATACAAAAATGCTGAAGGAGTGGGAGAAATTCCAGGAGGAGGCTAAAAGCAGAGATCACAGAAAAATTGGGAGGGTGAGACAGCTTTTCTAGTAATGTATTCCAAAAGCACTGTGTGGATATAATCCCTTAATTAAAAGCATCTTGAAGATAGCCTATACTTGCTGCCACAACCAAGGTTTGACACAGTTTTATTTTCAGGTAGGTTGAGAAATCAACTGCTTTTCTCAGGAGCCTCAAAGTGCTACAATAAATAACTTTTTTATGCTTTCAACACAGTGACATCCTTACTGCACACATTGATCAGAACAGCATGTTAAGACTTCAGTCTGCAGCCCATGAATGCTCCAGTTTGCTGGCACTGCTCATTCTTACACAGTTTGCTGTAGCCTGTTCATGCAGTTCATTTCCTTCTACATGATTTCAGAATCTGCAGTATACAGCTGAGTGTTTTGGTTAGCTGTTTTTGAGTTTGTTTTTTGAGATGGAAAGCCCTGTCAGTTAACTGATAGTTCTGAACAGGGTTGAAGTGGCTGCTGCTAGTACATTATGACAGAATTCTGAAGAATTCTTCTTATGCAGATCTCAGGTGTATACACAGTTTGTAGCAGCATTAACCAGCTGTACTTCACACATTCAGTTTATGTGCAGGTAATTAGCTGCAGAAGCAGAACTAAACATTGACAAGTAAATGTGTAGAGGGAACTGTGAGGGCACAGTTGGGAGTTAAGAGTAAAGTTTTGGCACATCAGTAATGAGTGAAATAGGACACTGAAAAATTTCTTCCCCTGTAACTGTTGACAGACATGAAAATGCTGGTGAAAAGTGCATCTGGTGTATTGGATATTGCTTTTTTTCCCATGTTTTTAATTTTGAAACTCTTGTTAGTGATGACCAGTCAGTAGCAATTAATTTGTGAATGTTAAGTGAAAAAGGCAAGGTGCAAATACTGAGTTCTTAAAGTATTATTTTCCTGCAGGACCAAGAACTGTTTTTCTTCCATGAGCTCAGCCCTGGTAGCTGTTTTTTCTTGCCAAAAGGAGCTTACATTTATAACACATTAATTGAATTTATACGGGTAAGTAATAAATTTTAGAAATCTTGTAGGAGAAATTGCATGATTTTTAAAAATACATAACAGCATGCTATGTTTAACAGTATTAATAGCCCTTCATTTCAACTTATGTTTTGGTTGTATAAGCCATGGGACTGAAGTAACCTTGTTTCTTTGAATTGGTCTTGTCACAATCTCTGTGAAGTTATGTTTTATCAGTACTTTATATATGCAGTTAAAGCTGCAATAAAGGTGCTTTGTCATAGGAATTCTTCAACATCTAATAGTAGAGCTGCTGTTCCATTGATGCATGTTGATTTGTTTTAATAAACATACTTAATTTGCTCTTGAAGACCTATTTGTTTTGAAAATATATGTAGGAAAATAATTCTGATCTTCCTGCTGTAAGAATTGAAGTCTGTGTTATTACTGTATATATGGGCTGCAATGAAATATATCTGGGGTCATGGAGCAATTAGAGATTGCTGCATTGCTTGCAGGGAGGAAACTTGTTCTTCTTGCTTACTTTCTACTGGAGAAATTGTTTGGGGTGGTGGAAGGGATGTATCCTGGCATGTTCAGCTTCAAGTTGTGTCTTTCTTCCTCCATTCCCTTCCTAAGTCATGGGACATTTGTATGGCGTCAATTTTACATCAATTTTATATTTTTTTGGCTGCAGATTGAAGCCTGTACTTACCTTTGTTTTCTTTATTTATTTTATATACTGTGCCTGTTCTAGAGTGAGTATCGAAAACGTGGATTCCAGGAGGTTGTCACTCCAAATGTTTTCAATAGCAAACTGTGGATGACTTCAGGACACTGGCAGCATTACAGTGAAAATATGTTTTCCTTTGAAGTGGAGAAAGAAATCTTTGCTCTGAAGCCTATGAACTGTCCAGGACACTGGTAAATACATAGCAAATTCAGCATACCAGAGATTGTGCTGATTGAAAAGAAAACCCAAACAAAACCCACTCTGCTTCCTTTGCCTTGGTAGTTATAAAGATGGCTACCTTCAGTTATTCATTCTGTCAAGAATGATGTAATTATATGTCTTGCTGTGTACATGCTCTCTTCACTTGAGACACTGAGAAATGTCATGTCATTAAAGTGACCCCATCATTACTGGGGCATTATCAGTTTTGTAGCAGTTCGGGCATTCAGCTTTTGAAGCCCAGTTTTAGGAGCTGTTTTATCTCCGTTCTGTGAAGAGGGGAAGGCCTGCCAGCTGTTGAAGGAGATTGTTTTCCTGACAAATCTAGACAAGACTGATGGCTCTGTCCATATTACACATTAAGATGGCGTTACAAGCATGTGCTTCATCCCTGGCTGCTTCTCCCTGACTGTTTTTTAAGAATTTTGGTTCTGAATAAGCCTCAAGTAATAAACTTTTCCTGCAGCCTTATGTTTGACCATCGCCCGAGGTCGTGGCGCGAGCTGCCGTTGCGGTTGGCGGATTTTGGTGTCCTGCATCGCAACGAGCTGTCGGGAGCTCTCACAGGACTCACCCGAGTACGCCGGTTCCAGCAGGACGATGCTCACATCTTCTGTGCTATGGAGCAGGTGGGGGCTATTGCTAAATGAAACTGCGTATAAAGTCAGGTAAACTGAAATTTCCCTATTTGAGACATGATTTCTGTTATCAGATTGAGGATGAGATAAAGAGCTGTCTGGAGTTCTTGCGTACCGTGTATGATGTCTTTGGATTTTCATTTAAACTGAATCTCTCCACTCGTCCTGAGAAGTACCTGGGAGATATTGAAGTGTGGAATCAAGCTGAAAAGGTAAAGCAGTAATCTTATTCTTTTCTGTGATGTAAAACTGCATCTTCTGTAAGAGCTTACTGTCTTCTGGGAGGTACTGTGAAGCTGGGCTGGGCATGAGCTATGTAACTTCAATAACTGCCTTCAGTCTGCGTGCTGTAAATAGTTTGTTCTCAGTGCAGAGGCAGTCTTGAAGCATCAAATGACCTCTTTCGCCTTGTCTTTTTTTGGTAATTAAAAATGTAAGAAAATTAAAAAGGAGGAAGAGAATCAGTTCTGGCAGCCCCTGTAATAAGACTTAAAACCATCTCCCAAAACTGAGGCTGAAAGGAATGGAATTGGCCACTGCAGGTGCAGTGCTGGGGAGAAGATAGGGCAGGAATAGACATTTGGTGTACCAGGGCAGATTTCATCTCAACATCTTAACTAAAAACTTTGAATTTAGGATAAAAAGTTATTGTATTTTAGCTAATGCTTGTTTGGCCTCTTCTAAAACGAGTATGTTAATTTTGTGTGTTTAAATTAGAACAATTGTCAGTTTTCGGTTTGTTTTTTTTTTTCTTTTTTTAAGCTGGTGCTCTCCCAAAACTTCCCTTTTTCAGGAAAATAAATGTGTTTCAGTAGTAACTGAGAAGTACTGAGAATTTGGTAGGGTCACCTATTTGTAGTAGCAGGCTGACCTGAAGCTGTAATGTGTTAAGAAACACTGAGTGTGTGTGTCCTTTATCTCCAGCAACTTGAAAACAGCCTCAATGCCTTTGGTGAGAAATGGGAGTTAAACCCTGGTGATGGAGCTTTCTACGGACCTAAGGTTAGTATGTTGCTAACCCGTAGCTGGATTTGGCTTTTAATACTGTTTGGGTAAGGTAAAAGGCTGGGATGAGGAAGAAGGAATTTTTTTTTTTTATATTAGCCCATTTTAAGATGCTGTCGGACTGAAATTCGCTGTTTTTCCTGATACATAAACTCTAACATAGTTGAGAGAGAAATAATCTTCTGTGATCCTGGTTTTCACATAGTTTTAACTGCTTTAACAGTAATTTAACACGAGTAAACTATTTGTCTGCTGCTTAAACAGCTCACTGGTGGGTGACATAAACACAAGGTGGCACTGTATAACCTGTTCTCACAGAGAACTGCATTGGAAATAATTGTTTCAGCAGTAAGTAAATCCTAAGTCAGGAGAAAATCAGAAGTAAACTTACTGGTTGAATAAATTTTTATTCCTTTAACTGCACAGTTTTGAAGTTGATTTGAGTTACTGGTGGGTTTTGTTAGTTTAAAAATCCCCATGCATTGATCATGTGAATTTATTGGGTTTCTTAAGAACAGTCTCCTCAGTTTAGACAGATTAAATAGAGCTTTTTAGAAACTTTGTTGTTATCCTTGCACATTAGGACACAAAGTATTATGAAATGCCTTTTAAATATTTCCCTAATATGTCTACACTACATTTATATTTGTGTTTTCATCTAGTAAACTGGTTTTGATTTCTGTGTTTGTATGCCAGTTGAATCAGTTTCTGGTTGTGTCATTTTTTAGGTAAAATGTGGTATAGTAGCTCATATTTAGTAATTTCCATATTGATTGAAGGAAGACAAATATACATGAACCTTTGTTAACATTAATTAATCTTGCACTTGCTCTTCATACAGTCTGGATTTGAAATTAAATTAGGTTGTAAATATTGTATTTTGATTAGAAGCTCTTTGGTGGCTAGCTGAATTCTGTAAACCGAATTCTAGATGCAAGATTGAAAGACATTTAGATCTTGAGTTGTTAAAATACTGGTGTCTTCATTTATTACACAAATTAAAATAAGGCATACTGCCTTAATATATAGCCTGATATATACTGGTAGAATGATGAGTAAGTGAGCAATGTAATAAATAAATAAGGTCAGACACTCTTAAGTCTATTATTTTCTGTAGGTCTTCTCTGTCTGAGTTGTATCAAAAGTGTACTCAGAATTTAAGTGTTAGATACTAAAGAAAGAACAGGCTTGACTCGTAGGTCAGAACAAGTGTCACTAATTGATAGGAGCTCCTGCTGGTAAGTGGACTATTTAGCAGATTCTTGTCCCTTGTTCATGTTCTGAATTTGTAACACAAGCTACAAAGTCTTCAAATACTGTATGATAAAGAAGTGCAAATTTGCCACTTTGAGGCTGAAGAAATCTCGTTTGTGGGGAAACATGTTCAGTTCTGCATTTATGTTGTGCTGTACTAACTCTAACGTTTTTTGCCTCAGAACCTGCAAATCACTTAAAACCTAATGAAGGCTGAAGTAAAATGATGCTGTTTAAACTGCATAGAATATGCAAATTTTCCACTTTGAGGCTGAAGAAATCTCATTTGTGGGGAGACGTGTTCAGTTCTGCATTTATGTTCTGATGTACTAACTCAGTGAAAAGGCCCATGAAAGTTCCAGACTGAAACTCACAAAATGTCTGAGACATTAGATGTAGTTCCCACCTGATATATTATCTCTCTAGTTACTCACTCTGTTTTAGCTCTAACATTTTTTGCATCAGAACCTGCAAATCACTTAAAGCCTAATGAAGGCTGAAGTAAAATGATGCTGTTTAAACTGCATAGGTAGAATTTCTCTGCATTGAGTGACACCATCTCAAAACAATGAATTTGCTTTCAGAGGGGAATGCTTGTCTTTTAACTGTAAAAATCATGTCTTTTTGTTCTTCAGATCGACATTCAGATTAAGGATGCCATTGGCCGCTACCACCAGTGTGCTACAATTCAACTTGACTTCCAGCTTCCAGTCAGATTTAACCTCACCTTTGTCAGGTAAGCACAAAGGCTGGTGATTTTAGTTTCTGTGTAATCTCCAGTGACACTTACAGACATAAGGTTGTGTCGAGAAAAAACGCCTTACAAAAGCATTTCTTTACAGCCATGATGGCAATGACAAGACAAGACCAGTAATCATTCACCGGGCTATCTTGGGATCTGTGGAGAGAATGATTGCCATTCTAACTGAAAACTATGGAGGCAAATGGTAATGTTGAAAAGTTATTATTCCAGTTCAAGCAAACTCTTCATGTAGGAGAGAAATTAGCCCCAAGTACTGGAGAGTCAAGAGGGTCTGTTTGTTCCACTTGCTTGGTAGGGTGACATGCCTAGGAATACCACAGAGAAATTTATTCTGAACCACCTTCCTTAGATACAAAATTATTCAAGATATGATAGATTCTATATGACACTGCCAGTGCAGGTGCAGCAAAGAGCTAGTGTGCCCACAGTATATGCATTCCAGCTGCTTTTGCAGCAGGACCATCTTTTAAAGAGTCATTTATGTAGGTGATCTGCTTACCTGTGTTAATACCCAGTGGGAGTGACCCCTCTGATTATGACAAGACTCAAAAGTAAAGGTTTTCCTGTGCTTAGTTAGTAATAAGCTCAATCAGTTAGGTTTTGTTATGTGTCATAAAACACAACAGCAATCTTCCAGTCAGCAAGTGCTTGTGCCCACGCTGCAATCCTTTTAGACACTCAGTTCTTTTGGGGAAATAATTTTAATGAATATAGGGCTCTCATACCTCTGAACCCAATCTGTGCAGCAGGCTTTAAGAGTCTCTTGTGTAGATTTTATTCCTCTCTGTAAATAGTATTTTTTGTACCGAAAAAAACAATGAAAACTGTATAAACTTGTTTTGTTTGTTTATTGAAGGCCACTCTGGCTGTCCCCACAGCAAGTAATGGTGGTACCAGTGGGCCCAGCATGTGATGAGTATGCTCAAAAGGTGATGTATATGGTTTCAGGGCTTTGATTTCAGTATATTGCATTGATCTGAAATACTTAGTTATTCATGATTAATAGTATTTATTTCAGAGACATATTCCAAGTCTTTGCATATTACATTGAGTCAATTTTTTATATCACAGTGACAATTAGCTGCTGAAGTTGTAGATCTCTTAAAGATAACCTGAGTTAGCTTTTGGATATGTGAATAATAAATGTTGATCTTTGTGAGATTTTCATTTTTTGAAAACTTAGCTTTTCTCGTGCTCAGATCTGTCTTACCCTTCAGGTTTTAGTCCCCATGGCCATGTGCCTCTTGCAGAGCAGTAAGAAAGACGAAAATGAGTCTTTGGATATTTAGCATCCAGCACATCTCTGCCTGTAGTTCTTTCAAGCACATTATATATAAATAACATGGTTTGCAAAATTGAAAAAAAAATCTCTTATAATCAGTAAGTTCCATCATCCTGTTGCCTTTTGCAATATCAAACTCAAATCACTACTGAGCCCAAATATTAATGTTCACATCACTTATTTATTGTGTGTATAGTTGCATGATAGCTGACATATTTTAATTTCTTGAACTGGGCTTGTGTGCAAAGCTTGAACCCGTGGCAGTGCCTTTGTTTTAGGGTTCAGATAGTCTAAAACTGTTTAATTCTATAAGTCGTAAATAGTTCATGGTCATGAATATCCAATTCTGATATTTTTTCCTTAGGTCAGGCAGCACTTCCATGATGCTGGATTTATGGCAGATGTTGATGTAGATCCTGGGTGCACCCTGAACAAGAAGATCAGAAACGCTCAGCTTGCACAGTATAACTTTATTCTGGGTAATGTATTAGTTTCCTTGTACTGGCTGACCCTTTTGTTACAGGATTTGATCATTCTGTGAGCAAGGCAGAGAGTTGTAATCAGTGGTTTAGGTCAGTTTGTTCCTGAGAGTCTCCCCTGCAGAGAACCTCTCCTGCTGACATCATAGGCATTCCTGGTTTGGATGGCTGCCCCTGAAGGGAGATCAGTGTGACCCAAGGCATTATTGATACTTTTGCTGTCTTCTGGTCAGCAGTATGGGGATAGATGTGAAGTCTCTTGTCCTTGATCAGTCAGATTTTAAGTGATTTTTCCATCCTCTCAATAATTTATGCTCTTGCTTCTACTTCAGCAAAAGAAGTATGTTTCCATTGCATTCAGCTGCGGTCCACTTCTGAACTAGGCATGCATGCATAAGAGAAGCCTCTTCCAGAAAGAGTGATGCAGGAAAAATTAGAAACTCATCCTGAAGTACATGATTTGGAGCAGCATGTTAGTCTTGTTGTGTGAATTTGGGATCTAGCATTGGCCTTAAAACCATAGGGGATCCATTAAGAGTAGAAGGAGCCTTTGATAGAGAAACTCTACCCTCCGAGTAATTGACAGAATTGTGAAGAATCACTTAATTCCATTGCCTCTTGGTTGTTTCTAGTTGTTGGTGAAAAGGAGAAGGCAAGTGGAACAGTGAACATCCGCACCCGAGACAACAAGGTGCACGGGGAAAGAACCATTGCAGACACTGTGCAGAGGCTGCTGCAGCTGAAATGCTCTCGTTCCAGACAAGCTGAAGAAGAATTTTAACACCATCTGCTCTACCTGGCATATAAAGAATTTGTAATTTTCCTCATTTAGTTAACCAGAGTTTTTGTTCTGAGCCAGATTTGGAGTGTATTTCACATTTGGACCTCTTGCTCATTTTAACGGGGATCTTTCTTTAGTCAAAAATGCCTCTTTTGTATTAAAAAAAAAATCAAGTTCTTCAAAAACATTGAAGTAGAGTTTCCTGGCTTTTAACCAGTGACATATGAAGCAAGATAAAATTACTTTCTGTGACTGCAAGGGAAGATTGAAACATTAATCAGGGGTGTCTCTGGCATTCTACCTGCCCTGTTAATGTATGTTATTACATACATTACATTTTGATAACGTATTTTTCATGCCAGTTTAATGATAGACCTCAGGCTTAAGAGCCCACATAGTAACCATGTGCTGCAGCAGCAGCTTCTGGAGTGTCTCCATGAGCAGAGAAGGTGCTACCTTGCCAACCTGTCTCATGGTCTCTACCAGCTGTGAATATCTCTCCAGAACTCCCAGTCCCAAGAACGGGGATATGAACAGAGGCCTCCTGCTGTGGGTGGTTTTACCTCTGGCAGTGTCTCAGGTCCTGAAGTGAGGCATTCCTGACTCCACAGTGGGGCCCTGTGCTGCAGAGCACACGGCTGCTAACCAAAGCCTATTGTGCCCCTTTCCAAAGACAGTCTCTGAAATGTGCTGGCTCTGCAGGCAAGGTCCTCAGAGCTGTAGAAAGGGGATAACTCTGTCTGGAAAAAGGGCACAGTAGGGCCAAAGCAGCAGCTGAGGAAACCAGTAGTATTAGGAACAAAGGGTGTTTCTGTTCATGTTTCTGAGCTGTCATTACAGTAAGGGCATCAGTCACACAGAAACAATAATGTATTAAGGTAGTAATTATTTCTTTAAGACAAATACTGTTTTTCACTTTAGTAGGTACAGTCCCATCCAGGCTTCCTACCCAAGCCTCTCGTCCAAGGTGTCACTTAATTAGCAGCACTCCTCTCTTACTGCTGAGGGCTCTCATCTATTGATTCTGGGTTTGGTTTGGTTTGGGGTTTTTCTCTACATAAGGTTAACAAGAGGCAATTGTCTGTCACTGACAAAAAATAAAATCTTGGTCTAAGGTTTTTTTGCGTCTTTTTTATTTTATTAATCTTAACTAACTTGAACAGTTTAAAAAGGTGGTTGGTAACAGTTCATTTAAAAAGAATAAAAAGCTATTGCTACAGCCTAAACAAAGATCAGACAAGCATGAGGACAGGTTTGATCTCACTCACCTTTTGAAAGCTTCCATGTCTTGCCATTTCCATTATTGTCTGGGCAGAAGCATTTCATCCTGCGTTTTCTCATCTATTTTACTCAGGGGTGATGGTCACATCTAATCAGCATTTGAACCCTTAGTGAATTCAGACTCAGCAGACTCTAACCCCAGCAATTTTCTGCAAAATCTATTTCATCCTACTTTCATTCATAGAGATTAAAGGTTCCATCTTACTGCTGTAGGGGGAAGAGGGGGAAATTGATTTTTTCCCTGCCTTGCTGCTTTCAGAGTTACTTTTTGTGAGCGTTGTTATTTTCTGTATTTTGCACCTGCTTTTTGCTGAGAAGAGACTGTTGCCCATGCAGTCACTGCTTTGGAAGCAGACATCAGCTACCCCTGGGGCAGCAGGGCTTCATCAACTGGTGAAGCAAACCCGGTGTAGGTACCAGTGGCCCAGGGTAAAGGAGTTCTTGTTTCTCTCTAGAAATTGTGCTTCATATTGCCTTTCCACTGGTGTATTTGTTGATTTGCAGAGAGCTCGCCTTTTCTTTTGCGGGGATCCCTGGGCACACCAAACTGCCCAGGTTGTGTAATAAGAAGCTGGTGCTGTAAAGCAGCTTTTTATAGCACTGCAGGTGTCAGTTTTGGAGAGGCTGTTCCTCTACAGCAACCTCATTTGCTGAGATTGTGCTCTTAACACCAGCAGAGCAATGGAGATGGATATGTACTGTGTTTTTCTAGGAACATTGGCCAAGGTGGGGTTCAGCACAGCTCAGAGCCCCTGCAGGGTGGTGATGGGACTGAGATGTCTGCCTCCAGATCAGGTCAGCGCACTGCCGCTGTGGATGTGCACAGAAATAGAGCTGGCTCTGAGGCCGTGCTGCCCCAGCCCTTTCCCTGCTCGAGCAGCAGCCTTCAGCAGTGCTCCTGATGGCTCATCTGGCTTACAGACAGCACCACAGGAGTTCAGGGCCGTAAATCTTCCTCAGCAGCTGAGGGCTAGTTGAGCACATGCCAACCCATAGGTCTGGTATGCAAATACTACTGTGAGTCAATTGTCTTATTCCATAAATAGTTGACAGCTGAGGGCCTGATGGGCTCTCCTTTATGGCAGTGGGCTGCATTCCAGCATGTCCCTTTGAGTAAAGACTCTGCTCAAAGTTAATCCTTGAGGCTGGGAGAATCCTTGCCACAATCAATTCTCAGCAAGTGATTTAACAGCATGCTAAACTTTGAAATATTGGCTAAGTGGTAAAAAGATGGATTGTGCACGTGTAATCCTTTAGACAGAAGCTGTTGACTGAGTCTGGGACTAAGCTTGAATCCAACTCACCTAAACTCCCTTCAGAAAGGAGTGCTGAATGCCTGGGACTGCTCTCTAAACCTCATGACTCAGTAGCAGTAGGGTCTCCCTACAACAATTTTGCCTGATCCTGTTCTCTATGCAGTGAAAATCAAGTATTTCTTGCCACTGAATCTTGTTAAAACACTGTTGCATTTACAGTCAGATTTCATTAAATCGCCATTTTACATTGATAAACATGGTGCTATTTGTTGCTTATAAGTGAAGTGCAGTACTTCATCTATAGCACTGGCGTGGCACAAGCAGCACATTCTCTCCCTTGGTTCAAGCAGAATTCCTCTGAACAGTGGCTTTGGTCACTGCTTACCATCCTTGGTAGAATAAGCTCCAAGCAAAGTACTGCGTGTGTCTCCTAAGGCAGGATAATGCAGCTTGGCTGTCTTAGATTGATGGTGGGACCACTTGTCAAGCAGGAAAGAAGCTCTTAAGTAATTCATTCCAGGGTTTGAGAAGGCTGAAACCCACCTCTCCAGTTTGGCAGAGCCTGCGCTGATTACCAGCATTAGGTAAGAGAAATTGAAGTAATTTGCAATTCACTTTTCACTCTGTATATGTCTGTGTATGTATATTCACATGGGCATTTCCTGTGGAGTATTTGGTAAGGTGTGTCTCCAACTCAGCTTTATTTCACAGCAAATTTAGTTTGACAGAATCACTGAATATGCTGAGTTGAAAGGAACCCACAAGAATCCAAGAAGTTCAACTCCTGGCCCTGTACTGGTCCATCCCCACTGGACCATCTCAACCACACATGAGAGCATTTCCAAGTGCTTCTTGAGCTCTGTCATGCTTGCTGCTGTGACCACTTCTCTGGGGAGCCTGTTCCAGTGCCCAGCCATCCTTTGGATGAAGACCCTTTTCCTGATACCTACCTACCTCCACCTGAAGACTGGAGTCTTCTTTTTATCAGCCAGGAGCCCCAGGGCCATTTCCATGGCAGTGCTTTCCCAGCCTCTCCTTCCCCAGTCTGTGTTTTCATCCAGGGTTGTCCTGGCCCAGGTGCAGAGTCCAGCACTTGCCCCTGTTGAGCTTCATGCAGTTGGTGAAGCACTTCATGCACCAGTCCTCTCATTTGTCCAGGGCCTCTGTGCCCTCAAGGGAGTCAACAGCTCCTCCCAGTTTTGTATCATCTCTGAACTTGCTTAGCATCTGTTCCAGTCCTGTTTCCAAACCATTTATAAAGGTGTTGAAGAACACAGGGCAGAGGATGGAGCCCTGTGGAACCCCAGTGGTGACATGTCACCAGCCTGATGTCACCCCAGTCACTGTAACCCCTGTGCCCCACTCATGAGCCAGCTGCTCACACATCACAAGGTGTGTTTGTCCAGCTGTGGGCTGGACATTTTGTCCAGAAGGATCCTGCGACAGAATCAAAAGCGTTGCTGAAATCCAAAAAGTGAGAAGGCACATGGAATAACAGGGAAGGAAGATAGATCATTACTGATAGATCATCCAACTATATACAAATAATGTGTAGCAGTAATTTCTGTATCTGTCAGGAATCACTCTGCCAGGATTAAGTGTTCTGTGTAGCTCCTCAGTACTGCAAACTTCCCGAAAAAGTTTCCTCTGGAGCAGAGCCACCTGGATGCTGCTACTATGAAGGGTAATTCCACTGAGGTGCTCCCTGTCATATCTTGGGATATTAACATTATAACTTATTATGTTACACCACTGGGTCCATCTGATGCAGTTGCAATATTTAGATTCAGTCACATATCAATTCCTCTGGAAGCAGTGCAGTATCACCTTTGGGGAGAGCCCAGCTGTGAGATAAACTGGTGGTTGCTGTAGGCATCTTTCCTCAGTCAGTCTTGCCTGACTATATTTTTCCCACTGCATCCAAACCCAGTCCATACATGCTCCTTGATAAAAGGGAATTGTTTCACTAAATCTGACTTTTCCCTTGTAAAACTAGACCAAGATTAAGTGGTCTTTGAAAACTCATTTGAGGCCTAAAGCTCCTGTCCTGTGTAATTTCATTATTGCCTTCTCCATCATTTCTGAATTGCACAGTGATCTCTGGCAAAAATCTAAGCAGTTTGCCCTCAAATCTGACAATGATGAAGTGATGTGATGAAATTAAGAATTGCTAAAGGCTACAGTTATTTTTTAAAAAGACAGAATTTAGTGATTGGTGCTTAAAGAGAATTTAGAAAATCATTCAGCCTTTCTACACACTAGTGTTTTCCATCTGCCTTGGACAGGAATATTCTTTCAAAGTTGTCTGGATGTGGCTGATGCCTTGTTAACCACTGTGATTGAGCATGCTCATACGGAATGAGACACTTTCAGACTCCCACCAAAAGCTTTTTGTTTCATTTTTTTCATGTAGCCTCTGGAGTATGGCATGCATTAACAGCTTCTGATAAGTTGCTACATGTGCTCGGATAAACTGGAGCAGCCAGGGACATTTTGTAGTGTTCTCAGACATTAAGGGTAAATCATCTGGGCTACACGTTTCGTTTCAATACATCGGGTGTCTGTATCCTTCTGAAAACTACAGCCTTCAGGCTGGATCACAAAGCTCTTCTGCAAACAAAAAATTGCTCTGAGTTGCACAGAAGGTAGCTGTGAAAACTGGGAATACCACCAACCAAACCTAAAATTTTTAGCATCCCAAAAAGAAAGAAATTTTAATTTAAAAAACAAACAAACAAACACCCTCAAAAGGACCCCAAAAAACCCAAAACAAAAACAAACAAACAAAACCCAACAAAACTATTTGTCTATCTATCTAATCTATCTATCTATCTATCTATCTATCATCTATCTATCTCTATATGCCAGTTAATCATGACAGATACGCATCATGAGACAGCCTTGTTTTCCCCAGAGCCTTTAGAATTGCCTCTCTGAGATCCCCACAGAGACAAGGAGAAACTGGAAAGAGGCAGAGGTGAGACAAGAAAGTATGGAACAAAGACATGCCGTGCTCTCCCTGTTCATATCCACATGTAAAGTACAATAAACCCTGCCAAAGGTTTATCTGACTAGATTAGAGGAGAGTATGTTCACTGCATGCCAGTTTGGGGCTGACACTTAGAACACCTTTTGCTATCCATCACAAGAAGAAGCAGGCTTTTAAGCCAGACTTTGATTGATTTTATTGCATTCCTGAAGCATGACTCTTCATTTTTGAAATACTCAGAACTTACCCTTGCACACTGAGTGTGTATGGCCACATCAGCACAGGTTAACTGAATACTCTGCAGGAGCTTGGATGCAGAATAACAATCTAATCATGTTTGACGTGTGGTTTTCCAATTGCATGCTTCAGGGACGGACTGTAACCTGTCTAAAGCACACTGGCAATTAAAGAAAATTTCTCTGTCTTTTTCCTTTATTGGGATACAGGCACATAAAGATGTGAAATCTCTGTCCCTGAGTATCTGCAAGGATGTCAGGCTGCACACTGGAACAGCTTTGAATAAATGTGATTGTTTGGAAATCACATTTATTGTGATTTTGTTGGTGCACTCACTGAAATGTCAAAATTGGTTGAATTGCTAAGCAAACCTTTCCAAGAAGCCATTGCATTGCCAACTGAGATTTAATAATCATACAATGACATTTCTTCATAAACACTCCATTTAGCTATGGGAAATGAGATCACATGTAAATATTCTGAGTTCTGCTCCTCACATGAGGACAGGTGTTGTCAGAAGAAGGATCAGGTGGAGACTAAACATCTTCAGATCATAGTACAAAGAGATAAAACACAGAGTTTATTTAGGAGAAATATTTCTCTTTTTTTTGATTTTTAAACCATGTTATGTCTTTGAATGGATAATCCCTGAACTGACTGTACATACATATTATCAAGTTTTTCCCTCTGACTAGCTCCTCAGCATCAGCAGGCAGAGCTATTTGTATCTTTTCCTGCCAAAGGTTTTCCTGAGATTGCTCACAGGGTGGAAATAAGAATTATTTCAGAATGTTTGGGCTTTACATTCCAATGAAAAGTTAGTTTTGGTTGTTCTCAGTGTCAGACTTTTTCTACAGAACAAGACTTTCAAGCTCTGACTAGAAATGACCATCAAACAGCAAATCTCAATTTCCTTATAAGATACATTAACTTGTGTCCTCCTGGATTTACAGGTGGGAATTCTGCAACCAGCTGCAGCCTGGCCCTGAAGTACCTAAATTGTAGGGGTACTGTCTTACTCATCTTGAAGCTTGCTGCTTGTCACACACGGAGTCCCTGTCCCACATGTGCCATTCCCTCATTCAGCTCCCTCCTCTGCCTTGAAGGAGTTGAAACCCGAATCCCCAACATCCAAAGTGGAGCATATTGAGAGTTTAGGGTATCTCCTGTATGGAAAAAAAGACACAAGAAAAGTGAAGACAGTAAGGAAACAAACAGACAAAAACAGGGCCTGTGCTGACAAACAGATCTGGGACTCTTACTGGGGATTTCAAACACTTTTATACTTTTTTTAGGAAGGAGGTGCTCTCTTCTAACCACCAGCATATAAAGCTAGAATTTTTCTATTTCTGTTTTAATGAATCTTGAACTCTCAGCAGCTAATTCCTGTGTTTTCAAGATCTGGCAAAGCAAAGTGCAATACTTTGGTGTATGGCTCTTTGTTCCCAAGAACATGCTTTGCAAAGCAGTGCTCTGTTTACAGGATAGTCTCTTATCCTGTAATTAACACACTCATCAGAACCAGTATCATAAATCACTGATAAAATAATTTCAATCATCTTTATGTATGGAAGATAAGGAGGACTATATGGCAGGCTGTCACTCTGATTATCAGTGTTTCCAATGGAAGGGAAGAAAGTAGCAGCTCTAGTTTGTGACATCAGTCTGCACATGACTTAAGATACACCAAATAATGCTAATTTGCTTCTTGGTCATTGAAGAAAAGCAAGAATTGTTTTGCTAAGAAATAGTGCTACCCATAAAACTTTGAATGGAGAGAGGTATCAGTATGTATTTCATATTTCATTTCCAGCACGTCTCATCACAGTAAGTGAAGAACCTGCTGGAGGTCCAAAAGCTGACAGCATTCTTGCTCAGCTTTGCTATAACCTGAATAATGCACTTCCACTACTGGGAAACTGCAACAAGCACATTTCAGCTTTCCTAACAGCAGACAGGAAGCAACTGGGCTTGAGCTGAAGTGAGAGAAGGAAAAGGATGCAGGAATTGTGGAGAGAAGGACAAGAAAAGGAGGAAACAGCTGGGTACAGGAAACAAGGGAGTGCTTTTAAACTTGGACTTGGAATGGAGAAGCAGAGTTTTTACCTGCCTGTTTACTTTTCTGTGCCAGAGTTGTTACCTGCCTGTTTACTTTTCTGTGCCACTTTGCAGTTAGCACAAGGCAAGACTCCAGGCAGAGGCAAAGCCAGGCTCTCAGAAGCCATCTGTTTGCACAGTTTGCTTTCCTCTTCACTTTCACAAAAGGGCTTTGTCAAACTGCTGCAGGAATTATACCTGAAACAACCGCAGTGCAAGTGAGGAGAGCCCAGGAAGGCTCTTCCAATACCCCAACTCAGATCCAAGGGAGAAACTTCTGAAAATCAACTTTCCTTTTCAGCTTTTACCCAGAGTGCCTGGCTAATGGAGAACCTCCTCCACAACAGCACCACCTCTGCTACCAAAAAGGATATGTCAGGTGTTGTATCTCCAAGGCCAAAACTCTCTTTTCCCCTTCCTCTGTGCTGAGGAATATGCTGGCCTCCAGATACTGTGGAGTTGTGGGCCAGAGCCTCAGCCAGCAGGCTGAGCTTGTTGCAGTTACCACACACCCACAGTTAAACCATCTTTCTTGTTTCAGACCAGTGTTTGTGGGCTTGCTCCACTGGGGGCTGCTAGGAAAGCACAGACACCTGTGCCAGGGCTCACAGGGTGGTGGGTGTTTGCTCTCCCCACTCTCCTAGTACAGATGGCATTGTAGGTAACAGAGGAGGTGACAGAACAAAGCTGAGCTCCATTTGGAGCTGTCAGCCCAAAACAGGGGCAGTGACACCTCTGCTCTCATATGTGTCACGAGCTGCCAAATGGGTCCTCTCTGCAACTCCTTCCTCTTCCCCAGCACAGCTGGACAGACAGTTCATTCTTCGCTTCAAGCCCTTGTGAAAATACTACTTGGTTATGGGCTGTTATTTATATTCCCTTTGTTATGTAGCCACCTTTTGTACATGATAATATGAACTTAATTCATTTATCTCTATCACAGAGACAAAATATATCACAATAGTACCAGAGCAATCTCAAGAGAATGTCTGAAAATCTTTGTTCACTGACAGCTGACTTGTGCAAGCCAGGGGTTTATGCCAGCTGAAGGAATAAATGTCCAACTCATAATTATAACAGAAAACCAGGTTAAAGTTTAAATTTCCCGTCCTCAGCTCTGTCCCTTCATCACAGGGTCAGCTTTCTCAAGAACTGTCCTGCTGATGTGGCAGTAAATCTTATAATATGTTTAATAAAATAGTATTAATGTGGTGCCAAGGAACCCCAACAAGATCAAAACCTCATTGTTCAAAGCTGTACAGAAGCAGGCTCTGCTCTGAAGTGATGGTGATCTAATTATGTGGGGGCAGCAGGAGTGCACAGCACTGCACTGACTTAATCCCTGTCACCCTGCCCAGCCCTGGAAGAACTGGACCTTCAGGCTTGGCAAACAGGGCTCTGCTCACCACACTGCACCCCCTCTTTTGTCTGCTCTGCCAAGCCAAGCAGCATTTTTTGTGAGATGCTTTTTGTTAGAAGCAGGAGCAGCCATGCCTGTGTGTGCATGCAGAGGTGCAGAGTCTGCCTGCAGCACTGCAGTAGACCCCACTCTCAGCCACAGAAAGAGAGGAGAGACATGGTTAAAACTTTTTTTTTCATTTTGAAAACGATGGAACTTCTCTGCTGTTTAAGTTGCAGTCATGAACAGCCCTTCTCCAAGTCACTGCACAGTTTTATTTTTGTCTCGAGAGACTGACTCCCTCTTTTCAATGGCACCACCAGCACCTCAACTTTTTGGCACCTTTTTTTCCCCCATATTTCAAGTACTGGTTTGGCCCAATAGCTGCCCACCATTTGTAGAGAGAAGCCCTGGGAGCCCAGAGAGGTGCTGCTTTAGAAGTTGCAAAAGGAAAAATGAGTCAATCAATCTGTCCTTCTCTGGTCTACTCTCACTTACAGTATGTCAGGCTCCTTATTGATTTAGTGCTCAAAATAACTTAAACTGTTTCAATGAATGGAAGGTGTCCAGTTCTTCAGGAGACACCTATCTTCAGAAACTGTAATGGATAATAAAGTCTGGGAAAAACAAAATCTAACTTGCTGATTAGTTTTCCCCCACTGTTCATCAGCAGGGTCTTCAGCCCTGGCACACCTGCCAAGCAGTCAGTTTTCATCACACTTCATGACCAAGCACAATTCTAGAGGAGAATTGTGCTTGGTCATGAAGTGTGATGAACCTCAGAGGTGTGCTGAGGGCTTGCAGCCTTTTTGGCATTATTACTGTACCTAACCTTCTGCACTGTTTAGGCACCAATTTTGTTGGCTGGAAGATCTGTCTGAGCCATTCACAAGGGCTCAATCCCACTCCCCAGTAATTTATCATAGAATTATAGAATGGCTTGGGCTGGAAGGGACTTTAAAGGTCACTCTGCCATGGGCAAGGACACCTTTCACCAGACTACGTTGCTCAGAGCAACATCCAACCTGGCATTGAACATCTCCAGGGTTGAGGAATCCACAGTTTCTCTGAGCAACTGGTTCCAGTGCCTTACCACCCTCCCAGCAAAGATTTTCTTCCTAATATCTAATCTAAACCTACCCTCCATCAATTTGAAGCCATTCTTTATCCTGTTGTTCCAGACTCTTGTAAAAGTCTCTCTCCATTGATCTTGTAGGTTCCTTTAGCTACTGTAATGACACAACTGGGTCACCTTAAAGCCTTTTTTTCCCAGTCCCAATTCACTCAGCCTGCCGTGCAATGTTCTTTGGTTGCAGCTTTCCTTTCCTTTCCTTTCCTTTCCTTTCCTTTCCTTTCCTTTCCTTTCCTTCTTCCCATTTCCTTTCCTTTCCTTATTTTTTTCCCTTTCCTGTCTTCTTCAGAAATCAGGTGAGCAATTAAGATGTTTCTACACAGCTCTGGAGTGTGCAGAAAGATCCAAATAATCCACTTGAAAAGTAAAAATAAAGCAATTTACTTTTTTCCTTCCTTCTTCAAATGGTTTTCAGTGTTCATGGTGGAGATATTTTTCTCCCCACGGCTCTTTATTGTTGTTGGACTTCTGCACTATAAAAAGAAGCATTTATACTTGACAAGAAGCCTTGCTTCTCAAGAGAAGGAAAGAGCTGCTGGATGGGAGGTGCTGGGCAGGGAGGGCAGCATCACCACCCTCAGCAAAGATTATGGGGTGTAATAGCACACAGGAATTTAATAAAAATCAACCTCATTAAAGAACTGCAGCCCAATAGTTTTCATCCTCAGACATGACTCAGTGCAAGACAGGCTGGTTTTCTTTTCCCCATCCCAGTTGCAAAAAACATTTGGCTCCCAGCTACCCTTCAGTAAATGCAGAATGAAAAGACTGAGGACTGAATTATGACATGACATTACTTGTTTCACACTCTGAAAAGGGCTGAACCTCCTGGGTATGTTCCTAGTCCCTTGCTTTTGACAACCTTTTGCTTTTGAGTTGCAGCTGTGGGGGCTGTCAGCAATGAGATTTTTGTGGATGCATATTTAACCACTCTAGGCTGTCTGAGGAGCTACCATCACTTAAGCAAATCAATGTTTTGAATTCACCCAGCTGAACACTTACCTGCTATCTGTCTCAGCCTTAGCAGGGCTTTTGCTACTGTCTTCTGTAACACCATTACTGACAAAATGGTGAAGCATGCACTAGGTAAGTGGGTATGAGAGGTGTCTGAACTAAAGGGCTAAAAGGGCAAAGGGCAGTGTCTGGTGATGTGCCTGGGAGCAGTTCTGTTCAGTGTCTTCATCAGAGATGTGGATGATGGGACAGCTCGGTCACACTGTGAGGAGTGGCTCCACACCAGGGGATTGTGCCAGCCATTCAAAGCATTTCAATGGGCTCCAGAAATGGGCTGACAGGAACCCCAGGCAGCTGGGCAAAAGGAAATGCAAATTCCTGCACTCCCTGTATGGCACAGGCTGGAGCCCAGTAACTGGAAAGCAGAGAAGGAGCTGGGACAAGGTGAACGTGAGCCAGCAGAGGAACAGGAGCTGGGGCAAGGTGAACGTGAGCCAGCAGAGAGGATAAACATGCAGACACTTGTTCAGAAAAAAACCCATGCACTGTTATCAGAAGTTTTCATCTTGGGAACTTACAGTCATGCAAATTTCATCCAAGTTATATTTAGCTCAACACCTGAAACTTCATTCAGAACTATCCAAAGCTTTGCAAAGCTGTTTTTTTGTGTGAACACAGATGGAATTTCAAGAAAAAAATGTTGTAAAGCAATTTTAAGTTCATTTCTCATTTTAAAAATGGGGAAAGGGCAAGCACCTTGTGGCTGAAAATCTTATGAACTACAGTTTTATTCAGCTTGTTCTTCAAAGGAGCATGACTTAGTACTTGAGGTAGAAATCATGTTCAGCACATCATTTTAGGACTCTCTTCAGATGTCACAGATAGCAATTTCATATGAATCATGGTTTGAATTGCGTGTGTTAATAAATAACATCCAGTGCCATGCAACACATAGCATATAGAAACTATTCAACAGCAAAGAGGAATAGTGAATGGTATCACAGCTCATCAGTTACCATGCAGTACCCCTCCAGTATTTATGGCAGGGAAATGTAGGCACAGAAAGGAAATTAGACAGGATATTGGAGTTAACACCATAATTTCAGAAACATGTTAAGTGTTATTTCTCAGTAGGAAATAACTGGACTAATATTGCTAGGACTGCACACAGGGTCAAACAAATAGACACAGGTCAAGGTTTTAATTGCTTATCAATATTTCAGTAAGAACTACAAGTTTGCCACATTTTTTCCTATGAAAGGAAAATGAGAACTATGATACTATTTTTTTAATCTAATAAGATATCACTCATTCTGTAATGCACATGTTTTTAAAATGAATTATGATCTCCTAGTTGAACAAAATATCTTCAGTGAAGTATCTTTTTACTCATTAAAAAGTTCCTGAACAGCTAGTTTTGTACTGTCTAGACATTCTGAGTTCAGCTGTTATTTTACAAGCTAGGTACCATTGACATTTGAAATAATATATTATTTTGTATAGAAAGAGGCATTTTTGGCCATAAAATGGCTCAGAGCCTAGATCATCAAAGATAAGTGTTCTCAAAGTAGTCAATTCAGAGGCAAATTACTCCTTATTCACAACCTCATACAGTGGTGGCACAAGGGGAAAGTGGCAAGTCCTTCACTGAGACAGTGAAATTCCTTCTCTTACAAACACTCTGCATGTTTCTACTTCATTTTATTAGTCACCACTGACAACCACTGCTTTGGAGCTTTCCATGGACGTTTTTCCTGACCATAGGCCTGTGGCTGAGCTTTTGGGATGCACCTGGAGGGATCACTGCCTAGCACCACACAGGCAAGCAGATCCAAAGAGCACCTGGATTCAAAACAAGATCTTCATCACCTGGAACCTCTCACTATTTTCCAGAGCTCCAAGCTGCTTTCTTTTTGCACCAAACTAGCTGCAAATAAAACAAAATACTTCCCCTTCTAAGCTGTTTCTGAGACAGAATAATTTCCCTACATCAAAAGCAGCTCTGTTCCTGGCTTCAGCTACACAGGTATTTTGCATTATTTGCTCAATTACTGCAGTGACAAGGACAGCCAGCTCCCTTCACAGTTTCCCTTCCTTCCTCCATTTGGTTTTACTCTGTAGGAGCCATGCCCAGCTAATGGTCACTGGGGAAGAGCAGGAAAGCTCTGGATTAATACCTGCACCAAGGCAGCACGGTGGGGTTGGGATGAATAATTTCCAACTTGAGCACACATCTTCTATTGCAGTTTTCTCTGCTGGTCAAATCTCCTGGCACACAGAAGTATTGGCTCAATTGAAGGAAGACTTCAAACCCAGGATCCATCCCATCATAAGCCCCTTTTTTCATAGCCAGGCCTCATCCAGCTGTAAACACTGGATCTGCAAGTTCCTGGCAGACAACTTAGGGGATGTCCTAAAAACATTTATAGGCTGAAGCTTTACAGTCAGCATATCAGCCATTACTGTGAAGAGAAGCCAGATATTTTCACTGCTGTAGCAAATTCCAGGAGTCTGGCTGTTCTGATCCACTCTGCAGCTGGATGGAACAGCAGCTGCTTAAGTTTTCAAAATCCCTATGATTTCAAATGCATGGTTAGAGGTGTCAAAAGACAACAGAGAAGATGTCCTGCAATAGATCTCTAGGAATCTTTTATTTCCTTCCCATTTTGGATGTTTAAGATGGCAACCATCCATCTGACCCAAAGGTGTCTCAGTGGTTATGCTAACAGAAATCTGACTTCAAAGACATTTCAAAGCTGTTACTGAGCATGTTTTGAGTGTGCCTTGAGGCTGAAATTTGGTAAGACAAAAATTAGGGCTGTGGCTTATGCTAGCTTTATTCTCCAACCCAGTAAAACCAGAGTTTCATACATCTTCCCTCCACCAGATAAACAGGGTTAGACAAGGCAAAAGACATCTGTGAAAAATTTTGATTTGTCCCGTGAGATATTTTGATTGCAAAAACTACCACTATGTCAAACACAAACACATTCAGAATTCATCATAAAAATAAGGGGGAAATGTCAACCAAAATCTTTTACTCCTGTAGAAAGATATTTCTGCCATTAAATATCTTCATTGGTGATCTGGAAGAAAACAAGAAATCAATGCAGAGAATATTTTCAGATGAGACAAAAATTAGCAAGACAGTAAATGAGGAAGATTGGTTAGATAGGGTGAACTGGGTCCCTTGCTGAAGTCAGTAGAATTTAAAAATCTGCTTTTATAAATAAAGGAAAAGGAAAAGGAAAAGGAAAAGGAAAAGGAAAAGGAAAAGGAAAAGGAAAAGGAAAAGGAAAGATGAGAAGTCATATGTGAGGGGGCTGTATGCTGAAGTTCCTGACACTGCAAAATAACATCATAGTAAACACAAACTACCATCTGAGTTTGTGTTTGTAATGTAATGGAAAAGGTGCAATAACTAAAATTTGAGGCTGAAAAAGTAACAGAATACCAATGTTATGTGGAATGGCAAATTCAGATTTGCAAGTTTGTGCATCTGCACTTCGAAATTACATTTTTAAGCATTTAATGACAGCTGAAAAATTAAAGTGCATGGAATTAGCCTAAAGAAACTCAGTGTATTTATCTCATTTAAGAGGAGAGGTGACTTGACCAAAGTTTGCAAGCATCCCTCTGTGAAATAGATTTCTAATGGAAGCTACACCTATTCCTGGCCTGAAAAGAAGGAAGTTTGGAAGAAGAAGGTACAAAAATAGCAGCTAGCAAAAAGCAGAAAGCTTGAAAAATCAATCATGGAAGGGACAGAGTCAGTAACAGCATTGTTTGGTTTGGAAGAAAGTTAATGACCTTGTTTCAACCCCCTGCCATGGGCAGGGACACCTTCCACTGGACCAGGTTACTCAGAGTCCCATCCAATCTGGCTTTGACAGGTTCTCCAACCCTGTGACCATTTTTGTGTCCCTCCTCTGGGCTCACTGCAGCAGGTCCCTGTCCCTCCTGTGCTGGAGCCCAGCTCTGGATGCAGTGCTCCAGGTGGGTGTCAGCAGAGCAGAGCAGAGGGGCAGAATCCCCTCCCTGCCCTGCTGCCCACGGGGCTCTGGATGCAGCCCAGGACACGTTTGGCTCTCTGGGCTGGCAGTGCCATGGCCGGGGCATGTGCAGCCTCTCAGCCACAGCTCCCCCAAGCCCTTCTGGGCAGGGCTGCTCTGGGGCTGTTCATGCCCAGCCTGGGCTGGCACCGGGGCTTGTCCCAGCCCAGGTGCAGCAGCAGCACTTGGCCTTGTTAAACCTCATGATGTTCCTTCCCATGGGTCCATTCCTCGAGCTTTTCTCTGGGTCCCTCTGGATGGCATCCTGTCCTTCAGGTGTGTCAAACCACCACAGCCTGGTGTCACCTGCAAACTTGCTGAAGTGCACTTGATCCCTTTGTCTGTCATTAATGAAGATATAACACTGGTCCCACTAAGGGCCTCTGGGTGTCCCACTTGTCACTGATGTCCTTTGGGGCTCATTGACCTCTGCCCTCTGTGTTACTATCCAACCACTTTCACATCTGTCTAACAGACCACTTGTCAAACCCATCTCTCTCCCTAAATGAAACATGTCATCTGAACAGCCCAGCTCGAGCATGCAAAATGTGCTGCTTTCACCAGGACACAACCTCCACACAGTTCCATCTAAGAATAGTTTTCCTTTGATCAGAACAAGTACTGTTAAGGACACATCAGTCCTCTTACCAGCAACCTTAATTCACTAATCTAGGGCTAAATATTTACAGTCATTCTCTGAATAAATAAAGATAATGAAAGAGAAGAAACCTGTTGCCCTTGAAGCTCTAATTTACAGTGGGTTTGGCTCTCCATATACTGCATATCTTCATATCAGCAGGCAGCTCTCATTCAAGAGGAACACATGTCACGGGCTGTTACAGAGGACACACAGTGTTCTTCCTTCAGAGATTTATTTTATTACTTTTGCTATCAATGATCTTCAGGCTCAAGCATCTAAAAGCCCCACGTGTGTGTGCACAAACAGTGGGAGTCAGTCAGACTTTAAATCTGTCTGGGGACTCTTGGAACTGCAAAGCCAATTCAGCCCCAGCCTCTCACAGATGCTGGCCCCTAAGATAGATCCAGGGAAACCAACAGCTTCCAGCTCTGAGCTCAGCAGATTTCCTGTATGAAACCAGCACATCATACCTGGCCACCAGAAAATAAATAGCTTTTCTGGATAACAGTTTCTTCCTCAGCAGATTGATTATATATTTAAACAAAAATCCCAAACAGATCATCTATGGTCAAGACATTATGCTGTTTGTGCTGTCATAATTGTCACTATATGCTCTGGAAAACTCTGTCAAGAGGAAAAACAGGAGAGGGGTCCCCTCCAGCATCCTGCACAAAACTGTAATGAAGGCACTCACTCATCCAAATGTGAACTCCAAGAAGTGGCAACTGGTAGACAATAGAGACAACCCAATAGAGTTTCTGTCCTGTGAAGAGCACTGACCAACACCCCTCAAAAGGAACATTTAATTTCAGAAATATTGGAACGGTCAGTTTTGACATTGTTCATGATACTCACAAAACCTGAATTAATGCAAAAAAGGTTTCAAACACTACAATACTCTACTTTTCAGAAACTAAACTTTCTAGTATAGTTTGTTCCCACTGCTACTTCCCATTTACACAGACACATTTTCTGCCAAGGGTAAGGGGGACTGTCTGTATTGGATGGAAAATTTCAACTCCAGTTTTTGCTACCTTTCTACAGTTTCAGACCCAATAAAGGTCATGTCAATCACAGCACCAGAATAAAAGCTCCCTGAACAAAATTTCCAATGTATTAGTGGAGTGGCACTTTTTACCTCCTCACAGGATTGTTACAACAGCAGTCAGTGAACCCTGAGATATGAGTTGCTCAAATGATTTGTTGAGCTTGGTTTTTGTGTTCCCCATCTCCGTACTCCTTAGGATACCATGAGTCCAACAAGGCATGAAACACACATTTCCCATTTCGGGGGTGACTGCAGGTCAGGCAGACTGATGCTGACCCTGAGTGGGTGTTGGAAAGGCAGAGGAGCAGCAGATCCAAAGCCCCAGCACCCTTACACGAGGCAGTGCTGCCTGCTCCCAGCAGGGTCCCCACGTAAACAGGGGTACCCTGGTCAGTCAGACCACCCCTGTGGGAGGGCAGAGGGTGCCAGCAGGAAACCTCAGCCAAAATCTGAAGTTTGCTGATCATGTAACAGCAGTAATTACCACGACACGTTCTTGCTCCCATTAACTACAGCAGGATCTGGCAGCTGCAGCATCCCCTCTGCCTCCCTGCCTAAACACAAACTTTGAAGAGAGGCATGAACAGAAACGAAGTGACCTGGTGTTGTATTGTGATTTTTGTTTTATTAGTAGGTTTATGGTTTGATTTGTGGTTTGGTGGTTTTCCTTGTTGCCGTTTTCCTTTTGTCTCCGCCTTTTTCCAGTTATTTCGTCAGCTAGTTTCTAGTTTCTATTTCTCCAGACTTTAGCTCTTTACTGAAACTTTTTTCCTCCCTTGGAATTTTATTGGTTCACACATTGTGATTCCTGCCTGGGTTTTTCCTCCCAATTCTCCTGATTTGTTGAAAGTTGTGCCTTCCCCTGAGACCTGCCCCCACATATAAGTCTTTGTTTGCCCCTTGATCGGGGTCCCAGGAGAGGAAAAGGGGATGTTTACCATCAAATAAAGTTTCCCTGGGACCTGTGTGCTTCCCTGTGTTTTATAATGTGCCGAAACAACTGACAGCTGGGATTCAATGGAGCTCCAGGGGGAATCTGCCGTCCCCCCCCTCTCTTGTCATCAGCTAGCCTGGGAAAGAGAAGCAGCAACCTGGGAGCAACAGGGAGCTGTCAGCTTCCAGGTGACACACAGGGAGCACTTGCTGACAAGAGGGAAAGAAGTCTGCTGAAAGCAAACTCCTGCCTCATGGAGCCTGTGGGTCCTCATGCCCACCCCCAGTTTAGATGTAAAGCAAAACTTCAGCTTTACAGGGCTGTGAAGCTGAGACCAGCTGGGCTCAACATCTCATCAGGTGGGCAGGAGGGTGAGATCAGTCACTTCTGCATCCACAGCTGCTAGGAGACAAAAAATCTCTCTTGTCTTCCAATGCGTGTGGCACTCCAGTGACTCGCAATGACTGCCAGGGCCAGGTGTGTCCCGTGAAGGCTGGGACTAGCAACAGAGTCACACAGAAAAGAACTTGCAAAAGACCACCATTCATTAGCTTTCAGATAGGCCTTGCAGCCCAGGACAGTCATTTTATCAGCCAGCAGTGTTTGTTATGAGTCTGATTCATGCTCCCATTTGTTATAACCTGACAATGTTTTTACCTCCAGAGCCAAGGAAATATACTTCCAAGTGAACACAGTGGTAATTAAATGTCAAGCTTCTTTAGTTCAGCTATTGTATGAAAAAGATAACAGATATAGGAGAATAAACAGGAAACATAGTATCTCCATGACTGCCATCTGTATAAACAAGCTTGTGCGGAGCTGGAAGGTTCACTGCATTTCTGTTCACAGTCAGTCCTGATGGGGCTGCAATAAAACATTCCCTCTCTGATGATTCATTGATCAGCTTCCCTCACCCTGGAGTTTTCCTTATGGCAGTTTCCCATTAATGCCACATTTGCCATCACTCAAGCACGGCAGTGTTGCAAGTGGAGCTTTCCTTGTCTCCAGCACCAGAGCAAACTGCAGTGCCCTTTGCCCAGACTGCTGGGTGAGGCTGCACATGCCCCGGCCATGGCACTGCCAGCCCAGAGAGCCAAACGTGTCCTGGGCTGCATCCAGAGCCCCGTGGGCAGCAGGGCAGGGAGGGGATTCTGCCCCTCTGCTCTGCTCTGCTGAGACCCACCTGGAGCACTGCATCCAGAGCTGGGCTCCAGCACAGGAGGGACAGGGACCTGCTGCAGTGAGCCCAGAGGAGGGCACTGAGAATGATCAGAGGGATGGAGCACCTTGGCTGTGAGGAAAGGCTGAGAAAGCTGGGATTGTTCAGGCTGGAAAAGGATTTGCGTGACCTAATTATGGCCTTAAAGTACCTGAAGGGAGCTGACAAAAACAATGGAGAGAGATAATTTGTAAAATCATCTAGTGACATGACAAGGGGGAATGGCTTCAAACTGATAAAAAGTAGGTTTAGATTAGATATTAGGAGATAAATTCTTCCCTGTGAGGGCAGTGAGGCCCTGGCACAGGTTGCCCAGAGAAGCTGTGGGTGCCCCATCCCTGGAAGTGTCCAAGGCCAGGCTGCATGGAGCTTTGAGCAACCTGGTCTAGTGGAAGGTGTCCCTGGCCATAGCAGGGTGTTGAAACTAGATCATCTTTAAGGTTCTTCCAACCTGAACCATCCTGTGATTCTACAATTCATCCTCTGTTGTCTCAGGTCCCAGTCGAAACCACTGAATCCCTGAATCCAGACCATCTCACCTGCTTTTAACATGACAGATAGAGATAACTCCAGAGATTTGGCAAAAGACTGCTTTCCAAAATATCCAATCCCACCAGGAAAGTATTTTCTTCTGTCCCGAATATTTTACTTTTATCTAGCAAATGATTACTTGACGACTCATAATGGTAACAGTGAATTAAGAGAAGCCTTCAAGAATCTTGATATTTTCTTTCTTGTTAGCTTGTGATACCAAGTTGGCATCGAGTGATGCCCAGGTTATTGAGCAGTTCCTTGGTTTCCAGAGACTCCTTTAAAGACCCTGACAGAGCTTACAGGCTGTGGTTATTTTTCATTCCCTGGGTCTTTCAGCTGTGACCACTGCATTTGTAGGAGACACTTGTACTCCTTGGCTGACACATCCCAGGTTTTGTTCCTGTGAGTGTGCTGGAGGTATCTGCATTTGTTCACTAAGAGAAAAGAGGAGGTTGGGATCAACCAGTGACAGAAATAATTAGTATTCTCATGTAAGCTCCCCATATTCTACCAATGGAATAAGAGTAGGGAGGCTGCAGTGCTGGGCAGCAGCACTAAACCATGTTTCTTATATGACAGAAATAATTAGTATCCTCATGTAAGCTCCCCATATTTTACTGATGGAATAAGAGCTAGGGAGGCTGCAGTGCTGGGCAGCAGCACTAAACCATGTTTCTTATTAATCACCATTCTGAAACAGTCAGATCAGCCAATGCAAGGAAGACAGAGGTGTCTGGCACCAACTCCTGTTCTCCAGGGAACATGAGAACCCTCTGAATACATGACAGGACTTTCAGCAGGGCTAAAATTTCTCCTTCTTACGTCTGCAACATATTGTATTTATATATCCACAAAATTAAACTATCAGTTCTGCTGCATCAAATACCTCTGTCTGGAACACCCCACATGAAATGCCTTTCTTTTACCTCACCCTGTGACCATGCTGGTTTAATTTTGAGCTGATGTTGGCAGCCAGCAGGCAGTTCCTGTGGTGGGTGCTTGTGCCAGGACACCTACACCCCTGCCCCCTCACCACAGAGCTGGTGCACAGAGAGATAACCTGGCCTGAAAGGCTCAGCAAGGGGGCATCTGGCACCAAAAGGGCTCAGGCCTCAGCTAAGAATCAACGTCTTCATCTGGAGAGCTGACGTGGGATGAGATAAAAGAAATATTATTGACTAAGAGGCCCTGCTTTACAAACTGTGGAAGACACACAAGTTAGCACAGAGGCAGAAGCCTTCTATACACACACACACAGAGAAATTGTAGGAGACCTCTCCCTGGAGTCTGGACACAAGTTCCATGGTTACTTCCCTGGGGATTGAAAGAAAGGATCAAGATGTGTGCCCCACCAACAATGGGATGGTAAGACACATTGAGTCCTAAGTTATATTATTTCTTCGCTAGCTGTAACATTAATAGGTACCTTTAACCTCATGCTGTATTTACCTACTAGTCTCTTTTTGTCCTTATTCCTGTGTAGTATTAGTTTGGTTTAAGTCTTTCGTCTGTTAGTTTTACGTTTATTAAAGAATCAATTCTATAATAGACCAAATGAACCATTTTTGAAAAACTGGCAAATGAGAGTGGGGTTTGGGGTGTTGGCCACATCTAAATAAAGTCACTGCCTGCTGCCAGAGGCCTGGGCAAAAGGCAAGGACTTATTTAAACCCCCACATCCATTTGTAGCAGGGCTGCTTGGCCGAGCCAAGGGCGGGCTGCAGGCTGTGCCACACAGCACGGCCACCACGGGGTCTGCTCACCCGGCTGTGCCGAGCACTGGCTCATCCAGGAACACCTAATGGGACTTGGCAAAGCACAGGGAGCTTCCCCTCACTCCTCAGACCAGTTCAGCCCTCTTCCTCAGAGCACCTCTGCAGGGTGCTGCCCCTGTGGGCTGGACTTTCCAAAGGGAGGAGCAATTTCCTGTGAGTTCCACAGGGTGCTGTGAGGCTGAGCCCTGCATGGATGCTTGGAGTGGAGTTTGGGGACAGAGTGGGAACTGATGGTGCTCTCTGCCCAAGCCTAACTGTGCTCCTTGGC
The DNA here is from genome assembly GCF_014805655.1 of Passer montanus. NCBI lineage: Eukaryota > Metazoa > Chordata > Aves > Passeriformes > Passeridae > Passer > Passer montanus. The sequence goes on from NW_024366815.1 coordinate 1,228,676, forward strand.
AGCATGTCAAGGATCAGGGCTGGGCTGACTAGGTTTCTGGGCATAAGCACCAGCAGGACTGGCAAAACTTGAGTGTGGAGGAGATTCGGGGTGTGGAGAAGGGGGCATGGTAATATTAAACACAACTCTTCAACAGACACAACACACACCCTCACTTGCTGCCAACAAATTAAGACATATCTGCTTAACCACTAGAAGTGGTAAGATTTTCTCTATTTCATGGGAAGTAATGAATCCTTTTAGTGTATATTTTTTCTTAGCACCATATTCTTCTACCTTTTCCCCTCACCCATTTTAATGATCTTTTTATGCTGGAGTATCAAGCACCAAAACAACTCAGTGATGGGGACCCCTGACATATAAAATATATTTTAATGCCTTTTTTTTTGTCCTGGAAATTCCATTGTACAAATATTGCACTGGAAACACAAAATACCAGAGACATCAAACATATGCAATGCCATTTATTGAAGCTTGAAACAAATATGTCATCATAGTTTGCTTTTTAAACCTTGAAATGTTAGAACAAGCTGTGAATGTGACAAATACACATTTTTTCCTGAGCAGTCTGTTGAAGCTGATGTGTCTCGGGCTAATACAATAATATAATGATAATACACCTCTGCAGTTAGTATTCAATTCAGTTTTGAGACTAATGACCATCTGCATTCAGATCATAAATCCACCTTAAGAACAGTTGTGTCATAACAGCAGTGGCACTGCTCTGTTAAAGCAGCTCATGTTGTCACAGTATTTTTCCTAAAGTTTTAAGCTGAGAAACAGTAATGACTGTGTTTCCCTGGGTAGAACGATTATTCTGAATAATATCCATAATATAATTTATTCACTTTTTATTCATTTCAAATGAAATAACAGCTCCCTGAAGAAAACAATGAAGGCAGAAATTATTTAACTGCATACTTAAGGAGCACTGGAAAGGACAATTCCTGCAGGCATTTTCCTCCAACCTGCACCACATCCACTCAGTCAGCTCCTTTCTCATTAGCCCAAATACCTGGTGGCCTCCTTCTGCTGACCTCTGTGGATAAAATGTTATGCAGGTACCTCTATGCACAAAGTAATCTGACCTGGAACTGCCCAAATCCTATAGAATGCTTTTGGGAATGTGAGGAGCACCTGCACTGCCCAAACACCCAGGCTGTTTGGCTGTCAGTGAACTGCTCTACACCAGGCAGCCCGAGCCCAAGCCCTGCCCAAATCCTTCCTGAATCAGGCATGACACCTCTGCTCCTGCACATGATTCAATGCTTCTGTGTCCAGAGGATTAAAAACTGCCCAGATTTCCATTGCTCAAAGGGTCCCCAGAAGGAGAGAAGCAAACTGTGAAACTTAAAAAGCATCATGTCTGGCATTGGCCAGCAACACCACAGACATTATTATTGTAAGAGTGTGTGCATGCACACACATGCACCATTGCAAGTCATCCCCATGTCTCTTACCCTAGCACCACACTTTTAACAGTGGATTTTGTTTTATCAGCACCTAAATCTGGGGTTATATTGCCACCACAGAGGTTAATAAATCTAACCTTACCATGCTGCATATTTTGAACTCCCAGAGACTTCAAGTGAAGAAGTAAGTCCTTAGCCAAAGGACACAAATCTTTGAAAATTGACAATTTGACTTGTGGCCATCATTAGGTTAATATATTATAGCCAGGCTGAAATACTTCTATTAACTTTCATGTAAAGGTCTGCCTATAAAAAAAGCTACTATTAGTCATAGTTCTGTAACCACTGTGACACTTGGATTCATGACTATGTGTCCCACCATGTATTGCATAAAATGTGCATTTCCCTGTATTACAGTCTGAATTTTTAAGGTAAGCAGGGTGAAAATGTGGGATTTTGAAAAAGCCAGAAGAGCCAAGGTGTCCAAATCCTACTGAATTCCAGAGGAATCTAAATGTCTGCTCTTGTCCAGCTCTTTTCAAAATGCCCAGCTTTGTTCAAAAGGTCTGGTCTTGGTTCCCTGCAGTTTGTTTTGGCATTTTCTTCACTAGCAAAACAGATATGACTGGAAGTGCCCTCATGCCTGGGGCCCAAGGTATGCAGATACTACTCTGGGCCTCAGATTCCTGTCCCAGGAGCCCTCAGCTCCACTATGATTATGGATTTACACTGTGGGAAAAGTCTGCTGTGAGTGAGGTGGTAGAGTGCTCTTGTGCTTTACCAGGAGATACTGGATGGCATGATAGCTCTACCACTGAACATCTGTGTGAATGACAGAGTTTCCAGTTGCTAGTTGGCCTTTATGCTGATGGTGTAAAATTGATTTCTAAGCATAGTATGAGTAATTTCCAGCTGAAATTCCTGCACACCACATTTGAAGCTGCAGGAAAGATTTAAGTCTGTAAAGCTGAATTCCATCACATGAGTTAACATGAAATTAGCAAAACTGTTTAGCTGGGCCAGCTCATTGCTCTTTCCTTTCTTTTTCATTTATCAAAGAACAGAAAGATTTCAGCTTTTAAATGCAAAAGACTCAACTTCCAATTGTCCTTACCTACATCAGCTTAGAAGTCTTTTGCTTTCTCACTATGTGACTCCTTTACTCTTTGTGCTGTGGAAGAGTGGAAACCATTACAGTGAAGGTTCCTGGCTCCTCTGTTCAGCAGCTGGAACACTGTTGAACTAAACGCAGCTCACCACTAACATAAAACGGGGGGAAGTGAGAAGTCAGGAGAGAGAGAACACCCCCCTTTCCAAAGGGTAGGTTCCGAGGTTAAATTTTTGCTGCAGAACAAGCTGGTACAACCTTTATGCTCCATCAATTTCCTGACAGCTTTTTATGTCCTGCTGACATGTATCATTTGTGTCTGAATATCTGCAGCTATAAAGACTGGCCATGGTCTTGAGCTAGTTGCCTTATCTAATTTCAAATGGCCTTGGACATTTAATTTTAAATGGAGAGGAACTACAGATGATACATGAAAGTGTTATTGCCTGTCTAGCAAAAGATCTGCAAAACCAGATTTTTCTTTATACTGAAATTGTTCATCTGTTCTATCAGATGGAATGTATAAAACTGGCTGAAAGATATTGCTGGTTCTCCCCTAAATGTGTAAAACAGACACGGAGATATGGCACTTAGGGCCGTGGTTCAGTGGTGGACTTGGCAGCACGGGGTTAGAAGTTGGAATTGTTGACCTTAAAACTCTTTTCCAACCTAAATGATTCTATGACCGTTAAGGTGGTAGATGCAAACATCTTGGCTTCTGCGGTACCAAGAAATGCTGCTTAAAACATACTTGGGAACTTATAATCCCACATATTATGGGCTTTTCAGGTTACAGCAAGACATTTGTGGCAAAGAAAACTGTCAAGAACAGGTTATGGCTGAGGTATCCTTTAGAGGTTCTGTCAAGTACTAAGCAAAGATTTATTTTCTCCTGAAAAAAACAAGTTTCAATTCATCAAGCCTATCGTAATCAGAAATTACAAAACTCTACTTTTAAATTTATTAAGTGAGCAGTGAATTTAGAGAAACACTGCCACTTCACCTTGATTCCTAAAAAAGAAAGGCAAGGGAGCATAAAGAGAACTGACCCATTGCAGGTATGTGTCTGTTGTCCCGAGAGCCACCTTCACTAGGCACTCTTGAGTAAGCAGTGCTGGTGTTTCAAGTGGATTTTGGAAAAGAGATGGAAAAACAAGTTAAACATTCATTACAAAAAAATCAGAAAAATCTTGCAAGCCTGTTTCTAGTGTCTACACATGCCTAAGTAGTACTAGCTGCTGGTACATTGAAAATTACATTACAAATTTTGGACTATTACAGAGAAAAAAACGGAAGCAGTAAATTATGACTGATAACCCTAGGTGATGTGCTTTCCCAGTTTTGATCACAGATTTCCATTTATGCTGGATGGTTCAGAAAAAAGTAAGGAATGTAAAACCTGTAAACAGAAGCTCTATTCAAGGAAACAAGAAAAAGAAACAGCTAGTGCCAAGCTCCTTGATTGCTGTTTTCTTAGTTTTGAGGTGGTTTTCTTCTAGATTTAGTGTAATTTTGTTGTTTGAAGCCTCGCTGATCCCCATGTCTTGCTTTGTTCCGATTTCGGGGCTGACTACACGTGAAGCAGCACTGAGTCTGTATTGATGGCAGCAAGCACTTGCCAATGCCTTTCAGCCTCTGGCAGAAGTGAACTGACAGCTGGTCTCTGCTGCAGGGCAGCCCTGTAGTGAAGAAGATTACAAGAATTAGCTGTATTTTGCTTACACGCTCCCTGTATTTCTAAAATTTTGAACTGCTTTATGTCAGATGGTCATGGCTGTTAAAGGTCTTATTTTATGGTGGCTTTCTCTTCCTTTGTATTATGGGTCAGCTTGACCTGCCACTGAAATTCTAGTGCTGGATCTTTTAGTGAACACATGACCTTCTGTTTTGGAAAATACAGCACTCACGACTGTTCAGTGAGACTTTACTTTTGTGGCAGACATAGCTGATCCATGTTTTCCCCTTCAACTTTTCTCCTGATAAGGACTGCCAGAGAAAGCCTGGCAACAACGATTTGAATTTGGTACTTTTGCATTCTTGTAACTGCCCCTAAGACAAGCAAGGCTGGCAGAGCACTGCACAGCCAGCCGGGGCAGGCAGGAGAGTGCAGACAATGCACATCCAACTGCATGTTCAGCTTGGCTATGCTTTGATCCCTGCAGCATCAGAATATGGCAGGGACTGCTGCTGTCTGTACCACCGTGCTGGTAGGTCTGTGGTAGCTCTAATGGACTGAGATGGCCAGATTTATCCAGATATTAGAAACTGGAGGTCCTCAGCTGAGAGAAGACAAGGTGTGCAAAAGAAGGAAGATGGTATGTTAACAAGGCTGTTCTCCAGCAAATCCCTCAACACTGCAAGGGGTGAAACTCAAGGAGAACTTGCATAAAGGTAGTTTAAAACAGAAGAAATCAGTTTTTTTTTTTTCACGCCAGGCTGTGACAGAATGGCTGCACTCAGGATATCTAGCCCCCACAGCTTGAATTTAGGGATAGGAAGCAGAACAGAGCTTCCATAATCCAGGAGGAGATGGTTAGGGACATGCTTTGCCAATTAAGAGAATCACAAGTCTATGGGCCCAGATGGGACCTACCCAGAGTAATGAGGATACTGGTGAGAGAACTTGCCAAATCACTCTCAATCACCTACCAGCAGTCCTGGCTAACTGGAGAAGTTCCACCTGACTGGAAATCAGCAAATGTAATGCTCATCTACAGGAGGGTCAGAAGGATGATCCAGGGGACTGCAGGCCTGTACAGCTACCTGAAAGGAGGCTGCAGTGAGGTGGGGCTCAGCCTGTCTTGCCACACCGACAGTGAGAGGACAAGAAGAAATGGCCTCAAGCTGAGACTGGGGAGGTTCAGATTAGCTTTAAAAATCATTTTTTCACTGTTAGGGTGGTCAGGCATTGAACAGGCTGCTCAAGGAGGTGGTGGAGTCACCATTCCTGGAGGTGTTCAAGAGGCATCTGGATCTGACACTGGGTGGCAGTGGCACTGCTGGCTGAATGGTTGGACTGGATAGTCTAGAGGGTCCCTTCCAGCCTTGACAATTCCATGATTCTGTGAACTTGCTGCCACAGGAGAGCGTGGAAGCAGACAGCACCACAGCATCAAAAAGAGGTGCAACATATTAATGGAAGTTTAAATAAAAAGGTACTACATGGAGAACTTTTAATAGTCCTAATATATATCAGTTGGAAATGCAGGAGGACTGTCACGGAAATGAATCTCAGGAAAGCAGCAACCTCCTGCATTCCTGCTAAGCAGCATTTTCCAATGCCTTTGTTGGAGACATAAGGGTGGGCTGCACGGACCAGTGCTTACCCAGTACGGCATTTATTATGTTTTATGGGCCACTTGAGCCTTTATTCACAGAAGTAACTATTACTAATATGTGTAGGCAGTATTTATCAGAGTTTGTCTTTCTGAACATGAGAGGGACAGGAAATAAGCAGACCAATCCACCCCAGGGCAAAACATGTGCTAAAATTCTGTGAACAGCAGCAGGAGTGAGGCATCACTCTCAAGAGCACGTCAGATCCACACTGCCCTCCAGATTCAAACCGTTGTCTCACTGTCAAATTAGACCCTTAGCACTGACTAATAGGGAAGATCATCTTCCAAAAGGCTTTTGAAAGTTTTTCTAGAAGGGTTGTGAGATGTTGCTGTTCTTATCTGAGGGCACCTTCTGGATGCAGCAGTACACAGACTGCTCATAAAGATGTCATTCGTTCTATAAGATTCCCCTTTCCCCTGATGCCTCTTTTTTGGGCTACTAACCATGTACACAGCTGGGCTCCTGGGCCTTTGAAGGACAGATGTACAGGACACCCTGACTCACAAGAGCACTTCTCTTCACCTCTTGATTTTGGACAGTCTCACTCTGTGGGACACTGGTTTTTTTTTTTATAGTGTCTGTAAGAATTTCCTTGCTTGCACTCCTAGTCCAGAATTTACAGCTTCCATAGAAGGATCTATCTTAAGAAATGGCATCTGTTTGGACTTACTGTGTGTCCTTCCACAGTCCTCACTGCACCCTGAGTTACCTAAAACAGACCAATAGAAGGAGACCTACTAATTTAGTTGTGTCATCATAAATTAGGGATGCATGCTCAAAGACTGCACTCCCCATCATGGCAACACAAGGCCAGGAGTGCTGGAAGAGACAACAGTGTGGTTCTGCCAACAGAGAGCTGAGCAGTAGCAGGCCACGGTGACCTGTAATTACTGAGCCCACACTGCTCAAAAGTTGTTGATAGATTCAGTCAGCTCCCAGTTTTTGCAGAATCTCAGCAGAAATGGAAAAAACCATTTCATGCATGTGTATTACTCTACCTGTATTTTTCCTGCACTCTTGCAGGTGGCATTTCTGATATTCTGTGGGCTTGGATTTATCCACACACATACTGTCATCTTCAGTTTCATTAGTTTCTGTATTCATGCATTTCACAGTTCTTTGCTGAATGCCCCCTCCACAGGAAACAGCACACTGAAAGAGTAATTTTAACACATGTAAATTTTTTTTTCCATGGAAATTTTGCAATATGGCAATATTTGAGCTGTGATGTGACAGGAAGCTAAAACTGCCCAGGTGATCCAGAAGCAATACCATTACAGTACTCTGTGTCCTGTACATCCAGACACCTCCATGGTGCACTGTGGCCAGATTTGGCAGGAAACAGCCGAGGGCAAATGGTACAAATACAGCATCTTGGAATGTGTAAACGGGGAGAGGACTGTTTTCCACAGAGGAAAAGTATGATTTGGAAAGCCAGTCCTACAACAGAAGAGACTCATAAACCAAATTTGTACAAATTCGGACGGTTTTTGCTTCCTGTGTTTTCTGACTATCTAAGTTAAACATGAATAACCAACTGCAATGTTAGATCTATAAATGACCAAGTCAATTTTTTTTAAAAAGCCCAATAAGGTTTTGTTTCTTTCCTGGAGTTTAAACAGGTGGTTACCCTTTCTTTATGACCACAAAAGAACTGCCAGCTGCTTGTTCTGACTGCACACAGAACGCCATAAATCCCAAACACTTTTAAAATATCTTCCTGTACCATTCTGTAAATGTACTCAATTCTTGTGATTTCCCAGAGTGTCTGAGAATCCCAATTAGTTATAAATTTTTTTCTCTCTACAGATAAATAGTGCCAGCAGATAAATGAGATAAAGAATTCAGCAGATAGAGAATGTCAGCTAATGAAGCACAAGAGACGAAGACAGGAGTGCAACCTCTGTAATTTTCTGTAAATTATCCCCTCTCTAATGTGTAACTCCATACATGAAGCACAATAGTACTGGCGTAAACTGAAAGATTTAGGTATTCTTGCAATAACTTTATATTGACATTTAAAATACTTTTATAAAGTAAAACTATTAATGAATACAACAATATGGGATTAATAAATAAGTTGCTGTAAGTTGAAATAGTTGCTATAACTTTTGGTATTCTGTTGCTTATTTTTTGTGCTTCACTTCTGTATTTAAGTGTTACACTACATTACCTTATAGACATGTCCATCTAATGGCTTTGTGTCAAAACAAACTCATTGAATTTTCTGTGTTAAATGAGACTCCAATGTTTCCTGATTTGTGGCTCCTGCTTTTAGCATTACTTCAATATTCCACTATGCTGTGAGGAGTACTTGTAATGTATGCAATGTTTATTAAGGAAACTGGAGTGAAAGGTTTATTAGATATACTAGTTTCTTTATAGATAAGTAGGTATAGCAGATAATAGAAGGTTCCCCAAAGATACACCTCATATTTGTCAGTAAGATTTCCAGTACTAAGTAGGAGGTTATTGATCAAAATTCAGAATTTCTCTTTGTATGGGCAAGTACAATATTCCCCAAATTTGTTTTGAGGATCACCTGATCCCTTCCAATAGCCTCAAACAGTGGAAAATTTCAAACATGGAGTGGAAGAATGTTAATGGTAATGTTCTTTGCTCTTAGACAAAAGATCCCAGACTTCCAATGACATCTAATACAGCAGCAAAAAATAGAAGCTGCATTATCTGTCACCTGAAGGAACAGACAGGGCTGGCTATGAAATGTTCAGTAATGTTTTCAGAAGTTCCTCTCTTGCAGCTTCAGCTGTGCATAAGGAACTGTGCTTGCCACAGGTGCTGATGATCAGAGACAAGTGGATAACATGACCAAATATGGCCAATTCATGACAAGAAATAAAACAGAAATAAAGTGAATCCTACCGGGCTCCAGGGCTGGTGAATCCACTGTGTGCAAGGCTGCCTGCTACACGATGCAATGGCATCAGGTCTCTTGGTCCAGTCACAGTGCCCTTCCCGTGGGCAGGAGACGCGCCGCTTCCGCTGGCCACCGCCACACGTCCTCGAACACTGCCAAGAGAGGGGCACAGTCAGAGCTGGGGAAGGATGAGAAACCAGAAACAGATCACAAAGGTGGTGGGACATGTTCATTTAGAAATGTGGGGCCACAGATAACAAGGACTCAGGGTCACAGGCCCATGGGTTTACAAAGATGTACAGGCTTGCCTGGACATCAATTCCTCAAGTCCAGACAAGAAGAAAAGCTCTGCACTTTCTTAAGAGACACTTATTCCATGTGCTTGGAAGGAGAATGAGAAGAAGCTGCCACATGGAGAAAAGCTGCTCCTGGCACATACTACTGGAAGGACTAAAGGGCAGAGTAGAAGTGGCTACACAGACCAGGCAACACAGAATTGCTCATCAACATCACCACCAGCAGCATCTCTAACAAGAATTAGAGTAGAAGTCATATGTCAGCAGGATTAATCTGTAACTGACTGAAGACACAACATGTTCATAAGATGCAGCATCTCATTTTTTATGAGACATTAAAATTCAATCCATACAACAATTGAAATCTTTGGCAGTGAAAGTGTCATACAAAAATAGAGACCCAGGTTATTTTTTAAACATTCTTCTTTCCACATTCTAGAACTATTTATTCACCAATTTTTTTACTATTTTTTCACTCAGTCTGTAGTAGAGTCTGCTTGAAATACACAAAGTATTTTATACTCTGATATGAAATAAGGTATCAAATATAGTTTGAATAATGCATTGTTACTGTCCTACAAGGAATTGCACCCGTATGGACAGAACAATACATCTGACATCTGATAAATGAACCCTTTCAATCTATTTCTACCCACTATCCTTAGCATGAGGACAACTTCCAGGGTTGGACTAGTGTTTTTATAAAGTATTTCAAGTGGGAAACAAATGTAATCATTCCACTATCTTTATCCTTCCTCCCCCTGCTGATTGCTCTGACAGCCCACCCTGGTCTCCTCCAGGTGTGATTTGTCAGTGCCCTGTGAAGACAATGTGATCAGCTCCCTTAAAATCCCGAAGCATTAGGTCCACAGGGTTGCAAACACCATGACGCATTCTCCAGAGCTGCTTTCAGTGGGGTTAAATTCTAAAATAAAAGCAGGCCACATGCTTTGGCTGATATAAATATGTGTCTGGCTGCCTCTGAGTTGGTTGGCGCAGATTTGCGTTACAAAGGTACCCAAAAGTCAGATTTGTCTTACGCCTGGTCTAAGCCTTTGCTCCATAAAATTTCAGTCCAAAAGTGTAAATAAACATTCTATATTTTCCATAATGAGACTGCAACATTAAAACCGCAGCAAAAAGGATTCATCTAAATGAACCACATTTACTGATCCAATATGGTAGCTGCAACAAATTTTCTTCCAGGCCATCTGCTTCACCCCTACAGGACATGGTAATTTGAAGAATTAAGAATATAAGAATGGTTTTGTGAAGCCTTATGAACACCTGTGCTAATTTTTGCAGCAGCCATGCACAAGAACTCACCAGCTGCGTGTCTTCCTTGGAGCACAGTTTTACCTGACAGCACGGGACCCAACAGCCGCTGCTACCTGAAAGGAGACTGCTGACTCACAAAGCTTCTTTTAAGGAACAGTACCTCACTCCAGGGCTCCACATGCCATTGCAAGCAAGGTTCTGTGTTACAGCTAGTGTTGAGCTGTGGTTTATAGCCGAGTAACTGGCAATGGAAAGGCCTGAGCAGCCGCTTTTCCCCAACATCGATGCAGTGAACGTCTCGGGTCTTGAAGCCTCCGCTGCAGTTCTGAGAGCACTGTACACAAAACAGAGAGGGGCACATCTCCACGTGATGAGGGGCTACACCTTCCCCAGCCACAGAGCACGAGGACAGCCTGAGCTTTGAGCATCCTGAACAGAGGGAATTTACAGGTTACTGTAACACCAACCTGTCATGAGGCTTAAACATGTGGCTTTCCTCACAGCAGCCCGGAACACACCATGTAAGTACTCGCCCTGCTACACTGCTATGGCCATTAATAATATGGATACATATTAACTTGGCAAATATTGCCAGCTACTTCCAAAAATGTCATAGTGAAAGAGTTGTAATGCAATAAATACAAAAACTGGATTCTGTTGGTAGGGATATTGTCAGTTCCTCAGCTGCTTCAGAGAGAGGAAGGGAGTGAGTAGCAGTTCCCACCCTCATCTTCCTTGCACCTCCATGGCACCAGGACAGTGCCATGGAGGTGCAAGGAAGATGAGGGTGGGAACCCAAGAGCAGCCTCAGTTTGAGAAGGTGGGAGGGAAGAGAGAGGCACCCTGACCCTCACTCACAGTCTGTGAAATCACTGCCCAGCTTAGAGCTCTGCTGAGCAACTATGTGAACCCTTCCAGTCTCCTTTTTCTAGCCAGAGCTTCTTCCAACCCTCATGCAGCATCATCAGGTCCTGTCTCCAGGCACCAAAATTCAGGATCTTCCCTGCTCTGGATGAAGAATTGAATTTGCTACACCAGGGATAAGGAAAAATACACATTTTGTCTTCAAGCAGAATAAAAGCCATTTCCAACTGCACCACTGAAAGCTTCTCAGATCACCTTTCACCCTTACCACTATGATACAACAGCAACTCATAATGTTTTCCTTTGCATAAATAAGCATCCTTTAGTTAAGCAAGGAACCTGAATGCAATACTTCCACTACGACATGAAGAATGGATGGAAAGGGAATCCTTACTCTTGACCACAGGACAGGTTTCTGTCTCTCTGGATAGAAACAGTGGACAGAAGTGACTCTGTAAGAAACTGAGTACAACAGTCTCAAGATATATGCAAATTATATCTGGCATTAAACACAGACTCTAAGATTTAGTCTGAAGCACCTTTCTTTTAGGGGAGGGGGAAAAATTAAATGAGAGTAGAAAACAGAAAAAGCTCTACTGCAGTAGCAGGGAACCCAGACATCTTGCTGCAACAATATAATTAATAACAATATAAATATAATGACAAAATATCTTCAAAATATTTGAAATGAGTAACAAAAAACAATTGCCACTTGTAAAGCAAGCAAAATTTAACTTCTTTTTATATATTAAACTTTAATTAGGTTTGTATAGTTCGCTTGATGGAAAAAACGGAGGGTAACACAAATCTGATAGGAGAAGCCTCTTGCCTCAAACTTGTTTCATAACTGGTCTAACATTTTAAACATTTTCTTCCTGTTATATTTTATCATTAAACCTGATTGCTAGCTATTTTTTGTGCTGACCATCATTCACTAGTTGCAACAGCAATGACATTTACGAAGAAAAAGTGAAGGTGAAATTGCCCTACTGCAGCTGGGAGGGCAGGATGTCTATGTATCTCTTAAAATTAATTTCAAAGGCTTAAATGTAGTTATGTAAAGCCTTGGCCTTTCCTGAACTTTCTAAAGAGGCATGTAATTCCTGTACAAATCAATTTTATGTCTAAGAGCTCAATAATAACACAGGTTTTGTAACTATAACTTTTTATTTGTATCAATCTGCCCTCTAGCCCAATGGCAACAACATTGTCCACAGAAGCGATCTATACTGGAAAAGTTTGAGACACCTTTTTTCTTATTAAATCAACAATATTTAAAACAAAATTTTGTAGTTTATCTCTTTTTAGTCTTGAAAAATAACCCGTGGTTTGAAACTCAATTTTCAGACTGCATGAAGACAAAATGTAATAAGCTCCAAGAAGTCACCTAAGTTCTTCCAGGTGCTCTTCACACAGCTTAAAATATCAAAACAGGACTCAAGCACAATTCTTTGGGTTCCACTTAGCACCCTGGACACTCTTCTGTCCCTTGAACAGGCCGTGGGTAAAAAACTAGGATCAAACAGAATCCTACACAGAGCAGACTTAGAGGTCATGTGCATGGGGAACAGACCTTGTCAAGAGACAGTACATGGTGACAAGGGTGAGTAGGAACATGACAACTCCCTTTCCCAAATTCCCATTACTTCTTAAAATTAGGATATGTCCCCGGAGGTGGAGATTTAAAAGATGCCACAAGCAACTATGTACAGCTTTGCTCTGTCAGCTCCACAGAACATGAGCAGAGAGTCCTGCTTTGGCTCTAGATGCAAGAGTTAATGAGCACAATCCACCACAGGAAGAACAAAATTCACAGCAGATGTGTTTCCAGATATAACTTGGTCAGGAAATTAGTAAATTAGTGCTGAATGGTCAACTGGGAATCATGTATGCATTCACTGAGTAAATAATTGTTTTAAAAATGAAATATCTAGAGTTTCATACACACTGAAATTTGCAAGCTTACTGTTCATACACAGTCCTGAATGAAGTTACCTTGCTCCAATTTCCTGTTTTCCAGCTAGCACATGGGCGGAGATAACACCTCCTTGCAGGATCAGGCTTTTTCATGCCCTGACAGCGAGATGTGTTCCTGCTGCTGCACTCCACATGTCTCCAGAAAGCCCCCATTCCACAGGTCGTAGAGCACTGCACAAGGACAAGAGGAAAGCCCAGGAGCAAATTCAACATTAGTACATCATTCTGGAAATAATCCTGGAACCTAAATATAAATATCTAGAGCAATTTTAGATATGTTATCAGAGATAAACAAAAGAAGATTTGATATTCACCTGAATGTTACTTAATATTCTGAAGGAGGGCTTTTCATGGTTTTTTAGGACAATACCAATCCTGATTTATACTATGCACTTCTTTTCTTTGGCAAACTTCTGCTTACCAAGACATTCTAAATCTGTACCAGCTGTTCCACTGTTTTCTTCTGTTATCTTTGGGGATCTAAAGTAATATGTAATTGCATCCAATCTTCAGCATGTTCCCTCTCTACCCCTAATACTGCTGATGAGAAAGTCAGGTAATTGAGTGCATGATGCTGAAAATCTTAAACAAATATGTGAGAATCTTAGGAAAACTGTGCAGGAAATTGTTTCTCTAAATCATTATTTCAGAAAGTGGCTGAGTGTTTTCAACATCTGGGAGGATTTTTGTGTCTGAGGAAAGAGAATATTGACTATTCTAGTCCATATCCCAAGAGTGCACACTCCTCACAAAAAACTCCAAACACTATCATCATATACTGAAGCAGGAGGGGTTGAAAAATGCTTGGAGACACCTGTTTACCTTTTTCTGCCTTACAAAGGGTGGGTCAGTGAGCTACACATGTAGACCCAAATTCAACACGCACTAAGCAGCCTGTAGCTGGCATGAGAAACAGCACAAATAATCTTGGATTAAGTCAGCAAAACAATGAAGAGAGCAAATGCTACTGTGTGGTTTGAACTCCCTGCGTGGCAGTGGGAAAGTTAAATATGGAACGCTGAGTAAGTTTCCTTTGGAAAAATAAGAAAACTTAAGGTGAAGCTAAGGCAGGGAAAAAAATCAACACTGGAGATGTTTGATTTCATGGCAGTTCCTGGGATACATGTCCAAGTGGCCACAGAGGTCCTGTTAAAGGGAACTGCACACCACTGTTCTGTTCTGCCTAGTGACACACCTATCCAAGGCAATTCTTCTGACTGAGAGGACAGACTGCCCTTGTCTTGCTTTCTGATGGCTTGATGCCTTCCCCAGCTTTGCTACACCAGCCTGACACCACCAAGACTTCACTGAAGGGATGATTAGTCTTTGACTAAAGCCCCTTTCTGAGCACAGTGAGAAGAGCAAAGATAGCTCCACGGATGATGCTGGGCAGATCACACTGAGGAAGATTTATGCTCTTGTCTGGGGAAGGTGAAACTGCAGGATTCTTTCAAACCCTGTTGTCTGAAGACACAGGGTCAAGAGAGAAAGGCAGGATACTTCAAATGGTTTCAGAATAAATCCTGAGCTTTTCTGACTGTTGTTTGATGCTAATTAAGCTTCTGAAGACATACTGCTTTTCCCTTTGTCATTTGGGACCCAAAGTTTCCTCTTGGCACAGCAGATGTTGGTCACAGAGGGAGAAAGTGCAGGTGACTGTACATAACCAACAGAAGAATGAGATGACCGGTATTAGAATGAAAGGATCTGCTGGTAATGGAGTATCTTTGCTACCCCAAAAGCTCTTAGGAAGGGAAATGTGACAGTGCAGAATGGCCCAGGAAAGAAGTAAAATTTACAGACAAACACTGGTGGAAATGGGCACTGTTATGCCCTCCTCAAATCAGTGCTCTCCCTTGAGGGGACAAGTGCCAGCCTTCTTATGGGACATGTCACACCTTTCCAGCTCAGTGACTATCACTGCTCTTGGCACTATTTATTTACTAGTATGGACATTTCCTACAGAGCAAAGCAATGTCAAAATATTGACAGCTACTAAAAGAGAAAGAGCACAGCAAGATATTCATCAGAGTAGGTGCAGTGGTCTTGAAATACCAATGTCTTGGAGAGATGTCATCTAGAACAGATTCAAAGTTTTATTAAAAAGAGCAAAAATAAAGCCAGAAAACTGTAGATTGAAAATTAATTAAAAGTAATGAACAAAAAGAAAAGGTTCTGTAAATGTCAGACTCAAGGTGTGTATGTGAAATAGATGACTTTTATTTCATGTGAAAGAGAATAGCTAAGTTTATTAATAGAACCATGGAATGGTTGAAATTGGAAAGGACCTTTGCTCAGGTAGGGCCACCTAGAGGCAGTTTCCCAGAACCACGTCCAGATGGCTTCAGAATATCTTCAAAGATGGAGAATCCATAAATTTTCTTTTTCATCACTTCTTCAAATTTGAAAATAAAGTTCAATGTGTCACACTTCCCATAAAATTTATTTTAACAAGAAACAACAGCTTGAATGAGAGTAGCAAGAAACTACTAAATTATTAAAGAATAACAAAGTTAGATGCATTAAGTATCTTAAAATTGACTTCATCAGTTCTGTGAAACCAAATCTATTCACCTCATCTCTACATTCATTCAAGTGTTTACTCAATAATCTTTGAACTGTTGAGAATCAATTTTTATAATAGATTAGAAAAGTCCCAGAGGATTAGATAAGAATATCTTCCAATTAATCTCTAGGAAAAGAAAAAGTCCTATCTGTGGTCTAATGGAATGCTTCACCCAAGCACACTTCATAAGAAGATAAAAACCAAATTATTAAACAATCAAGATCAAAGTGGCAAATACTAACAAAGATGATAAAGAAATAGAAAAGCCCACATGGACCCATCTAGAAGAAATAATTCAATTGAGTCTAATATCCTTTTCTGACAGGGGAACAGGGCTTAATGAAAATAAGGAGCTGGCTGCTGTGATGCACTTTTATATGATCCTGCAAAGTGTTCTTTTATCAAATATAAATACAGTTTAGGTGAAATAATCACAAGGTTGGTGTTCAACTAACTGAAAAACTGTAACAAAGTGGCTCTCAATGGTTCAATGTCAAAATGAACAGACTTTTTGAATATAGTTCTACAGGGCTCCAAAGCCAGGCTCTCTTCAGCATTTTCATTAATTGACTGTATGAGGAAAGACAACATGCATTTAAGGCATTTGAAGATGATGACAAACTGGGAGAATAGGCAGGAATGTTGAAATCTGAATTCAATGACACCTCACCACAATAAAAGCTGTAAGAAAACAGTAGCCTGAAATAAAAAAATAGATACAAAAGACTACATTTAGGAAAAAACTTTTTATGCAAGCACATATACACACATATATATATATATTCACACACACACAGCTCCCAAATGTAATTAAGAACTTCTGCTAATCTAGAAATACTGTAGTAGGGATCCAGCACTTACAATGGACCACAAATTGAATACATCAAAGCAAGATGGTTACAAAACAAGACAAATCTCATTTCTGCGTTCACAATGAGGGTAATATATAAAATGATAATAATTAGTTGATTTTACATGTCATGTGTCCACTGGGACCACAATGAACATCACTGATAAAAAATATGTGATGAAACTGAAGCAAGATCAGACAACAAAAACGAACTCCCCAGAAATTTAGAGAACACAAGGAAAATCTCAAAAGAATTTAGATGTCAGACCCCAAAAGAGTTAAGAAGATAATTTTCCTCCACAGTCTGCATACAAAAAAGGAGAACTCTCATTTTCAGTACGAGGGTTTGATGTTTGCTCTCTATAAGGAAAATATTTCAAGGTGGATAATGAATGAGTAGGACAGCAGCATCTCTGCATGGACAGGCCTTTGCTCAGACTGTGGGGGCTTGGGGCCACAACCATTCCCTTGGTCTTCTCTGTAGGGTCTTGCACTCAAGCAGATCTAAAAGCAGGCCTTCTCTTACAGGGATATGCGCAGGAGGGAATGCTCACCTGTCCCACTAGAACATGGGAAGCTAAGGCCATTCTCACCTGGCCACAGGAAGGCACAAGATGAAAGCTCAAATTGCCAGCAGGAGTACATGTCCTGAACAAGTGCTGATGCACTGAGGACAGAGCAGGGGCCTTACCCACTGTCTGCATCCAACACCATCTCAGGGGTCTAGGTATGCCTCCAGTGACATGAGATACACTCAGTCATCTCATCCTGTGCTTTTTGGCCCTGAATTTCTGCATGTCTACGATTGTGAATCAATCCCAGCAGATGCAAGAGCAAACAGGCACAGAGAAACAGACCTTGGATAGCATCCCCCATCAGTACTGGGCAAAGAGGCAGATCAACAGTAGGGGACTTTTCTTTAGCTTGGTAAAAAAGGCCACCAAAAAGTGAGATAATTAGTTCAGAGACCAACATCTCTCACTTTAGGTATCATGAGTTCAAGAATATAAAATTCTTTAGCACAAAAAGAACTCTATTTACAATAAAAATAAAACTTTACAGTGGGAAGAGTATTAAATAAAAGTTGGTAAATTATGGCCAGGCCCCATGATGACTATATTCATTCTCTGTAAGCAACCTAATGTTAGATATCCCAAATTACCACTTTTTTTCCGTGATAAACATTTCATGTGTACGATACTGATTTCAGAAAATTGTGATAAACTAAGAAACTCCATTTCTTCAGCAGCGTTTCAGACAGCTGTTCACACTCTCCACTTCTTATGAGCAAAAAATAACTCACCTCACTCCAGTTGCCTACTATCCAGTAGGCATCACTGGGCAAACTGTTGGATGTTATTACGTGGCTGTTGTCTGTGACATTCATTAAAACACCTTCAGATGCTGCACTTTGGCTGTTCAGAGCATGCTTGGGAGCTGAGGATTGTGTGCCAGTGGTTACGGTCTCAGGCAGCTTTATTTCTTCTCTGCTGTCAGTCTGGTCCCTTGGGGCACTACCAAGCTCTGTGGGCATTTCTGTAACCAGTGCCTGTGGGGTTGTTACCTCTACAACAGGCATGTCAACTTGCAGACTGACATAGTTTGGTGCTGTTGGAAATGCCAGCCCTTGTGCTGCTCTGCTAACAGGATTGAGCCCAGAAAGGTCTTGGTGATGAGATGCTGGTGGGGTCTGAGAAGTCACACTCTCAATCTGAGTGACAGGAGAGGCAATGTCCAAGGTTGTGCTTCTGGTCCTGATTTCAGGATTGAGTTCTGTGCTGTAAAAGTGATCACCTGCTTTCTTGCTGACTCCAAGTGGCCCATCAGTGTTGTCAGATTCCTCAGTTAAGTAATCATAGCTGGAAGTTATTTCTGGGTTACTGGTAAAAGAGGAAACAGGAGTGTCCTCACTTCTTTGCATCTCACTCTCTGCAGTAGAAACTGGCTCACTTTTAGAAGTGTTTTCAGCATGTCTTATCATTTCAGTACTTAAGCTGTTATGAAAAGGCCATGAAGTACTATTTTGATATGAGCTATTTTCAGTAGAAACAACTGGGTAATTGTAAACATCACTTGATTCATCAAAATTACTTTGTAATGTCCTGTTGGCTTCTCCCTCTTTTCCTGAGACATTGACCAAACCAGAGGACGTAGGCAAACTGGGAGTTATACTTTCATGCTTGGGTGTTTTTGTTGTTGTATGGAACCTGGGGTTTGGTCTGGGTATTCTGCGAGGAAGACTCCGTTCAGGATTGGCATTTGTTTTTCTGATTATGATCTTGCCTCTTCTGGGTGCCTGTGGGAGAACCAGAAATCTTCCAGCAGAAGGGCATTGCTGAAGACCACACAGGGCCTTGGAGTTTGGTCTCTTGGAACTATCACATGGCTCATGATTATTTTTGGCACAGGTGACATTACGAGTCCTTATTCCACCACCACAAGTGACTGTGCACTGCAAATGAAACAGAATTAATGTATCTCCCCTGCACAGAAGTATCAGATGGTATGTGTTTATAATAAAGAAGCATAATGACAAATAATATATTATAAAGCTTTTGCTGAAGAACAATTCACTCTAGTGATGTTCTGCTACCATGGAGTTCTTTCCAAATTTTTTGACAGTAAACATCACCTTGGAGAAATAGCAGTGAAAAAAGACTACATGATAGAGACAAAATATTAAATTAGTATGATAGAATTACATTTCTTCATTGACTCACAAAGTCATTTAGCCAATACCTTTTCCATCAGATTTATAAAAAAGCAGTCTAAAAACCTGGTATTGAACCCACACCTGACTGGCTCAGTGCTGCTCACAGTGCCACAAACCTGCTGTGGTGATCCATGCAACTCACAGACCCTCGTTCACTTTATGAAATGGATTTTTCATTCAGTCTTAGTACAACCATGAACTGCTGCCAGAGCTACTTGCATGTCTGCTCTCAATTAGAGACTACCAAAGTAATTAGCCAGCCTGGTTTCTATTTAAATGAGAGCTGCTGTGTATAAAAGAGTGCTGGGAGCTAAGGAGACCCCAGCTAAGGATGCAGTTTTTCTGTGACATTTTTCATCCTCGGCCCCACAGGTACAGCCATGCCTTCAACAGCTGTCTCTCAACTAAGGATTTTGTAAAATCACACTTCTCTGGTTGGAGATGCTAAGGCTGGATGAGTGGTTGAGTAGGAGTGGAGATATTACAAAAAAAACCTACTGGAAGAATTCTTCCTAGGATGCCTAACCAGCTGCTCAACATGAATGATGAACTCTCCTTTTGCCAGGACTTCATTGCCCCTGGCACATTTAACTCACTTTAGAGCTAGTCTGGGTAACAGGGCATTAGAAACACCGGTGACTTCGTGTTGCTGGATGTTGCTGGAGCACTCTGTTGTTCACAGCTGTAAAATAATATCAGCTCTGCAGCAACAGGAGCAGGAAAGCAACCAGTGTAGCCTCACAGCAGACAGCTTCATCAGCTTCTGTCATTTGTGCAGGTGAAATACCTGTCCTACACTCTCTCTCCAGTTTCTGCAGTGGTAAAAATGCATTTTTATCAGTAAATTGTAAATATAATCAAACAGCACATGAGCACAAGCACTGTGCCATTCTTATATAATTGTACTGCTAGTCATGTAAACTCAATCTATTTTTACACAAGTATTTAAAACATGGGGGTTACTCAATTAACAAAAAATCAATATTCTGTGATGATGGTTTGTGAGCAGCATAAACCAATCCAATACAGCCACAAGTTTTAGTTCAGTGTGTGACTCTGTTCTCATAGCAGTGAGTCTAATGAAAAAAAAAAACTGAGGAGAAAGATCTTCCTTGCAAATACTATCTTCCCTTCAAAAAAGAAGGGAAGATAGTATTTACAGCAGGGAGGGACCCTCAACAGTCATCCACTCCAACTGCCTGAGCACTTCATGACTGACCAAAAGCCAAAGCATGCTGCTAAGGGCACTGTACAAATGCTCTCTTAAGCACTGACAGGCTGGGGACATTGAACAGCTCTCTAGGCAGCCTGTTCTAGGGTTTGACCACCCTCCCAGAAGAGAAACGCTTCCCAATGTCTAACCTGAACATCGCCTGGTGCAGCTCTGAACAATTCCCATATATTCCCAAAGCTATACGAAAAAAGGCAGAGCCTTGGATGCAAGAGATATGAATGTAAAGAATTTAAAAAAGCTTTGCTGACCTACAGAGATGACAGTAGTCATCCCCCTAGTCTGGCCCACAGCAGCCACTGCTCTCACACAGTGAGAGCACTAAGCACACCATGTTCTACAGTCCCAAAGCTCAGCAAATTAACACGCAACACTTTCTGAAGTCTTTAGGAAGCAGGGTTTGGATTTTTTTCCTGCACAAAGGATTTATGATCACATTAAAGTATAGAAAAGTATTTTACAAAAGAATTAAAAAGGCAAAAGAGCAGATCATTCATCCTTTTTGCTGACTATAATAGGTCATTTTGAGAAAAAGTTCAATGTTTCAGCTAACATGAATTTACCTCAGTCCAGTTGCTCACTGTCCAGTCAGATGGGCACAAGATATCTCTGTTGCATGACAGATAGGTCTTTGGTTTAAGCAGGTGCTGGCACTCTGTGACATCCAGTGCTTGCTCATCAGATCCCACTGTCTGGATGCAAAGTACAGTTCTCTTCTTCAGCCCTGTTGGGCCACATGTGGTCGAACATTTCTGCCACTCCCCTGCCCACCACCTGAAACCCAGCAGGGTGAGAAACATCAGAAAACAACCCACCACAAGCATGTCAAGGAAAGGTTAGAGGCTGCAAGAAAAAGAGCCAGTAATTTAAAATCTGGGCTCAGATCTAAGCTCTTCACATTAAGTTCAGATCACTCAAACTCTCCCATCCACCCTGTGCTCTAGTACCAGCCAGACAGTGAAAGACAGAAGACAGAAGTAGGCAGGATTTCCAGACAAAAGCGGACAATAAGGCATTATGCTTCAATAAAGTGTAAAATCTACTGAGTAGGGAGTCCTTCAAATCCAAATCTGAAGATCTGCTAACAAATCTACTTAAGCAAGTACTCAATTTACTCTATCCCATTGTTTGTTTATTGGTGCCTCAGTACAGAAGAGTTAACAAATGAGAATCACTGGAGAGTCTGTAATGACAGCACAGAGGGGGAAAAGGTCCCTTCACCCACATCTAAGCAGCCAGTACTGCACAAATACTCAAACTGGCTCTCCACAAGGGTTACTTCCCTCCACAAGGGAAGCAGTGAGGCACTGACACAGCCCCAAAACCAAGTTAGTCAGAGCTATGCTGCATGGGATCAGAGCCCTGCAGCACTGTCCCTCTGGGCATGGTGTCCAGGCCTGCATTAGGACGGACTTTTCTGTACTTCATTCCTTAACAAAGCAGAAACAAGCCAATTATGTGTCTCTGTTGTGATTAAAGTCAGTATTCTATACTGTGGTATGCAATTTTCTACCAAACTGAGGGTAACTTTCCTCTATAACAGTATTTTCCAGTGCAAAACACCTTACCAACAAGGGCTCTTCCCTTTACATTTGGTTCACCTTAGCATTTCTCCAGCACCATCCAACTATTTTTTCTCATGCTGACCTAGAGCAGATTGTGCACCTGCATATCTCCCTTCTGTGGTAAGAAAGAGGAGCAAAAATTTCCAGGTTTCTATAGTTTGAGAAGCACTGGCATCAACCGTGACATTTATCTGAAGATTTATCTTTATAGTTGAAAAAAAAAGGAAAAAACATCAAACCAAGAAAAGCTTTTTTCCTTCAGTTAAGCATGCCCTAAGGAAGAATACAACTTCAAGCTACTGCATAAAAAATCTGGCTGAGCTCTAAACTCTAAGGCACAAAAGCTCCTAAACAATATTGCTTATTCCAGAGTTTTCAAGGAGGTCACAACAAAGCCTTATAGTGAAAACAAAGCAGGAATATATTTCAAAAACACCTTTCTATTAAAAAGACAGAAAAAAATGCTTTTGGCTTACAACCAACAGTATTCTATTGGTTTTGGCTTGTTTTGTTGTTTTTTTTTTTTGCTTTTTTTCTTTTAAGGTCCATGAAGTTAGAGACAAAATAATCCTACTCTGATAAATACATCAAAGTTCAGCATCCAGATTTATAACAGTTTTTATGCTTAGTCACTGTTGATAATCCCTCTCCCCTTCCTACTGTAGTTTCCATGTTCCTTAATTAATTTTTATTTCCATTGCAAATGAGCTGCCACTGATGTCGAAGGCACTGGTATCTATTCCTAATAATTAAAGAAAAAACAACCCAAACAACCAAGACTCAGAGCCATCAAGCTACGATACAGCTTATTTGTGCAGCCATCTGGTCTTCTCTGTGGTACCTACACCTATCTTCTTCCTGTTTAGTAATCTATACATACAGCATTTCCTTTTAAGTTACCCCAAAGCCCCTCATGCCACTGACTGCTTTGCTCCAGAATGCAGTCCATGGCACCACAACCCAGTGGTAAGGTCTCTGGACCAGATTAAACTAAAAAATATCCCAAAATATATTTCTAAATAAACTAATCTTTCCAAATTAAACTAAAAATATCCCCTAATATCTACCCTAATAAAATATCTACCCTAAATATCTTTCTCCTCCTCTTGCCTTCCTTCAGATTGCTTCCTGTTCTTCCAGGTCTGCAAACAACAAAGGAACTCTAACAAGTAAATAAAAAGTAAGTACACCTCAGCTGAACACAGCAATAAAAAAAAAAAAAGTAAATTATCACCACCTGAATCAAGCCATTTCAGGGTTGTTATCATCTCTTGCATCTTCTTTACAATTTTATCTCTTCTATAATCTTGTAAATTGCTGACATTTCCGCACAAATGGAACACAAATATGTGAACTGCTCTATTAATGTTAATGGGACCAGATTACATATTTCGAGGTACAGATATGCTAAACTGACACCTCTTCCCCCTCAGCATTTTCAAATGCCTCTGACTGAGGGTTTAACAACTGGTACATTGAAATACCAATCTCCAAGCAATAAATTATCAGAGCTTACCACAGAACCTACCTTGAGCAGCAGTAACGGTGTGTGATTAACTGTCGTACACAAAACACTTTTTAAAAGCTGTGGAAGTAGTCAGGAAAGTCAGGTGCTCCACAGTTAGAAAATCCCAGAATTAAGATTTTATTCTACTCCACCTTCATGATCAAAATAAAACTAGTCAGCCAGGTAATCTTTTCTGTAGACTTCTTCCTCACTCAGTGCAGGTAACTTCAAAAAAACTTGCTCTAACTGGAAGTTTACTCTGAACAGTAAGTGGAATTTTTGATGTTGTGTTTTCCTATTTTCATCCTAGAGTACATGCATATGCCTAATAATCCAAGAGCCAGAAACCTGACATGGAATCACTTGTGCTCCTGTCTCTTCATGGTTTCTGCTTGAGGACCTGAACTGCGGCATCTCAGCCAAAGGGGAACAAAGGCAGAGCAAGGATGGAAAAACAGCCAACATCCATTTGTCTGTTCTGGTACAGGATGCCCCGGAGCAGGCTCTGGACCACAAAGAAGAGAGTGGCACCTGAGTGACTGCTTTGCCAAGCTGTGCTTATCTTGGAGCTTTTGCTCTCTCCTCACAGCACAGAGGCATAACCAAAACTGGACGTGACTGCCAAACACACACCCAGAATTAACACAGCAATCCGAGCTCTAAATATGCAACTTCTGAGAGGAAATGGCCAAGATGTTGGATCTCCCAGCCAAGCTAAAGACTGTGGTGAGAGACTGGGACAAGCTGGTGGGCACTAAAGCCTTACAGGAGTCAGCACCCAATTCTGGTTTCCGATTCTAGCTCTGGCATTTACTGCTACAGCAACTGAATGGTTCTTAAGTATTAATGCATCAACAGATCCCTGCAAAGTGAAATGACTGCCTTATCTCCATAGACAGGCATGGCACAGAAAGATTGTGGTAGCAAACAAACAAGCAAAATGCACAATTTAGATAATTAATTTGCATGAGCACTGCTTTTCTTCAGACTGTCAGAAGAGAGATCAGCCTGTCTGGCTCCTCTATGGTGAAAACAACTTCAGGTCGTTTTGAGCTGCAGGTGTGAGTGTTCAGCTCTTCTGCAATCAAGCCTGGGACAGAGATTGGAAGAAAATCTCATTCTTTCAGGTGGCTTTCAGCTGCCTTAAATGAGACTTATCTTTTCCTCACAAACTGGGTTTCTAAGGCTTATTACAAATTAGGCAGAGCCCCAAAGCCTGTGACATAGTCCTGAGCTATACACAGAAGATGTGTGGTGAATGATGTGTGAATCTTGTTGAAAAAGCAATAGCATGGAATTCTGGGGCTATGGGGCCAAAAGTTCCCTCCTTCCCATCATGGCATGTCACACCTAAAGAGAGACTGTTGGCTTT
Organism: Passer montanus; assembly: GCF_014805655.1. Taxonomy (NCBI): domain Eukaryota; kingdom Metazoa; phylum Chordata; class Aves; order Passeriformes; family Passeridae; genus Passer; species Passer montanus. The sequence goes on from NW_024366815.1 coordinate 1,253,632, forward strand.
CATGATGTATTTGTCCAGCATCAGGCACAGCAAATACCAATGGTTCACTGATTCTCACTCTCTGCTTTGGAATAGAAACCAAGATTTCCTATTCTTATTATGCTGTTGGAAGTGTACTAAGCAGTCTGGAAGCAGGACAATGCAATAACAACAGATAAAAAGTAGCAGATTCCAAGTACTTTTAAAATAATCTATTTATGGTTACTCTGTTCAAGTGGGTAGTTGAGTTAAAAAGGCTCCAGACAATTTTCTTTACAGGGGAAAGCAAAACTTTATTCACAATGCTGTAAGTAGTTAAAATCTCACTCTTTTTCAAGTAGTATCCATTGATTTTAACATTAACACCTATGGGACTAAATACCTGCCTACCAAAGAAACATTCAACTGGAAATCATACTCCATAGCATGATGTGGAAAAAAGCAAGCATTTGTGCTACAGTCTTGATGCCCTGCATCTAACCAGTATCACTGAAGCAGTATATGAGGGATGTATAACATTTTAACTCTCAGCTGTCCAGCCAACTTTATTTTGTTCTGAATCAAAACATGGCATACATGTATTGTGACAATTTTTTTCATTTTCCTCTGAATTATTTTAGGAGAAAGTATAACAATAAGTGTAATAATAAGCATAAAATAAATACAGAGTAATTCAGCTAACAAGAATGTTAAGGCTCACATTTCTCAGAAGTAATTTAAATTTGTAATTTTAAATCTGTAATTTAAACTGTTTACAACTGACTTCCTCAAATGGATTAATGAAATAAGATCTGGTTTGTGAAAGCCATAACCATTTTATTCTTTGTCTATAGCTTCTTTTTGATAAATTATCTATTTCTTATTTAGCGGTCTAAGAGCATGTTTTTCACCAGCGTGATTTAGTAAAGAACAGCCACAACTTTTTGGATACAACCTACTATAAAGCACCTGGTACACTTTTGAGAAGTGGTTCACTGTTGAGAAGTGCAAAGTCATCCAATGACTTCAGTTCTGTGGCTGCAGCACTAAACAAAGGTCTTCTGCAGGGTTGTGTTTGATAGCACTGTCCTCACTCCTCTGGCACAGAATTTAGCCACCTCTCTACAGAACACTTTGTCCTCAGCAGCTCCACGTGGACTCTCAGTTATCCCACATAATGCCACGTGGGACAGTCACACCTGCCTCCAGCATTAAGACTTTCTTTAGAAGCAACAAACTGCACTAAGTTGTCTCGGGTTTCAAAGGAAGATTAGTCCCTCTGTCTGCATTAGAGGTGACACATAGGCCAGGGAAAAGTGAACACCAACTGACCCCATGCTGGGACTACAGCCTGGAACAGAGAGCAGATTTACAAGAGGAAGGGCTTGGGAAGAGTGAGAAATAATTTGTTCTTTGTTGCCATCTCTTGTGACAAAAGAACTCAGGGCCACCAACAGAAGATAGTGAGAGGCAGGTTCAAAACAGTTAAAATGTGGTGGTGCTTCACACAGGCACTAGAGCTGTGGTGCTTCTTGCAGAGGAACTTGTATATAATAGAAGTTTTTCAAGGCTGCAGGGGGAGGCTGGATGAGTGAAGTTCATTGGAGGTTACTTATTACACAAGCCATAAAAACGTTGAAATGCCTTGAATTAAAACCAGTTGGAAGCTGGAAGAGCACTACGAAGAAATCTGATTTATGTTTGACTTATTCCTCCTTAGGCATGTAGGCCCTGCTGAGAGCCAGAACAGGGACTCAGTCCCTTGGTCAAGTTTCTACAGTCACTTTTGTGTTACTAAGAGAAAAATAAATATGCAACATGACTCTAGAATTAAATACATATGGTTTTCCTGCACTGCACTTTGTTGTGATTTTGCTGTCCTCAGAAGGATGACTTGTGGTTTTCCCTGCAGCAGAGAATGAGCTCAAGAAGCATTACAGGCTGTCAGCACACAAGAGCTTTTCTGCCTGTCTGCAGAAGAGTTTGGTTTATGTATGACATTGTGCAACAAGGGACAAATGCTCCTCTCTCACATTCAAGAGCTGAATAATGTTGTCACAACAAATGGCATAAATTGTTCATAAATTCCCAGTTAACTGGGAATTTTTTAATTGATAGTACAGTTTATATATGCCATGAAAAAAACACCTCAATACGTATGGGTAGTCCCAGCTCTTAACTAGCCAAGTATTAAAAGGTTTGGTCTACTTTCAATTGATTTCCTGGCAATCTACAAAGAATTATGAAATGCTGGTAGTCCATGCTGCAAGCACAAAGATGTAAATCCCACAGAAGCATCATATACTGTTATGAAGATACTTGGAAACAACTAATAAAACCAACAACCACACAGAACTTTTAACATCAAAGTCTCATGAAATTCACTGCTGACAAATGCAATGCAATGAACCCCAAGGACTCATTGCTTTGATTTGACTCTGCCTGAACTAGAATTACTAGGGAAAGACTGGTGAACCTTCGTGAACAGCATGATAAACAACTTTCACAGACAACAGAAGACAAAACCAAAGTACCTAAAGCATGAAACAAAAAACAATACTGATCTCTTTCAGCAAATCTGTGCCTGTTGTACAAGCCCACAGTTCTGCAGGCACCAGGAATGTTTAGTCTTTCTTACCTCACTAAATGCTAAAATGGTAGCACAGAATGGTAGCAAAGAAAAATGGCAGCACAGAAGAACCAGAGATTAATATAAATTAAGACAATGTTACGAGAAAGGAAGGAATTATTCCCATGCGATCACGGAATTAAGCTAACTGCACTTAACTCAAAGTTATAAATAAGAAGGAACATAACAAAAAATGCCAAGTATTGTGCTACAAAGAAAGTACAAAAATTAGTTTTAGAAGGAGGCATTTCAACTCATCACCTCTGTAAAAAGGACAAAGGTGTACTAAAAAATACTGAGAAACAACATCTAAAGGCTCTGCTAGTTGTTTTCGGAACACACAGTAATTCTTAGCTCACCTGAGCTAAGGCAAGAATACAGTTTTTAAATAAGAACCTATGTGGTCTTCAGGTACATCTGTACCCAAACTGAACAAAAATAGTATCTAAACACTTGAGAGAACAATCTCTGCCATTTCCAGCACAGACTGCTCAGTAACTTGACTTAGAAACCTCTCAGGGTGGCTCACTTCTGATTTGTTTATTGTAGGGATTCTGTCACCTTGCTCTGGAACGCGTGGCAGCCCTCACCAAGGCACCATGGAAGGCTGCGGGTGCCATGCCAGCCTGGCATCAGGAACAGCTTCCCTTGAGCAAGGATGCTGTTTCCCACCCCCAGAGCCTCCCAGAACCCGATACCTGGGCGGGCAGTCCTGCTCGTGGCACTTCTTCTGCCGCCCGTTCGGCTGCGTTGCTGGGTCACAGAAGGAATTCTTGACGGCTCCGCTTCCCCTCCGCACGCAGTGGGCGATCTGCCGCCGCAGCCCTGCCAGAGACACAGGGAAAGGAGCAGTAATTCCCGCGGGATGGGATGAACTGCAGAGAGAGACACAGGGAAAGGAGCAGTAATTCGCGCGGGATGGGAGGAACTGCAGAGAGAGAGATACACAGGGAAAGGAGCAGTAATCCCCGCGGGATGGGATGAACTGCAGAGACACACACACAAGGAAAGGAGCAGTAATTCCCGCGGGATGGGATGAACTGCAGAGAGAGACACACGGGAAAGGAGCAGTAATCCCGCGGGATGGGATGAACTGCAGAGAGAGACACACAGGGAAAGGAGCAGTAATTCCCGCGGGATGCAATGAACTGCAGAGAGAGAGAGATACACAGGGAAAGGAGCAGTAATCCCCGCGGGATGGGATGAACTGCAGAGACACACACACAAGGAAAGGAGCAGTAATTCCCGCGGGATGCGATGAACTGCAGAGAAACACACACAGGGAAAGGAGCAGTAATCCCCGCGGGATGGGATGAACTGCAGAGAGAGAGACACACAGGGAAAGGAGCAGTAATTCCCGCGGGATGGGATGAACTGCAGAGACACACACAGGGAAAGGAGCAGTAATTCCCGCGGGATGGGATGAACTGCAGAAACCCCCAGGTATGCGCATCCTTCAGTCAAGCTGAAAAGGTTAAGCGGAGCTCTTTTGGATCAGATCAGAGCTCAAATGACAGATTAGAAAGCACTTTCCTTAATGTATTTGTTAGCCTCAGAAAGGGCTCCTGCAGGCCCTCAAGCGGGTTTAAATGGCTATGAAGGGTTCTCGAGTTACCCACAGACAAGAGGAAACGCAGCAGCAGCATCAGGCTATTCACAGCAAGCCTGGCTTTGCTGACCTTTTCTCTGTTCATTGGGAAGGCTGTTTAAGCAGAACACAAGCCAGAGCCACAGAATAATCCTGTGACTCTTAACGTGAATTCAACTTTTAAGAAGTTTTGGTGCACATTTTGACTGAAATATGAAAATGGTGATGAAAAATGTCTTCTATTTTCTAAGTAAATAATACACAACATTCAGCACAAGAGGCAAAGCACAGTGGTGAAGAGACACACAGAAACAATCCACACAAACCATTTGGGTTATTTCCTATCATTTCCATTTATACAAAACCCCACTCATCTCACAGAAGGAAACATGAACCAAAATACTACATTAACCTAGTGTGAATCTAAAGAAAGCCAGTTTCCAGGAGCCTGCCTCCCACATAGTTCTGCAATAATCTGAGGCAGATCTCTTGCTACAACCCAATGTAAACAAAAGTATTGCAATATTACAGTTTGAAAGATTGCCTTGAGACTGATACAGAGGCATTAAGATAGCCCAAACAAATCTTAAGGACTAAAAAGACTGAAAAATCATTTATTAACTCTAATTAACTGTTCTATTTATTCACAACAATTAATACACACTGGTAGATCACTGCACCTCTATAACTTTTATCTTCCTCCTGGGATGCACAGGGCCTAACAGCACTGTTATCATGGCATAAAGGGTAAGTGTTAGGCTATTTAGCAGTATGTTTAGGAAACAAGCTTTTTCTTTCCTCAGACCTTCTAATAGCTAGTGTGGGAAATGACATGGAAGATAAGAACAGCAATCCATAGAAAATAATTGGGAAATAGTAATATATTCCTCTATATACTCATAAGATCATAAAAAATGTTATGGTTGGAAAAGCCCTGTAGGATCAACAAATCCAAACATTAATCCTGCACTGGCTCAAGAACACAGAAGAGAGTTTTGCATATGTGTTTGGGTCATTTCATAGAAACCAATGGAAACCTACATCCCTTTTTTTTACCACCTGAGAACATCAGGTATTTGAGGAAATGCTTTCACTTTTTGATTACTTTCAGACTTCTGAGACATATAAAACAATTACTGACTACAGCACAAGATTTGATGACTGACTCTGCTCCAGTCAGATATGAAGGCTGATCTTCTAGAGCAGTGATTAGTGTCACCTGTAAGGGAAGATTCAGGAACTGAGGCACTCAAGGGTCCATGGTCCATGGTGCAGCTACAAGACTGAAGCAAGCCTGGACATGGTGATCTCACATTCATAGGTGACTTCAAACAGGAGAAAGCTTTTTGTCTCAGTGCAGAACTCCCAGGGAGCAGTGCTCCCTTGCATGACCTGGTATAAATGTGACTAGAAAATTCAGCCAACTTTCTGCTAGCTGAAAACAAATCAGCTGGCAGAAATGTTTCTGTTACTTTCAAAATCATATGTTGTTGTTCACAAATACAAACAACACGGAATCTTGCTTTGATACATTTTTAGTGTCATTTCAGCTGCTGCAATTCATTTTAAAGCCCCTATAAACCTTTGCAAAAGGTTTTGCTTTGAAGCTGGACATCCTCATAAAATGACCAGCTGACATCAATGAACTAGTTTATTCTAATAAACAACCTCTTTATGAAAGTTATGTGAATTCCCACTGTAGTTTCAAAATCTCTGGCAGCTCAGCTCCAAAGCTGGAAGGAATCCTATATGCACATAGAAACACACACATATGGCTGTAGGTTTACATGCTATGACATAATGAAATAGTTTTATCAGTTTGAGCAAGTTGAACTAGAAAACACTGCAGAAGAAGACAACTACTCACTACTGACCTTGCCTCAGCAAGTATTTACAGTTATACAAGTTAAGAGGGTAATATCCTATTTAAGCCACAGACTAAAAATTCTAAATATACTGAAACCTCAGTAAAATTTGATATCTAAACTTTTTTTTTTCTGAACGGCTTTGAGAGGTAGCTGTTTTCCTCCACTCACCACTTTTACTTCTTTCTGAACTCAATGCTGATTAGTTCACCTGATGTGTACTATCTCAGTTCTGTGAAAAAAACCTTACAGGTATTTCTGGGAAAGATAAGAGAAACAAAGATAATCATCAGATCAGAGAATAATGTTCATTTCACTAAATGTGCTCAGAAATTCCTTCTAATTCTCTGTGACACTTCATCCCTAATGCAAGACTCTTTAGATGTGAGGCTGACCCACACATACTTTGATTTCTCACTTGGTTTGCAAAGAAAGGTACCAGTTCAAAGTCATCTGGGTGTGAAAGGCTTTTGAAAGAGAGATTAGAAATCTTTTTGCTGCAGAGCCCTCGGTTTGGGCTATAAACAACAGAAATTAAGCATCATAAGCAAGTGCATAAAAGGTGTATGAGAAACACGCATATCTGACTTCAGAGCTCATTTGAACATGTAATTGTCTGAGCTGTGCACTTAGATAGTCTGCAAGGAGTCCACTTTATATTTGAACGAGCAAATTATATTCTGCACCTGCACAAGTTATGCACAGAATAGAAGTGCCAATCTTTACACTTGCAGTGCTATAAAACTCAGACACACAACAGTGAACGGAAACAGTGACCTTTGTATTCTAAAACCAACACTGCAAGTGTAGGAACACTTGGAGATAATTTTGCAGAGTGGCCTTTACAAAAGTTGTGAAGGATTTAGAGGGCACATAACAGTTAACCCCAAAAAGAATCTTAAGAGTTAAGTCCTTTAGCAGAGCTTTGAAAATCTGCCAATTACCGATACTATCTGTGGAGAAACAAAGTTTTGATGTTAGCTAATATTCTCCCTTAGTTGCAGCTGTGCTGTGATATGCTTTTTGTTACATTTAATGCCACTCGAAGCTGGTTCTAAGAAACAAGACCAAAGCCTTTAGACAAGGAGGAAGCATTTGTACTTGTAATTCCAATATAACCCATTTCATGATTATTTAAAGAATGAATAATAGGTAGTTGGTCTAGAAAAGAACCTCAGTGACAGATTTAAATTAATCTGCATTTAGAAAAGCTTACAGGCTCTACCAGCTGTCTTAAGAGCAGGCTCTGGTGGGACGGCTCTTGTCCGGAGGGTGCAGCAGTTTGCAGGACACCAGTGTGCAAACATTCTGACTGCAAAGCAATTCCTTTCAGCACAAAGCAAATGGCAGGAAGAGATTCAACCTGTCCTGCACTCAGCACAGAGAAAGGGTTATGACTTTTATCCCCTTTGGTGCTTGTTTGCCATGAACTGGATTGCAATGTAACTGCTTATGTATTTTATACATTGCATAATCTGTTTCTCCACTGTGGAGCTGGAGAAGGATATGCATCAGGGCGTGGCGTGGTGCAACCTTGAGGTGAAGAATATGGGGGAAAATATGTCCAGGGAGCTGCCCTGAGCTTATTCTGGAGAGAGACAGCTTCACTCTACAAAGTTCTTATTCATCACTGGGACTTTTCCAGGTACATTTCCCATGGATAAGGAGCCGCACCATAGGGCTAAAGTCACTTTTTTCTGTCTTAGGATTGATGAAGATTTCCTGCATCAGTTCATTGCCCTGCCTAGGGAATTTCTTATTCCCCAATGCAAATGTTCTTTCTTGGCTCCAGAAAGCATTTGTTTGTATTGTTCTGATTTCTGTGGCTACCAAAGGCTGAAGTACCCTTGGATTTATTGTTGTGTATTTGGCCAGTGGTGATGAAAGCACCTGTGCTGGATCTTTGGCAGGTCCAGGTTTGCCAAAAGAACAGAAGTCTAGGTAAGGATCAATTTCTCCACTGGCTGTGGCTGTCAAAGTTAGTTCAGCAGTTCATCTTTCGTTTTATCCTAAAAATATTGATTTGTTGTTTACCAAATGGTAACAGCAATAATCCTTAAAAGCTATTTACTACTAACATTAGGCTAAATAAATACAGCTTTTCTTATTTATCTCTCTGTAGACTTATCTTCAATAAGACTTGTCCTGCAGCATACCCATAGCAGAAGATGATCTTGTCTACTTCAGTGCACTTTTATCTTATAAACTTCTCAGAACACTTCAAATGCCAGTGATTTGGTACAACAAGTGTGTTACTGCCAACAGCAATAAGTTCTGAATTTAAACAGAGTGAACATACACATAAAATCAATCACATTGTTCACAGCCTGGAGGAAGTTTTGTGGAAGTCAGAAGGAAGTTTTGTGAAAGTCACTTGGACATCAGAGAGAATTTCTTCACTGAAAGGGTAGTCAAGCATTGGAACAGGGTGCCCAGGGAAGTGGTGGAGTCACCATCCCTGGGAGTGTTCCAGAAACAACCAGATATGGCACTTGGGGCCATGGTTTAGTTGATGAGGTCGTGTTTGGCCAAGGCTTGGGACTCCCTGATCTTGCAGGTGTTTTCCAACCTCAGTGGTGCTACAAGCAGTGATGCTGGTCCACATCCCTATGGCCCAGAACACAACCAAATACAATGTGAACCTGCAGAGAGCTGCAGGCAGATTGGCTCATCAGATTTCCCCACTCCAAGTGATACACTGGAGCCAGGATTTCTGTGTTTTAATGAGCAGGGAGTGAGAGACAATACCCTAAATGCATCACTGCATCAGCAAACTACATCCTTCTTTAGACCTGTCCAGTTACTTCTCTAAACACCCATATCTCAGGGGAGAGAGGGCTACAGGTTTATTAATTTCTTTTCTTCTGTCCATGAAGGAATGCAGAGAACTGGTGAGGTGTCAGTGCCCTTCATAAATTGGGATGCACCTCTTGGTTCCCCTTCCAACTGATGTCACCAAGTCCATAATCTTGTCAGAAACACATGATTTCTACTTACACAAAGGCAGTAAGCTTAAAAAACATTTATTATTTATTAACAGCAAAAATGCAGAGGAAGCCAATTAGTAGATAAGAACAAAAAACCTCACATACCACAGTTACCTATCTAAATAACCCATGGGGCAGCAATCAAAGCCACATCACACAGTTTGTTAGCCAGAAGAGAGTACACAGGGCTACAATTTACCTAGTAAGAAACAGCTCTGGGAAAACTGCAGCTAATGTAAAAAGAACCTCAAAACAGCATAACAAACAGTCTACTAAATCATTCCTCTTTTTATCACAGCAATTTTTACATTAAACATGACTCAGAACTAGGCTGGTATCAGAAATAAACTTACAGAACACAGTTAAGCAAAACCACTTGTTCTGTGCACCCATTTAAAGAAAATGGTGGGTGTCTCCCCATCAGAAAGCATATAAAGTTTTGTGCTGAGAGACTCTTCTCAAAAAAATCCAGGAAAAAGTCACATCTATCTAATCAAGTATACATATATATGAATGAACACACTTCTCTGTAATATGTTGATTATATATATATATTTTTAAATAATATATGGATGTAATTGGGATGGGATAGTTTATAGTAGGCTTCTAAAAGTTCTTCTTTTAATCTTATAAAATTAAGTAATAAAATGCTTTTTATCTGAACCACTGAAAATGCATTATTTTAGAGTCTTCCCTGGCAGAAGAGATTTAAAAATGTCATTCCTGCAATGATTACTACTTTTAGAATCTGAGTTTGTTACAACACTTATTTGTCCTTTTCTTTTCTTCCACAGAGCAGTTAAAAAAGCAGTAATTACTGCTTTTACCAAGTAATTAGCAAAAACAACTAACAAAACTCTAGCATTAGAAAAGGTCTTTCTCATATTATTGGTCTTGTTGTAACACTGATCTTCTACTCTTCTGTACAGTTTTCACACTGTACAGAATGGTCAAAAAACAAGCTAATGGTTGTATCTCCAGAATTCTGTGAAAATCAAGAGCTATTTCAGACAGAAGGCTACAATTCCTTTCCCCCAACTTCAGACTTCCCTTCACATACAAGCTTTTTGTCACATTTTCAAAATAATTCCCACAATAGATGGATAAAAAGATTACTAATGGAAATGTCTGGTCTTTTTATCCTTATTGTTGGTTTTCTACAAATATTAGCTTGATCTCATGGATGTTACTACTTCAGAGGAAGTTCTGGTAGCATTTTTGTGAGTTACCAGAAGCCACAGCTTCCAGACCTGTTGTTAAATTCTACTTCACAGTCATCATTCTGCTTGTCTGGCTTAACGTGCTGCACAGAACTACAGTATAACTGCAGTGGTACCCAAGCTGTTGCCAAACTCGCAAAGACATGGAAGTTCTCAAGACTAATAGCAATTAAGTAACTATTGAGCAATGTACATAAAAGAGTTGTTACTTGTCAAGGCAGGACAGAAATGAAGAATATTTTTTGTAGTTATTATATAGAAAAGACTTAATAGGAAAACAATAGTAGGTTATAAATTTGTATTGCTGGAAAGAAGGGCTATGGTGAACAGTATTGATAAAAACATATGAGGGAAAGAAAACTGCACCTTCTTATTTTGGTTTACAGAAGCTGAGAATTTCAGGGCAGGTGTTTTAGAAACCTTTTTGACTTATATAATTTTAAACATTTTTATTTAGGAGTCAAAATACATTATTCACAGATCACAGAATGGCTGGGGTTGGAAAGGGCCTCTGGAGATTATGTAGTCTCACCCCGCTCCTAAAGCAGGGTCTCCTGGAGCAAGCTGCACAGGATCACAACCAGGCAGATTTTTAATAGCTCCAGAGAAGGCGACTCCACAGGCTCTCTGGGCAGCCTGTTCCAGTGCTCTGCCCCACTTAACATAAACAAATTATTGCTCACATTATTTCTGAAACCCTGTGATCTGATTTCCCACCCAAGGCAGATTAAAGAACAGTCCTCTTTGAGGACTACATCTGTAATGAAGGAAAACAGTAAAAAAAAGGAAATGAGGAATTACCTCTTCCACAGGTAACACTGCAGGCTGTCCACTCTCCATATTGCCAAAAATACTCTGGCTCTCCAATCTCATTCTCATTACTTTCTTCTTTACGTACAGTGTATTCATACTCGATTCCAGGGTTAGTTTCTTGAAAAAGCAGCTGGAGAGAGTGGGGTTTATTAATTGTTTAATTAATAATCTAGTGGTCAAAAGCTTTCAAAGTGTGAAACTGGAGTAATTAAAGCTGCCCATAAAGTCTGATACCAATTCAGAGAGCAGACTTGTAAAATTTCTACTTCTTTTTCGCCAGTGGCATACATTAATCTTTCAAAGACACAGTTGTTTACCATGCATTTCTGCAATCACAGGTGGAAATAAATGGGTCACCATAATTGGTATTCTACTAAATATAAAAAAAGATAATGCAAAGTCCATCCAGAACACCCCTATGCTGCTGATTAAGAGCCATTGCCTATCCCTGTTATTAATTATAATTTTACTACCTGCTGAAGCAGCTGTTACAAAACAACCATTAAGTCAGAAAATTACAGATGCTATTCAGACACTGCTTTAATATTATTTTTCAGTGTTTCTGAATAAAGAAGAAAAATTCCAACTGAGAAGGGGTACTCAAGAAATTTACCTGAGAGAGAGAAAGTAAACATCATCAAGGGAAAAAAATAGTTCAGCCATGAACTTTTACTCTTCCTCCCAATTGTACTAAAAGTGAAGTCTGAGCACGCTTTAGTCTTCTCACCAGAAATTCAAAGTGTGAAAGTGGTTTCCCATCACACCCCTAATACTTCTTTTGATTGCATGGTGGATACACATGCAAACAAGAATGTGAGAGATACTTCCAAAGATCAAAAGGCCAGTTCCAAATTATTTTTTCAGAACCGACAGAAAGTGGTTATATATAAGTCAGAATCCATAAAGCAACATGAAAGCAACAAAAGAAGTCAGCTTCTGTGGATGTTAAGTGGGTCAGTTTCACTTACCATAAGCTATTAACCCATCTGTTATGCTGCATGCTCTCCTTGCTCTCTGTAAGCTGCCACTGCTGTCAGCTGTCCCTAGCACTCACTGTTCACAGCCTGACATCAGCTCCCATTTGTGACAATTTAATTTTCATCTGGATCTGGTTCACATCACAGCCATGTGTTGGTTAAATTTGGTAAAAGAGACAAGAAAGTTTGGGCAAAGGACTGACCAACTACAGGCAGCAGGACCCCTGTTCTAGTGGCAGCACAGGATTATACCAGCCTTTAACAAATATTGGAGTGCAATACAGGACGTGTCCCTAGGCAGGATGAACGACCCTCAAAGAAAGGTGCTTATTTCTCTCCAAAACAGCTCAACTGTTTTCATTTTTTTTTCTCAAGACATCACATTTACAGTGGCTTATATGCCAATATACATATTTTCCCAGCCCCACTTCCAGGGCCCCAGCACATTCTGCTGCCATGCAAATTAGCAGGTTCTGCTCCTGATGTCCTGCTTACCTGAATCCATATTGATTCATTGGTGGGTCCTGGAGCAGTCAGATTTTCTAGATCCCCTGTTCTGTCATATTGAAATATTGTGCCTGCCACTTTGTATTCACCATTCCACTGGATGATAAAGCCTCCATTCAGGTAGTATTTTTCTGGGTCTTTGCTTCGCATAGCAAGGAAATTTCCTGATTCTGTAACTTCCATGACTTTGATTCCTCTTGCACCTTTTGGAATGAGCCCAATATCAACATATCCTAAGAGACAAGAAAAATTTATGGAGGTGAACAACAGAAATGTCACTGCATTTTACTTATTTGTAAGATTATTAAAACAACAGCTTTGCTTGAAAAAATACACAAATGTGCTGTCACAGAGCTGGTATTTCAGCTTGTTAATAGTGTGACTTTTCAAGTCAGGGTTTCTAGTGTCAGCTGGAGAATAGTGTTTAGGCAATGCTAGTGACATTTAAAAGGAATGCAGAGGTGAGTGACTTTCAGAGCTGTGCCAGGGGAAATCTACTCCACACATGAGCATCAATCTACTCCACACATGAGCATCAACATTTCCAAATTCGTGCCTGAGGGGCTCTGGCATACTGGAGAAATGCCAGGGAGTTCCAGCAAGTTAACAGCCTGTTGTGGGAAAGGTTTTTTTTCAATTTGCAAAAAAACATTTTCATTTATGTTATGTTCATTTACCCAGTGTACAGGAATGCACAGAATTCCATGTACCTTCTCTTAAGGCATTTAACTTCTCTGTGACAACAACAACAACAATAACAAAAGACTGTTTTTCAAATGCCTCAAATTACTACTATAAATTCACCACTTTTTTTCAAACTACTGATCTTCATACCAAAGTTCAAGGGCTCTTCATGCATACGTATCTAGAGAGTTTTGGTCTGTATGTTAAGAATGACCCAAAGCATCTATTACAGAATTTTGTTCACATCACAGGCAATATGTGACATCAGACTCTGTGCTTCTCACCTTACAGGAAGCTGCTATTGTTGTTGCTACAAAATTGTAAAAATAGGAAGTTCACATATATACTTGAACACAAACACAGGTAGCTTTCTTGTTATTCCCCCTAGCTGAGCTTTAGAAATTAGATGAATGACATTGTTACAAGCTGGTGCACTGGGAGTGTGAGCTGCACTTTGTGCTGGTTTACTTCAGCACTGAAACATGAGTTCCCCAGTTCTCATCACACCTTTCTGAGGTCATGAATTAAATTCTGAGAATCACATCCTGTTCACCTTTCTTGTGAAATGAGCTTATCACCTTTGATTACTCACTCACACGAGTGAGGTAAACCATGCTGGGCATGCTAAACAATCTGCAGTATCAATGTTCTTCTCCCACCAGAGCTATTTATGTGCTGTACAACAACCTGCTGCTGTAAATGAGAGTCTTTAACATCTGATTTTCCTTGCAGCTGTTTTGCAGTGTAATAAATATTGATTAAAATGTCTTATGCTGCTTATGGTACAAAACAGAATCTGTCTACTTCAAGTCTTTCCTAATTAGATTGATAATATATAATTATACATATGGATTTCCAGTGACTGATGTTTAAGAAGGAGCATTTTCTGAATGTTATCTTTTGCAAGTCTCCTTGACTGACTGGAAATCCAAACACTTTTTTCTAAGTGAATCAGTTTTTTCTAAGTGAATGAAGTTAGAAAATCTGGAAGCTCACTGAATGACTTATATTATTCAGGAAATCAGTGGTCTAGGTCTATTGTAAGTAACCAAGTCTAATGATTCTCCCAAATGTTCTATTCATTCCGTGAAGAGAAGACACGTTGCAAACACAGTGTGTGATTATGTAACTAAAGGCTTGATTAGAAGGCATACTTACAACCAGGAACATGAAAAATCTTAATTATGTCACATCCTGGCAGCTTGGCTTTGCAATATTGATGTTCTTTTACAGTAGGGTTGGGTTGGTTGGGTTTTTTTCTATTTAATTAGAATATAATTTGTTTAAAACACAAAGCATAAAAACTGTAAGACAATTTGTACTCTATTGCAACACAAAAGCATCTATATCCTTTCAAGATTTTGCATAGTTATTTTTGCCTGAATCACCTGCTGCTGCTCATAAACCTTATTTTAAGTGTATTGCAACTGTCTGGAAAGAGAAGTTATCATTTGTTCAGTATATCATCCTCTGCCTCTCCCTGGCCCTCCCCACCAGCTAAATTACTTCCTGATTTCCCAGAGCCTCTCACTGATTCCCAATAAACATTATCTGATTTTGAAAGGAAAGCTAATCAGCAGCAAGTTTTTGAGCTTGTCACTCAACATAATAAATTTTTGGTTTAAAATTCTGTGGATGGTGTTTATGTAATTGTTCTTGGTTATGAGGTTTCGTTTGATAAGGATCTAGAGATCCAAGATTCAATAACAGTCAAATTGTCAGCTGTCTTACCTACACACTGGGCTCATTAAATCCTAGAGCAACCTTATTGTGGGTGCTTCTGCACACCTGTGAATTGGCAACCCTCAGATGCTATTAATCCTTCCCTTTTTAATTAAAATTAAATCTATGTGCTCCCAAAACAGACATGAACAAATTAATGAAACCCGTGCTGTATGCACAGCTCTACAAGGACTGAAGAACTTGTTTCTCCTTTCCAACTTCAAGGAGAAAAGAGTAGTTTTACTCAGGTCATTAGCACAGCATTGCAGATCAAATGATGACCAGATCTGACTATGCACAGAGCATGCATTCTTTTCTGGCAGAAGCATGATTCACTGAAACACCCATTTACAATTTCCCACACAGATAATCACTCAGTTCTCAATGAGAAGCGCTTTAGTAATTTTTACATGGAGAAATTACTTCACCAATGGAAGAACTTAAAGGAAGGATCCCTATTACCAAATCCTTCACTTTGATTAAACGTCATCTTCACGGTACGACAAGCAGAGCCATCTCCCAGGCAAACTCCACACTGGTCTTCTGTTGCGTTGGAATTGATCTCATAATCACAGCCAACAGCCTAGAAGGAAAAAGAGTGTCAGAATAAATGCAGCCTCCACAATGAATTACTCAGAGCTCATCTATCACTTCACTTCTGAGCAGGGGAGTAGTATATATCCTGTATAGTGTATTACACCAAGTGAAAAACAAACCAACAAACAACAACCATCATCATGTCACAAAACATACAGTAGTGACCAGTCACTTGAGACAGAAATGTACCATCCAAATGGCCTCATTTTATCTGGGACTGGCCACTATATCCAGGATTTGTGTCTGCTTTCTTATGTCATAGAGCCATCCACAGGTTCCTGGGAATGCAATGCAGTAACAGAACTGAAATCTCTGCCAATCCCCCTGGCAAAGAGAAACTCTTCAGTAGGCATGAAATTTTACATCAATGACTCTCTAGCTTGCCAGCATAGAGGCATGGGTCCAGATACACTGGGTCAAGTGAATCAAGTTCTACTAAAAATATTTTTCCAGTTTATGCTTGCTACAGGAAGAAAGTCAGAGAAAAATGTATTCATCCTGAGTCAGGAAAAAACTTCCTTGCCCAACCCAAAAATTCTGTGCTCTTACATCTTTAAATTTCAACAGAATTTGCATTTGGTTTTGGGATTTTTTTCTGTCTCTCTTCAAAAACAGGCAAGATTGCAGAACACAGTATAAAGTCCAACACTTGGTGGTTGTTAACAACATCTAAGATACCTGGAGGCCTGTGATACAGATGAATAGCCAGAAGTCTGGTAGTATGTCAAGGTTTTGTCTTGGTTTGAGATATGGTATACAGCATCATAAAGTCACCCCCAACAGGTTTTCTCAGCTGATTTTTCTCAAGCTTTTAGGTGCTTTATCTGCCAACCCGTCTAGCCCTCCTGATGTATGAAAATCTGGTATAGGAACCTCTTTTGATGTTCATCTTATTTTACCTTCAGTACATCAGCTACTGTATATTTCTGCAAGATTCTGACAGGAAAATCCATCTATTAGACTAACCAAGGTATACAGGCTCCTGCATTTTTTAGTATTTTTCTATCATTTTCAGCTTAAGAAATACCTGAACATTTGTCTAAGTGCCAATGATTTAATGAACAATTACAGAAACAGTGAGAAACATAAACAAGGAAAGTCCTCAAGCTACAGATGGTGCCAAACTGCAACACTTAAAAGAAGATTCCAGAAAAGAGATGCATCTATCACCTACTGCCAATTCATATCCAGAACCTTTCACACCAGCTCTGAAAAGTCACAGCCATGTCAAAAAGTTCTGCAGAAGCCTCAGCTTCTCCCTCCTTTCTGTGAAGGCCACTTTCAAAAAATGGAAGGTTTTGTAATGTCTTACACACAGACAGATCCTGGCACCAAGGACCACACTTATGAGCAGCACAGAAGGCTACAGAGATAACGATATGTTAGCAAGGTGACTAACTTTTTGCCTCCAAGTATGCAGCTATTTGACCAGGGATGGATTTAATCAACTATTTGGAATGCAGAGACACCACTGCTACATGAACAGGATGTTTCTTTATCTTTCCAGGAGTTCAGATCTGTCTCTTCACCAGTTTATCTTTAACACTTCCTAATAATTTAGAGAGGCTGAAGTGTTGCTGTTTTCTCAGTGATGCATTCCACAGTACACCTACTGTACTATTAGTACATCTGTTAATCATCTCCAAACAGTGAAGTCATAGTTATCTGGCTAATAATTAGACCAGAGAAATAATAAGACACTCTGGAGAGTCATAGAATTTGACTTATATTTATTTTCTATACTATGTACATATACACTTGAACAAAAAGATGGGCAAAGTCTGAAGATGGAACTCTTGTGCTTTGTGCTTTGCTATTAGAAAACATAATTAATGACTGCTGGGAGCTTGTATTTTGAACGTCTCTAAAAATTACTTGTCTTCAAATTGTATATTTTTTTGCCAAATTATCATTTTCTGGTAGAAAATTCATGGTTCGGGAGAGGTTTCTATCTTTTATTTACTGTGCATTCTTTTCTGAGAGGCTGCACACAGAATTAATTTATCTATTTCACACTGTCAATCAGATACTTTGAAATGAACATCGCTGAGCATATTTCCCTACCAAGTACTGTGGGGTGTAAAAACCCCCCAACAGGTTTAACTAATTACTTCTGATTAGAACAGCTGCAGCCCTGGCTCTAACTGAAATGGCAGCAACACAGGATCATCCCTTCCCTGCCTTTGGGATTAGCAAATCAGTGCTTCTGCATGGGCTGTACTCAATGAGCTCAGATCTTTCCCACTTGAGCATTTCCTTTAGCAACAGGTCTGTGGAATCAAAATATGGCATCACTGTGATGTGAAGAGAATCCCTTTGTCCCTTCCAATAACAGCAGAGAAGTTTGTATTTCAGTGTTCTTCTGATATATTAAACAGTTTGTATCTGATCAGATATGAGCCTGACCTATACCTGCAACCTACACATTCCTGGGGTTTTGGAATACCCAAGAATGAGGTAGGGCAGACAATTTACTCTGCTACAGTAAATAAAGTCTTTGCTTAATTCCCCAGTGCTGGGGTGCTGCTGGTGCTGCCATGACCTTCACATGTAACAGCAGGGTCTCATCTTACAAATCCATTAAAAACCATCACGAAGCAATATTCTCATGTCTCAGAATAAACAGCAGTCATTTACTCCAGATACATTTCCATGAACTTTAATTTCCAGACCATGTTTTCCTTTATCACTCCAGTGAATACCACATTATTTTCATCATCTATTATAATAATTTCAAGATGCTTCGTTCTTCTTTTCACTTGCTTTCCTCATTATTCTTGTGGATGCATTTTCTCAACATGCCTCAAACCTTCCAGAAGGTCAATACGACCCATTAATGTGCACTTGCAGTCCAGAAATAGATGATATTTAAGGTCCATTCCAATGTGAACCACGATACGACTCTATCATGAATTTCTGAATTAGCACTTGCTAAAGGGGTTCTGGAGACTAATATGGGTTACAAAGTAGGAAAGAATATCAGCAACAATTAGGCTCTGATTTTTTTAATACACATATGTCGTTGTGCACCCTTTGCCTGTCAACCCTGCTGTGTTACAGGAACCACTGTGTACCATGGCATGGGCAACACAACTTTGCCATTGTCCCACTCACCAAGAGCTTTTTTTAATGCGTTTGAGATCAGCTTTGTTTCTCATCACAGCACACAGTGCAGAGGCAGATGTAATGACCTGAACTGCCAGGCTGAATTACAGGAAGGAGAAACAATTTATTTCCTGCTGCTCAGTGACTAAAGGGAAAACAGCCAGAGATATTGGCATTTTTCCATTTCCAGAGGGAGAGGCTTTTGTGTCAGATTGGCAGTGGGGGACAGATATAAAAAGTCCTTGCTGTCATTCAAGGGTATGGCCTTGAAGGGTACTGCTTGAATATTCATTATGTGAATGCTATATTGAACTTTAAGGTCTTCCATTCTTTTGTCCCCCCCAGTAAGTCTTCAAATAAAGCAATCATGTTTACTTCATGCTGGCCATGACATTTCCTTGAATGGAGATAAAGGCGTCCTGATGTCATCAATTTATCTTGTAATTTGTCTGTATGGGTCTGATTCAAATGTCCTGTTGGACTAGCAGTGGGAGGAGAAAGCTGAAGTGTGAAGCGGTGAAGTTACTGCATAAAAATCCAAGCTGTGTAATCTGCTTTTCAGTAAGAGAAAAAAATTGGTTCCTTCCCTACTACACAGCTGTGTAATTCTCCAGTACAATGTCAGTCTCTCACAGTCACAGCTGTGAATTACCACAGATTTGCATGACTGAAGGTCACTTAGTCCTATCAAAATTCTGTGCAGGAGATGAATGGCTGCTAGAAACATCACAGATGCCAGATCCTCCACCTTCACCATCTGCACACTCCAGTGAAAAGAATATGTAAGCCTTCACTTTTAGATGATGTGATGGCTTGTACCTAATCAAAAATCTCCATTATTAGGGCTAAACAACCATACTCTGATCGTGGTATCTTCACTCATTAACAGTGGGGGAACAACCTAGTAAGGTTGTTCTTACTGGACTCACCTCGTAAGAATTAAGAGTGCAGTTGTGATGCATAATTTAAGCACAGGAGTATAGACTATGTGCTTTAAAGTTCTCCCAAATAAAAGGGAGAAAACAACAATTGAAAAATGAGGGCTAAGACATACAGTAAAAAAAAAAACCTAGTCATAATACAGCTTGATGATTTGAGATTAAGTTATTGACAGATCTTATCAGATCTCCTGACAGAACTTTTCTGCTGTATAAGGTCAGTGTTGAGAGAAAACCCAGCTATTTTATAGGCCAGGCCTTAAATGAGTTAACAATTTTAGCCTGTCTTTGAATTGACAAGTTCTAAAGGAATACCATGCAAACAACACCTCACTTCAGCACTCACAACACCTTCCTTCAGCACTGATGCACAGGCAGCACCTCCAAAAAATTGGGAGATAAATTAAATGGACCAAGTGATCAGTGTCTGTCTGCACTCACTTCTCCCTTGAAGATGCATATTGTGGCTTTGTCAGGCCAGCTAGGAAAGCATCTGGTATATCTCAGGTAGCCCTCAGGTAGCATCTCAATCCACATTTAGCTATCAAAGAAAGACCAGTTTCTCTGATTGCTCTGAATAAATTCATGACAAACTGCAAAATTAGACTAAAATCAGATTAATTTAGAAGATGAAATTCTTTATTGGATCTATCTATCTTGTTATGACATACCCGGTAGGAAAACTCTGAACTTACTTGATAAAAAAATAGCTACTCTACACGCCAATCACATGTGAGCAATTTAGACAGTGGATCTAATACCATATTAATATAATTTTTTCTCAATTTCAGACCAAAGTGAAGTGTTATTTTAGTACTCAGGACAAATGTGAAGTGCTCTTGTGAGATACAGTTCTGAAAACCAGAACAGCACTTTAACACTTGTAAATGTCTTTTCCATATCATTAGCAACATGCTGCAATCAAACTACAACAATGATGTGCCAGACTAATTATACTAAATGCATTTCCAGATTTATTCTCCAGGACCTTTAATGTATCTATTGTGTTCAGCTAGCTGGACTCAAATACTAGTAAATTAGATGAAGACATATGAAAAAGCTTCTCCTCAGGTGCTGTGCTGGGTACCTATTTCAGATGAAAGCATGCTATCTTTCAATACTGTGAGCTATTTGGGTTACCTATTCATCATTTGGTCTCATTTTGCATGGCTATATTGTTCATTCTGTGATCCTGACTCCAAATGAATCTGTTTGCCATGAGATGTGAAGCAGCAGTCTCCGTGAGCAGCACCGACAGCACCCTGGAGGGAATTTCTCAGAAAATCTTTGGGTCCACAGAACTGTTAATGCTGAAATGTACCTGGACTCTACAAACTGCAGTTAGATTAGCTTCTCTTTCACCTCTGATATCCCAGTTTGGATTAATTCAGTCTTGCTATCTCTAAAACAGGTATAAATCTGAACTGCCACAGGCAAGGTTTCCATACAGAAAGCATATGGAAACTAAAATTAATCATAACCATCTCAGTCCAGCTGGGCTGGAAATCAGAAAATGAATGTTTCACAAGGACAGCCTCTCTGAATTTGGTAATTGGCCTCTCCCAAGGTCAAAAGCACTGCTAGGGTATGGAACATCTACTGTATGTTTCAACCGTTCAAAGCCATCATAGTTCACAGGCCCATCCTGCCCCTCAGCAAAGTGAGGCAGGATCTCTTCACTGTGAACTTGAGCAAGATCTTGGTAACTCCCTTTCATAAATGCAAATAATGCAAGGAAAGCTTAAAGCACAACTTTTATTACTGGTCTCTGAGGCAACTGTCATTCTAATAAAATAAGAAGTTTAAAAAGAGATTGATTTACCAATCACGTATTAAAAATGTGAATTTTACATCACTGGAAGTCTTTAAGAAAAGAATGTAAAAAATGTCCAGAAAGGAATATAATTTGTACAGAGATGAAATAAACAACTTCTTGAAGTCCCTTCCAGTTGCATTTTTATACAATTAAGTGGCTAGGGGCACACAACTCCCGTACTGGGTAAGCTAATGTAGTTTCCACAAGCCACCAAGTCCTGCTCTTGTTTCCAAAAATGCTAAAAGCAAAAAAGCTATTAGGCTTCAAGGAGGCACAGGACAAACCCTCCATCTGAAGAAATGAACCACAGATGTAAATATATGCTCTACAAGAAAAATTCTCATTTTATTTATAAGAAAGTGACTAAAAGCAATGCTGAGATTGTGGAGGTTACAGAATTTACAGAACACTCCTTCAAATATCATACAGATACACACATCATCCTGGAAATCTGCTACCAACACACAGAATATGCAGAGACCATTATACTTATTCTCCAATGCACAATATTATTGAGCCATATACACTGTGTTTGCCCATTATCTCATTGTATAACATTATTCAGTTCAATATTGTAAACTATTTTTACTGCCCTCAACTGCAAAGTCTGATCCTATTAAAAGACAGCTCAGAACAGCTACATGTGTATGGTTAAATCACATTTTCATAAAAAACCCGACGGACAGCAGTGACACCAATTACAACCCTAAAGCTACAATATTTTGTGAAAACTTCTAATCAGAAACAGCTTTTCTTGAACTGATGTATTAAAATACTGGGAAAAAAACAGAGGATTTAAAAGCCACCAAAAGTAATCAGCAGACAGTCAAACAGAGTCATTAAAAAGGGTACAAATTACTCTTATGTTTACCTGGAAAGCTTGTGCTATAAACTTGCTATAAAAATGTGATAAAATTGAGTACTTGGCCTTGGTCCTACCAAAAAAATAGTTAAGCATCTTCCCATAACTTTTTAAAATTAAATTGTAGAGAAAGAAACATGCAAACATACCCAATACCTTACACATGCCATTAATACAGATATCTCGGCTGTGCCTTCCTTCAAAGCAAGGAGTGCCATCAGTGACTGCATCAAGCATCTTCTCTGAAAAATGGCCATCTACTGGGCGGCAGTGGAGCTCACAGGGGTTTGCTGAAAGGAAACAGGAACACTCACTCAGACAACACACCAGCAGGACACTGAAGTGCAGTGCACAGGGTCTTTGCTGAGCCATTTGCTCACTTTCCCTGTTGCTTGCCAGAACTGACAGAATGAGAAGAATTGAGCAGAGCCAGGGTGACACAGGCCTGACAAACAGCACTTGTGGATTTGTGGGAAGCAGCTGGAAGCTGGTCCCCTCACATCTGCGTGCTCTCTGTTGCTGGCACATCTGCAGCCACTGCTGAGTGAGGCTGCAATGAGGCCATCAGCTGTGATGGAGAAAGGGATGGGAAACCAGCAAATCCAGCTGTCACTAGAGCAGGGGTGGGATTACCAAGGACACTGACAAGAAAGTTTTCCATCAGCTGGTTACTGAATAATTTCAGAGGTAATTTAAACTTTCCATCACTGCTGTCAGCCTCTCTAAGAGAGCAGTCAGCTGCCTGCTTCTGATCTTGTGGTTCATCATTTTCCTCTACCTGTTTGTACTTAATAAATAATTTCAAACTTTTTTTTTCCTGCTTGACAACTTATGAAATAGGGATAATATTGCAAGTCTGACAGCCTCAGGCTGTTTTCAGATAGATGTCCCACAGAAGCAACAGGGAAGAGAAAAGCTGTAGCAAGAGCAACAAGGGGCCTCTGAAACAAGATTTTCTGTGATGGAACAGGGCCTTAATCCATTCCATCTACAGAGTAAGAAGAGCCAAACACCAGCCTCCCTGTCTCACAGACACTGGCCTTTGTGAATGGGAAATCTTGAAACTGAGACATCAGAGACACAAAGAACACAAGTCTGATAAATAAATTGTGTGCATGGAAGATGAGTTAGAGCTGAAATTAAGGTCAAAGCAAGGACTGACATAATCCCTGGCTTTGTAACACTCTCTGAAAACTCTGCAGCAGAACCAGAACTATCTGCCTGAATTAAAAATCATCCACTATCATATTAATGAAGGACACCAACACAAGACTTGTCTTCAGGTTTTGGTCTATTTGAAGACCCCAGTCTCGCCCAGCACTAAAGCAATTTATTCATGCTCAGCAATCTGAAATGCTTTGCTGAGAAAAGCAGTGAGCCTTAAACCCACCAGTCAGTAGTGACTTCAAGGCACCATTATTTAATAAGTTTAAAACTACCTCCCTTTGTGCTGCAGAGGTGCTAAAGCTAAGTGAGTTTTATCCTGTGCCTGACAGAGCTGACAGAAGCTGCTCCCTTGATCTCAGAGGGATGCAGGGTAACTCTAAGCCTTCCACATCCTGGTTGATGAATTTATTTTTATCTTTTCCTCATTTGTTGGCTTTGTTTGTGTCATAGGAAGGACTGTTTTTAAAGAAATTTTTGGTAACAAGAGAAATGCAAATTTCTGATAATGCAAATAAACTAATTAATTTCCAACAAAAGGATTTATCCTTTTGAAGGAGGAAAATTTGCTCTCATTACCCTGGTTTGTACAGCACCAACATACACACAACACCACACAGTGCACAAAGGTCACTGCCATTCCTCCCCTCAAAGCTCTTGCAGATTAAGAACTGAATCCTGCAAAGCCCGAGCTTTGGTACTGTGAATCTCATTTGTGTAAACATGCAGAAACACTGCACAACTGGAAACAAAAACAAATTAAAAATAAAAAACCAAGAACAGTAAAGGAAATCCAAAACATCCTTAATGAAGGCTTTTTTCCCCCCTCTTGTCAGTAGAGCTAAAATGACACCTTAGGTCTGTCACCCAGTGTGAGCTTCTGGCTTCTCAAACACAAATACCTTCACAAAGTGCAAGTGATGAGACCCAGAGCACATGCATGGACCACGGTTATACAACTGGTGGAATTCCAGCTGATGTGAATTGTGTTCAAGAATATCAGTGGAGGTGGAGCTAAAAAGTTTTTCAGGCAAGAACATAAAGTTTGTAATCCTCACCAACCCTCAGCCCAGTGAAAGCTGCCAGCCATAACACCCACCACTTGCTTTGATAAGAGCTGTCATGGTAAGTGATACAAGTGATTTTAATTCTGTCTGTAGAATTCTCTTTATGGCAGTGTGATTAAAGTGATTACTTTAGTGCTCTCAATTTTGCTTCACCTTGCCTACATTCTCAATGTAGCACTTTTCTATACAAAGCACAATATGTTTATGACAAGGAGAATCCAACAATTCCAGACACTCTGTAACCTGCTCAGACAGACAGATTTTACAGAAAGACATTTCAGCTTTTGCACTGTTCCTAATGAAATATGTCAAACAGAATATCTGTACCTCTTCATAGCTGTGTTTTGACAAAACAAGCAATTTCATTTCAGAAATCACCGACAAGAAGAAAAAGACAGTGCTGACGAACTCCTGCCATAAATATGATGCTGTAAATCTTTAATTCAGAATCAGTTTTTAAGGAAAAATAACTCCCTTACTAAGTCAAACTAAAATGTAAAAAAACCCACACAAACTTTCATACTTGCAAATGCTTTCTATGTATGAAAGCTTTCCTGTTTTTCCTGATTGTGTTAACTGATCTAAAATTAGTCTCAACACACAAACTTTACTGGTTTTCATTCTATATGTATTTTATGAAGCTCCTCTGGAAATGATAGGATATTTACTTCTCCACCCAAAACTCAATTATATCTGATATTTATTTCATTTTCATCTCCAGAAAGAAAGGCTGGTTAGGCCACCACTGAGGAAATTATACTAGCACTGTATTTCGCACTCACTATCTAAAATTATTTGTTTATCTACCTATCATTATTTTTTATTATGGTTGAGCTCAGGGACCTTGGCTCTGTTTTTCTAGGGTTATAAATAAACTGCATTAGAATCAGCCAATGACCTCCAAAACAGTATCTTAATATTTTTTACACAGAACAGATACCTAATATTTTAAACACAGAACAGATAACAAACTCACACACAAGGAAAAAAAAAAAAGTTTCCTGAAATGGTGGAAGACTTGCATTGAGTTCAGTCTTTTCTCTTATTTCAGACCCAAAAATCTAAAAAGAGTTAACTCAGGTGAACAGGAGCACTTGAGTTGTTCAGAAGGAGCTCATTAAAGCAGCTGGTTCAGTTTCAGTTACTTCAGCAAATTTGATTAAATCATGATGAGATTTTAGCAAAAAGACTGTAATCCTTGTAACTTTTAGGCCAAAATATACATAAATTCCTGAAACCCAGCATATGCATGAAATACTAGATCCAATCTGTGAGCACTCAGTAATGACCACGTATCTCTACCAGCTCAGGGGTACACATGCTAAACACTCCTTAAATGTTCCAGTGAGTAGCTGGCATTTAACTCACTCCTTGTTTTCCTTTCTAGAGCAAAACTTGCTTTGTTCAATCTGTGTTCTTCAAATCATAGAATCACAGAATGTTTTGGACTGGAAGAAATCTTAAGGCTCTTCCTACCCCCCTGCCACAGGCAGTGACATCTTCCATTAGACCACAGTGCCCAAAGCCCTGTCCAATCTGGTGTTGAAAACTTCCAGGGATGGGGCACCCACAGCTTCTCTGGGCAACTTGTGCCACTGCCTCACCACCTCACTGTAAAGATTTTTCTTCCTTATAGCTAATCTAAACCTGGCCTCTGTCAGTTTAAAGCCATTCCCTATGTTCTATTCTACTAACCCTTGTAAAAAGTCCCTCTCAGTGACTTTCTGACTTCCATGATGCTCTCCTGTCAACCTTCTTCAGTCTGGCTGCATCCCTCTGCCAATTCCTTACTCCTACCAGGACATAAGATTTCAGCACAAGTGCCACCCAACACTCAGCAGCCCAGAAAAATCACAACCTGTTTTTTTACATGGTGTCCACATCTTACACTTGCTGCTGATTTGACCAGAGACATGATCAATTCCCTAATATATGAAAGATTAAATGGAATCCCAAACCACACAGCTCCCTTAAGGGCCCAGTGACTTATCTGTAATCAGAATGAGACTGAAGAAGCAAATCAGAAAAGCTGAGTAAAAGTCCTGAAATCTGGGCATTTGATATTTTTCCCCTCTGTATATTGTTAAAAAGTTCAGATTCACCAAGTGTAAACAGAACAACATGAAGATAAGTAGAAAGGAACATATTTCCTTCCCAATTTAAATTTGTTTACCTTACAGCTGATTCCCATGAGTTCACATGCAGGAGGGATCCAGCTTAACCTGACTAAGAAGGATGTGATTAACGTGTCTGTCAAAAGAAGATAAGGCTTCAGTATCTTTCCCAACTTCACAAGGAAGAAAAGAGGTGAGCCTCTACTCTTCAACCCCTCATCTTTGTGAGAACTCAGAATTGACTGAGGAAATCCCAAAAGAAAATTAGAAAAGACAATTACAAACAGATAAAACGGGAAAAAAAGCTGAAGTGAAGCTACTTATCACTTTAACCAAGCCTGGAACTCCAAAACTAAGTTTAATTTTGAAACAGGGACATTTCATCCTGTTAGCTCAGCCCTTGTGACTGTATCAGAACATATCTTATTTGACACACAGAAATATTTTGGAAGAAATATGAAATTTAAAACATTTAGAACACAACCCCTATCTGACATAATGACCAACTAAATGATCCTGGCACTGATACAGAAAATAAAGGTAATGATATGATTTAATGTAGGACTTATAGATGGAAGCTCTAAGCCCTGAGAAGCTATCAGACTCATATAAATGGAATTTGTCAAATGTATGAAATAAATAATAAATAAAAAATAAATAATAAATAATAAATAAATAAAACATTTAAAACACAACCCCTATCTGACATAATGACCAACTAAATGATCCTGGCACTGATACAGAAAATAAAGGTAATGATATGATTTAATGTAGGACTTATAGATGGAAGCTAAGCCCTGAGAAGCTATCAGACTCATATAAATGGAATTTGTCAAATGTATGAAATAAATAAACATGGGGTCAGTCTGATGGAAAGAGAAGTGGATACGTACTGAAGTCTGCCCAAAGTGTCAAAATAGGGGCCTGGGTCATGAGAAAAATTCAGAAAATATCCTGCTCAGGCTGCTGGATAGTTTATCACCCTTGAACTTGGAGGTCTCTGTCATTTTAAGATTCCCAGGGGGACTCTGATGCTCCAGCTTGAGCACATGGATTTCTGAGGCCCAGAGCAATTCCATAACACCACTAGGCAAGTTCCCCAACAGGCATAAAGTCATTTGAACCAGAAAATTCTCAAGTGAAACCTCAAACAACAGGCTAGGAAACAGCAAGATGTGACTTACTGCTTTTCTGTGAGACTGCTTGTTAAAACTGGCTGTTTTATTAAATCATAACTATTCAAAAATGTCTTTATTGTGAAGTTACAACTTACACAAGAGAAAAGACTCTTTAGGTATGTGACATTTGCTATAACTGCCTTACACAAGCTATGAAATTAAAGCCAGGAGAGAGACCATCCAGGAAATCTACTGTTTTTTTCCAGTGGAATGAAGGAACAGGGAATGTCTAAAATGTCACAGAATATCTGCCTCAGGAATCTATTTCCTCAACTAGACACTTCCACATAAAAACTGTACATGCACTCATGGCTTGCGAAAGCTTAATTATGCTTTCTTTCCCCTTTATAACCCAAGTGCAGCATAAGAGGGTCCAAAATGCCTGATACTAAAACAAAGAGCTGTACTGGGTTTGCATGGCCAGGCTTTGGTAGCGGGGGGCTACAGGGGTAGCAGAAGCTGTGGTGTCACAGCAGAGGTCACCACCTTTGGTCTCATTTTTGGAGACAGGCACACAGCTGAACACACTGAAGGTCATGCGACAACAGACAAAGTTTACTGATGGATGCCCCCTTTTATAAGGGGTTCAAAATTCCCGTCCTTGAACAACCAACTGGTTGAGGTTCCAAGGCTGCCCAGCCCACTGGCCAAGGATGTGTCTGCATTCAAGATTGAATGGGACTGGCAGGAGTCCCCTGTTTTGAGTTCGACTCCTACTTATCATTTTCTTACCTAGGGACTCGGTAACGGACAAATCCATTTCCCACACTTCTACTCTTTAATCAACTAAACTAGCCAAACTAGCTTCTGTTATGGCAAATTTTATCTGGGCAGCTTCAAATCAGCTGTAGCTGTCACAGTAGCTCTGTAAGAAGCTGCTGGAAGCTTCCCCCGTGACTGACAGAGCCCACATCAGACAGATCCAAGAAGGACCTGCTGCCAGTAAAGACCAAACCACCAGTGACAGTGGCAGCACCTCTGGGATAATGTATTTGAGAAGGAGGAAAGAGACCAAACCACCAGTGACAGCGGCAGCACCTCTGGGATAATGTATTTGAGAAGGAGGAAAAAAACCTGCACAACTGCAGCTGGAAGAGAGGAGTACAAATATGTCAGAGGAACAGCTCTGCAGACATGGGGTCAGTGAAGGAGGAGGGGCAGGAGCTGCTCCAGGAGCCAGAGCAGAGATTCCCCGGCAGCCTGGGCTGCAGCCCTTGGGGAGGCAGCTGTGCCCCTGCAGCCCCTGGAGGCCCAGGGGGAGCAGAGATCCACCTGCAGCCCTGGAGGAGCCCACACCAGAGCAGGTGGGTGTGCCTGAAGGAGGCTGTGAGCCCATGGAAACCTGTGCTGGAGCAGGTCCTGCCAGGACCTGTGGCCTGTGGAGAGAGCAGAGCAGCCCACACTGGAGCAGGCTCCCTTGCAGGACCTGTAGACTAGGGATCCATGCTGGAGCAGCCCGTTCCTGAAGGACTGCAGCCTGTGGAAAGAATCCATGCTGAAGCAGTTCAGGAAGAACTGCAGGGAAGGACTTAGTTGAAGACTGAAGCAGTTCAGGAAGAACAATGACAATTATATTCTGATTTAGTTTCTAATAAATGCATTTCCCCGAGTCCAGTCTGCCCACAATGGTAATCAGCGAGTGATCTCTCCCTGCCCTTATCTCGACTCACAAGCCTTTTGTTACATTCTCTTGTCCCTATCCAGCTGAAGAAGGGAGCAATATGGTGGCTTTGGTGGACACCTGGTGTCCAGGCAGGATTAACCCCCTACAAAAGCCAAAGCTTTCTTGACCGCAAGACAATGTAGTAACAGAATGCTGTGAAAAAACCCTGAAATTGAATTGCACAAGTTAAGAGAGTAGCTAAGGGAACTGGCAAAGGTTGGTTTACATATGGAAGACATTGTGAGTAAAGTCTCCAGAGACCTGAAACATCAGCTCATTTTTGTGGGTGGGTTTAAAAAGGCTGCTGGTTTGCTTTTGTTTAAAGTCTTGCTTTGTCTGGACACACACATGCAAAAAAGGCTCTAAGTCCTGTGTCTCTCAGATACAGCACTATTTCATGACCTTATCTGCAGGTATATTAGCCAGGACACCTTAACCACTGATAGAAGGTCAAAGAATATTTGAAACTGAGATGGGAGGAAAACTCTCAGATGTATTTCAGGTAATTCTGGCTGGACAAAACTGCAAGCAAGGTGCCCACAAGAGCCACCCACCCTCAGTCATACAATGATGTCAGGTGAAGAATCAGTACAGGATTTGGGCAGCTTTCTGCTTATTTGAGTGTTACCAGGAGAGCCTGTCTACCTGGGGAAGCCAGTTTTACTTTAAGAGTTTAGCAGCAAGAAAACACTTTAAATGTTGCTAGTGGAATGTAAAAACATTAAGGGCCTCCAAGGTAGTGGGAAAGACATGGAAATATATGCTGAAATTCTGGCTGCTGAGAAAATGGATGAAAGCAGTCAAGAAGTTTTCAAGCCACAGGAAAAAAAATATCCTTGATATTTGAAGGATTTTGCAATTGATTTTCCAGATGAAACATATCAGGCTCAGCAGCACAGCTTGTTAACTGAACAGTTCCATTAAATACAGTTCTGAACAGTTCCATTTGAAATACAGCATGGACAGAGCACAGCCCTGCTTTCCAGTGTGCAGCAAGCATTTGACTCATGATTCTCAATGTCCTTTAGAAACAGACCTTCTGTAAGACATGCACATGCAGAACCACCTGTTCTGTTGCAGTGTCACAGACAGGACATGAACTGAATGAATGCTGTACCCTGCAGTAGCACACCCTGAGTAACAGAGGTCTGAAATCTTAATGACAGGTAACTGCAGAAAATGTTTTTTGAGGTTGGTTTTGGCCTAAATGTTAGGCTGTTATCATTTGTCATGGCTTTACTGGGATTTCTTCTAAAAAAATCTCTATCAACCGTATTTTCTTTCATCAGAAATTTTACTGGAAGTCTGTCTGCTCTAGGTTCATCTTCAATAGTGTTATTTGTTACATGAAAGAGAAACAGTAGCTGAAATTTAGGAAACCAATTCAGAACCAGCAATAACTGACAAAACAATTAACTGAAAAATACTGCTGGCAAATGAAACTGGAAGTTCAATCCTGATCTTCCCTATCCTGTCTGTCTTATTTTTTCATTAAAAAACACATTGCTACCAAGTTTGCTGCTGCTGTGGGAAGTGGCTGATCCACCTGAAGGCTTTGTTGCCATGCAATGGGACCTTGACTGGGGGGGAGTTGGGCGGGGAGAAACTTAATGGGGTTCACAAAGGGCAAGTGTAGGTCCTGCTGGGGAGGAATAACCCCAAGCTCAGTTTGGGGTCTGACCTGCTGGAGAGCAGCTCTGCTGAGAAGGACCTGGGAGTCTTGGTGAGTGGCAGGTTGCCCATGACCCAGCAATGTTCCCTGGCAGCCAGGAAGGCCAATGGGCTCCTGGGGTCCATTGGGAAGAGTCTGGTAGTTCTGGGTTCCTCAGTACAAGAAAAGTAAGGAGCTACTGGAGAGGGTCCAGCAGAGGCACAAAGATGATTAAAGGACTGGAGAACCTCTGTGAGGTACTGTGACGACAGACTGTGGGGGCTGGGTCTCACCAGTGCATATAAATTTCTCAAAGTCAGTGCCAAGAGGATGGTGCCAGACTCCTTTCATTGGTGCCCAGGGACAGGACAAAGAGCAATGGCCATAAACTAAAACAGGAAATGCTACCTCAACACATGGAAGAACTTTTTTACACAGAGGATGGGAGAGCACTGGAACAGCTGCCCAAGGAGTTGGTGGAGTTTTCCTCTCTGGAGACATTGAAACCCACCTGGATGTGTTCCCATGCCACCTGCTCCCATGCCACCTGCTTTGGCCAGGGGGGTTGTACTAGATGGTCTCTAGAGATTACTTTCAACCCCAACAATTTTGTGATTCTATTGGATAATCTACACCTTACAGCTATGCACAACCCAAGAATCAAACTGCAGACTGACAACGATCGCTCTTTTATTTAGTAACTAGCTGTGCCAAAGCAAGTTACAAAGCAGAATCATTGACTCTGCCTCTACAATATAGGGCAGCATGATACTGAACCAGTTCAGATATTATTACAGCTAACATCAAGTACACCTACCATACAAATCTGAGTTTGGAAGTAGTAAAATCACATTTTTGCAGTGGAAGAGCTCTAGTTACTGGGTGCAGTGATGCCTGCAGGCCCAATGAAGCAGCTCTACGCCACACTACTCTGCTTCTTGTTTTGTGGTTGACACTGGAAAAGATGGTTTAGATCTATTCAAAACAAATAGTAGAGACATGACTTCAACAGCTTTTCTGAGTGCAATATCTTTTCAGGAACTGAACTAGTTACAATCACAGCCATTATCACCAGAGCTCTGAAAAAACACATAAGTGTAGAGAAGAGACACTGCCTTTTTGGCACACGAGCATACAGGAGCACACCAGATTTCTCTCTCTAATTCATTAGAAAACTTATAATTCAGTGACCTCTCGCCCTCATAGATGTTTCTCATAGGCATGTAACTTTGACTTTTTATGTCTGAAAAAACACCCAGGTGTAGAGAAGAGACACTGCCTTTTTGGCACACCAGCATATGGGAGCATACCAGATTTCTCTCTCTAATTCATTAGAAAACTTATAATTCAGTGACCTCTCGCCCTCATAGATGTTTCTCATAGGCATGTAACTTTGACTTTTTATACAAGACATTAAAAAATTGTGTAGCTTCATACCTGTGTTATAAACAGGAACCCAGTGGTAGAATTCGTTCTGGTAGGGAACTGTATCAAATTCACTGCACTGCATCTGACGGAAGGTTGGCAAGTCTTTGTGGCAGGGGCTGATGTTACACATGCGATAGCGTTTCCTCTCTCCGGTGCAGTAGTCTCCTCCAAACTGGGGTCTAGAAAAGGAACATTGGGACTGGGACATGAGACCATGGGTAAAAAAAAGAAGTTTTAAACCCAACAACGTATTTCAGGCCCCAGTAGCACAACAAGGTGACTCAGAATCCTTGACAGGGTAGAGATACTCTTCACATCACGTTTGATTACTCAAATATGTCAGTACGAAGCACAGAGATCTAGACAACTCCTGTATCTCAAAAAAGTGCTTGGCACTACCTGGCTGAGCTCACAACAAATTAACCTATCAAACGGACTTTAAATCCCATGTTTTGCAGTGTGTTTGACAGTTCTCTCTGAAAAGACAAATTATTCCTGCCTTTAGTGATTTGTGAAAATGAGACGAGGAGTCTTCATGAATTTAAGATATGTAGTGGGGAATTCTACATTTCATGTTCTGTACCTGACAACTCATGTGTCTGAAGCTCAAACGAGGCTGATGACTAGAAGAAAACATAAAAGGTGAGTCCTCAGGATCAGATTGCTAGAAACTGTTCTCACCTGATGTTTGAGGACATTTATTTACTCATTGCAGTATTAATAAAGCAATATTTACACTATTTCTGCAAAGCCTAAATGTTAAGTATGGTTTTTTACTCCTTTTGCACTGAAATAAGCTCCATGGAGGGTAAGAAATAAAGAACAAGATGACTGTAAAAGATGAGCCAGCTGAATTTCACACAGGTATGCCTAACTGGGAAGAGAGGTGTCAGTATCTGTGACGTCTTGATATGGCACCTGCTGATAACAGTCTCATACAAGAGAGTCTCCAGTGTCATAAGAAACTCAAAAATCTTAAACAAAAAGTAGGGAAAAGGGAAAGATAGTGCACTCAGCTTACTCTGGACTATCACACAGCCTCTCTGCACTTTGAACTCCTGCCCCACATGTCCTTGTGCAATGGGACCAGGATGACCAAACGCCCCACTGGCCATGGATTGCTTCAGGAGTCTTCCCCACTGTAATGCACTCACCAGAGAAGCACCACTGAGAAGAGAACAGAAAGCACAAAGAGCTTCAGATCATTATCACAGGGAAATGATGAAATGTTTGAGTTCCTGTGAATTATTTGTTATTTCAGCTCATGAGAGTTGAACACTTTAGCGGAAATTGTAAATGGAGATGTCACAGGATGACCCTCCTTCCCACTCAACAACAGCAGAGCTACTCATGGCTCCTTTCTGTGCTTTGGCAGGTAGCACAGCTTGCAAACAGCGTGGCTCACGGTCACCTTGTTTTCTCCACACCGAGTGCCATCTGCAGCTGCATCCAGTTTGGAGCGGCAGGAGCCTTTCACTGAGCACCAGAGGGTCTGGCAAAGGTTCTGAAAAAGAAAGAAAACTGCAGCAGTCTGAGGCAGGGCAGAACTCCTGTGGTCAAGATTTTCAAAAGCTTCCCAAAGTTTTGTACAGCCACTTAAAAAGCCTTGTAAGGGTTGTATTTCCAGAGGGATCAGGGTTGTTCACAAGATAGGAACTAACAAGGGTCCAAATTTAGGTACTAGCCATTACTGTGCAAAAAGGAACTATTTGAAAAATAGAGAAATGGTAAATACTATCAAGTGAATTCCCTGCACTATGTGACTTCAAATATTCTCCTAATTGGCTGCTGAGCTCCTAGATAGACACAAGCAAAATGGCTTAACAAACTTTGGTCACAGCTGTTTGCAGATAAGGTGACCGAAAATTGAACAATTTTCATTTGACGAGTACTAACCAATACCATCTTCAATTCTGCATTGCTGTCTGCCTGAAAACATACAGTGAAATCAAAGAAGGTTACAGAAGCCAGGCAGGCAAATACAAACAGCATCATGTCTCCAACAAAATTAATGGAGGTCCCAAAACTAGATGAGGAAAAAGTGATCAGGCTTCTTAAAACATCAGCTTGCCAGATGACAAACAAATTATCTGGAAAAAAAAAAAAGCAGTCAGCTAGTTGGCAGAGAAAAAAGCATAGTGGGCTGGGAAGAGTAAAGGCTCTGGTTAGTGAATGTTTGTATTTTAAGTAACTCAGAAACTAGTGCCAGTTTAATGCAGTAGGTTGCCAATAAAACACAGCATTCCAGATGCTGCTCCATGTGCAGTGGCTCAGCTCCACAGAACAGACAGAAACTCCTGAGAGGCAACAAAGAAAGCAGGGCAAGAAACACTCCAGCTACCTTTTACCAAACCCACTTCACTCAGCCAGAACTATTCTCTAGAAAGGGAGGACAGAGTTGGAGGGCCCTTTCTCCCTCTTCTGTTCATATGCACACCAGCTTTTCTTTGTTTGGCACACAGGAGCCCTGCATGCTTGGAACTCCTGACCGATCAGGGCTTTGCATGAAACACCACTTCCAAAGCAAAGAAAGCAGAAGTCTCAAAGGGACTGCACACTGCCAACAGGAACAGCAGAAGCAAAAGGCCAGGTCTTGACTCAGGCGGTTTGGATGCCATAGTCCAGCTGTGGAAAAGGAACAGAGCTGGCAGCAACAACCTGTGAAGAAGGGACAGCTCCAAGTGCCACCAGAGAAAAGAGCTGATAAGAAGGACCCCACTAGCAGCTCCCACTGGGACTCTGAGAGCAAGCCACATACCAGATTTGGAAGTTAACATATAAACTGCACACTTCCAAAAATGCAGCCCCAACGAGCTAGCAGCAATGTTCATCCAAGTGGGAAATGCAGAGTTTGGCTGCCCATTTCTGAGCTGTTTCTGTTTAAAAGAGCCAAGCTTGGGCACAAGCTTTGAGGAAGTTCACTTTCATTTACTTTCTCTATTGTGTGTTTACCTTGGCTTGTCAACTAGAGCACCAGAAAAAAGCTGATGGCATGGAACATCTCAAAGCACCCCAGCCCTCCATCTGGAATACAATGTCTGGGCCACTGCATCTTGGTTCACTGTTTTTGGGCAATGTACACAAGACAAACTTTGTTTTGCAGTTCTCTGTTTATAGTTCAAGGGTAGCATTCCTTATGAAGGCCTTGTGAAGCCATCATTACTAGGTTCTTAAGACAGAGCTACCCAAATGCTATGGCTGATGAATTTTCTCTATCAAAGCCATCCTTTATTTTAACTCTCACGCACAGAATATATTTTGTGGCTTTAGTGTATAAAGTGTACTCTTGCACCATGCCTCAGACAACATTAGAGAAACTGGCACAGAAAATGAACACAGCTTTTCATTGGCAGTTACTTTTATTATTAGGTGGATCTATAGATTTCAAAGTCAAGAATTCACCAAGGGAATTCTATACCTTTGCAAGGGTTTTTCCATATTTATCTCCATGTTCCACAACTGTTTTTTATCTCTAAGAATACTGCAACAACAGCAGAGGGGATGCACTACAATATGAAAAACAACAATATGAGAGGATGCACTATGTACTGCATGCCTTTGGAGGTAACATGCAGAAATTCATGACTGTGCTATGGACTCACTGCAAAGCAACTGTCTTTTCATCAGCAGTATGATATACACTTTCCACCCAATCTATGAGAATAGGATCTGTGCCTTGAAGAAAGTTGAATCCAAAAAATACTCAGTTTTATGGAAGCCAATGGAAGTGTTGGATAAAAAGGCAGTAAGATGAGCATTCTGATATCCTACACGCTGTTCTATAGGAAGCTATGGGTCTAGCTGTTACTTGGAAAATTCCTCCATCTAATACATATTTTACTTTTCTTTGCCTTATTAGAGGGACAATATTTATATACTACACAGGACACTTTGCTGTCTAAGTGCTTAATGAAAACCACTATCTGAATTATAAATATTAGTTTTTGCTAAGTATAATCACTGAACCCCAGGGCATCTTCAGCTAAATGCAGATTGTTCTCTCAAAAAGGATCTGTGGATCAGATTCAGTCAGACATTAAAATGTACAAAACAAAAGCAGCTTGTCAGTGAGCAAGGCTAAGTAAATAGAGGAAAGGCAAAAAAGAGTCAGACCTCTTAGACAAAATGACAAAAAGACTGATGATTCAACATTCCAGGTTGACCCTACTGTTCCCAGTTCCATCTCCTGCCAGTGCAACTACCAGCAAAATACAGGCCTTTCAGTAAAATGTAAAATGAGAAGATACCAATTAATTTTATGACATAGATCTAGCTGTAAAATTGGTTTATCAGGAGATGCGAATGTAAAGGCCTATTAGGTTCAAATTCAAGGAGAGACAGACTGAGCCAATACTGCAAAATTACATCCTAATTTTCTATCTGTACCAACAGACAAATTACAGTAACTAAGGAAACTGTAACAGCAGGTAATGAAAGCAATCTTTCAATACCTTCTTCAGATTCAGCAGTTGTAGTTCAACACTGGTAATCATGTTATCTATTAAGGTTGAAAAGATTAATCAGAAATAATTTCTCTAAGAGAAGGGTAGATGTAGATACACACAATTATCTGAATGCAATAAACAGTCAACACCAGGAGTGCCCAGTCCACAGCTGTGTTCATACCAGCACTGCCAACAGCCAAATTATTGTGTTTGACAGGACCAGTAGACTGGGTGCTGTCTCCAGCATTTACTGAACACTGCTGCTCAAAACACAGGAAAATCAGTGATCACCTAGCTGGGCTAGCACTTGACAACATGGTTGCTGAGCTGGTCTATGTATAAATATGCTGTGTTGGAGTGCATGAAACAGAAGCCTCTCTGAGTCCCTCAGAGAGAAAAAGAAATGCAGGGTTTGAATTAGAACCTCTAGAGAAGCTGAAATATATTAAGCCACACAGACATGAACCAGAAGTGTAAGTTTTAATTTTAAGAAAGTAGAAATATATTTCAAGTGCCTTAAGAGACTGTATTAGCTAGTAAAAGGCCCTAAAGCCTAGTTTAACTTTGGTCCAGGCATAACAAAGACATAGCAGAACATTGCTTGCCTTTCTAGATAGAATAGATAGAACTACTCACATATATCAATAAAATTATATATGTTGATTTTGGGTAAGAAAACACATAGCACCATTTATGTAAATTGATAAATTTATGTATGTTGATTTTGGGTAAGAACTGACACCACTTTCACACATTAGAATTAAGCTCAGATTGGTGTAAGAAAAATGTTTTAGAATCATGCTTTTTAGCTGATTGGATGATTTATGAATAAAATCCCTTGTATTGGGGTGAGGAAGAAGAAAAAAGGTATGGGAGCTGCTGCTATTGCTGCTGTTCTTGCTCAAAACTTCGGGACTTTGTGCCAGAAAGCTTTTAGCACAGACTTTAATACTCTGAACTCCTTGCCTTCAAGACTGATGTACTCATGCAAAAAACAACTTCACTACAACCAACAACTGCTCTTGTGTCTTTGAAGACCCAGCACCCACGATAACCTTGACAATGCTGTACAGACCCAAAGACCTCCAAACATTCCAGGTACCATTATTCTAGTAAAACCCCATACCACTGTACTTTAGCTAATTCAACCTGTTACTCTTCAGAGCTCCACAATCTTGTGAGGGTTGCTGTGACTACACTGCTCCCTTGCATGTCCTCACAACACTGTTTTGCTATGCTGTGAGACAGACCTCAGGGTACTCTATGAATTATACACTTCTGCATAAATATCTAATATTCCATGCAAAAATATTGTTTTTTCACAATAAATATTTTCCACAGGGACTGAAATATTCTTTTGTTTGTTACATCATAAAGAGTATGAAAAATCACGATGTATGGGAAGAGAACACAACCCTGATTTCTACAGAAAACTCTTCCTGGAACTGGAAGATTTGTTCCCAGAATGATGTGATCAATTGAAAGCCACAAGGCTGAAGAATACTTTAAAATTTGACTTAAATTGCATTCATAATTTACCTAAGAATTAATATTACAAGTTTAAAACCAAAAGGACTCCACTGCAGAAGAACAGACCCTTAACCATAGATATGGCTGAGATCCAGCAAAGATTTTGTGAAATACAAGGCAAACAGCATAATAACTTGCTTCCAGAATATGCAGAAGTAAATGTGTTAGGCAGTGCCTGCACTGCACATCTAGTCTATGAGACTCAAAACACACTGCATTTGTAAATGACATGCACTGAATACACTTCCATGCTGCTCAAGAATTTCGAATTCTTACTAAGAGAATGAAGAAAAACATTCAGCACTTACATCCACATCTTCACAAAATGTAGCATTGGAACCATATTGAAGCTGGCATTGGTGGTGCACATCATAAATCACTCCAGGAGCAATGATTGGGGACTTCAGAACTTCTTTTTGGGGGATGTCATCCAGGCAGAATCCCCACCCACGACTAAAAGACAGAAATTCCATATTAAAAAACTCCCTACCACCACAGTTTTTTGATGTTTCTATACAGACTTTTAGTATCTACTTCTTAGGAGTAATTTTGATTATGTCCCATGTAAATAATACTTCCAGATTCCAGCCAAGTTAGGCTGAAATGCTGCAAACAAATAGCAAGAGATGGCTTTAAAATGGCAAAATACAGCTTGTCAAAGAGGAAATACCATGAGCTCAGTATGATTTACACAGTGTCTTCAGGGAACCCCATAGTCTCTGGCTGAAGTTATACCACACTGCTGGTCTTAAAACAAATGGAAGAGATTTGAACAAGTCACTGAAGCCAAACACATAGTACTGTGGCCAAAGTGAAATTCCATCAGTGCCCTTGATGGAAAGGCTTCTTTCTTCCTGGTAACTGCAAAAAGCTGCAGGTTGCACCAAACCCGAGCCAATATGACAAGACCTGAGTTCACTTCCAGACTGCAAGTCTTTAGAGAGCTTCTCCCAAATAAGCAAGCAACAGGACAGTGATATGTCGCCCATGGAAATTACCTCAAGCATACCAAGACCTCCTACAATAATCAGAGCAATAACACAAGATATATTTTGAACTCCAGCACAGTTGTGCTCAATTTAGGCAACTGCCACAACCTGACCACTCACTCTAGGAACCGTGTGATGTACTCCTTGCTGCACTGGGACCAGGTGAGGGGAGTAGGATCATACTGCAACTGTCGGGACATGATATACGGGCGCTTTCCAGCAGGCTCACAGTCATTCTCCTTTCCATCGTGCTGGATTCCAAAACTGGAGATAAAAAACAACATCTAATAATTCCAGCTGTACCAAAACACCTACCTACAGGTTCCTCTCCATGCTTAGAAAAGACACTTATGTTGCTTCCTCTCCTGCAGAGCTGGAGTTATCTGTTTGCTAACAGAAAATGTACACACAGAACATATGACTCAAAATCTATGAAAAATCTACACCCCCACAGGCTTTCAAACATGTCTGTTATGCACAACAATACTGGCCTGCACAAAATAAAGAACACACTGTCACAGACTATACTTCTGTACTTTTAAGGGAGTCCAAACACTGGCGCACAGTTGGGGCAGAAGTCAAAGTTTAAGCCCAAAAGTTAGGTTACAGCTGTTGCAGCCAAGACTGCTCCCTAACTCTTGAACCCAAACTTGCACCACTTTAACTAAGATGAGGCTTTGTTACATTCAGTCTTAGACTCTCTCATAATTATGTCTCTACTGCTTTTTTAATTTTTAAAACTTTTGCTAGACTGCACCAGAGATACTGTTTACAAAATTATTGAATATTCATTGAATTTTCCTCCAACCTCTATTCCTTCATTCCATTTAATTTTCTCAATCTATGCAAACAGATCTCCACAGCAGGTTCTCTCCAGCATCTCTGACTTGCTGAGAAATTTTTTTATTCAACAGCTTGCAGAAGTCATAAACTCAAAAGTTTGGATGGTATTCAACTGAGTAAACACACATGCCTCTTCATCACCTCAGAATGAGGATTATCTCATAATATAAATAATGACATATACAAATATTGATATATGAAGATGTTGACACCTACATTGTTAACATCTGGAGGTGTGTAAGTCCTGAAAGCAGTGAGAGCTTACTCAGGTCAAGTAATGATTCAGTCACGAATCAGATAAAGTGTGTTGAAAACACTTAAGACTACGTTTCTCAAAAATGTAATCATATCATGACTCAAAAGTTCTGAAAGTGGAGGTAATTTCAGTTAGAACCAATTTCAGTAATGAGTCAGAAGCACAAATGCAAGGATCTCCCCTTTCTGACAGGCTCTTTTCCACAAACAGGGTCTGTTGAATCCTCAGGCTGCAAACATCTAGAAAGACAGTGTGGGGAAGAGCTGACTATTGTCATTCATCTAAGGTATTCTGGGAGCATGTCTGTCCTCTTTTGTTCATCTGTTCTTACAAACTTGTCTATACCTGAACTTCTCAATGTGAGCACACTAGCCTGGCTTGAGGTTAACAGGCTGACAATAAAACCTACACTATTTGATATTTGTTATGGAGACAGTCCTTAAGGAGAGGCTCTGCACCACTCCTGCAAGGGCAAGCACAGCAGTACTGAGCCTCACAGCCTCCAAAGGACACAGTCAGCAGCCAGCCAGGCTAGACAAGGAGAAAGTCACAGATGGATCAGTCTGTGGGGAAGGAGTCTCCTCAGATCATTAGTGTGAATGAAAACAGCTCCCTGCCAGCAACAGGCTATGGGGACCAAGTGACTTAAACCCGCAACACCCAGATCCAACTGGAGTGATTTTAGCGTTATTTATTCATGCAGTTTCCTTTCTGGCAGTGAAGAGGTTGAATAAATAGTAGCCAATTAATGGTCAGCAGGGTCATTACCATCATCATCACCATCATCATCATTATATCCTATGAGGAAACAGAGACTCCATCCTGATCCTCCATCCACCCTGTGGCTGCGTGCACAGTGAAATTAGCATGATTGTAGATAAAGCAATGAACATGTGACTTAGCCAAGCAACAGAATCCAGCTGAAAAGTGCAGACATGACAGTCAAACCAGAGCATCCATGAGATAATGCTCTGCCCTGAGGAAAACAGCTGTGTCAAAACAGTTTCAAAAATAATTTTTTCTAAATGAGTTAATAAACCACCCAATCAACCAAAACACCTCCAAAAATCTAAAATTCTGAGAAATTTAGTTCAAACAAAAATACCCAATCATTAAAAAAAAATTAACCATATCTAAAACAAAATATCCAGGAACTTTATTTAAATTGGTCTCAGTGTACACACAATAGTATTATTATACAAAAAATACCAGTTACTAAGAAATGCCCTAAAAAGGCTTTGCTGGTTAATAAAAAGAAAAGGATTACTATTAAATATATGATAAGATTAACGTATGTTTTTCTATATGAGTTTCACTATATGAGTTTAAAATGTTTTCTAGCTAGTCTGCACTACTGAAACACCTTGACATAGTGAGACAGGTTTGTTTTCTGTAAATGTTGTGGATCAGCCTGGAGATTATCTAAGTAATTGCATAGACATATAGCACACGTTTGGAAAAATTAGCACAAGTGAGTGATGCTTCTTTGTAGCTTAATTCTTTCATTTTGATGTACTGAATAGTTGTATATGTAAAACACTACTCAAAGGCTTAATATCTTTTTTTTTTGCTTTGAAATAAGTTCTGATTTTAATGATAGAGACATTAACTCACTTTGTGTTTTGTTTCTGTCTCACAATTTGAGTATTAACATGCAAATAACAAATTCGACTCAGGCACGTTCCCCCTTCCCTGTCAACTGTACCTGTGTCCAAGCTCATGAGCAATAGTGAAAGCCAAGGGGAGGCCAGAATCCTCGTTGATGTTGCAGCTCCTGTGAGGCTGACACATGCCTGAGAGGTGAGACAAGCCTAAGGTTTCACAGGGACGGTTCATGCCAGCACAGATGTCCTTTCTAGAACCACAAAAGAGATGTGCCATTTAAAGAGCTTAAAACCAACTGTGGAGTGTCACTAACATGGGTGGTATGCTTCCATCTTATAATGTGCTAATTTTCATTTCAAGTAACTCATAGTGGTAAGTCTTTTACAAATATGTATGGAACAGCATGCACTTGTTCTACTACGATATTATACTGCTATAATTTGTAGCCAGTATTATGTGGCTGTTGTGCCTAGATACATACACTTACTTTCAACTCCCAAAAGTCAAAGTTTTAGAACCTCCACGCCTGGCAGCATTTTAAAGCACAGTTTATTAAAGTCACCATAGCTCAGCATCATTCAAGTGAACTGTCTGAGTACTTTATATTTGGACAGTGAAATCTCACATCATTGTGAGACTTTATCTCACATTCTTATTTTAAGATTTTTGACTGAGAATAGGATTGAGAAGGTGGGGAATGGTCAGAGGGCACACTTGATGATCTTGGAGGTCTCTTCCAACCTAACGATTCTGTGACTATTTTTTACTGAGCCACTTGAGGGGTGTTTTAGGTTGGGTTTTTTGCCTGACAGACTTTAGCCAAGGGTTGGTTTTTTTTAGACCACAGACTCAATCTTTTCTGCCACCTGTGTACAGACTAAATCAATTTTTACAGACCTGCAGAAGTCCCATTTCATGCTATGACATAAACTCCCTCCATAACCTCAGACAACCTCACTTTCAAGTTTTCTATTACTCCCTTGCTTGGACATTAAAAATTGTTTTGTGTCTCCTTAAATATAGAGATATTTAAAAACCATATGCTTGCTTTTTAAAAATGAATGGCATCCTGTTTGCATAATACTTGTCCTTTCTGAGCTGCACCTGCACATTTCTTCAGGAATTGCTCATCTACATGCTACCTTGTTTTGGTATATTGTCTCAAAGGAGAATAGAGCATTCACTGAGCACAAAATGAGATAGGATCAAGTGGGGAAAATGACCTGAGCGGTGGAAATTGGTCACCTCTAGGGACCCACGCATCTCTATTTTGTGACTAAGATGCACCTCTAACCCATATGCACATGTAGCATCATCAATATTTGGACCACATTTCTGAGCTCTGTGCAGGATGAACTAAGTGATGGCCTGAGCCTATAAAGGAAATATCATCACCAAAGAAATGCAACTGAAGACCAGTCAGTCACTGCTGTCATACCTGGTGAGAAGGACAGCCACAT
The DNA here is from genome assembly GCF_014805655.1 of Passer montanus. Classification (NCBI taxonomy): domain Eukaryota; kingdom Metazoa; phylum Chordata; class Aves; order Passeriformes; family Passeridae; genus Passer; species Passer montanus. The sequence continues at coordinate 1,297,293 of NW_024366815.1, forward strand.
CATGGTGTGTGGGATTGACATCACTCTTGGGATTGACACTCTTCTGCCACTTGCAGAAGCTGGCTAATGTCTTATCAGCATGGTGCACTATCTTCAAGCCTTGCTAATGGGAAAGGAATATATTACTGTAAAGAAGGAATATATTACTGTAAAGAAGGAATATATTACTACGAAGACCACACTGCATTGCAGTAACACTTCAATGAAGTCAGCTGTGAAGATGGGTAATCCAAATGTAATCGATTATGCTTTTGTCTAAAGTTAGAGCCATCATTAGGAGCAATGACACATAGTTATCTAACACTGAATATTAAGTTAAAATGCTGATATTTCTGTAATTGGTGCAGCTAAAGGAAAAATTACAGAAGGCAAAACTCTACATACATTTTGATAAATGAGCTTCGTAAGATCCAACACTGAACTGAAACTTTCAAACATTTTATATTCTCTTGAAATCAAATTTTCCTCTGAAGAGAAGGTGAAGATTATTTATTGTGAAACTTTGTGATCAAATTTGTCACTTAATGTTATGTGAACACTGTCATATTCAGACAACAATTATGCTTCTAACAGAGTATTCATTTCACAATATTTTTCAATTCCAAAGAGAAACAATGCAGTCATAAATGTTTCTTCCTCAACTTATTATTATACATTTTACATATTACTGAAAATTACTGAAAACCTTAAATAAAATGTATGCAAAATGAATTCATCCAAAAAATTTCTAATTTCTGGTCTAGGACATTTCACTTTATCTTGCTTCAGTTTGCTTTGTTTTTAACAAGCGTCAAAGTATGGGATCAACTGTTACCAGACAGTAATTTCTGAGGAACCTAAAAACAAATTTTGGAAGGTATTTAACACTGCTACTTCCAACATTGCCATTACTCAACAGGAATCCAAATTTTTCATCCAAACAGCAACAGAAGTTCAGCAAATATAGTTAATTGGAGGTCATTATGGATCTCAGGTCCTGAATGTCCTGCTTAGGTGCAACCTCAAGTTTTTGTCCCATTTATGCTGAGAGCTATAAGAAAAGACTCTATCTCAATAAATATTTCTGAAGACATAGCCATGAGGTTTGGTTTACTGCCTTCAATAACACTGGGACCATCTGGCTTGTGGTTATAAATTCTAAGCCACTGAGAAAAATCCCTTTAAGGTGTACCTATGGTCAGAGCTAGCTATATAGTGCACATGACTTAAAAATAACCATAAAATCATGGCAATCAGCATGAATTTAAGCACATAGTAACATATTTGTGAGACAGAGACATTGGAAACTATCAATATGGAGCTAGTTAAAGCAATTAACATCTACTTTGTCCTCATTTTACTTTGTTTCAAAAGAGATTTTAAAAGAAAAAAATGTGTTTGAACTGCACAATATGAGACTTATCTCTTCAGAGATCTGCAAATACCATAGCACTACATAATACATTTCAGGCAATGCCAGGTAATTAGTTCCTGAATGTTGATGTGTTGTTTCTGTTTCTTATCTAGTCTTCTTTAGCATCCCATGTTCTTCTTACACTGGGGATATTCCATTTCCTCATTTTTAATCTGCCTGTTTAAATTACATTTTCCTAGGCAATTTTATGCAGAAATACCTGAAGTCATCAGCTAAAATACTTTGCTATCCAGGGCAGCATTTCTCCTAAAATGTTGTAGGTTGTAACAGAGTAAATTTAAAACATTATTTTAAGCAAATATAATTACAGCTCAATGCATTGAACCCAGATGTTTTGTAAGTGATATTTTGAGGTAAATAAAAACCTTACCTCCACCTCCTCAAAGAGGATGAGCCGGACCAGCACAATGTGAATTGCATTGCCAATGCTTGGATCGTGGAACAGCCCTGTGACCTGTGCCAGAGCCAGGAGATATGAGATTAACTAATTCCTCTACAGCAGAACACAATTTCATAGAGAAAATATGTTTACTTCTAGCATACTGTTGATCTGGGGATTACTTTGCTTTTTAAATTCTCAAATCATTGAAAGTTTACTGAAATCAAATAAATATTATACCTACTGCAAAGGCTAATTCTGCCTAATGAATGATGATACAGCCTTTGGCAAAAGTTATTAAGCTAGAGAGCAAAAGCCCAAACAAGATTGAAATTATTCAAAAATTTCTGAGTTCATAAAAAATACTAGCAGAAAAGAACACAACATCTACAGTCATACAACACTGATGGAAAGGTCCACTCAGGGTGCAAATAAACCAGCATATCAAATTGTCCTGCTTTAAACAAACAAGATTCTGTCACAAAAAAAGCAAATTTAGTCAGTACTAGGCAAAGAGAAATTAGTTGAATAATAGCTACTCTTGTGTTTTCGGTGTACAGGAGAGGATGATAAGTACGAAAGCAAAGATAACAACTCCATTCAAAAAAGACACATAAAAAAGAACAAGAACTGAACTCTGCAAAAATGTGACCCAAATTGCTATAAACATCATCACAATGTTGAATTATGCAGGAGGAAAAGGAATCAGAACAGAAGATAATCACGACCTATCTATACATATCTATATGTGTGACCTATGCCATCTATCATAGGAAATACGAATGAACAAAATGGATTGCCTTTGGGTCAAAACTGTTATGGAGAAGACCACTAAAGGAGAAATACCAAAATGAAGTAGAAATTGTGTTTACAGAGGTCTGATTTGGGTATGGATTTTTTTCAAGGTACTCTACTGAAAATTGAAACACTTTAAATAACCCTAATATCTAAGGTCAGACTGCAGAGAAAATGTCGAGTCTTGTTTGTTCCTGAACCTGATAATGACTGGGTTTTATTCCAAGCATTTTTCCCTGTGTGGACAAAACCTCACATGCTGAAACAACCTTTGTACCTGTTTATTCACACTCATTGCCTCAGCCGCAAGTTAGGGCACTGCTTGGGGCACAGCTGGGAACATACTGTATAAACTCACAGGACAGATCAGTCACGATGGCTAGAATTACACTCTGATTACCTCCACATATATTGCACATTTCCATGATAACCAGACAGAACATGTCCTCAACATACTCTCAAGGTCAATATCTACTATGGTACACATAATATTGATAACAGGTATTAATAACAGAAGGCAGATGCTATGACTTTTCCCAGAACAACTTCTATTTTGAAACTTGCCACATAGGAAAGCATTTGAAGTTTAACTTTTCCTTATTCCAATGCAAACTTTGTACTCCAAGAAGAATACTTATCTGGAAAAACAGTTTTATTGGCATCAGCTGGGACAGTTAACTTGCCACACAGAAGTTCACATATTGCTGTTTGGATTTGTGACCAAAACACTAACAAGCTTATTAAAAAAAAGCTAAAATGGTTTGCAAAGTTATTACAATTTCCAGCAGGCTCCTGTCATCCTGTCTCGTTTCTCATCCACAAATATGTGAAAGAATTTACATACTTAAAACCTGTAGAATTTCTCTCTGCCATAGCCAAAAATCTGGAATCACCACTGAGCAACAGGTTCTAAGGCAGACAGATCATTTCAGTGGATAGACAGCTAGTGCTAGCCTTTAGAGATAGAGACATTGTACATACCATATTCATTATAGTGAGGATGTATGACTCCACATGGTCACTTCCATGATATTCAACCATTTTACTGTCTGCCACCACAAGTGTCTCCACCCATCGCTCCTTGCTGACAGAGCGCCGGGAAACCCTCCTGGCAGCTGCGTGGTTTTGTTCCCATCTCTCCCTCCGATGCTGCTGCTGCTTGAAAAAGCTGTGGGTATCTGGAAGAGTAAAAAGCAATGCTGACTTGAAAATATTTTCAAGCTTGAACTGTGTGGCTGTAACACTTACAGGATGATGTTAGCTGGAAGTGACTCTTCTGGCTGCCACCCTCCTGACCCACTGCAGAGGCAACTCCAAAGTGACACCAGACTGCTAAGGGTGCTGTCCAGTGAAGTTCTGAATTTTCTGAGATGGATTAAACACACACCACAAAGTCACTCCACTCAAAACACAAGAGATTAGCATTGTGAGACAGAGCCAAGTTAAAAAAAAATTGAATTGGGGATGCCCTTTTCAAGGAGTTTCTCTCCTGTTGTTTGGCTCTAACCTCTCCAATGATGCAAGTTGATAGTTTAAGATAAGGCATATGGTTTCTTCACAGGCAGCTCATTTTCCCATCAGGATGGCACATTAAGTCCAATACATTCTTGGCACATCCAAGAATGCCTTGTTCTGTGCATGGAGAATGTCCTTGAGAAGTGGGGACTCTTGACCAGCAGGTGTCAGCTAAATACCAGCAGGGCAACCATGGGATCCTCACCTACTGCCATCCTGCCTGATGACAGCACAGACACTTACTGCTTCCACTGTAATTTTGGGATTTGTGCATCTAATGCTCTTCACAAAGAAGTCTCTGCTCTGTAGGGTGGCTAGCAACCTTGCACTGTGTTCAGGGGAGCTAATGCCTCTCCACTCACTCTAACTTTGAATGCCAGCTGTCCATGTTACTAGGGACATCCCAGAAACTTAAATAATGCAGGGCCTAAAAAGCAAATGAAATACCCGTTTTACAGTTTCAAGGAGTTTCTCTCCTGTTGTTTGGCTCTAACCTCTCCAACGACACAAGTTGATAGTTTAAGATAAGGCATATGGTTTCTTCACAGGCAGCTCATTTTCCCATCAGGATGGCACATTAAGTCCAATACATTCTTGGCACATCCAAGAATGCCTTGTTCTGTGCATGGAGAATGTCCTTGAGAAGTGGGGACTCTTGACCAGCAGGTGTCAGCTAAATACCAGCAGGGCAACCATGGGATCCTCACCTACTGCCATCCTGCCTGATGACAGCACAGACACTTACTGCTTCCACTGTAATTTTGGGATTTGTGCATCTAATGCTCTTCACAAAGAAGTCTCTGCTCTGTAGGGTGGCTAGCAACCTTGCACTGTGTTCAGGGGAGCTAATGCCTCTCCACTCACTCTAACTTTGAATGCCAGCTGTCCATGTTACTAGGGACATCCCAGAAACTTAAATAATGCAGGGCCTAAAAAGCAAATGAAATACCCGTTTTACAGCAACTGCTGGCATTTTTTCCAACCCACGACCCTGAGAAATGTTTCTACAGTGGTGTGATTTCCTGAGTCCTACAAAGGATCAGGAGCACTTGTTACATGTATTGCAGCAGTCCCTTGTCATCTCTCTCATAAAAGAAGTCCTCATTCCAGATAGGGCACATCCACAGGCCAGAAAGGCAGCTCCAAGTGCTTCCAGCCTTTCCAGAATCACCTCCATGACTGTGGGGCAGGAGAGAGTTGTCCAACACCACCTCCATGTCCAGCTCCCAGTGCTGAGAAGCAGTTACCCAGACACTCTGCCCCTGAAGAATGGATGACCTGGCAGCTTCACACCAGCTACACCTTTGTCATGAATGAGCTGTTTGCCCTTTAAACCCAAGCACAGACAGAACAATCATGGCATCTCATGTAGCTAACAAAATGAGGCACCACCGGATGTGTGTACCTCTTGGTGTAAAAGATGGTAAGTACCTTGGTTTATATATTCACGTTTTCAGAAATCTCTGACGTAAGGCTGAAAGATGCATCAATCCTGGTAACACATAATGTGTGCAATTGAAGTATGCCACATTAATAAACAAAATAACATTGACCACATTTAGAACTGAGCCACCGTGCACAAGTGTCCTGTACACCACAGCAATGAACTATCACTGCTATAATCTGCACCCTAACCCCACTAACCCACACTGCAGCATCACTCCAATCTTTGTCTGCCTCAATCTTTGTTCAGTTACAGCAATCGTATGAGGCCTCAGTGAGAGGCTATTTATGAGCTGGTATTCATTAACCTCCCTTGCACATTTGCACCGTTTTCAGCATTCTTATTTCTATGAAGCACAGCTCTCATTATCTACATTTTTAAGGGTTTTGTGCTGAGAAAAACCTTCCCCACAGCTATCCGAACAAAATACTCTGTTCAGACTGTTGGTTAAGTGCTTTGTTTATGATCAAATAAAACCTTAGGCCAGCTGTCAGTTTTTCTGTTTACAGCTAGCCAAAAGTATGGCTAATTGTCTGGGCAGCTGATAGCTGAATGGGGGTAGAAATGTATAAAGTCATAGAGACTGCAGTGGTGAACCCTCAGAGAAAAGTTTGGAGTCCTGGTTAAGTATGAGGCTTTGTATTGTATGAAAATCTGAGAAGAGGTGAAAATAAATGCCAGATAGCCAGAGGATTCTGAAGAAAGAATTCACCTCAGTGATGGATAACCTCCTGTGCAGGGTACGTCACTTGGGTAGGTGACATCTAAGGACTGGATCCCCACAGTGTGAAGTCTCCTGACAGCTTTTTTAGTTAGACAAGGCACAGAGGATAATCTCTTGGAGCCACACCAAAATACAGGCAGCTACAAAGTACAGTTCTACTTCTGCCTTTATGTCTCTCCAAATTTTGACTGTCGCTTTTAACCATCCAACTGTGAAGTTAAATAACCTTTCCTTACTTTTACCTTCAATGAGTAAAATGTTATAAGTATTTCCAGATTTACTGAGAAATCACAGGCACCCTGTTGTCCAGATATGGAAGTCTTGACTGGAAGCCCAGCAGTTCAGGACTATCCAAGAAGTGAGGAATGGCCTGAGACTACAAAACAGAAGAGAGAAAGGGGGTACTCCTACCCTGAGAGTTTCCCTGGATTTCTGAAGAAGGGGTATAACACAGATAGGAATAGTGCTGGAGTCCTTAGGAATAGAAAAGGAATGTAGTGCTGAGAGAGTAGCCAGGACAGTCTAAGACTAAACAAAAACAAGGCTGGTAAGAGACTCTGATAACAAACTGAATTAAATTCAAGCAGGAACACTCTGAAGTTTCTAGCTATTGTGGGAGATAATTTTGTAGATGTGAAACTTTCATTAGAAAAACTGATTCAGCCCAACAAGTAACATACCACGTCCCAACATGGGTATGTGATATCCAGACATCTGACTGCATAATCAGAAGAAATGGTGTAGATGACAACTTTTCATCAGCTTCTAGATAGAAATGGCTGATAAACTTCAGCAAAATGGTTGGGTTTTAACATCAAATTCCAAATTGTTTTTAGTGAAAATAAAAACGTCCCTTGAAACTGTCCTACAAATCCTACTTGACTAACAACAACATAAAAGGCCCTTAACTTTCAGCTACTAGGAAAAATTTTAAGTTATCTGTAAAATTGAAGCATATAAGGAAAAAAAATCAGTATTGCACAAACTTCTTCAGGACAGTTTAAAGCTACATGGTTTGTGTATATGAAAAAAAGCTCTACCCTCTAACAAATCAATTTAATTTTTCATCAGGTGACAACATTCTTTGCCAGTCCTTTGTAAGAAAGAGCTTTCTAATCTTTAACTATAGATGATCTCGCTTTAAAAACCCCACATGAGTTCTTCTTCACTTAGAACACTATTCAAAATGAGCTTGATTGTTAAGCAGTTAATTTCTGCTTGCCTTCCACCCTCCAAACCCCCTAAAAGAGCAAACATGACTCACCTCACTTAAAGGCATTATCTGAGATTTCCACAGAACAGGCTTTTTCCCACTTTTGTTTCCTTCTGGTTGCTCAAGGAAGAGTGCACCATACAGTGCAACACAAGGGGACCTCCAGGTGCTAACTACACAGAGCCAGCCTTCAACTCTTTGGAGGTACACAGGGCTTTGCAAAGGCAAGGTCAAAATGTCTGGAAGTTCCCAGAAGAGAATGACTGAGTTGTAGAGGAGAACAACTGAAGACTGTCACACAAAATATAGCAGCATTGATTTGTGTCTTCACTTTCTGGTCTTAGCTCCCTTCTCTTTGCGCAAGAGCTCTGTCATTTTTGCCACTCCATACTGCTCACAGTCAAAATACTACAACCCCAGGAGGTGTGAATGATGCTAGATGAAAAAATTCCACACTGTTCATAACTTGCTACATTATGACTCCTCCAAAACCCTTCACTTTCTTGTAAGACATGCCTTTAGTTTAAGTTTTAACAAAATTATACTGTTTAGGGGTGGTTTTTTCAAGAGGTCAATAAACTGTTTTGAAACACAGTCACTGTACAAGCGATATTCTCTCACTCATAAGAAAGTGAGCAACTTTCATAGCTGATCTACTGCAAGAACTTACTAACTGCTTACAAATCAAACGCAGCAAGCAATCCTCTTCCCCTGTTCCCTTCCTGAAATAAACAAGGTAGTTTTCTACACACAGGATCTGCTTATAAAGAGACAAAACTAATTCTAGATGACAATGTGAGAGTAAGGAGTTACATGCTATAATGGGAAAACTGTTGTAAAAAAGGAAGCGAGCGTGTGAATTTAAAACTGAACAGATAATCAAACCAGGTGTTTTCATAAGCATTTCTAAAACAGGACAAGCTAAGTCACACAAATGCTTTCTGAATCTGAAGAAGTGTTCACACAGGAAACTATTACAACTACTTAATCACGCACAAGCCCATGCTGACAAACCCCAAGTCCCAACAAAAACAAGCACAGAGAAAGAAAGTTTACAACTCAGCAAGGTTTGTTTAACTTTGACATTCCTGCTGTCAAAAACATGGCATATCAAACAGTGCAGTCACACCACTCTGAAGTAGAATGAAGCTAAAATTGGACCTGTCTTGACTGATACACTTAGTCAGATACTGCAGCTGAGTGTCTGCTGCTCATTACCATCCAGGCTGTAAAGATGGAATGATAGATGCACTGGGCATCAGGAGGTACACAGAGAACAATGTCGTGGGAGACATATGCCTGAAGTTGCCGATATTTTGTCTCAATGACTGTCCTTCTGCCTGAATGTTCTTATTTTTTTACCCAGGAATTAAACCCAAGACAATAAGGGACAATAAAAATTTATAGCTGTGTCAGATGTTTTCCTAGGAGTACATTACACCATGTAATTTGAACTTTCAGTGTTCATTCATTTGGCAACTTTAGTGTCTGGTGCCTCTTATTTTGGTGAAAACATTAATGAAATGGATTAGAAGAATAAGGTGACATTTCTATGAGTTAATCTAGCTCTTGATAAAATGGCATCTGAATACAATTTAACTTGAAGCACAACTCTATTAAAATTTAAAGAAAAAGAAGTATCATCTAAAACAAAATACACTCACTGTGAAACAAATTTGCAGACTACAAATTGCCAGTGAATTATGTTTATGTAATAATGTATCTTACCAAATCACTTAAGAACTGCTTACCTAAAAATAATAGAGAAATGCAGTTCTGGGGTATCACTATGATGAAAATAAGAATTAAAACATATGGGCTTTATTAATAATCTTTCTCTTTTTATGTCTCTCTAAAAATTCATTCACACAAAATTTATGCAAAAAACCTTAGACTGACATCTTAATCATTCACACATTCATTCACACAAATTCATTCACAAATTCATTCACACAAAATTTATGCAAAAAACCTTAGACTGACATCTTAAAGTAGTTGTCTGCATTGTCAGTGTCGATCTGATTTTCAGTTTGGTTTTCCAAATAGTATCCAGAAGCTCTTGAATCAGACTCCAAGAATTTCTGTTCCATATTTTTGTTCCAAAAATTTATGTTCCATAAATGTCATTCACATGATGATGAAAGAAACCCAAACTGGTTACATGGTGGCAATCAGAGGTCACCAACCAGCTGCAGCCAGGACCAAGAACAAAGGTAAAAGGCTACAATGTCTTATTCATTACAACAAAGACACGGACATGCTGGAGAATGTCCAGAGACAAGCAATGGAGCTGGGGAAGGGTCTGGAGCACAAATCTGATAAGGAGAAGCTGAGGGAGCTGAGGGTGCTTATCCTGGAGAAAATAAAGTTCAGGGGAGACCTCATCACTCTTTACAGCTCCCTGACAGGAGTATGTAGCCAGCTGGGAGGTGGTTTCTTCTCCCAGGTACTAGGGACAGAAGGAGAGGAAAGGGCCTCAAGTTGAGCCAGCAGAAGTTCAGGTTGTGTACTAGGGAGAAGTTCTCCAAAAGGCATGCCAAGCACTGGAAGATGCCCAGGGCAGCGGTGGAGTCAGAATTCCCAGAGGTATTTAAAAACATGTAGATATGGCACTTAGGGACATGATTTACTGGTGGACTTGGCAGTGTTGGGATAACAGCTGGACTCAATGATCTTAGAGGTCTCCTCCAACCTAAACGATTCTATGACTCTATTCCCTTAGTTTGTGTGCTGCATGTAAGTTTGTGCTGGCACTATGGAACCCAGTGGTGAAAGAAAGTGCTGAAACATTCAAAGGGTACATGTTTTATGGGGCTTTGTGAACAGGAAGAGAGTTATGAACCAGCAGGATTCAGAAATTGCCAGCACAGGTCTCTGGAGTGCCCATTAGTGCTTTAAAGTCACTTAAGCAATTTTCACAAAGGCACTCATTGCAGGCTGCCCTAACACCAAGCTCCAAGAGCTGGCAAGACCATAGGAATGGTGGACAGAGGACCAAGGCAAGGAAAGGTGCCAGAAAAAAACCCCAACAATTATGCTGGAAGAAGCAAAGGACAAGAAAGGACTACTAAAGATTGTAATTCCAAGGATTTGGGCACCGTGAATGCTTTACATGGAAGGTTTGCTCTTTACAAGTGGGTCAGACAACAGAGAATGTGATTTGCAAGCTGTGAAGATTGCAATCTGGCCTCTAAAAGGACACAGGCAGCTCAAAGGGGCCTCCACCTACTGGCTTGTAAGTCTGTGAGTGCAGCTGCAGGCTGGGTGCTGTGCCACAGGAACTGGGGAGAGTCATTCCTCTTGCACAAAAGCAACTTCAGCCTCTTATAGAATTCATGCCCACATAGGGAAGTTCACAAGACCAACTGAATCTAAGCCCAATAAATATTAGCAGTCATCTCCTCATGAAAGAGTAACTGAGAATAATCACATTTGATTCATGGATTCTAAGTAACCTCATGCATTTCCTTTTACTTCAGAAACCGGCAGCTCTGCTTTTATCAAACACCAAAGCCCCTACAGTACTGATACCTATCAAATCCTAATATGAAGAGGTATTTTGTTCTGTTCCCTACAGAACTAGAAGCTGAAAAGTAGCAAGGACTCGTGTGACAGCATAATTCTCTGCTCTGGACTGTAATGTGCTTTCTTCCACATTGGTCCATCCTCAGCCAGGGTTTCCTGAGATTTTAGCAGGGATAAACTGGTGTAGAACTGAAGGGGAGCACTTGGGCTTCCCCATGCAGAAAAACAAGAGGCTTCTGCTCACACGTGCTTTCTTGTTTAGCTCACAGAATCTAAAAACAGCCCTCTGCAAAGACCTCAGTATGTCACTGCCCCTTCTTGGAGAGGACAGACTGCTGGTCCATACTCCCAAGGGGCCCATATTGGCTTTTTCAGCCTTGCAACAACTGAGGAAGGTCTTCCTCCACACAGACACCCTTCGCAAAATGTTCCCTGTAATATCTTCATCGTGCCAAAACCAGTATGTTTAAAGGGCTTAAGGAGTACAGGTGCCTGTTTCAAACACTGTCAAGGCCACAGATGGAACTTGCCATAAGATAAATCACCACAGTGAGAACTTGAGCTAAGTGCAGAAGGGAGGAATTTGCAACAGGAAGGTGCTATTCCAGGCCTGGCGGCAGGATCTGGCTAGCACATTGTGGTTGACACATCCAGACAAAAAATTCCTCCTGTGGCAAACAGTGGAGAAGGAAACACCTGCTCATCCATGTATCACCCCAAGTTGTGAGAACACCATCTGTGACCATCCCGTGGCTCCCTGGAACTTGGGCTGTATGAAAGTGGTATTCCAGGATGCCAAGTGAAGAAGGGCCAACAGGATGGTGCTTGATCCATAGGTGGTGACTATCTTCTGCTTGATCTCACCCTCCTTTGTCCTCCCCATTCTACTTCTCTCTATTTCTCTACCTCATATTCATTGTTAAGTAAGATCCATATTGTCAACTTCAGCACATAGTCTTGTTTGCGCTTTTATTCAGACAGAAGCATCTCTCACAAAGCAGATCTTGACATATGCCCAGCACTGTTTTGCCTACTTACGCTACCCCATGCAGAATCCCAAATTTAAGTGGGTTTAAGGGCCTCCTCTAGGTCCCCAAGACCCAACCTGTGCACCACAGGAACTCCTCACTGGCTCAGCAATTCCCTTCAAGTTAATAAAGCAGAATCAGCCACTTGCATCTCTCTGTGCTTGCAAATGATGAGTACAGAGCCAGCTGGGACCAGCCGTTCCTGCCTCCTCTTCAGGAGCAATAGGAAGGAAGTCAGAGGCAAACACACACAGGCAGCACAGCACAGCTGGGAGATGCTACCACTCCTGTGATTACCCAGGCTGCTGAGTGGTCCCAGAAGAGGATGCAGCCTCTCTGCACTCTGAGACACTGCTCCAGCTCATAGCTTCACCCTCACAAAAGCTGAATCTCAGCACTTTGGTTAGAAACTATGTGTGAAAAGGCAAGGCTGATGAACTAAAGCTATTTTACATCATCCCACTAGTAAACTGTTCGTTGTCCTGATCTTACACCATTCTTTGGCACCTCCTTCCCTAACTGCACCTCTTCCTTTCCCAAAACACCAAACAACTCCCCTCATTGAATACTCGGCAAGGCTCCAGCTCAGCTGTGACCCCCAGGAGTCCAGGCATCTGAACCCCTCACACCATTTTCAGGCCAACTCTCTTTCAGATGTCAGCACTCTCAGCTCTGATGCCTCCACTGTGCTCATCAGACTCATTCTGGGCCAAAGACAGCTTGGAAAGTGCTGTTCAGCTCATCCCCCAGGAATCTCCAAACAGCTCCAAGAGTCAAAACCAGCGAGCAGATCGTTGTGCCTGTCAGACCTGCTATGACAGTGTGAATGTTCATGGCAGAGGCACAGCCCAGCCATTCCTCTCAGCAGTCAGGATCCAGCCACCCTGAGCAAGAGACTGAGAAAATTTAATGTACGCACAAAGAGTCCTGTATGCTACTTGGCTGCCATGGCAAAGAACACTGGAGTACTTCAGTGATTAGCACAAACATGATCTCATTGTGTGGGAACAGTGGTGAACATGAATATCCACAGTGTTCCACAATGAGAACAAATACCAGCTCAGCACTTACCTTACATATAAAAAGTTACATGGTGAACCAAAATACATATTGTAGAGAATACCACAGGCGTCTTTAAATAAAATTCCTCAGGCAAAGTTATTAAAGATGATCTCTTTATTTTCACCATATAGACTGACTGATTTTGCAGCTATGTTTACCATATGAGGTTTCCGAACCAAAATACATATTGTGGAGAATACCACAGGCATCTTTTAAATAAAATTCCTCAGGCAAAGTTATTAAAGATGATCTCTTTATTTTCACCATATAGACTGACTGATTTTGCAGCTATTTTATATGTTTACCATATGAGGTTTCTGCTACACATTCTGACATTGGTTTAGTATTTTCTGGGTATTTTATCATTCAGTTATTCAAATACACTCACATTTATATGAAATAAAAGTTTCTAGTTTAGCCTTCAAAAAGTACTGCTTTGACTGTGACATATTTCAAACAATCTCTTTACAGCTGTTAACAGAGAGGTTACTGAACACACACAACCAAAGGAATTGGGGTGTCTATCCCCACTATTACCCCACTGCTTTTTGTAACTGCCACCACAAAAACATTGGGCAGATTTCAACAAGACATATTTACCTACTGTAACTCCCTCAGATGTAAAAATAAGTCAAGAATTCAGATTAAAACACATGGATTTGAGAGAGTTCTCCAGCTGTAACATGGTAGTCCAGTTATGAAGCCCTAGACAGAAGTATATGACTTAAGTCTAAGCATAAAGCAGATAAAATTAATTTTTTCTTTAAAAAATGGTTCCAGATAGGAGTTTGTCTTTGTACTTGCAGATTTGACTGATTAAGAAATAATCTGACCTCAGTTGCTATTAATTTGTGTATGTATGAGGATGCATTTTCTTACATAAATTAAAACAGTATCCAGTAAAATATACATGTGGTTATTTCACTGAGCAATGGCAACGAGAATTTCCTGAGCTTACAATCAATAGGTTAAAAATTGTCAGTTAGCTGCCTTGAAATTCTGACTTAAAACACAAAAAGGCAGGAGAATGTTAAAAAAATAATCTAGATTAAGCTTCCCCCTTTTTCCATCATCTTATCTAAAGTTTATTAAGTAGGAAGACAGATCCCTGATTTTTTTCAGAACTAACCAGCAAGTATTCTCTGTGTCAGCTGTAGAAGCACCTATGGTACATCAAAGAAAATATATCATACAATTTCTTAGCAAAACACACAGAGAGATAAGGAGATGGAAGAAGTGTACTCTAAAACCAAATATAAAGCATTTGCAGTACTCCCCATAACTTTTAAACAAAACTATTTCAATCATCCAAGTAGCTGAACAGAAGGTCCATTAGGGTCCCTTCACAAATTGCCAGATTTTATTTTAGTGCTGCATTTCAACATTTTGTTTAGCTCATTGGTATAAACACATTCCTTTTCACATTTGTTTTCTCAAAAATATTTTTTCACAGCTAATAGGTAGTGTGCACTAAAAGGACTTGAGAGTGGTTCTAAAAGCTAGAAAGCAAGACAGTAATCAGTGGTTTACAAATTCTCTGAAACTCATGGGGTAAGCAGGTGTCCTTGGCTTTTAGTGAAGCAAGGGTGAGATTTGGTACTTACATTAGCTATTTTATGTGTTATTGACATTCTCAGGATTTCTCCAATGATCCCATTCTACAAACTGTACCTGCTCATTAATTCACTAAGGCTAGGTTTATAGGGGACAAACAAGAACCCTTTGCAGCACACTGCACATGGCCCAGCAGACAGATGGAAACACAACAGAACTCAGGTCATGGTGCCAGCTCCATGGGAGACTCAAGAAAAAACAGCCTTTTCTGAGACCCCCATATTGCCAGAGCCATCTTAGCTGCAGCCTTCACCCCTGCAGCTTTTGCACCCCCAGTGTAACCCTCTCTACACACAGGATGCTCAGCTCTCCCCTCTGTTTTCTTTGTGCAAAGCAGCAAGCTGGTAGCCAACTGCAAGCTCAGAAAGTTCTGCAGACCCAGAAGAAACAGAAACCTCCATGCTGAGGAGGGTGTGTAAACCACATACTGGACCACAAAGGGTGATTAGAGAGCAAATAAAGCAGACCTGTGCTTCCAATGCAAAGGGCACTCCAACACTGTCTGACAAACACATTTCGTCTGACAGCTACGTCTGCTCCACTGTCCTGCTCTCACCTCAGGATCTTAGAAATAGGGCAGTGCCAAAACAATTTCTGTAGCAAGACCCAAGCCTAAAGGAGAAGCATCTCTAACCACTTCACCTGCTACCACTGAGTTTTACTGTGTAAAAACCTTAAAAATTACAAATCAGTCTAAAGATGCCAACTGATAGTAATATTCAGAAATAATTTACCTGAACTAGCAGAGCAAACAAAGAGGTAATGCCACTTGTTTTATAAGAGAACTAATTAGCTGTTCTAATGGACTGCACAAGCCCTTAGGTTTGACTCGTAATGTTACATTTACAGGACTTAAATTTCAACTGTTTTTTTCCCCCCTTCCTTTTTCTGAAATTATGAAGAAAACAGCACTTTTTCCAGACATCACTCAAAACTATCATGACTTATTTTCATTATGAGAGGACTGTGAGGAGCAATGAGCCATTTTGTGTGAATAAGGGTGAAGGCTGGAGAGAATGCCTGGATCCTATTCCTTGCCACATCAGCTATCCTTAGAAACATGCAAAATAAATACACATTTCCATAAAATGCTGTAGGCCATTCAGTCCTCTTGTCACCTTCACGTGAGATGAAATTTGAAAGGAAAATGGGGAAGGGGATAGCATTGACAGACAGGTATCAGCTTAGAGAAATTCTGTGCTCCATTTTCTCCATCTCTCAGTCCTCTTGCACTTATCTGAAGACCTTCATGCTTGAAGGTATGCTGCAGACACAGAGGCCACGCTCTCAAGAAAGCACCTCATCAAATAAACATTCTCTGCACCAAAGTTCATTATTCATGAACAAGAGCTACTATAGTTCACCCATAACTCGTGAAATTTGACATCTCAGTTTTAAATGTTCAAACCACAGTTCAAGAAGTGTAAAGTACCCCAACTAAACTAATGCATAATGTCTGTGATGTGAGAGAGAAACAGTTATAGAAAGATGAACAGAATAGTCTTTGAAGTGGTAGTTAAACAATGACTTTTAATTAGTTTGGTTTCGGTTTAGATTACTAATAAAAATAAGAGAAAGGCAGTCTGGAATTAATCTCAAAAGCAAATTATATTCTTTCCAGGTTTGATATGATATCATTAACACTGCTTATGCCATAACCCTCTTATCCCTGGGCTTACACAACAGAGTTCATTTGGCCTTTCTCTGGAACAGCTGTTGTTTTTTTCCATTCCATTTCTCCACTGCATTTAAAATACCAAATCACACCAGTGTGCTCAAAGAAAAAAGCACATGTTAGCATTTTGAGGGGCCT
This sequence comes from Passer montanus, assembly GCF_014805655.1. Taxonomy (NCBI): domain Eukaryota; kingdom Metazoa; phylum Chordata; class Aves; order Passeriformes; family Passeridae; genus Passer; species Passer montanus. The sequence goes on from NW_024366815.1 coordinate 1,313,819, forward strand.
CCTTGTCCCTGGCTGAGGCCAAATGTCTTGTATATCAGATGATGTTACTAAGCAATACAGCCTTCAAAGGCTCAGGCTCAGCCTCAACCCTGCGGTGCCTCTGCCACAAACATCAGCACTTTGAGCACAGCTCAGCAGATGAGAACTTCTCCCCTGAAGAAAGGAAGGGGTTGATCAGTCACCAAAGTGAATTGTGCAAATATGATGTCTTGAAAATCTTAGACACACCCTGCTGTTAACATTTTCTATCCTTAGAAGCAAGTCCTGATAACAACATTTTCCAGCTTCACAACATTTTGAGAGATGACTGTTGAGGTTCTCCTGTTCCAAGCTGGCACACAAGATTTCATTTGTCTGACCTCTGACCAACTGAAGAGGCACCTGTACACAGACAACAGACACTAAAGCAGCAGAGCCGACTTGGTCCTGCAGCTGGGGAGAGCTGACAGAGGCATCTGTGGACTCCTAGAAGGAGCAAGAGGAGGAACAGCATAAATCACATCACCTCAGGGGAGGCAGCCAACAGCATCTCTGAGGTGAGAGGTTAATAACTCCTGCCCCCAGCTTGCATGAGCTACCCTGCTGGGGTAACACCAGCTTCAGGAGAGCTGAAGTGAACACCACTGCTGGGCTAATAGATGTTTCCAGTTTCAGCCAGAGTTTTGAGGGTGACTTTTTCTTTTGATTCCAGTTTCCTATTTAGAGACTGACTGTCAGAGGCACTAAAACCTGCTGGATGTCATCAGACCATTAATTTGTTTGCATTTCTGTCATGCATGGACTGGAGGTTCACCAGTAACACCAGCTTTAATTAACTGAACTCCCTGTGTTCACTACCTACAGAAAATTATGCCAAAATCCTTCACAGACAGGAGCAATTGGGGCTTCCATACTCAAATGCCAAGCAGTTTGAAAGCACTTGCTGAGAACTGGGTATGAACTTTGAAATTTTTACTCCTGTGGGAAGAGAATTAAACAAAGTTCTGCCAACAAACTGAGCCCCTGATTTTTGGGTTTTTTTTTTTAAATGACAATTTCGTTTTTTATTTGCGAAAATTCTCTGTCTCCTATTCTCACCAGGAAGCCTTACAGATAATAAAGATATGTAAATGCATTGGACCAGAAAGAGGGAAAGATGCAGGTTTGCCTGAAAGAAACATCCAGAGAAAGAAACATTGCATTCATCACAAAACAGTATTATTAATTATAGCTTAAAGAGAGAAAAATATCCAAAAAATAGATAATATAAAAAAAAACCAAGTTCCAACCCTAAGCTGAGGAAGAGGTTGTTTAGTAATTAACTCCCCAATATAAAGGTTATCTCTACTTGGACAACTTTCAGCTGCCAGTTGATGCTACCCGACTTTGCAGGAAACTCCCTTCTTTTACTGCCCTTCTTCCCTGTGACCTCCCTGACAGATGAAATTTCAACTCTCTCATCATCTTCCAGTTATTCTGAGCAAGACCTGACTGACAGAAGCACCTCACCATGGGCAATGGACGCAGCTGGGAAGTTGAAAAGAAAATGCCATAAAGCAGAGAGTGCTTCTAGCTGGAGAACATCAGGCAAATAATGTCATGCAAAACACACAGAAAATGACCCCTTGTTAAAACCACAGAATTTGAAGGAAGAGTTTGATTCAAATCCAAAACCTCCACAGAGCTGAAGGGAACCCAGACAGGGGGCTCAACCAACAACAGTGCAGATCAGAGAGGAAGGACCTCGATTCAGCTTGTTTGAAAGTTTGGGCGGGCAAGAAACTTGCTGCTAATTTCAACTTTGGCAGAATGCGAGACAGGCTGACATTGTTTTTTCACTGTGTTTTAAAAGTAATTAAAATATAAAAATATCTCTCTCTGTACCTTCAACTCAAAAGCTGTTCTACAGAAGAGCAAAATATTAGACCAAGACATTTTTACAAGGAAGACTAATAAAGGACATAAAAGACATAAAAGCTTTATTTCGCACAAACATTATTTTTGGGACAGTGTTTCTTGACATTGATTAGAATAGTTTAGAAGAGACTTTCTGCAGGAGTCTAATTTATGTGTACAAAGAACTCATCACTGCTGTTTAAAGAGCACAGGAATACCTATTTTTATTCAGCTAAGACACCTTATTACATGCTGTTTGTTGAGATAAGTTTAGGTTGAGTATTTGCAAGAGAAGAAAACTTGTTAAGTCTAAATGAGATCGTGGGGGGAAACACATCAATATTCTCTTCTGTGGTCTTTCATAGAGAAACCTGGACATGCAAGAAAACAGTTCCACAAAATCTTCAAACAAATGCAGTATTTAAGGGCAGAAACTAAAAACATTTTCTATACCTTTCAGCACAGCAATCTTCTGTCCACCTTTTTTTCTGCATAAAGATGGAATCTTTGGGATAATTCCATTTATTAGGACAAAAAATGTGTGAACAGCACATCTCCAACCTGTTATTTACATACAGTTTATTTCAGGACAGTACCTAAATAGCACAGGGGTGCAGGATATCTGTGCAGCCCAAGCAATTGTGCGTGGTGTGGGATAAATGCAAATGGGGCCTCACTTATCCCTAAAAAGTACGGAGCTTACGAGTTAACTGAAGTAGTAGTGGATAGAAAAAATAACCTCCCAACTTACGCAGTTCCTCTCATTCCCAACTAACTATAAAGCTAAAACCTATGCTTAGAGGAATATTATGAATGCCTTTGAGGTACAATTGCTCCAAATGTTCTGTCCACCTTTTTTCTGCATAAAGAGGGAATCTTTGGGATAATTCCATTTATTAGAAAAAAAATGTGTGTAATCTATATGACCTTTCAGTGAACAGCATTTCTCCAACCTGTTATTTACATACAGTTTATTTCAGGACAGTACCTAAATAGCACAGGGGTGCAGGATATCTGTGCAGCCCAAGCAATTGTGCGTGGTGTGGGATAAATGCAAATGGGGCCTCACTTATCCCTAAAAAGTACGGCGCTTACGAGTTAACTGAAGTAGTAGTGGATAGAAAAAATTACCTCCCAACTTATGCAGTTCCTCTCATTCCCAACTAACTATAAAGCTAAAACCTATGCTTAGAGGAATATTATGAATGCCTTTGAGGTACAATTGCTCCAAATTGTCTCCTCAAACACACAAAATGGATCCAAGTTCAGGGACACAAAGAGTAGAGAACACAGCCACAAGCAAGGAGTGAGCAAGCATCAAGGACATAGTGTTTCATGCAGAAAAACTGAACTCAGACACCTGTTTAAAGTGGGTCATCTACAACACGAGGCTCATCCAGGATATGCAACTCCAGAGAAATTAATTTTAGACACTGAGCCCGTATCAGTTCATCAGCCCCACAGAAGAAGTCCAGCACTTCTGAGAAGAACTGTAAATCTGTGATCTGCCCAGAAATAATAAGGTAATTGTAGTTTCTTATTGGAAGGTTCACAGGGAACTTAGTATGACTGAGAAATCTTGTCCTAACCAGACTGAAGGCTGAACATATTTTCCAATACTACTTCGTTAATGGATCAAGTGTTCTGACCAAATTTTCAAACTCCTGCATCAGAAACATTTAACCAAATGCAGCTTAGCTTTCTGAGTTTGCTATTTCACCTCTGAAAATGTGGTTTACAATTAGTCAAGGCTATTGTTGTTCTACGAAAGAGAAAGGGATGGATGTGATATGTAATAGTTTAAAGTGTACTATTTCTCTCTAAATCAATACTGCAGTAACTCAATATTTATATTCCCAAGGCATTTGTTTACCAAATCAATTGCTAAACTCAAAAAGTGCAATAGCATCACACACAGTTTGATAAGGAAAACACCAGGTATAGAGCAAGAGCACAATATATTCCTCTAAGACAGTACTCAGTTAGACATGCTGAATTAAGTTAGCTTGGATGCAGACTGAGACTCCTCAATCTGATGAGCAGTTAAACAAATTTTCAACGAAGACATGGAAGAGATCACAGAGGAAAGTGAATGCAATAAGCAAGCATGGTGTAGCAAACACTATTTCTTTCCAGTGGCACAGTGATTGAACAGAAAGACTAGTGAATCACAATTAAAAAAAACTTCTCCCTACTTACAGGTTTGATTCATATTATTTGGAAAATGACTCGTCACAGAACTTAAACATTTATTCAGTCTTTGAATGAGGTAGCGTATATGGTGGCGACAAGTAACAATTATGACCTTAGAACAACAATTCTGTGTTGCCAGATTTTTGTTCCCCACCTCCTGCACAACACAAGCATTTAGGAAATTCACTGTGCTTCAGTTAATAGAAGCAAGTGAAATACCAAAAGTAAAATTCCATCAGAAAAGAGAAGAAAATGAGAAAACAATCAGGGATAGGGAAAGGAGGTGCCAGCACTCTGCCAGCATTTTACCATCTCAGGCCCTTGCTCAGCACAAACTTCAATCCACTTGGGTAAACCTCTAGCTTTGACTCCTCACCCATTTAACAGAAGAGGAAGAATGGCAGAAAATACAGTATTTTATTCCTTTCTCCTCTACCTGTACTGAGAGGAACTAAAAAAAACCTCCCATGTATTCCTGAAAACCAAAAGAAAGTTAGAATCTTTTGGTTTCATTCCATGAAGTTGTCTGGGGAGTGGGGAAGTGTTTTGATACCAGTTAGCAGCAACTGTCACACTATCTGCTGTGGTGAACCAATTCTCATGTCTTTATTTCCCAGGTTCCCCACCTCTGAAATGCTAAATATTGCTGTCCACACAAGGAGGCACTCACTTTTTTCATTTCAGAGCAAACCGTTTCAGAGATGATACTCTGTGTTCTTTTGCAAGCTGCTTGCTTCGTTGCTCCCGCTTTAAAATAGAGGTCATTGTGACTGAATGTCCCTATTTGCTCTTTTTTTCATGATAAGCATCTCAAAAACAGGTTAGAAGAGCCAGTTGTAGGAAGAAGAGCCATGCAGGGAGAAAGATGCTCTTCCTTAAATTGAGGCTGAATTAACCTCAGTTACTAAATTTCAATGCCCAACTTACCATCCCATAAATAATTGTCTCCATGTCCTGGAGAAACCAAGCTAATTAAGTTGAATTATAACTGATGTGATTAAATACAGGATAAACAAATACTGGGAAAATATCAGCAACTTTTTTAAAAAGTGACAGAAGCCACAGAGCCTCTACCAGGTGTTCTAAACTTACAACCAAGAGTTCAAGCAAAGCTGCTTACATTGGCCACAATATCCTTCTAAAACAAAAGATATGTTATTGCTTGAGAATAAAACATTGTCCTGGGGTTTCTCCCCTTCCTTATTTCAAGTGATTGAACAAAATATTTCAGTGTTAAGAGTCAGTATTACTAGTTCATCCTGTACACCTTGCAAGCATAAAAACTGAAAAGAAGCCTTTGACAGTATCAAGTTAATCATCAAAAAGCAAGACCATGATTGAATAAAGTCCTATAGTCAGACAGAGGATACTTAAATTTTGAATGATGATGGAAAAACTGTTAAGAAACAATTTTGCACAGACAATGTTGCTCTGCTCCTTTAACTCCCCCTCTCCTCCTCCTCATTTCACACAACAGCCAGACTCTTCTCTCCTTTCTTTCACTCCAGCTTCATTCCATCACAGTTACAATTTTGGGGTAAAATTGCTCCAAATGAAAAAAACTAAGTTTCAAGATTTGTAACTTCTCTGCAGACAAGGAGCTGGAGGCCCATGTCAAACCCAAACTAATCCTAACTTCAGATCTATCAAATACTTCAATGGCAAAATGAGGATAAAATACATAACAATTTTTTGTACACCTAAACCTCCAATTAAACATTCTCAGAGATCTACTTTAATACCCCAAACCTTTCACACCTTAGTTACATTTCACAGCCTTCTGCAGGAATCACTGGGTTGCAATCTGAATAAACTTAACTGCCTCACCCTCTGAACAACAGCAATCTGTCCTTCTCTCCAGCCCAAGAAAAAGAAGAAGTCCATCTGTTTGCTCCAGTCCCCTCCAAGCAGCACTTATGAAGAGCTTCACTACAATACAGCATTTTCACTCACAATATCTTGTTTTGAAGCTCACAAAGAAAAAAAACAAAAACCGACATAAGAGATCACTTCTTTTACAGTAGAAGGTAGGATAATTTCTCTTTCCTTACATTGTATCTTAGACCACTGTCAAGTTTTTAAAATCACCTGTTTAGAAGAATAAAACAAATTCCCAGATCCTCACTTTCCTATCCTGTGGGCACAAAGGATTACAGAGGTTTTTTTATAAGGCATAGGGACACTTTTCATTTATCTTTGCTGCTACTTCTCACACATATTTCAAACGGTACAGTGAGACAGGTGCTATCAGAATCCAGTATTGTTATGCTACTTTCAAGATTAGTAAATCAGTTCTGCATGCAGCTAATGACTGAGTCAGCTGGCATTTGCCTGAGCAGCAACGGAAGTGTGCAGCACAAACATAAGTTTTAATTTACGTAATTTACTGCAATGATTTTTCTCCAAGTATCTGAAACGGTTTAAAGATAATACCAATTATAAAGTAATTAATGTAATTATTGCAAGACTACAGGAAAGTCACTGATTCTAAAGCATTATTGCATGTAGGCAAGACAAGTAATAGGCAGGTTGGACCCTGGATATTCATGCAGTTGTTACCACAGTAAAACTTAAGTTGTTGTTGCACAAGGCTTCTTGCAAGAGACACAGATCTTGCATTAATAGAAAAAAAAAACTACACCTGGAAAAAGACTGCACAGGAGATTAGCAGCCTCTACCTATTTCCTCCTGTAGTAATTACTTTACTTTGATTTTGTCTGTACAACTAGTCTTTATATTCCTTGCCTGACAGGCAGATTAGTTTCTGACCAAAAGATTTCTAATATCACCACTCAACTCTGTGCACTGACTCATAAGCATAGAGGTGATTCAATTTCTTCAAGCAAAAATCACCACTAAACTTTAACCTGAACACGCACCAAGCATAAGTCACAGAAATAACACAAGCATCTCCGTTTAATTTTAAAAAGTCTAACAAACACAGAGCTCAAATAAACAAATGCAGACACTTTGCATAATGAATCTCAGCCCACAAGGTTAAAACAGCTGAACACCAGTTCCTATAAGACATACTTAGGCAACTCTAAGACAACATCTCTATAAGACAACAATAGGCAACTCTTTAACAGCTAAGGCCCAGCTCAGCAGTTGCTGAGGGCTGAAAACACAAAATTGAGTTTAACCTATAAAATATAATTAATTTTTACAATTAACTGTGAACTGCAAACTGAAAATGTTTTGTCTTGAAGTGATACCAAAAAGCATTATTCTAAGCTACCTGTGATGTCCTATGGGTGTACACAATTTCTGGCACCAACCCCAAAAGCATGAAGTCCATGAAATCCTGAAAAGGTGGCAGAGTGAACTTACTAACTTTAAAAGTTATTTGTGCACAAGGTCTTCACTAAAGCCTAAGTAGCAAATACATTTGGCACAGAAAGTAAGAATTGCATCACTTTCCCTTTTTCTTGTATACTTCACTTCTAACAACGTCAACTGGTCTGACAACGTGCAGTATCAATAGAAGATGACACTGAATTCTTTCTTTCTTCTACCCCTGTTGGAAAGCTGGTTACTCAGAAATGAGATAACAAAACACAGAATGGGTTGGTTTGGAAGGGACCTGAAAGAACATCTAGTGTCAACTCCCTGCCATAGGCAGGGACATCTTCCAGTAGACAAGGCTGCTCAGAGCTTCATCCAGCCTGACCTTCAACGCTTCCAGGGATAGTGCATTCACAGCTTCTCTGAGCAACTTGTTCCAGAGCTCCACCACCCTCAAGACAGAGAATTTTTGGCTAATATCTTATCTAAATCTACTCTCTTTCATTGTAAAGCCATTTCTCCTTTTCCTTTCACTCCAAGTCCTTGTAAAAAGTCTCTCTCCATTTTTCTTGCAGATTCCCTTCTGATACTGGAAGGCCACAATTAGTTCACTCCAAAGCCTTTTTTTTCTCCAGGGTGAAAAATGCTCCAGTCCTCTGACCATCTTGCTGTCCCTCCCCTGGGCTCACTGCAGCAGGTCCCTGTCCCTCCTGTGCTGGAGCCCAGCTCTGGATGCAGTGCTCCAGGTGGGTGTCAGCAGAGCAGAGCAGAGGGGCAGAATCCCCTCCCTGCCCTGCTGCCCACGGGGCTCTGGATGCCGCCCAGGACATAACACACAATTTAAACATTAAGGCCTTTTGAGGATTCTAGTATTGTCATATGCTGTCACACAAAGGGAAAAAATATAATGATGGAAATTATTTTACCCCCATATGTTTCTTCACACTGATTCTTTAACTTGTATGACAGCCAAGATTATGGTTTGGTTAAAAGCAGATATTACCTCTAAAAGCTGACTGTTAAAAAAGAAACATAAATTATAGCTGACTACTTTGTTAGTTCATAAGGCACTATCTTTGTTTGCCTGCAATACAAGTAACATAATATCACCAGAAATAATTCTATCACTTTGGAATGAGTAACATCAGACAGAGAGTTTAAATTGACAAGTCTATTACAGCAGACTTAGCTAATCTAAGAGATGCAAGGAAGTTATGCTCTTTTTTACAGTGTCCAGGTACAGCCAGTCTTTTTCTGTTTCATTCTGCATGACTTTGAAGAAAGATACAAGAGGCAAAAAGTGAGAGGTAGAAAGAAAATAAGCAGACCACACAAAGCAAGCACACAACATGTTCCCAAGGATCTTCTATCTTCTCTCCACACTTAAAATTACTGCATCCAGATGTTATTTCATCATATTTCACTTCATCCATAAAAGAAACCTGGAAGAGAGTAGGCAAGAACAACTTCCTCATTCTTCACAGTCAAATCTAAACTATTTTCTCTTGTCTAGCCCAGTAGACATCAGAAGAAATGAAAATTCAAGGAGCTATTTGAAATTGACACCAGTATAAACATCACCTTTAGACACTCCAGTTTTTGTCAAATGCAGCATTATTTTCTATTAAGTAGATATATATTTTTACTTGATGAATAATAAAATGGAGCAGCATTCATATTAATTCTTATGGCTTCCACTTTACCTTCCCAGTATCACAGAAGACTGAGTAACTTCCCCATCAACTTTCTCATGTTTTTCCCCTGATACCATTTTGCACTACCTTGGGACAGCAAGCAAAAAGTGCACTTCAGGTCTATAACCAGAAATATAGGGGGGTCAAGTTGTTCTTTACTTCTTTAATTTACCAATCCATATCACACAGCAGTCATGATTAGAGATGAATAATTTCTACATTCCTCCTTTAATTTTCGATTCCTGGAAAGGAACCAACTTCTCTTAAACCCCTGACCTGTGAAAGACAGAAACACATTCCTGTGTATTCTGCAGCTCTATTTGTACATAACTCGGGCCTTAGGTCACGTAAGTAATTACGGATTCATCCCTACCTTGCCTTTCTAAAGTTTGGTGCAGACTCAGATTTATGGCCTCAAACATCAGAAAACTAAAACAAAATATGTGCATTCTTCATGTGAAATTAATCAATTAAATTCTTTAACTAAATAAAGGAACTAATTATGTAATTATGAGATTCCAACTACCCTCTACATATAGTCTTCACTTCCATCATAGTGTACTAGTTTGTTTTCAAAAAAGACATGATCCTGAGTATCACTGCACAAATATTCAAGCTATTTTTACTTCCACTAAAAAAAAATCTTGCTCTTGATGCCCTGTACTTCACTTTCAGAATAACTAAATAAAATTCTTTCAATAATCTGCTAACAATCACAGAAAATCTAGAAACCCTAAATTTAAACCATGGACTAGATAGGAGTTATTTTATGTTGAAGACAGAACTTGCATGGAGTGAGAACATTTTATTAAAAATAATGCTGACTGCAAATCTTTTTATCCCAGAACTCCCCAAGAATTCAAGTTTCAAACTCACTGAACAGTTCTGGTTGGAGAAAAATTGAGGGGCAGAAAGGATCAATGGCATGAAAAACATATCCCAGTAGTCATAAGGAATATTTAACTGTTCAGAAAGGAACACAGATGGGTGGCTCCTGTGGTGTTTTGATTGAGATGCTCTCATTTTGCATAATCTTTTCATACAGAATTTTAAAAAGCCTGGCAGAAGGAAAGGCACACACCACTGGAAAATAGTTGCTTAAAAAGATTCAGAAAGCAAATAGGCTGAAATCCAGCAAAATTAGTACCATTCAGTCCACATGCTCGCTCCTTTTCCATCAGGATGGCCCGTCTTCTCCTTAAAGGACTTTGAAGGTTATTTGCACCATAGATAATATGGGGATGGGGTGTTCCCTCCTTCTGTGGATGCTTTTTAATGGGCTCAATGAAGTAATCCCCATGGGGCAGATGGAAATATCCAGTCTGAAAATAAGCACAAAAGAGTTAATCTCTTCTGCTCAGTACTAGAAGACAAAAATAAATATACTCTTCATACCACCAACCCCAAGCTTTCCTCACAAGCTATTCATTACTCTGGAGAAATAGAAACACAACAGGTTTTCAGTATTTATTCTGCTGCATACATCTAGGCTGTTTCACACCTCACATTCATTACAGTCCAAAGTCAAACAGAAAAAATATCTCCTTCCTAATAACCTGAAACTGAGTCAAAGACTCTCATATTTTTGCAAAGCCAGTAAAAGGTCAAAAGCTGATTTGACGAACATGATGCACAAGGAAGAGCTGCATCTTGTTCTTCTGGTGTTTTGCATCCATTCCCCAGAGATCAAGACTGGAATAGAAGCTGTTTCATAAGTGCAAATCGAAATTCTGTTCCCAGCTGCAGTCCCAAAATCAATTACCCAATCCATCAGACGGGCTGGACTGTGTGGTCCAAGTTTGTCTCAGACCATAAAACCTCAATGGCCCCCAGGCCAACACTACAATGGAAGCAATAAGTTTTTCATGAATTAGCAAGCCATTAAGAACATCCAGTACATCAGAGAAAAAGGCTTGCAACATGTTGAAACTTCAGTATCAGCCTCCCTGCTTTGCCTAAGCTACAGGGCCCTTGATACCCATCTGGACTGCACAGGATCCTTGTACTCTTCACTCTGCCATGATCCAGGACTCAACTCCAACCAGGCATGGCCTCGGTCCATGGTGCCTCAGCAGTCTGGCAGGGACTGCAAACATTGCAAAACCACTGTACTGTCCTTCCACATCAAGATATATGGAGCAGTATTAGATCTAAAAGCAGTGGATCTACTGACAACCCAGACCACACTGGATGGGACAGGAGGCTGGGGTATTCCAGTCTTATGGAATCAGCTCTTTCTTGCTGTGGTCAGTGCACCCTTCTTAGCCTATTCTGGAAGAGGGAAAAAAAATGCACTAACAGTCTGTTCCTGCAGCTGATGTATTCAAACTGAATGGCAGACAAATTTTCAAATCTTTTTAAATATTCCAAAGCCTTAGAGTTTCTCTGAATAGTTGGGAAAGCCAGCATGAGGTTAAGGATATGAAAGAAATCGTATGAATGGAAGAAAAGCACTCTTATGAAACTATAAAATAATAATATTTTATAATCATTATAATCAAAATAATAATTATTTTATAATCATTATAGAATAAGTGTCTCTCATAGGAGACAAGGGGCAGCTCAGTGAGATACCTTCTGCCTCCACACATATTGCCAGAGGGCCAATACATCCCACAGCAAACTTGTGCAAACAAATAACTGTGACTGTCATTTTACAGTTTACCCAACAGTTCTGAAGCTCAGAAACTCTTTCTTTCCAATTGAAGTCAAAGTTTTAAAGCCAGAGGTTGGTGTTGGTTTGAAGCTGTGTTTATACTCCTAATGCATCAAAGGTTCAGGACTCACAGTCATATGTGTTTGCTCATCTGGGATTAGAGCTACTGCCTGTATGGATTTTGTTTCATTTTTAAGAAAAAATAGATTGAGACTTCTGATTATTAAACAACACACAAAAAAATGCTTATGTTTCTTATTAAATGCTTATGTTTCTTTTTAAATCATAAATCAAGGCACAGGATCAGAGCCACACACAGAAGCAGACACGTTTTATCCATGTTTACGTTGGATAAAACTTTCAGGCAAGAGTGAATCCATACAGAAAGAATGCATCTACAGTGGTCATAACAGGAAATCTGTGATGTGGCTTTCCTCATGCTCCTCAGGGAATCAATACACCTTCACAAATCCTTGCCCATTCCTTCTCATTCCACAGGGTTCAATCTTGCCTGGATATTTGTAATTTGTGATGGGATTATTTGATTATTTTATGGGGTTTTAAGACAGTTGGGACCAGGAAGAACTAGCCAGCTTCATGTGCAGACCTTGATTTTTGAAAGCAAATGGCAATAGTTGCCAGATTATTGTGTCAATGTCTATCTTCAACACGAAAGGCCAGACAATTCTATAAAAGGTGGAGCAAGCCTATCAGTGGTAACCTCAAGCTCCCTCATCATTGCCTGCATGTTAAAATTCAGCTGTCTATTCAAGCTGTATGGAGTAGGGGGAAAAAGCAAAACTTCATTATATGAATGTGACTGTAAAGCCTATTTCCAGCACATTGAGGCATTCCAAAAGCTTCCACAGACTTCCACAGACTTACTGAACTCTTGCTCTGCATTTGCACTTTCACCCAGCACAGGCTATCCACCAACAAATTAAATGCTGACGCTAACTGAGACCAAAGCATAAAAAGACCAATCTTCACATTAAACTTACTTCAAAGCACTGAGGACTGGCAAATTTCCCTTTGCTGATTAAATACATCTTTAGTTTTACTCTTCATAGCTGTTCTTTTCTGACTCACAAATATAACAGCAAGGAATTTTCATTTAACATCCATCAGATTTCAAGCTATGTAAATACAATATAAGCTTTTTCTGAGCTTCACCTGCTTTTGAGTGCATTCACACAGCCCCAGAATACACAAAGGAGGGAAGTTATGAAAGCCTCATCAGAAAAAAGCCATTCATATTTACATTAATGAAAGGGTTATCACCACAGAAGAAAATGACTGCAGAGAAGCCTTCCTCATTTGAACTTCCTCATGAAAAGCTACCATGTAATACAGCAACAGACAGGGTCAGAAAATAGGGGTGGAGAGTGTGTGTGGGTGTGGGTGTGTGTGGGGGTGTGTGTGTGTTTGTTTGTTTGGGGGTATGTGTTTCCCTCAAAGCCAACAGGTGAAAAATTTACAAATCTACCACAGTATTTTTTATGAGCTGTTGTTCTCCCCTCTTTCAAATCTCACTCTTTGCCCTCAGATTCTGACATGCTGTGGCTGCAAATGTTTCCCATACTGTATTTGGCAGTGCTGCTACATCATTTCATGGGATTTTTAATTCATGTGCCTCATTATTTTGACACAAACAGCTCCTTGAACATATCACATCTCCTACATTGCATGTCGCTTGCCAAAAGGACACTGATGATCCTGGAACACCTCTTACTTAAAAGTTTTCAGCCAACTGTTTTGATTTTCAGTAGAATCTGCATTTTACTGTGGAAAGCACATAGTTTTCACATATTTCTTTTGGTCAAAAGCTCAGGAGTTTGTCAAAATATATTTTCTGGCATATTTTTTTCAATCAGTTCTACGTGGGAAGCTGAAGCTGAGTCCTGTGGGAAGGGAAAGAGCAGCTTTACTCTTGGCTATGGTTTTGAAATTGCAATACTACACCAGACAGGAGGGCCTAGAATTAGTGGGTGTTTGTTGGGAGAAAAAGGGAGGGAAAAAACAACAATGTGTAGTCCAAAGTTACAATAACAGTACATTGACAATAATGCCAAAAAAAATCACATCTGTAGTGAGAACAGTGAGTAACTCCATGAAAACTAAACAATATTTCTGACAGGTTTCAAACAATAATTTTGACAACAGGACAGTGACAGAATCTGAAAATACTGCAACTTTTAGAAGCAACATGGAAGAAGATTACAAGATCTGGGTTTTACCTTTAGGTACGTTGCTCCAGGTGCTTATTAAAATTGTAATACATGGTAAGAAAAACTATGTTTGAATAAAAGAATTAAAGAAAAAATTGTGACATATGAAACATGGATTACCACAGAACTGCAGCTGCAAATAATCTAAACTGAGCTGATGAAGTAAACTATCTGTTAACATTACACGCTAAATTTATTTTAGCTAATCACTTAGTTCCTTTCTGTATGTCCCTTTTTCCCCCGGGATCTTTCTTTTTGAATTTCTCATCTATTCCATTTCAGCAAGAAGAAAAACCTAGCACCCAGATGAGATTTTTCACTACATCCTCATACCAAACTAGAAAAAAAATACACCAGCCATGATGTTGCTGAGAACAGAAAGAGCTTGGGCTATTTAGGTACTGAGTAATTTGATGAAAAACTTTCATGAACACCACCCACTATAACTCTTACACATTTTTACAGAAAAAAACCTATGCTTTTAGCACAACTTAGTGAAGAAAGTGTTGTGATACTGAAACACAGCCTTGTGGTTTAACACAGCTTTGGTTTGAAATAAAAATAGCTTATTTTTATGACAAAGTAAGTGAAAGAACAGAATACTGTAATTCCATTAGATTTTACATACTTTTGTCACACTTGCTGTAATATTTTAGGAACTGACAGAAAAATGGCCAGAGGTGCAAAGTTATGCCCTGAACAATGTGAGCTCAGAAAGTTCAGACACAGAGCATGGGGGGGGAAAAATAGCCAAATTTACAGCAAGATGGACTTTTGTGGAAGAAAATAAGGTATCTGGAGAGGAAGGATTGTCTGACATCCCCCAGTTCCCATGTTGCTATGGGACCTATGAGTTCTGGATACTTCAGAGAGAGGGGTCTTTCTGGCTGGGAGCACATCCTCTGCCAAGGAGAGAAGTCAAGTCTCCAAGGCCATGTCTATCAGCTACCATACAACTACTTAAGATACACAATCACTCAGAGAGACTTGGCAGAGATCAGTCCTCCAGGTTATAGCACCAGCTTGATGTTGACCACACTCAACTTCATTTTTTTCTCTTCACTCTTTCTGGATAAGGTTATCTAGGATAAGTCTTAAGAAGCTAAGGCATTAAAACACCCCACCTGTTATAAAACATGTAAGAGAAGCAAACAATCCAAAATATGCATCTATTTGCCCCTCAGCTGTGACACAGATACAGTTCATTAAATAATTCCGAGTCAGGTGTCACTTCTATGGACCTTGAACTCACTCTAAGCTTTGCACAGAATCTGAAGCAGCCTAGGTACATTCATTTCTACTGAAGGAAATTCTCTGTGAAATTAATCTTCTGTAGAGACTGCAGCATGCTCACTTGAAAATATACGACTTGGAGCACATAATTTTAAAAGACATCTTTGTTCATGCTTCTTTCAGGTCATGGCATCCTTCACTACCATCTTTATTGTCCATCCTAAAAACATTTATTATTTCTTCTATTTTGTGATTTTCCTTAAAAGTAAACAGTCCAGGTATCTTATTCCTACATTTACCCTGCTGCTGCAGCTGTATTTGCATAGTAGAAATATCCCATCTTCTTTTCTCATTACAGAAGTCCACAAATTATGATAATTTCCTGGCCATTAAGTTTCTTTGAGCTTCGTTAGGTAGCATCTCTGCAGCTTTGAAATCCAGCAGTTCATGAAGAACATGAAGCTCCTACACCTCTGTGTCCAGCAGCAGTCACTTCATGTTGACCGTCTCCTTTCCACATTCTCACTTTATACTTTTTGAAATACGTCCCATTGGATCCACACAAGCCAAAACTGTCCTTCTTTGCTGCACTTAAAGCTCAGACACACCATTAAATTCCAACAGAGTAAAACTTTTTTGCCCACTAGAGTGCTAGCAACTGGACATTTTTATGGTCTTGAAATAAAGATAGTATTTAATAAATTTTACACAGCCCTCAGTGCTGAAACAAGGTGTGTTTGCCACACACTGAGCATGCAGCAGATAGATGGCATGGCACAGTTGATGAAAAATTCATTAACTCAATCACAGTTTCAACTGTTCTTCCATTTTCCAGTGTGATTTTCACACTGCAGCTGAGACAGACCACCAAGGACTGCCTCAAGTCCAGAGCACTCTGAAGATCTGAGGCTCCTTCTGTCAGTATTTCCTTGTTGCTCAACTGCTGCTGAGTCCCCTGGGTCTCGGAGGAAGACAAGATCACAGTTCTTTGGGCTGCCTGGTCTGCCCAAAGGCACTGAGGTGACACCCCACCAGCACAGCCCGGGCGCATGCTGCCTCGCCAGCTCTGAACCACACAGCAAGCTACATCAGCTGAAGATGTTACCTTCAGAATTACATATGCCCAGATGAGTTTCCTCCTGCAAAAGTCAGCCATGCCACACTTGCACTGCATCAAGCAAGGACTATGAAAAAGCAATAAGGCCTCAAGCTGTATGTCAGGGTGAATATAATAGCAAGCTAAATATAAGTTTGAAAATCAATCAGCTTTGCTATCCAGCTTGAAGGACACTCTTTGGTGAACAGTAACATACCTTTTATGAGTTTTTTATTATTCCCCATATTTATGCTTTGCCCTTTACCCTCCTCCCCTGTTTTTATATTTGAAGCTTTAATGGTAACTAGTGGGGAAAAAAGTAATAAAAACCCCGCTGCTTTTTCAAGACCACGAAACTTACTTTGACTTTAGTCCCAAGAGGGTGAGATTATCAAGTTTTTACTTCATTCGGGATCAAAAAACGACTCAGGCAAATGTTACTGTTCTGAGACAAAACAAAGAGTTTTACCAATTCCTTCACAGACAATTTGGGAGAGTAAGAAAGAGCAACAGCTGTTTTCTTCATGGAAAATACTCTTGAAATATCTCACTCTGATTTTTCTAATCAAATTTTTTTCAGAAAGCATTGTATCCAGGGGGCTCACATGGTACTAACTGGGGATTTTTACCTCGTTAATATTAAAACTGCCTTTCATGAAAACGCAAATTAACTATGTAAAAATAGTTTGTACTTCTCAGCATTTGAAATCCCCTCTGACACTCTGAATGAGAAGTGCTGAAGCTTTGATTTGGAAGCCAGTACATTTTCACAGTTTACAAAACAGGTTACATTTGATGATTTAAAGCCTATCTAATGTTGAAGAGTAAAGATTTAACACCAGATTGTTAAGAGGTTCCGTGCTTAAACAGTGGTTTCTATTAAGAATGAAAAGACAGGCAAGAGGATTCACAAAGCAGACATGATCTCTAATCACAGACAGAAAGCACCACAGTTGTTCTGGCTTCCTGCTCACTTATATTCTAAAACTAATTTCAAGCCCGTGAGCATGACAGTGTTAATACTGCAGAGTTCAAACTTTATTAGAGAATAACTAAATGCAAACATTTGATCAAATGACAAGTGGCTTTGTTTCTATTGACAAGTATTGTTTGTATTTCTGTGACCTACAAGACCCCCAGTCAACAGCC